>NC_077248.1:26023755-27223755 GCF_947179165.1 Solanum dulcamara | reverse complement strand
ACAGGCTAGTCGTACCAACTCCACAAGCAGGTAAACCCGCGCCAATACCAGCACCTCTAGTTTGAAGAAGAGGCCAGGACCAGGACTATAAAGGTGGTCACCAGGTTGCATGAGGTGGTGTTCTGGGAGGCAGGATAGGGGATAGAGTCGACACGCAGGATAGAGGAGTCCAAGACCATTTCTTTGTAGCTCCAGCTAGGGCAGATGCTAAGTCCTCTAACGATGTGATCACAGGTATGGTTTTATTTTGCCATCAGTCTGCATCCTCTTTATTTTATCCAAACTCTACATATTCTTATATATCTGTACATTGTTCCCCTCGTCTAAGTATGAGTATGGAGCCATTAGTTGAGTCATTGCCTTTTTCGACCCTAGTAAGTAATTCTTTAATAGTAAAGGAAGTGTTTAAATTCTGTGTGGTGAATATCCTGGTGAGTGAGACTAGAGTGGATCTTATTTTACTTGATATGGTGGATTTCAATTTGATTCTGGGCATGGACTAGCTATCTCCTTACTGTTTGGTGTTTGATTTTTATGCCAAGATCGTTACCTTAGCCATGCTTGGTATTTCGCCGGTGGTGTGGCAGGGCTATTAGAGTCGCACGCCAGTTGGGATGATCTCTTTTATTTAGGCCCGGAGATTAGTGGATAGAGGGTGTTTGACATATTTGGCTTATTTTAGAGATATGAGTAATGAGGGTCCTATAATTGATTCAGTACCTACCATCTAGAGTTTGTATATGTATTTTGTACTCGATCTGACTGGCCTCCCTCTTGACCACTATATTAAATTTTCTATTAATGTAGAGTCATTTACTCTTCCCATTTCCATCCCACTGTACTATATGGCCCCCGTATAGCTCAAGGAGCTCAGTGTTCAGCTTTAGGATCTCTTGGGTAAGGGATTCATTTGGACTAGTGTATCTCCTTGGGGTGCCCAAGTCCTTTTCATTAAGAATAAGGATGGTACTATGCAGATGTGCATCGACTACAGGTAGTTGAAACAGTTGATGGTGAAGAACCGTTACCCTATGCCTAGGATTGATGACCTATTTGACTATTTTTAGGGTGTCGTGGTGTTTTCTAAGATTGATTTGATATCCTTCTACCACTATTTGAGGATTAGGGAAGAGGACATCCCTAATACCTCCTTTAGGACTCATTACAGCCACTATGAGTTCCTAGTGATGTCTTTTGGGTTTAATAATGCCTCTGCCGCATTCATGGATTTGATGACCCATGTGTTTTGGCCATACTTGAACTCATTTTTCATAGTCTTCACAAATGACATTCTAGTATACTTGTGGAGCTGAGAAGAGCATGAGAAGCATTTGAGAGTAGTGCTCCACAGTTTTAGAGATCAGCGGCTTTATGCCAAGTTCTTAAAGCTAATTGGATAGCCTACGTTATAGCTATGCATAACGCCTACCATAGTCCTTAGCTGATCCTTAGAGAGGCCCATAATTCTATATATTCGATCCATCCAGGCACCACTAAGATGTATCGTGACCTTAGGAAAAACTATTAGTGGAGTAGCATGAGTAGAGATATTATGGAGTATGTGTTGAGATTTTTAAGATATTAGTTGGTTAAGGTCGAGCAAATGAGTCCTGGTGGTGAGCTTCAGAGATTAGCATTCCTGAGTAGAAATGGGAGAGGATCACTATGGATTTCATTATGGGGTTGCCCCGTACTTCCCGTGATCTTGATAGCATTTGGGTCATCATGGATCGATTGACCAAGTCAGCACACTTCCTTCCCATTCATATTTCCTACAGTGCTGAGATGTTAGCCTGTATCTACATTCAGGAGGTGGTTCGCCTTCATGTTGTCCCTGTTTCCATCATCACAGACCAGAGCCCACAGTTCACATCTAGATTTTGGAGGACCTTTCAGGAGGAGTTGGGTACCCTTATTGACCTTAGCAAAGCTTTTCACCTAATGAATGATGGTCAATTAAAGTGCATAATTCATGTTCTTGAGGATATGTTGCGAGCTTGTGTTATGATTTTAAGGGTCAGTGGGATCAATTTTTCCCTTTGGCAGAGTTTGCTTATAATGACAACTACCACTCTAGTATTTAGATAGCCCCGTTCGAGGCCTTATATGGTAGGCATTTTCACTCTTTAGTTGGTTGGTTTGAGTCTTCAGAGCCCCAGGTTCATCGGTCTCACTTATATTAAGCTAACATATAGTAGAATCCTATGGATCAGTGCGGAGACATCTCTGACTTATCTTTGCAAGGATACAGGATGTCTTTAGGAACATATCTATTTTGTATCTCTGTCACACAGTGTGTGTCTTGTTGGTTTCTAGAAATATCACTTGTTCCACTCTTTTAGAAGATGGATCGCACACACTCCAGAGGTAAAGGTCGACCATGAGGTCATGCCAGGGCTGCAGCACTAGCTCAAGACCGAGAGAAAACTCTAGACCTAGGGGTGGAGCCACCACTACCTCCATTTCATCAGTAGATGGTGGGCCCAGGACTATCCCAGCGACCACCAGAGCCTTCAATAGCTCCATACCTACAGGCGATACTCACCCAAATAATAGTTGCCTTTGGGGACATGTGGCAAGCCCAGCTACAGCTACTTCAGCATCATAGAACCACCCTCCACCAGCAGCACAGGTTGTTCAGGAACCACCATCACCGACTACTAAGCATGATAATTTAGACAGTGTTATGCCACTACAGGAGCAGAAGATGCTTGGGGTGTTCCTTCGATTATCACCGCTGAGATTTTCTGGGGCTATGGGAGAGGAAGGCTATGAGTTTCTACTTACTTGCAATGAGCAGCTACATACCTTAGATTTAGTGGAGTCTAGGGGAGCTTACTTCACTGTTTACCAGTTACACGGTCCCGCCATCCAGTGGTTGCGTACCTACCTAAAGACCAGAATAGTTGGGTCTCTACCAATCACCTAGCTCAGTTTTAAAAGGCCTTCTTGGTCCAATTTTTCCCTCAGAGCATCCGAGATCATCTCTCGGATAATTTTTAATGGTTGGAGTTGGGCTCCATGAAAGTGTAAGTGTATGAGGTCCGATTCCACGAGCTTTGAAGGCATGCCTCCATGATATTACCTACTAAGAAGGAGAGAGTTTGATAATTCGCCAGAGGTGTGAGGCTCTAGATACTGATCGACACTCAGTCTTTAGTCTTCGTGGGCCACTAATTTCTAGAGTTGGTAGACCATGCCCGCATGCTCTAGTAGCTCAGTCGTGATGACTAAGGGGGCAATGGTAAGAGGGCTAGGTAGGAGGATTGCCATAATAGGCGCCATTTCAGACCTTAGGAGTCCTACGATAGATCTTGCCAGAGATTTTAGTCAGGTCAGTCCAGCCACCCCTTCCAGGTCTCTCATAGGACATCGAATAATGGTCAGTACCATCAAATTAGTTCTAGTGCTAGTCTGAGTCAAGGCTGAAGTTGTTTGTAGGAGGGTTCGTTAGGCACAGTCGATCGACCCATAGTTTTCAATTGACATGCTCAGGGGTTCTATAAGTGCAGTGAGTTTTACAATTGGTCCCGCAAATTCCCTTAGTATAGGCTAGTCGTACCAACTCTAAAAGCAGGTAGACCCGCGCCAGCACCAGCACCTCTAGTTTGAAGAGAAGTCCAGGGCCAGGACCATAGAGGTGGTCACCATGTTGCATGAGGTGGTCCGCAGGGAGGCAATATAGGGGATAGAGTCAACGTGCAAGGTGGAGGAGTCCAAGCCCATTTCTATGTAGCTCCAGCTAGGGTAGATGCTAAGGCCTCTAACAATGTGATCACAGGTATGATTTTATTTTGCCATCAGTCTGCATCCTCTTTATTTTATCCAAGCTCTACATATTCTTATATATCTGTATATTGTTACCCTCGTCTGAGTATAAGTCTGGAGCCATTAGTTGAGTCATTGCCTTTTTCGACCCTAGTAAGTGATTCTTTAATAGTAGAGCAAGTGTTTAGATTCTGTGTGGTGAATATCCGGGTGAGTAAGACTAGAGTGGATCTTATTTTACTTGATTTGGTGGATTTTACTTTGATTCTGGTCATGGAATAGCTATCCCCTTACTGTTTGGTGTTTGATTTTTATGCCAAGATCGTTACCTTAGCCATGCCTGGTATTTCGCTGGTGGTGTAGCTAGGCTATTATAGTCGCACGCCGGTTGGGGTGATCTCTTTTGTTTAGGCCCGGAGATTAGTGGATAGCAGGTGTTTGGTATATTTGGCTTATGTTAGAGATGTGAGTAAGGAGGGTCCTATAATTGATTCAGTACCTACCATCTGGAGTTTGCATATGTATTTTGTACTCGATCTGACTGGACTCCCTCTTGACCACTATATTAAATTTTCTATTAATGTAAAGTCATTTACTCTTCCTATTTCCATCCCACTATACTATATGGCCCCTGTATAGCTCAAGGAGCTCAGTGTTAAACTTTAGGATCTCTTGGGTAAGGGATTCATTTGGCCTAGTGTATCGCCTTGGGGTGCCCCAGTCCTCTTCATTAAGAATAAGGATGTTACTATGCAGATGTGCATCGACTACAGGCAGTTGAAACAGTTGACAGTGAAGAACCGTTATCCCATGCCTAGGATTGATGACCTATTTGACTATTTTTAGGGTGCCGTGGTGTTTTCGAAGATTTATTTGAGATCCTTCTACCACTATTTGAAGATTAGGGAAGAGGACATCCCTAAGACCGCCTTTAGGACTCATTACAGCCACTATGAGTTCCTAGTGATGTCTTTTGGGTTGAATAACGCCTCTGCCGTATTCATGGATTTGATAACCCATGTGTTTTGGCCATACTTGGACTCATTTTTCATAGTCTTCACAAATGACATTCTGGTATACTTGTGGAGCTGAGAAGAGCATAAGAAGCATTTGAGAGTAGTGCTCCACACTTTGAGAGATCAGGGGCTTTATGCCAAGTTCTCAAAGCTAATTAGATAGCCTACGTTATAGCTATGCATAACGCCTACCATAGTCCTCGGCTGATCCTTAAATAGGCCCATGATTCTATATATTCCATCCATCTAGGCACCGCTAAGATGTATCGTGACTTTAGGAAAAACTATTAGTGGAGTAGCATGAGGAGAGATATTATAGAGTATGTGTTGAGATTTTTAAGATGTTAGCAGGTTAAGGTCGAGCATATGAGTCTTGGTGGTGAGCTTCAGAGATTAGTATTCCTAAGTAGAAATGGGAGAGGATCACTACGGATTTCATTATGGGGTTGCCCCACACTTCCCATGATCTTGATAGCATTTTGGTCATCATGGATCGATTGACCAAGTCAGCACACTTCCTTCCCATTCATACTTCCTACAGTGCTGAGATGTTAGCCTATATCTACATTCAGGAGGTGGTTCACCTTCATGGTGTGCCTATTTCCATCATCCCAGACTAGAGCCCACAGTTCACATCTAGCTTTTGGAGGACCTTTCAGGAGGAGTTGGGTACCCTTGTTGACCTTAGCACAGCTTTTCACCTAATGAATGATTGTCAATTAAAGTGCATAATTCATGTTCTTGAGGATATGATGTGGGCTTGTGTTATGATTTTGGGGGTTAGTGGGATCAATTTTTCCCTTTGGCAGAGTTTGCGTATAATGATAGCTACCACTCTTGTATTTAGATAGCCCCGGACGAGGCCTTACATGGTAGGCATTTTTACTCCCTAGTTGGTTGGTTTGAGTCTTCAGAGCCCCAGGTTCATCGGTCTCACTTATATTCAGCTAATGTATAGTAGAGTCCTATGGATCAGCGCAGAGACATCCGTGACTTATCTTTGCAAGGATACAGGATGTCTTTAGGAACGTGTCTATTTTGTATCACTGTCACACAGTGTATGTCTTGTTGGTTTCTAGAAATATCACTTGTTCCACTCTTTTAGAGGATGGATCGCACACACTCTAGAGGTATAGGTCGACCACGGGGTCATGCCAGGGCTACAGCACTAGCTTAAGACCAAGGGAAAACTCTAGAGCTAGGGGTGGAGCCACCACTACCTCCATTTCATCAATAGATGGTAGGCCCAGGACTAGCCCGGCGACCACCAGAGCCAGCAATAGCTCCAGACCTATAGGCGATGCTCACCCAAATAATAGTTGCCTTTGGGGACATGTGGCAAGCCCCAGCTACAGCTGCTCTAGCATCATAGGACCACCCTCCACTAGCACTACAGGTTATTCATGATCCACCGTCACCGACTACTAATCATGATAATTTGGACAATGTTATGCCACTATGGGAGCAGAAGATGCTTGGGGTATTCCTTTGATTATCACCGCCGAGATTTTCTGGGGCTATAGGAGAGGAAGGCTACGAGTTTCTACTTACTTGCAATAAGCAGCTACATACCTTAGATTTAGTGGAGTCTATGGGAGCTGACTTCACTGCTTACCAGTTACACGGTCCCGCCAGCTAGTGGTGGCGTACCTACCTAAAGACCAGGACAGTTGGGTCTCTACCAATCACCTAACTCAGTTTTAAAAGGCCTTCTTGGTCCAATTTTTCCCTAAGAGCATCAGAGATCATCTCTCAAATAATGTTTCACGGTTAGAGTTGGGCTCCATGAAAGTGTAAGAGTATGAGCCCGATTCCACGAGCTGTCAAGGCATGCCGTCGTGATATTACTTACTATTCGCCAGAGGTGTGAGGCTCTAGCTGCAAATCGACACGACACTCAGTCTTTAGTCTTCTTGGGCCGCTAATTTCTAGAGTTGGTAGACTATGCCGACACACTCTAGCAGCTCAGTTGTGATCCCTAAGGGGGCAACGATAAGAGGGCTAGGCAAGAGGATAGCCATGATAGGAACCATTTTAGACCCTAGGAGTCGTACGATAGATCTTGCTAGAGATTTCAGTCAGGTCAGTCCAGCCACCCCTTCCAGGCCTCTCATAGGACATCGAATAGTGGTCAGCACCATCAAATTAGTTCTAGTGCCAGTCTGAGTCAAGGCTAAAGTTATTTGTAGGAGGGTTCATTAGGCAAAGTCGATCGACCCATAGTTTTTTCAATTGACATGCTCAGGGGTGATATAAGTGCAGTGAGTTTGACTATAGGTCCCCCAAATTCCCTCAGCATAGGCTAGTCGTACCAACTCCACAAGCAGGTAAACCCACGCCAACACCAGCACCTCTAGTTTGAAGAGGAGGCCAGGACCAGGACTATAAAGGTGGTCACCAGGTTGCATGAGGTGGTGTTCTGGGAGGAAGGATAGGGGATAGAGTCAACACGCAGGATAGGGGAGTCCAAGACCATTTCTATGTAGCTCCAGCTAAGGCAGATGCTAAGGCCTCTGAGATGTGATCACATGTATGATTTTATTTTGCCATCAGTTTGTATCCGCTTTATCCTATTTATTTTATCTAAGCTCTACATATTCTTATATATCTGTATATTGTTTCCCTTATCTGAGTATGATTATGGAGCCATTAGTTGAGTCATTGCCTTTTTCGACCCTAGTAAGTAATTGTTTAATAGTAGAACAAGTGTTTAGATTATGTTTGGTGAATATCTTGGTGAGTGAGACTAGAGTGGATCTTATTTTACTTGATATGGTAGATTTCAATTTGATTCTAGGCATGGACTAGCTATCCCCTTACTGTTTGCTCTTTGATTTTTATGCCAAGACAGTTACCTTAGCCATGCCTAGTATTTTGCCAGTGGTGTGGTAGGGCTATTATAGTCGTGTGCCAGTTGGGGTGATCTCTTTTGTTTAGGCCCGGAGATTAGTGGATAGCGGGTGTTTGGCATATTTGGCTTATGTTAGAGATGTGAGTAAGGAGGGTCCTATAATTGATTCTGTACCTACCATCTGGGAGTTTGTATATGTGTTTTGTACTCGATCTGACTGGTCTCCCTCTTGACCACTATATCAAATTTTCTATTAATGTAGAGTCATTTACTCTTCCCATTTCCATCCCACTATACTGTTTGGACCCCGTATAGCTCAAGGAGCTCAGTGTTCAGCTTTAGGATCTCTTGGGTAAGGGATTAATTTGGCCTAGTGTATCGTCTTGGGTTGCCCCAGTCCTCTTCATTAAGAATAAGGATGGTACTATGCAGAGATGCATCGACTACAGGCAGTTGAAACAGTTGACGATGAAGAACAGTTACCCCATGCCTAGGATTGATGACCTATTTGACTATTTTTAGGGTGTCGTGGTGTTTTCTAAGATTGATTTGATATCCTTCTACCACTATTTGAGGATTAGGGAAGATGACATCCCTAAGACCTCCTTTAGGACTCATTACAGCCACTATGAGTTCCTAGTGATGTCTTTTGGGTTGAATAACGCCTCTGCCGCATTCATGGATTTGATAACCCATGTGTTTAGGCCATACTTGGACTCATTTTTCATAGTCTTCACAAATGACATTCTGGTATACTTGTAGAGCTGAGAAGAGCATGAGAAGCATTTGAGAGTAGTGCTCCACACTTTTAGAAATCAGCGGCTTTATGCCAAGTTCTTAAAGCTAATTGGATAGCCTACGTTATAGCTATGCATAACGCCTACCATAGTCCTCAGCTGATCCTTAAAGAGGCCTATAATTCTATATATTCCATCCATCCAGGCACCACTAAGATGTATCGTGACTTTAGGAAAAACTATTAGTGGAGTAGCATGAGGAGAGATATTATGTAGTATGTGTTGAGATTTTTAAGATATTAGCAGGTTAAGGTCAAGCATATGAGTCCTGGTGGTGAGCTTCAGAGATTAGCATTCCTGAGTAGAAATAGGAGAGGATCACTATGGATTTCATTATGGGGTTGCCCCGGACATCCCGTGATCTTGATAGCATTTGGGTCATCATGGATCAATTGACCAATTCAGCACACTTCCTTCCCATTCATACTTCCTACAGTGCTGAGATGTTAGCTTGTATCTACATTCAGGAGGTGGTTAGCCTTCATGTTGTGCCTGTTTCCATCATCCCAGTCCAGAGCCCATAGTTCACATCTAGCTTTTGGAGGACCTTTCAGGAGTAGTTGGGTACCCTTATTGACCTTAGTACAGCTTTTCACCTAATGAATGATGGTCAATTAAAGTGCATAATTCATGTTCTTGAGGATATGTTGCGAGCTTGTGTTATGATTTTAAGGGTCAGTGGGATCAATTTTTCCCTTTGGCAGAGTTTGCGTATAATGACAGCTACCACTCTAGTATTTAGATAGCCCCGTTCGAGGCCTTATATGGTAGGCATTTTCACTCTTTAGTTGGTTGGTTTGAGTCTTCAGAGCCCCAGGTTCATCGGTCTCACTTATATTAAGCTAACGTATAGTAAACTCCTATGGATCAGCGCGGAGACATCTCTGACTTATCTTTGCAAGGATACAGGATATCTTTAGGAACATGTCTATTTTGTATCTCTGTCACACAGTGTTTGTCTTGTTGGTTTCTAGAAATATCACTTGTTCCACTCTTTTAGAAGATGGATCGCACACACTCCAGAGGTAAAGGTCGACCACGGGGTCATGCCAGGGCTACAGCACTAGCTTAAGACCAAGAGAAAACTCTAGACCTAGGGGTGGAGCCACCACTACCTCCATTTCATCAACAGATGGTGGGCCCAGGACTATCCCAGCGACCACCAGAGCCTTCAATAGCTCCATACCTATAGGCGATACTCACCCAAATAATAGTTGCCTTTGGGGACATGTGGCAAGCCCAGCTACAGCTGCTTCAGCATCATAGGACCACCCTCCACCAGTAGCACAGGTTGTTCAGGAACCACCGTCACCGACTACTAAGCATGATAATTTAGACAGTGTTATGCCACTACGGGAGCAGAAGATGCTTGGGGTGTTCCTTCGATTATCACTGCCGAGATTTTCTAGGGCTATGGGAGAGGAAGGCTATGAGTTTCTACTTACTTGCAATGAGCAGCTACAGACCTTAGATTTAGTGGAGTCTAAGGGAGCTTACTTCACTGCTTAACAGTTACACGGTCCCGCCATCCAGTGGTTGCGTACCTAACTAAAGACCAGGAAAGTTGGGTCTCTACCAATCACCTAGCTCAGTTTTAAAAGGCCTTCTTTGTCCAATTTTTTTCTCAGAGCATCCGAGATCATCTCTCGGATTATTTTTAATGGTTGGAGTTGGGCTCCATGAAAGTGTAAGAGTATGAGGTCCGATTCCACGAGCTCTCAAGGCATGCCTCTATGATATTACCTACTAAGGAAAAGAGAGTTTGATGCCTTGCAAGAGGTGTGAGGCTCTAGCTGCAGATCGACACTCAGTGTTTAGTCTTCATGGGCCGCTAATTTCTAGAGTTGGTAGACCATGCCCGCATGCTCTAGTATCTCAGTCGTTATGCCTAAGGGGGCAACGGTAAGAGGGCTAGGTAGGAGGATAGCCATGATAGGCGCCATTTTAAACCTTAGGAGTCCTACGATAGATCTTGCCAGAGATTTTAGTCAGGTCAGTCCATCCACCCCTTCCAGGCCTCTCATAGGACATCGAATAGTGGTTAGCACCATCAAATTAGTTCTAGTGACAGTTTGAGTCAGGACTGAAGTTGTTTGTAGGAGGGTTCATTAGGCAAAGTTGATCGACCTATAGTTTTCAGTTGACATGCTCAGGGGTTCTATAAGTGTAGTGAGTTTTACCATTGGTCCCGCGAGTTCCCTTAGCATAGGCTAGTCGTACCAGCTCCACAAGCAGGTAGACCCGCGCCAGCACCAGCACCTCTAGTTTGAGGAGAAGGCCAAGGCCAGGACCACAGAGGTGGTCACTAGGTTGTATGAGGTGGTCCGTAGGGAGGCAGGGTAGGGGATAGAGTCGACACACAGGGTAGAGGAATCCAAGCCCATTTCTATGTAGCTCCAGCTAGGGCAGATGCTAAGGCCTCTGAGATGTGATCACATGTATGATTTTATTTTTCCATCAGTCTATATCCTCTTTATCCTCTTTATTTTATCCAAGCTCTGCATATTCTTATATATCTGTATATTGTTTCCCTCATCTTAGTATGATTCTGGAGCCATTAGTTGAGTCATTGCCTTTTTCGACCCTAATAAGTGATTGTTTAATAGTAGAACAAGTGTTTAGATTCTGTTTGGTGAAAATCCTGGTGAGTGAGACTAGAGTGGATCGTATTTTACTTGATATGGTAGATTTCAATTTGATTCTAGGCATGGACTAGCTTTCCCCTTACTGTTTGGTCTTTGATTTTTATGCCAAGACAGTTACCTTAGCCATGCCTAGTATTTTGCCGGTGGTGTGGTAGGGCTATTATAGTCGCATGCCGGTTGGGGTGATCTCTTTTGTTTAGGACCGGAGATTAGTGGATAGCGGGTGTTTGGCATATTTGGCTTATGTTAGAGATGTGAGTAAGGAGGGTCCTATAATTGATTCAGTACCTACCATCTGGGAGTTTGCATATGTGTTTTGTACTTGATCTGACTGGCCTCCCTCTTGACCACTATATCAACTTTTCTATTAATGTAGAGTCATTTACTCTTCCCATTTCCATCCCACTGTACTGTTTGGCCCCCGTATAGCTCAAGGAGCTCAGTGTTCAGCTTTAGGATCTCTTGGGTAAGGGATTCATTTGGCCTAGTGTATCATCTTGGGGTGCCCCAGTCCTCTTCATTAAGAATAAGGATGGTACTATGCAGAGATGCATCGACTACAGGCAGTTGAAACAGTTGACGATGAAGAACAGTTACCCCATGCCTAGGATTAATGACCTATTTAACTATTTTTAGGGTACCGTGGTGTTTTCTAAGATTGATTTGATATCCTTCTACCACTAGTTGAGGATTAGGGAAGAGGACATCCCTAAGACTGCCTTTAGGACTCATTACAGCCACTATGAGTTCCTAGTGATGTCTTTTGGGTTGAATAACGCCTCTGCCGCATTCATGGATTTGATGACCCATGTGTTTAGGCCATACTTTAACTCATTTTTCGTAGTCTTCACAAATGACATTCTGGTATACTTGTGGAGCTGAGAAGAGCATGAGAAGCATTTGAGAGTAGTTCTCCACACTTTTAGAGATCAGCGGCCTTATGCCAAGTTCTCAAAGCTAATTGGATAGCCTACGTTATAGCTATGCATAACGCCTACCATAGTCCTCAGCTGATCCTTACAGAGGCCCATGATTTTATATATTCCATCCATCCAGGCACTGCTAAGATGTATCGTGACTTTAGGAAAAACTATTAGTGGAGTAGCATGAGGAGAGATATTATGGAGTATGTGTTGAGATTTTTAAGATGTTAGCAAGTTAAGGTCGAGCATATGAGTCCTGGTGGTAAGCTTCAGAGATTAGCATTCTTGAGTAGAAATGGGAGAGGATCACCATGGATTTCATTATGGGGTTGCCCCGCACTTCCCGTGATTTTGATAGCATTTGGGTCATCATGGATTGATTGACCAAGTCAACACACTTCCTTCCCATTCATACTTCCTACAGTGCTGAGATGTTAGCCTGTATCTACATTCAGGAGGTGGTTCACCTTCATGGTGTGCCTTTTCCCATCATCCCATACCAGAGCCCATAGTTCACATCTAGCTTTTGGAGGACCTTTTAGGAGGAGTTGGGTACCCTTGTTGACCTTAGCATAGCTTTTCACCTAATGAATGATGGTCAATTAAAGTGCATAATTCATGTTCTTGAGGATATGTTGCGGGCTGGTGTTATGATTTTGGGGGTCAGTGGGATTAATTTTTCCCTTTGGTAGAGTTTGCATATAATGACAGCTACCACTCTAGTATTTAGATAGCCCCATTCGAGGCCTTATATGGTAGGCATTTTCACTCTCTAGTTGGTTGGTTTGAGTCTTCAAAGCCCAGTCCGCGCGATGCAGACTTGATGTAGGAGGCCTTACATCATGTGAGGGTAATACAGGATAACTCAGAGTAGACACCATAGCTATGCATAATGTAGGCGTCGGCCATTGATATTTTTTGTTGGTGATAGAGTATTCGTCCATGTATCTCCCATAAAGGGCATGATGAGATTTGGGAGGTGGGGCAAGCTTAGCCCCAGTTATATTGGCCCTTTTAAGATATTGAGGACAGTTGGCGAGGTTGCATATGAGTTATCATTACCTCCGGCCTTTTCAACTGTTCATCAATTTTTTTATATTTCGATGTTGTGGTGGTATGTTCTAGATGAGTCCCATATGATCCAGTATGATGCAGTTGACTTGGATGATCGTTTGAGCTACATTGAGGAGCCAATTGTTATTTTAGCTTCATTCCAGAGCATTCCGGTGGTTCAGGTCTATTGGAGGCATCGTATATTAGAGGAGGCGACCTGGTAGTCCGATCATGAGATGTCAGCACAGTTCCCCGGCTAATTTGAGTCTTCAGGTACTTCTTGACTCTTACATTCGTAGATGAAAGTTGTTTTAGCAGTAGATGTTATAATGACCCTCCAAGTCGTTTTTGAATTTAAGCATTCATTCAATTATTTAGAGCAATCCTATAGAGACCCCAAGTCCTTTATGACTTATTGGCACTGATTGTTCGATTGCCAGGTCATTTGTTTGAGTTTTAGGCCCATTTCCCTATTTTGGAGCTTTTATTACGTGAAAAGTTGACTTCGGTCATAACTTAAAGAAAATGACCTTAGAACAGAATTCTAACAGTTCCATCAGCTCCAGAATGGCAAAATTAGGCTAGTTGCATGATTGGTATGTATATTGAGGCAATCGATATGAGTTTAGGACCATTTGGTAATTTTTCCTTAGAAATTTTTCCTACTATTGACTTTGGTCAATATTCTTGGAAAATGCACTCGGATAAAAATTCTAACAGCGCGATTAGTTTTGGAATGTTAACTTTGGTCTAGAAAGACACTTTGTTCGCTTCCTGAGGCTTCTGGTCTAATCTCGAGGCCCATTGTGGAATTTAGCTCAAAATAGCCTTTGGGTGTGGGACCCACTTTTAGTCATAATGACCTCCTATGGAAATTTTGACCCCGCCATTGAGTTTAGAACATCGAATTTTGTGGGGTAGCATACCTCATTTGCACGCACGGATTTTGAACAAATTTCGAGCACCCCATCGGAGTTTTTTGAACTTGGTGAAAAACTCAGCTTTTGCTGATATCTGGTGCAGCACCATTTTCTCTCTATGATTGCAGGCCCCGATTGTGTTCACGGAGGTCTATAGATTTGGCCTCTGCGTTCGCGGAGTCATGAGTCATTCGTCTCTATAATCACGGGCCTATGGGCGCGTTCGCAAATGCTAAGTTTCTTGGCCTCCACATTCGTGGAGCACTATAGCCTTGTTCGCGAAATCCATTGACTTGGTATTTTTAATGAAAGACCATGATGAATTACAGCTCTTTCTTCAATATTTAAACTTAGTTTTCTCCTCCATCTTGAGGCCAATTTAAGCGATTCAAAGGGCTAATTTCCAGAGAATTTTGTAAGAAAGCTAGTGGTGAGCTCAGAAACGCATGACGAATCTTTGTTGGAGGTAAAAATTTATGTTTAGTCACTGCTATAGTTATTTTTGGAGTTGTATTTCATTTAAAATGTGGAGGTTGTAACTTGATCATATGAAGTCCAATTTGAGTGATTTTTGAGGCTAGATTGCATGGTTTTTACAAGGATCTTCATGGTGTAGTTTGTTCGGGTTAGAAGGGTCTTGTGTTTTCGAAATTAGGTGATCAAGATGCTGCTATTTTTGGTCTTTTAATTGAATTTTTTGAGTTTTAGTTGCATGACTGTCTCGCAACGTTTTCCACCCCGAATTGTGTTATAATTCTAATTTGTGAGCTTGTAATGTTGTGTAGGACCTATTTTTGGTGTCAATTTCAGACGTGGGTCCTACTTTTCCATTTTTAGACCACAAAATTGGTCATCTCTGAATTCGATGATTTTAGTGTCATAACAATCATATTAATGTTGTGATTTTATTGTTGATAGCGTGGCAGTATTTAGAGGCCGCCTGGAAGGAAAAACATCTAATTTCGTGAGTTGGAGCATGCGTGGTAGACTTTCAGGTAGGCAGCGGTTTTCTTCCCATTCTAAGACTGGGCATGTTTAGTAAATTTTGCATTGATTTATATGAGTTTGGAGGGGTTTGGGTGTCGAGCATGCTAAATTTCAAGATTCCATGTCCTAGGCGTCATTTTGGGTCATTATTGGACTGTGTAAGCATGACTCCTGTTATTGTTGATCATTCATGCCTTAAGGTGGGTACTGTTCCTATGGTTATATATTTGGAAGAATGTTTCACATTAGTCTAGGCTTAGACTAGTGTTCCCTCATACCTGCACTATTTATGGGTACCATTGGGCCTTAGAGCTTCTTCGACATCATTTTGGATGGTTAGCTCCCTGAAGACTGATATAGCAGACTTGAGTCTAATAGTCTGAGCCTTATCTAAGCAATAACTCAACTTGTGATTTTACCTCCTTAATGCCCTAATATCCTATCGGCCCTGTATCGTTCGGTACTTGATTTTCAGAAGTTTCCTCAGTAATTCAGGGTACAATTGGTTTGGGATGGAATGACATATTGATGGAACTTGATTTGGAGGCACTCCCTGTGACACATGTTTGGATGTCGATTCTAATTCATTTTGATCCTTAGCTACAGATACCCGGTTCCAGTCCATGTTCCAGCTTACTCATGATTAGTTTCTTAGCAACAGTTACCCGATAGAAGTCAGTGGTCTAGCTCACTGGTGTTTGGTTCCTTAGCTACAGTTACCCGATTAATATCCGTGATCTAACTTTCTTGTGATCGGTTCCTTAGCTATAGTTACCCGGTTCAAGTCTATGCTCTAGATTACTTGTGTTCAAGATTTCTAGCTACAGTTACCCATTTATAGTCCACGTTCTAGCTTACATGTGCTCGATCATGGGCTACAGTTACCCGGTCCTAGTCCGTGGTCCATCCCACTCATGTCATCCCATCAGCTACAGTTACACAGTTTAAATCTATGGTCCAGCTTGCACGTGGTTAAATTTTTGAGTTCCTGATGAATCTTCGGTTAAGTCTTCATATACTATAAATTATGGGTTGAGGTGTTAAAGTTGGATATGGTTCGGTTCAAGTCTGAGAAATGGTGATATTAATGTAATCCTTAGTTCCGTTCTTTTTCTCCTTCAACTATTCTTGCATCTGTCGGGCTAGTGGGAATCCTTGGAGGTGGTTACTCCTTATTTGTGCACGAGTGTACCCATCGGGTTTATAAGAGACCGGTGGAGTTAGTTAGATACTTTCTCTTTATTTGCTAGTACACTCGTGTACATACATATATTTACTTCATGTCTTGTCTTTGATAGTGGTCTTTTACTCGCATTTCAGTTTACTTTTGCTTATCTTGGTCGGTCGACCTATGATGCTTACTGGGTACCTATTATTTTCGTACTCATACTACACTCTTAATCTATTTTTGTGATGCAGGTTCGAGTACTGGCTACCAGCATTGAGTTCGATCCAGATGCGGTCATGTTTGGAGGCAAGGTGAGCACATTGAGTCCTAGATTTACCCATCTCCTTCTGTATATATATATTTTGCTTGTATTTTTCTTTTTGAGATAGCTTTGTTTCCGTGGTACACTTTTGGGAATTTTACTCTTTTTAGTAGTATCTTTGTACAGGTGACTTCTAGGTTCTAAGAGGGATTTATTTTGATTTGTATATATATTTAGCCGTTTCCGCCGTTCATGTTTTCCCCTGTTATTTTCGTTACTATTTTAGATAGATTTGTTGGTTTTCTACCGTGACATTCCATTACTTACAGCTTTGAAATATTGGTCAGCTATCCTACTGTTGGGTTATAGTAGGCGTCATCATGACATGAAAAATTGGGTCGTGACATTCGCGACACCAGAGGGTCACTTTAAGACCCGATTTCAGCATTTTTAATCAAATTCAAGATGCAATTTCTTGAGAGTTAGAGCTCCAATTGAGGTTATTTGAATACCTTGGTGTTTGTGGTGCTCTTGGCTACGCGTGGGAGTTTCTACGGAGCTTCGAAAAGCATTTTAGTGAGGTAATTTCTTGCCCAAAGGGGCTGCCCAAGCTTAGTTAGGGCTTTAATGGTGAAATTAATTGTTGGGATGTTTTCTCTCATTTTGAGCATCGATTTGTGAACCATTTTGGGCTACAAGCTCAATAATGCATTTAGACCCTTTTCACGAATTCCTTTTTGGAATTCTCATCGCAGGTCCCACTATTCTATTTTAGACCTAATTTTTGGTCCGTCTCTGAGAAATACACTTTTAGTGTCAAAACAATTATATTGAGTAGGTGATTGACATTTTGATGGCGTGGATGCAATTAGAGTTGTTTTTAGAGAGGAAAGTTGTCCGGAAGTAGACATAGAGCTTGCATGTTCGGTTTTGAGATAGGCTACGATCTCCTTTCTTTTGATTGAGCTTCACGAGATATTGTTTAGTATAAATAGCTTCTAGTTTGGATTGTATGTGATGGGTTAGGCTTAATTCTAGATTTTTGGTTTATTCTTCTGATGTGATTCTTTGGCTAGGTTGCTTTTATGATATTCGTAGTGTAGTTTGTAAGATTGTTGGTGATGTCTTAATTTTTCCTTAGGTGATGGTGCGTGTGATTTTGCATATTGTTTGGGTGATGTGATGGCATGCATTGCATTGAATCATTCTTTTCTCACATTTATAGTCGACTCTGATGCGTGCATTGGTTCATGGCATTTATTTGAGAAAGATGGATTGTGACCCAAACTATTTTATACTAATTTTCGAATGGAGGTCATACTACCTTTATTACTACTATTTTTAGTTGACTGAAGGCATCGAGGATGCACACATTTTATGATATTGATTCGAGGCATCGAGGATGCGCTCATTTTACTATATTGATTCGAGGCATCGATGATGCACTCATTTTATGATACTGGCCCGGTCGTAGAGATTTCCAAGCCTTTTTATACTGATTTGACTTTTATCTCTAGTCACCGCAATGGAGAATACTTTGATGATTGGATATACATATTGATATTTATATTGATATAAGACCTGGATTGAGAACAGGTAGGTGTATAGGGGCATTCTCGAGCCCCCTAAGGTGATCCCAAAGGGGGGCGCATGGGTCCTACTTTCTCATTGGGACTGGAAGCACATGTGGGTCCTACTTCCTCATTAGGACTGGAAGCACATGTATATATCTTGGTATGATGCACTTGGCACTCATTGTATTACTAGTTTTATTACATGACTCTCATTTGTATATGAATTACCTATTACCATCATAGTTATTTGTACCTATCGGTAGTATGGGATGCCTGAGGGTTAGCCTGTTTGTGAGTGAACTTCCGTGGCACACAAGGACTCGGGAGGTATTGTCTTACTATTTGCAAACTTGTGGTGGTATAAAGCATGGTCTCTTTTTTGAAGGTAGTTACTGCCTTTGATTTTATTTATCTAACTTTTTTGTGTAGGGATTTAGTTGATACAGTCCTTTGGGCCTTTATGTGATAACTGTGTTTACTTCGGTTAGTAGGTTGTCGCTTAGTGGTTTCCCCTTTTTGTAGTGTGTCGTCATGTTTAGGACTTTGGCTGGCACCACCAGGTACTTTCTTGGTTTCCTTGCTTGTTTCCTATTTCTCTCTTTCTTGTACCTGATGCTTTTTATTGCAGGCTTCCGTATTATTCTTATTAGTTAATTGTGATATACTCCTTGCTTATATATTCATTATACTTGTTGTATTGTTGGATCTCAATCACCCGATGCCTACTGTGTGCCACTTGTTGGTACTCATACTATACTTCTGCACCCTACAGATCATAGTATGGGTTTTCACTGCTGATTTGGATATTGTATGGAGCAGCTCTTGGATTTTGGAGACTTGGGTGAGCTCTTGTCATTTAGAGTTGCCTATTTCCTTCTATTTTGGATTTGGACTAGTCTTTATTTTATATTCGGAGATAGTCTGTATTACTATTACTATTATGGTCTCTATATAAACTTTGTACTTCTTTATTTAGTTTAGTAGCTCGACTACCAACTGATACCAGGTCATGGGGGTTATCTTGTTGTATTGTTGTTGTTCTTCTTTCCATACTATTATTATTATTATTATTATTATTATTATTATTATTATTATTATTACTATTATTATTATTATTATTATTATTATTATTATTATTATTATTATTATTATTATTATTATTATTACTATTATTATTATTATTATTACTATTATTATTATTATTATTATTATTATTATTATTATTATTATTATTACTATTATTATTATTATTACTATTATTATTATTATTATTATTATTATTACTATTATTATTACTATTATTATTATTATTATTATTATTATTATTATTACTATTATTATTATTATTACTATTATTATTATTATTATTATTACTATTATTATTATTACTATTATTATTATTATTACTATTATTATTATTATTATTATTACTATTATTACTATTATTACTATTATTACTATTATTATTATTATTATTACTATTATTATTATTATTATTATTATTATTATTATTATTATTATTATTATTATTATTATTATTATTATTATTATTATTATTATTATTATTATTATTATTTTTATTATTATTATTATTATTATTATTATTATTATTATTATTATTCGTTTATTATTCGTTTATCTTCTTACGCTTGTGATGGTCTGTTGTCTATAGTTTCATACTGTGGGGTTAAGCTTACCTACTAGTGGGTTGATATTAGGTATCATGATGACGGTCATGAAATTTTTTGTTCGAAATACTTTTCTTTGCATTTCAATCTATCTTTTGAGTGATTTCTTGTTGTTTGGGCCTACTATCAACCTAATCATATCTATTATCTTATCACAACAAATATACAATAAGCGCATGGATATTTGTAGGATTATACTCATAACTTAGCTAAATCTTGGATAAACTATCATAATAAAATTTGAAAATACACACCCGATCAAAAGTTTCAATATCTACTATCTAAATATGGAAGAACCGAATTAAAGGGCCTAACTAATGGAAGGCTCTCTCAACGTTCCTAGGGAAGCTCAGTTCGGATTGGTTCTTCATCGTCTTTCTTTCTCTTATGTAGAATAGGCCACATCTTCTCTCTTTGATTTTATCCCGTCCGATCGGTAGAATCTGCTACTCTATCCTCTCCACTTGGGTGGAAGAGGAGGCCTGGTGTTATTTTACTTGGGCCAAAGACTGTCCCCTCTGCTCTTTCGAGAAAGGTCACTTTCTTTTTTGGGGGACTTTTCAGCAACTCCTTATCACTATTTTGCTTTCTATAAATCATAGTGTCAGTCACCCCCTTTCCACTATCTCAAATAGTGCACTAGCCTTAAGAGAAAGAGATGTCATCATCCGCTAAGTTGGCCAAAAAAGCAAGCAAAGATTCTTACTCTAAAGAAAATGCATATTTCTATTTTAGAAATCCTGTAAACTATTAATCGAAAGTACTTAGCACTCAACACTACAATTGATGAAAATTAATTGGCCCTGCATCTATCCAACTAAATTTTTTGCTTTTCCTTAGCCCTGTTCTTTTGCATTGGCTTACTCACAGGAAGCTAGCCTAGCAGATGACTCTTAGTTTACTAGTTAGGATATCAAATAAAGGGAATCTCATTCTTGGAGTTCTACAAAGCTTGTAACTTTTAGGATTTTCAACTAAAGACACATACGATCATGTGAAACATATTTCTCTTAGAAGAAAAGAGTAGTACAACTCTATAAGTTTAGACTCCACCATGAAAAATTTATAATATAGGAAGATTTTGGTGTCAAGTATTATATAATATCAAACAACATTTATAGGAGGAGCATGTTAATCTAGGTTATGCCTAATGTTTTAGATTCGAGAAAAGAGTATGCTGGGGACATTTTAAGACAACTAATTATTAGGGAAGACATTGTCAGAATTAAGAATGAGCATTTTGAAGAATTCCCTAATACAGCGAATTGAAAAATGCTTCAGAAAGATCACACAAAATGAAGCAATATATTCATTATGAATAAGAATATGGAAGGAAAAATGCAAACATAACTTGATATTTTGAGGGTGATAAGAACACAAGATGCATTCATAATCTTGTAAACAGAATAGGAATAGATTAATGATTAATAAAATCTACACAAGAGAAGATGTACTGGTCGAAGGAGTGAAATAAGTTCAAATGAAGAAAATTTATTTTTTTGGAGAAATCTTTCGAATAGGATACAACTAATGAGATCACACTATGAAAACATATCCCCGTCTTGATCAATCAAGATGAGAACAACTCATTGAATGATGTCCCCAATATAGTAGAGGTAAGGAGGGTGGTGCTTGAATTGAATGGAAATACTTTAAGTGGGCAAGATGAGTTGGCTTCTTTATTTATTTAGAGTTGTTTGAGTATTTTTGGAGATGATGTATCTCTGATAGTCAAAGCCTTTAATGCAGGTCAAACTCTTTCTGAATCCATAACTTACACCAATTTGATATTGCTGCTTAAGAAGGAAAATGTGCTTACCTTTTCAAATATGATACCTACTAGTCTCAATATTTTTTTTGAATAAGGTGATTTTTAGGGTGATGCATGCTAGACTTGAAAATATCCTTCCTAGGTGATTTCACATACCTAATATGACGCTGTGAATTGAAGGAATACCATTAAAAATATATTATTGCCCAAAGAAATCATTACATATAAGAGGACTGGCAAACAAGTAAATGAAGTGATAAAACAAGATATGAATAAGGCTTATGACAAGGTCTTTTGAAGATTACTTCTAAGTATGCTACAGAAGATGGGCTTCAGTAGTAAATATGCTACAGAAGATGGGCTTCGGTAGTAATTTTCTCGATAAAATATGAAGATTGGTTTCCAACAATAAATACTCAATTTTGATTATTGGACAGGCCCATAGGTTGTCTCACTCTATGAAAGATGTCAAATAAGGAGAGCCATTGTACCTAGTTCTTTTTATACTTACAACAAAAGTATTAACTATAACTTAGAATAAAATATTTGATAACAGTTTATTCAAGGAATTTTGTGTGTCTAAATGGAGTTTAGAATTGAATGATGTAACCATTGTAGATGATACAATTATCTATGTATCAATATATATGCCATCTCTAGAGCTGATTATGATATTTTTTGGAGATTATTTCTAGGCAAAAGATTAACAAAGACAAAAATTCTTAAAGAATCACAAGGGTGCCCACTCTAATAAACAGGAGGTGACCGAAATAGTTGGTTTCACTAGAGGCCAGTTTCAGTTCACATATCATGCTTATCCTATATTCTATGTTAGAAAGAGGAAGAAATATTATAACGATATAATTAAAAAGGTGAAGAACATGCTTCAAGATTGGAAGGGAAAGATTATGTCATTTGGGGGTAAACAATCCTCATTGCTAATGTTCTTTAGAGTATGCATGTAGCTCCTCATGTGTTTGAGATTGTCTTTTATCTCGTATTGATGGTTTACGAGTCTAAATTTGAGTATTTTCTCATAACAACACACATGTTCAGGGAAACCGGATTCAAACTAGAATTTGATTAAAAATATTATTTTATTTTTTTCTAATGTCTTAAATATTTATGAAAAAATCTTTAGTTACGATATATTTGTGTATGTATTTATTTTAAAATAATATTTATAATTTTTTATTCTTTTATGAAAACATTAAGTCTAGTTATGTCGAGAAAAATATTATTATATTGGATAAGATTTATCCAAAATAATTTTTGTATCCATTATCTATACTACCTAACCTCACGTTGTGGAATTTCACTGGGTTATTGTTGTTGTTGTTGTATCTATAGTACCTTAATAGCATGAACTCTAAAAAATGAATGTTAACTTATGAAAATACCCCTCACTTAAAAATAACACCTCAATTACGTTAACCCCTAACTTTTAAAATTAAAAAATACCACATTAATGCCCCTCACCCCAACGCTACAACCTTCTCCCCCGTGAAATACTGCCATCCCAACTCCCGCACACTTAACAATCGCCTACTTTCCCCAACAGCTACGCCAACGTACAATTACTCCCAACAATTCAACTTCTGCATTATCTCTATTTATACCACCCACTCGTAGATAGTCATCTCACATTAAAATTCAAACTTCTCCGAAAAGTGCAAAGGAAGTTCTGCTATTCTTCTTCTACCATCATACGTGTTGCGTTGCTCAAGCCTTCATCTATAATTTATAATCTAAATCTAAATTATCTTCTTGCATTGTTCTTCCACACCAAAATTATTTCTCTTCTAGCAAAACACACTACAATATAAGAATCTGATTTGCCCCATTTTACGCCACCATTTGAACTGGTAAATTTCCACTTTGTGTATGTTCTCAGCAACTCTAATCTATGGACAACTTGCAGCACACCATGCTTGTACTTTTATAATTGTTACCTACGTAATGGTTGCTTTAATTTTGCAAAGACACATAAAGACCCATAATTAATATTGTTATTCACTTTCTCCTGTGTATGTCTATCCATCAAAACTCAACACCTATGATGACTAAAATTGAACTATTAAAGCAGAGCGTCCCCATAAATAAGATACCAAAACAATCCATTCATTGGGTGATGAGAGTAATAGTTATTGGAAAGGTTTTTGTAATTTCGTATAAGAATTCATGGCATGAAGGCACATACTGAACAATAATATTAGTTGATGACAAGGTAATATCATTTTTACATTTACTTAGCTCATATTCTACCGTTCATCTCTACTTTTCAAATTACATCTCTAATGCCTTCAAACGCTGCTTAAATCAATGCTAGGGGACATAGCTGTAAGAAAAACTATTTAATAAAATTGACACATGGAAGGAATTCTTGAAGCAAAATAAGAGTTACTACATTGCTAATGGAAGATTGGATCGGGTAAATCCCAACTACACATCGGTGAAAAAAGAAGTGGAGCTTTCAATTACAGAAAACACGATCATAAAGGTGACTGAACATTGTGTATCAACACACAAATTTTGTGATGGCTTTGTATCTTTGTATCACGCTGAGAAATCGCCAAATGGTGCCATACTCGGTAACTCTTCCCACAAATAATTGGTTATTTTCAAGAGCTAATGCATATTTTTTATCACTAATTAACATGACCTTTATTCAAACTTGATTTGTGTGTTGGTTACGGTGAATCCCCTCATTGTAAAAGGTGAAAGAAAACGACGCCAAATTGTTGTAACCAATAAAGTGTAAGGTTTACTTATATTTTCACTTGTTTGCTCTCCAACGTCCATAAATATTGGACAATGCATTTACAATACTCGGATATTGAAAATCCATAATGGACCATACAACTGCTACTCTATGGGTAGATTTGGCAGAAAATAATAGTGCCTTTCTTGAAAAGTTGAAAGATGATCAACCTATCTTTGCCTTATGCGACGTGTGAGTCTCAATCCAAAAAAGTATTAAACAACCTCTTCTATCTTCTAATTATAATAAATTATAGAATATTTGTTCATTCCTCACTTTAATATGTTCTTTCCTAACTAGGGACTTTTCAGATATCAACTATACTTGTGAGCAGTGTGTTGATTAATCCAATGTTTCAAAAAGAACTAGACCTTCATTCCTGGTACACTACCTCATTTATTAATATGTTTGTCAATATTTATTTAACCTCACTTCAAGAACTGACATATAAACTAAAGTTTAACAACTAAGCAAGGCAATTCTTTTGTGGGAGACTACATACCACCAGTCCTAGCAACTATAGATGTAACAACATAAAAAGAAAAATCCCTATTCTTAATTAACTGCGACACTTAACCAACCTTATTCGATATGCAGGCGTGAAGTCATAAAGGCTGAAAAGAAAGATATTACAATCACACCAAGTAAGGTAATGAAAAGAGCCACAAAAGTGATGTTATCTAATCTTATGGATGGCATGCTCTGTGATACATAGGTACATGCTAGCCAATACTTTATATATCCACAAAACACCATTAGTCTTTACCAAAATTTATGCCTAATATTGGTTAATAACAATGTCCAGGAATCTTTATATAAGTTCAAAGAAAAAAATTTAGACATACTCAATAAAGACGAGCCATGGTACTCGTCATCTAAGAAGTGCCACAATAAAGTAAAGGTTATACAAGATACATCAACTTATAGAAATTGCGACATCGAAATGCAGAATTTGAAATGAGGTTAGACTTGCTTAAAATGGTCATCCTACATTTCCTGATTATAAAATCCAGTTTTTCTTTAAAGTCTAAGTTGTTTGCTATTTTAAAAAGATATTGCTTACGTCTTGAAATTTCTCATGGATAACAATGTGCCCGGTCATACTTTTCAATATAGCCCAGAATTTTCTTGGCTGCAGCATCCATGAGTACATCGCAACAACCACAGTAAAGGTATGCCCTATAATTATAACATCTTACACTATACTTCATTAACCTTAAGTCCAATATTGAAAAAATTTATGACAAAGTTACCAACAACTATTAACTCAAAAATATCCAACTGTTGAAATTTATTATAGAACGAAGAATCTCTAAACTACCGCAGATTGGTGTTGCGTAAAGAGAGCAAGTCTAATTGCTCAGGAAATACATGCAATTGAAAACGAGGCAACAATAATAGTGGCAGAAGCTATAAAATCCCTGACGCTATAAAAGAAAATAGGAAAGAAATGCATTACACATGAAATACGTGCCCTAGAAGATGAAGCACCACACATAGTGGAAGAAGTACAATCCGTGATGCCTCAATGGAAGAGTGGCAAGAGAACCAATAAAAAAATTATTCCAAACCAAACTAAGAAAATAAAAGCTGAGGCAAAATAGATGACTTCCTTGATAGTATAACTAAGCTTGGAGTCCTGCCCCCATCTAGGCAAATGCATGTAGCTTAATATGTCACTCTTATTAGTTTAGTCTTGTGTTTAACAAATGTATGTATGTTTGGTATCTTAATGTATGTATCTCAGTTCTACCCCTATCTAGACAAAAGTATGTAGCTTGATGTCTGACTCTTATTAGTTTAGTCACATGTTTATCTAATGTATGTATGTTCGGTAGCTTAATTTATGTATCTTATTAGTTTTGTTGCCTATTTATCTAATGTATATATGTTTTTACATAACTTTGTGTCAATTATGAAAAATAGAGCGCCTTTATTATTCAAACCTCAAACGCATTGACAGGAAGACATGCTTCTATTGTGCTATCTATCACCCAAAAATATATGGTCTGATCACCCCCATTATATGAATTACGAAAATGAACTTTTCAAGAAGAAAACACATTATATATTGGTGTATAACGTTGTAAAATTATGGAAACTACTCCAAAAAATATTAAGTAAAAAACTTATTAAGAAGGAATACTTTAACCCTATCACTTGTAAAATGTGAAATCAGAGACCCAAAATTGTTGTAACCAATGAAATGCAAGCTTCAGTTGTACTTTCACTTATTTCCTCTCCGACATCCATAAAGATTGGAAAAAGCATTTACAATACTCAAATATTGAAAATACATAGTGGAGCATTCACCGGTTACTCTATGGGGAGATTTGGAGCGAAACAATGGTGCTTTTACTGAGAAGATGAAAGATGATCAACCTATCATTGCCTTATGCAACGTGCGACTCTCAATCTGTAAAGGTATTAGATAGCATCTTCTATGTGATAATTTAAAAAATTAAAAGATTTTTTATTCAATCCTCACTTTAATATGCCCTTTCGAAACTAGGGACTTTTAGGATATAAACTATGCCAGTGAGCAATGTGTTACTCAATACATTGTATCAAAAAGGACTAGACCTTATCTGATATGCATGTGTGAAGTCATAAGGGATGAAAAGAAAGATATTACCATCACACCCAGTAAGCTAATGAAAAACCCACATAAGTGACGTTACACAAGCTTATGAATGGCATGCTCGCCGATACTTAGGTATGTACTAACCCACACTTTATCTATCTACAAATAACCATTAGTATTTAACAAATATAATATATTAACAATGTCTAGGAATCTTTATACAAGTTCAAAGCCAAAATTGTAGACATACTTATTAAAGATGAGACATGGTACTCATCCTGGAAGAAATGCCATCAAAAAGTGGAGGTTATACAAGATACATCGACTTGAAGAAATTGCAACATTTTAAGAATTACTCCATTGAACCTTTCCAGAAAAAAGCACATTATAGGTTGGTTTGTAATATGGTCAAAAATTTTAATACTTCTCCGTAAAGAATAATGTTAAAAAGGGATATAAGGATGAATACTATTGCAAGTTCACTCTTTCGTGCACACCTATTTAGTACTATAGTACTTATTTCCACACCGATAGTCCAAAAACCCGTTCAAACTATTAACTTAAAATATTAACTGATTCAGAAATATTTATAAATATAACATAAGACTTGAAGCTCTTAGGCAAGGGTACTTTATGACTACAGCTATGAAAAACATATCGATAGAGAAGGAAAGAGCGTAAACTCGACTCTTAAAGTTTTAGTAGCCTCCATCTCTCTGCCCTATAACTGAAAAAAGGAGCCCGGCAAAACACCGACCTTATTTTTGAATTATTGTTTGATGTTGTAAGACCTTAAGTACTAAATTAATGATATTATATGGGTCAAGAATAGATTCACCAATAGGTCATGACTTTTCAACAACATAGGAGATAAATTACACATTCATGTCAATGAAAAAGTTGGGTACATTAAGAAGGAGTTAATTTTACTGTTGATCATCGCATGTGGGTATATAGTGAATTGTATTCAGTATTTCTGAAGTGTAGTGCACTTCATATCATAAGTAAGTTTCAAATAGAGTACATTGCACGCATGTTTGATGTCTGAATCAGCTAAATGTTAACAATGTTATCATGATGAGTACTATATTAATTCAAAAAAATGAAGGACCGGTATTTACACAAACAAAAACTCCATTAGCCTAAATTACAAATCAAATTAAATACTCCAGGAATCTTTATACAAGTTCAAAGCCAAAATTGTAGACATACTAAATAAAGATGAGCCATGATACTTGTCCTATAAGAAGTACCATAAGAAAGTGGAGGTTATACAAGATACATCGACTTATAGAAAAACCAACCTTATGAGGATTACGCTAGTTGTAATGATCTTCCAAGTTATTTTTGAAATAAAGCATTTATTTCCTCGTTAAGTGTGTTCCTCTAGCGACCCAAACTCACTTACTACTTACTGGCCTTGAATGTTTGGTCGGTTTGTCTTCTTTTGGCTTTTAGGCCCATATCCCTATTTTAGAAATTTTAGAACTTAAAAAGTTGACTTTGGTCAGAACTTCTAGTAAAGTACCTCAGAATGGGATTCTAAAGATTCCATCAGCTCCGAAAGGGCCAAATTAGGTGATTAGCTTGGTCGATATGAGTATCGAGGCAATCATTACGAATTTGGGGACATTTAGCATTTAAGCATTGAAAGTTGGCCAATTGTTGACTTTGGTCAAAATTCTTAGAAAACGTGCCTAAATGGGAATTCTAATAGTGTGGTTAGCTCTAAAATATTGAGTTTGGTTTAGAACGACCTTTCGTGTGTATCCCAATGTTTTTGGTCTCATTTTGAGCCTTTTTGTGGATTTTGGCTTCAAATAGTGCTTGGACATGGACCCACTCTTCGTCAAGATGACCTCCATTGGAATTTTTTGACTGCATCGTTGATTCTAGAATGCTGAATTCAATGGGGTAGCATAGTTTCATGGGGTTGCAAACTTATCTCGAGCACCACAAGGAAGAATTTAAAATAGGAATATTCTGATGGTGTGGTGGTGCACCATGGTAGTGTCAGAATTGATCGTGGGTGTTCCGTTAGAGATAAATTTCAAGTTTTTCCTGCTGGTTTGGATGTTTTTTTAGCAGATCTTTTTGGAATCTTAGGAAGTTGATTTCTAGGGCATTTCAGGTTTTTATTGAGTGGTTCTTGGGTCTAAATTGTGGGATTTTTTGCAACAAATGCATTGGTTGGATCAAAAAGTGACTTAGGAGCTCCATTCGGGGTGAGGGTTTCAATTCTTGTTACTTCATTGCCCATTTTAGGATTGGAATTTGAGAGGTTTTCAAAAAATCATATCTTGGTCAATATAGGTATGAATTTGATGATTTGAAGCTCCAAGTAATGGGGTTTTTCATGAGAATCATTGTGGTGTGGTTGGTTTCAACTATAGGACCTTTGTTTGAGGTAATTTCTGTTTTTAAACTGCTACACATGTCTTTAATGCTGATCAAAATATGATTTTTGTGAATGTGTGTGCTTGGAATCTATTGAGCACCAAATTGTGCTCCTTGTTGAAGCACAAGCTTAGGGTGGCATAGAGGGCCCTTATACAGAGTTAATTGCATAATTTATGGAGAAGGTCCTACATTTCATTTTTGGACTCTAAAATTAGTCTGTCTCTGAATTTGATAATTTTAATTTCAAAATGACCGTATTGATAATGTGATTCTATTATTGATAGTGTGGCAACGCTTGGAGGCCGTTTGGAAGGAAAAAGTTTTGGTTTCATGAGTTGGAGCGTGCTAGGTCAACCTACAGTTAGGCTACGATTTTCCCCTCTTTAGACTAAGTATGTTTAGTCATTTGGCTACTGAATTGTATGATCTTAGAGGGGTTTGGCCATCGAGTATGCTAAATTCCTAGAATTCATGTCCTAGGCATTATTTTTAGGGATTTTTTGGACTGTTAAAGCATGTCTCATGTTATTCTTGATCATCCATACCTTGTGGTGTGTGTTGTGCCTTTTTTTATGTCTTTGGAAGCATGTTTGGCCTTACTTTACGCTTAGTCTACTATTTTCTTAGACTTATGCGATTTTGGTGTCATTGGGCCTTAGAACTTCTCCGACGTCATTTCGTACAACCTAGCTCCCTATAGACTAATATATCAGACTTGATCCTAATATTCTAACATTGAGCTAGGTGGTAACACAGCGTTGGAAACTTACCTCGATAATTTCCTATTTTTCTATCACTCATGTATCACTTGGTTCTCGATTCCAGAAGTCTATTCATCAATATTGGTTAGATGTGGTTTGGGATGGAGTGATTGATTGATGGCACTCAGATTGGGCTACTCCCCAGGATACTTGGTTCGCCGCTGATCCTAATTCTTACCAATTCAGTTGTGTTAGTTGTTCAAGTCCCTAATTAACTCCACCAGGTGGGGTTCATGTCCTTGCCTAGGTATTATTGCCTCGGTTCAAGTCCCTAGACTTACTTAGTTGTGGTTCAAGTCCACCACCATTATCAGTCTTGGTTCAAGTCTATTGCTACATACTAGCTTTGGTTCAAGTCCTTAGCTACTATTACCCTTGTTCAAGTCCTTTATCTCTCTTGCACGTGGTTCAACTCTACAATAATCTATCACTTTAGTTCAAGTCCTTGGTTATTATCAAATATCAGTTCAAGTCCTTGATACTTTAATGATTCTTCATTTCAAGTCCTTAACTATGATTCAACTTTGTTTAAATCTTCAAGCTTTCAGAATGGTTAGGTACATGTCCGTGGGAAGCTTCAACTATCTTTGCTCCTGTCGGGATTATGGAAGTCCGTTCAGGTTATTACTTTTAGACTTGTGCACGAGCGTACCCATCGGGTTTATGGGATCCTGGATAATTTAGATAGTCACTCTCTCTCTTTGTGTGTCGAGTATGCTCATATACATACCTACCTTGAGTGCTTGTTCTGTCTTTAGTTGTGATAATTTTCTCGCATTTTAGTTTATTGTTTCTTATCTTCCTCAGTGGCCTATAATGCCTAATGGGTACTTGTTGTTCTGGTACTCATACTACACTCTGCATCTGTTTTTATGATACACGTCTGAGTAATAGCTATCAGCATTGATCTCGAGCCTGCAGTCTTAACCAAAGGTGAGGGTGAGCATACAACATTCTGGATTTACTTGTCTCCCTCTATATTTATATATATATACATATATATATATATATATATATATACATATACATATATATATACATATATATATACATGTATATATACATGTACATATATATGTATATATACATGTATATATACATGTATATATATATATACATATATATATGTATATATATTATGTCTTTAGCTTTTTGAGACAGTCTTGCTTCTGTGGTCCACTTTTAGGACTTGTACTCTTTTTATAGTAGATCTATACATGTGACTTCAAGGTTCTGAGAGGGATCTTTCAGTTTGTATATATTTCGTTGTGCTTCTGCCATTAATTTGTGTTGCTGTTTTTCATTATTATTTTTAGTTGTATTGTTAATCTTCTACCTTGACATCTCATTACTCATAGTTCTAAAATATGGGTCAGGTTGCCTATTTGTGGGTCATAGTAGGTGCTATCATGACCTAAGTAATCAGGTCATGACACCATTGAACTTTTTCCTGAGAAAAATACATTATAGATTGGTTTATATTATTGTAAAAAAAATTAATACTTCTCCACAAAAAAAATATAGTTACAATGTGATATAAGACAAATACTTTTATCAGTTCACACTTTTGTGCACACCCATTTAGTACTATAATACTTATTTCCACACTGACAGTCGAAGAATAAGCTGAAACTATGAATTCTAAATATTAAATGATTCAGCAATATTTATAAATGAAACATAAATCTTGAATTTCACATGGAAGGGTACTTATGAATGACTACGGCTATGAATAGCTTAGCGATAGAGATGGAAAGAGCGTAAACTCGACTATTAAAGTTTCAATGGCCTCTATCTCTCCACCCTATAACTGAAAAAGGAGCCCGGAAAAAAGCCAACCTTAATTTTTTACTATCGTTTGACGAGATAAGACTTTAAGTACTACATTAATGACATTACACAGGTCTAGAATAGATTCACTAATGGGTCATGACTTTCGACTATAGAGGTGAGAAATAACTCTTTATATTCAATGCCTAAGTCGGATACGTCAATTAAGATGAAGTTTATTTTATATTTGATCCAGCGATATGGGTAAATAGTGAATTCTATTCACTATTTCGGAAGATCAATGCACTCTGTATATCATAAATAAGTTTTGGATAGAGGACAATGTACACAAGTTTGATGTTTCAATCTTCTAAATGCTAACAATGTTATCGTGATGAGTACTACATTAATACAAACAACAAGAAGGAATTATCGATATTTATACAAACAAAAACTATATTAGCCTGAATTAAAAAACTAAATGAAATAGATGACGATCTTTCAATTACACCCTAACACATATATACAATATATAGTTGACTCACAACCCAAGCCTAGGGTCTAGACGTAACACAAAGAATGAGGAACTCGGAGGTACCTCACCCAAGCTCCTTAGAATTCGTTATCCTTTCATAGGTAATGAAAAAAAACAATAAGTGTAAATAAAAAGGAAAACATGTCTAACTGAGAACATCATAAAACAAGAGTCTTTAACAACCTCAAATCGGCATCCATTTGTCAAACAATACCTCTACATCTTTAGACTTGGCGGGAGACTAAGATATGTCACTAGCTCACCCTCAATCAAAATAGAAATAAGTACCATGAAATGTATTCAAAAGTCTTTACATAAAATAAGCTACAAAGGAAAATGAATATTGTTTCCGAAATATGGAAACTCACCAAAATAGTAACCTTCAACGAACTCAACTAGCCACGTGGAGGTGAGGATGAAGCAACGTCGATCCCTAAATGGTGATATCATGTAGGCAAAAAATATGTGTTAGTACTTTTAATGTACTAAGTAAGTAGGCGTGCAATTCAATGAAAATGTTAAATCATTTTAAGGTAAGGTGCATAAATTGACGCATCCATAAGTAATCAATATAAATAAGATTTGAAATGTTCATTTGTGGAGAGATGACTCTAACTGACAGCTACAACAATGTGATCTATTACATGGAATCCAATATAACTCCCTACATTGGCATCGAAAGACTACTTTTCGGGTAGAAGTCTATCAATTTCATTCATTTCTTTAAAATTTAGGGCTACTTATGGATCGCCAAGCCTAAGCCTATAAGGGCTCCTATGTTTTACACATAGTTCAAGAAACTAGAGGTTTTTATTAGGATTCCCTTATCGAACCCCACCTCAAGCCTCATTAAGTACTAAGTCAAATCCCAAAGAATAGTTTAATATAACATAAGAACATGATCATTTACATAGCTTTAGGTTATCAAAATATCATTCAATAGAATAGCTCACTAAAACCCTTCTTTGATTCACACAAGTGAGAATCAGCCTTTCACAAATAGAATTCAGACTCCTTTGATCATCGACATTGCTTTCATAAACCTTCATTTAGGGTCCAAAGCTTTCAATTTAAACTTAATTTAGAATATAGTAAAACTATGTGGGTTCTATTCAAGTCAACTTTCAAATCATTAAAATCAATGCTAGCATGCATGAGAGTAATGGAATGCCTCAATTAAAACATACTTGAAACAACCCACCAAGTCACTTTAAACACTTTCATACCTTCAATTAAGGACCTTTGATAAACAATCAATTTCATGAAATTAAGAGCCAATATAATCTAAGATAGGTAAATAAACTTCAAATACTCAATAAACTATACATTTGAAAACATAATATGAAAACCTAAAAAATGCCATTAGAAATTAAGTTACTAAGTTTAAAAAATACTTGGGCTTCATGGGTGGAAGAAACCATGAATGAGACCCACATACCTTGTGTAATAAAGCCCTAATGCAAGCTTTTAAAATGGTAACTTGAAGATCTTAGGGTGGAACCCTAGACTTTGCTTGAGATGAAGACTTTAGGAGAGGAGAGTTTTGTTAATTTTGTACTAGGTATGAGAATGAGGGGTTTGGGATTGCTTAGGGTTCTTAGATAGGGTAAATTCAGTCCCCAAAAGGACCTTACTTTACTATTAAAACATAAGAAAGAAGTAAAATTCCTTTTTAAAATTTGAGCGCAACAGACCCTATGGTCCTTACGACTCATAGGACCTTTTACGAGTCGTAGAGAGGACTCATCCTGCAGGATCTAAGAAAGACCCTGAGAACTGACCCTCAAGACTTCCCTTATGACTCATATCTACGAGTCGTAGACACTTCTAAGATTCATCCTACAGGCTCTGAGAAATCCTGAGGACTGAGTCTCTTAAGTTTCTTGACAAGTCATTTCTATGACTCATCCTCTCTTCTACGAGTCATAACATGGTCTTGTAGACCTACTCCTTCCCTTAGCCAAATTGTCAACCTCAACCTCAGCCTTACGAGTCACTCCTATGACTTGTAGACTGAGTCATAAAACCTGAATCCATCCTAATTCCCAAAGTTTTTCCTTCGTTTTGACTTTTCAACTTACGGGGTCTTACAATATCTCCCTCTTGGGAACATTCATCCTCGAATGATATTTAACTAGCATAGAAAGCACATGGAATGAGGACTATCAACCCCTCATGAATGCAATGACATATAAACATACAAAAACCATGAGACATTCATACTTAACATAAAACAGGACTCCAATATCAACTTTATGAAAATGTATGCATATGAAAATGTAGGTCAACTTAAACTTAGGAGTCTTAAACAATTCGAATGTAAATAGCTTAGTACCTTAGGCATGAGTAGAATGAAAGAGATGAGGGTATCCTTTTATCATATCCTCTTCCGCTTCCCAACTTATTGATTCATCCAAAAGACTTTGATGATTAAAACTTCCTTGTTCCTCAATCTCTTAACTTGCCCAACCAAAATTTCAGTCGGGACCCCTTCATAGGTAAAGTTTTCTTAAATATTCACTACTTCCAAAGGCACAATGGAACTTGGATCACTTACATATTTACTCAACATGGACACATGGAACACCGGATGAACCATAATCATTTCCAAAGAAAACAAAAACTCATAAGCAACCTTGCTAACCTGTCTCAAGATTTCATACGGCCCTACACACCTAGGGCTCAACTACCCTTTCTTACCAAAATGAACTACTCCATTCATGGGCGAAAGCTTCAAGTATACACAGTCATCCACATTAAAATAAAGATCTCTTCTCCTTGTATTGGAATGGGACTTTTGGAAAGTTTGAGCTGTCTTCAATCTTTCTCTAATGACTATTACCTTCTCCAAATCATCGAGCACCTAATCAAGACCCAACAAGGCCATCTCATCGACCTCGAACCAACCAACCGGAGACCTACATAGTCTCCCATAAAAGTCTTGAAATAGCACCATCTCAATTCTTTATTGGTAGCTATTCCAAGAAGTATAGGCTTTGATGTCACGATACAACCCCGTAGGCCACAATAGGAGTCTGACCTGGATCCCCATATATATACCTGTCAACTGTAGTAAAATTGAACTATAAGCAAAGTGATACTACTCACAAAAATCCTAATGAGTTAAAACTTTTTTCATGTACATGTGGCTTCTTTCATTCGTACCATATCATGAAAGGGCACGCAAGCCGACAAAACTGTCGTAACATAAAAATATTTACAATATATTGTATAGGCGCAACCAAAACAAACTCACAAACAACCCACATACATATATCTACAGACTTCTAAGAATAGTAACAGCAACACATGGCAGGACAGGGCCCCCGCCGTACCCCTGGATAAATAAATATATATATATATATATTACATGATCAGTATCAAAAGTTAGGCTCCAAAATAGTGGAGCGCTCCCAATATCGCTGAGTGGAAACCCTAAGCTGGCGGATCTCCAAAATGAACATCTGTACCTGCGGGCATAAAATGTAGCCCCCTAGAGAACGGGAGGTCAGTACGATATATGTACTGAGTATATAAAGAATAAAACATCATAACTGAGACAACAGCTGAAATAGGGATGCAGGGGAAAGTATAACATTTAGCTATTTACCATACCTGCATCTTATAAAATAAAGGCATACATACTATCATCACGTACTATATCCAGCCCATTTGGGGATTTGTGTAACAACTACATCATTTTCTCATCATAAGAACATATATACCATTAGCTTTGTGGAACGTACAACTCAATCCATGTATATAGAAAGTACAAGCCGAGGAACGACGGCCTGATCCACATATCTTATAATAATGCCAAGGAATGATAGCCTAATCCCGCTATTACATAATAATGCCGAGGAATGATGGCCTGATCCATATATCGTGTAACAAAGCCAAAGTATGATATCCTGATCCGTATATCATATAATAATATCGAGGAATGATGGCCCAATTCGTATATTATGTAAAAATGTCGAGGTACGACAGCCCGATCCATATATCGTATAATAATGCCGAGGAACGATGGCCCAATTCGTATATCATGTAACAATGCTGAGGTACGATGACCCGATTTGTAAACAGCACAACATGTCGTGGAACATATGGCCCGATCCTTACATAGCAAAATGTGTTGAGGTACGTTCGGCCCGATCTATATATATCATAATGCATATATGTGCACATAAAGCTTGGTAACATATCAAACATCCCTTAACACATTATCATAAAGTACGACCAAGAGCCTCTACGTCTAGGAGCTTACATATCCAATCATTATTCAGTATGTAGAAGGCTCGAGGGTCATAGTTCAACTACTTTAAGACCCTTATCAATCAAAGGTGAGTACAAATCATGAGTTACATCCAGAACCTATAAATAGAGCTTTCTCCAAATCCATGTTCTATAGTACCTATAGTCTAGTCTTTCTAGAAGTAGGAAAAGACAAGCTTTACATGTACCACTTTTTATTACATGAAAGACTTGAAAAGTAATGACTCAACTTGTAGGAAGTGAACAAGAGCCTTAACTCACACTCAGAGTTTTAAGAGTGGAATGACTCCCAATTTCATATACATAATACTTACATCTAAGTCATGCCAAAAGAGAGGAAAGGGTAGCTTCACATACTCATCCCTTTCTAACGTATGGAAGGCTTGAGAAGCCCTAGTTTGATTACTGTAAGAGTGCTCGCATCAAGGAGTAAAAAAGAACTATGAATTACCCTCGGTATTTATGAATAGATTTACCCTCAAGCTCATATCATTCACTATTTAACTTGAAGACACACCAAAAGAAGGAAATATCAACTTTACATACACTATATTTCAACATATAGAAGACTTGAGAGATGAGAGCTTAACTACTTTAAGAGGCTTAACATTCAGAAGTGAGCACGAATTATGAATCATGAATCATGTTTAGATCTCATGAATAGAATTACCCCAGGCTTCATACACATATATTTGTCACTTAAATCTAAGACATGCCCAAAAGAAAAGAGAGACAGGATTTACATACCTTTTACGGGTTACTCTTTATCCCATTCGCCTCGTCGTTCCTTGAACCTAGGTAACATGAAAGTAATGCAAGTATTAACAACCCTCGACTTTTTAGAGTCTTAAGTTACACACGAGTATTCATAGAACTCATTTCCTCGCTCGCCTTCTCTACTAGTTCATTAGTTAGTCAAGGAGTTAACGGAAATCGGGCAGCACCTCCCCTATAACATGTCATATCTGAATTTCCAATAACTTCTCTAATTACTACAGCCAACCAACAACAACAACCATCAGCATATATACAAGTAATTCACTTCAATATTAAACAATACAAACCTCCAAACAACTTGCTCAAAACTATCAAAACATGAATTCTAGACAGCCTATTGTCTTGTATTGTTGCTTAGTTTTGAAGGGGTAATTGGGGGAAATAGGATTTGTGGCCTAATGAAAGTTATATACATGTGTCTTATGGTTGAATAAAATTTAGAATCACCCCTATATCCATTTTGTACAAAAAGATATGTCCAAAATACCAACAGCAGCCTGTGTAGGATTTCCAAAATGAAATATGGGCAGCACCTCCCCTATACTTCATCATCCTTTTTCGAGCGAATAAAACTAAAAATGGGTTTTAGAGAATGAATAAAATTTATATACCTATGAAATATATTTCCAAAATATCTTGAATCACTCAAAACGAAGCTTCACAAAAGGAGTTATACTAGTATTACTAACAACAGTCCCATTCCGAAAATGGGTTTGTTGATAAAATGAGAACCTCCTCGAAACCCTAACTATAAATTTTATGTTGTTAAACACCGCTATATCACCGTAAGATACCTTAAATAATTAATTCATGGATCGAAAATGGAGGCCTTACCTTGTTGTGTTGTTGCCGTAGCTCTCTCTCTATTCTCCTAAGTTTCTTCACTTTTCTTAAGTTAAGAGATGCTGAAAATGAATTCCTTAGTCATCAAATAGGAATATATACACCACTTTTGGAGGTGACACATGGCATCCCCCTAGGGCGACACCTCACACCATGCATCCAATCATACGCTGCCATATGGCAGCATGGGGTCCACCCCAAGTAGGTGGATCACCTACTTTTCACTTGCTTGCTTCATTTTTGTGGGTTTGTAATTTCATCTCACTTCAAGAGCCTACGTATTCCTTGATACTTAAGCTCGACATGTGATCCAGGAGCTTAATTATGCAAGACGTCCAAATCGGTAGATTACGCAAGTAGGTCGAGTCCTACGACTCATTACTTGGCTTCCAACTTCTTCCAACTTCTTCTAACCCTATTTCCAATCTTCTCTATTATGGAGTATCTCATTCGCCTTTCCTTAGGATTATTTGATAGTGTTATAGATTATCCGACTTACATGAAAACTTCTAAAAAAACTTAAGAGCCTTCCCAAAAACTTAAGAAGCTTAAGAAGCGTTCCGAGGTACCAGAGTACAGGGTGTAATATATAACCTTGCCATTTTGCATCAAGGCACAACCCAAACTAACCGTTGAGGCATCACAACACAACATGAATCCATCCAACCTTTTTGATAAAGTCAAAATAGGAGCGGAGGTAAGTCGGTCTTTCAAAGTTTGGAAACTCCTTTCACATTCATCCTTCCAAATGAACTTTACCTTCTTTTGAGTCAATTTCATCATAGGAGATGAGATGGAAGATAATCGTTTGATGAATCTTCTATAATAATCTGCTAGACCAAAAAAGTTTGTAATATCCGAAGGAGACAATGGTCTAGGACAATTCCTTACTGCCTCCATTTTCTTAGAATCAACTTTGATCCCATCACCGGGCATGGCGTGACCAAGGAATGCCACCTCTTTCAACCAAAATTCATATTTACTAAACTTGACAAACAATTGCCTATCCCTCAAGGTTTCTCAAATGACCCTTATGTTCTTGCTCACTTCGAGAGTAAATCAAGATATTTTCAATGAAGACCACCACAAATGTATCAATATAGGGCTTGAACACCATATTTATTAGAACCATAAACAACGCCAATGTATTCGCCAATCCAAATGTCATTACAAAAAACTCAAAGTGGCCATACCTTGTTCAAAATGCCTTTTTGGGAATATCATGCTCCCTCTCTCTTAGTTATTGATAGCCGAACCGAATATCAATCTTTGAGAAATAACTTGCCCCTTGAAATTGATCAAATAAGTCATCTATCCTAGGAATTTGGATATTTCTTCTTAATAGTCACTTTGTTCAAGTGACGGTAGTATATGCACATCTGAATCGTTCCAACCTTCTTTCTCATAAACAACACAGGAGCATCTTATGGTAAAATACTTGGCTTTATAAATCCCTTTTCTAGCAAGTCATTTAATTGTTCCTTTAATTCCCCCAGGGGCATTTTGTAGGGAGAAATACAGATAGGTTGGGTATCGAGGACAAGATCAATACCAAAATCAACTTTCCTTTTAGGAGGTACACCAGGAAGGTCATCGGGAAAGACAATGAGAAACTCGTTGACCACGGGAACCGACTCAAGAGAAAGACTTTCTGAGATGACATCTCTAACCCTCACAATGTGGTAGCTGTAACACTTAGAAATTAACTTTCAGTCCTTAATACAACAAATGAACTTACCCTTCAGTACCTAATAATGACCCTTTCATTTAAGAATAGACTAGTTTGGGAATTGAAACTTGACTCTACGAGTTCTATAATCTATAAAAGCATAATATGCATACAACCAATCCATCCTAAGAATAACATCAAAATCCACTATGTCAAGCTCAATGAGATCACAAGGAACAACTTTGTGCAAAATAGACGTGGGACAACCCTTATAGACCTTTCTAGCAATAACCGACTCACAAATAGGGGTAGACACCAAATAAGGTTCTAATGGCATTTCGGGTAACACATCAAACCTATTAGCAAGGAATGGAGTAACAAACAACAAATTTTCACCCGGATCAAATAATGCATACACATCAAAAGCAAAAACCTTGAACATACTAATAACAACATCGGGTGCTTTCTCAATGTCTTATCTCCCATGCAAGGCATAGAAGTGATTGACGCATTGGCCACTTCCTTGATCTTGTTGACCATGACCAATTTGGCCTTGAGGTCTACCACACCATCTCTACAATCTTTAGCTTGGTAAACCAGTTTACCACACTTGAAGCATGCATAGATCCGGATAAGAATTCCCCCTTATGAGTCTTCCCACACTTCTTTCAAGCAGGGAAAGCTTGAGCACGCATATTCTCCCTTGGAACCATCGAATTAGGACCCTTGACCTTGTTGAACCTTGGAGGAGGAGTATTGGTAGAGCCTTGCCCCACAAATTGTTGCCTACCTTGGTCTTTTCCACTACCACTATACCGAACCTTTGATGATTGAACCCTCCACCATCAAATGTAGAATTCTTGAATCCTCTTGACCTTTTCCTCCGCTTCTCATGATCATTTTTTTCCGCATATGTCATAAGTTGGGAGTTTTCCATCTCTTTGACCAATATGGCCATCTTGTATTCTTGGGATATAAAATAAGAAATATCGGAGATAAAAATGCTCATCCTTGCCCTCGGTTTGAAGACCATGAAAGGATCATACTTAGACAATTTAGTGAATTTGAGGGCATATTCCCTCACAATAATGCCCCCTTGGCGAAGGTTGATGAACTCTTGGATTTCTGTCTCCCTTAGCTCCAAAGGAAAGAAGCAATCTAGGAAGGCACCCTTGAACTCTTCCCATTTTATGGGTACCATATCTTCACAACTCTCAATAACCCATTGTTCATACCAAACTCTTGCTACACCCTTGAGTTGATAAGCCACTATCTCGGCCTTTTCATTTGGAGGTACTCACATGATAGCCACAATTCGATAAACTTCCTCGCTGAACTCCATAGGGTCCTCATCAACCTTGGAACCATCAAACTCAGGTGGATTCATTCTATTAAAGCCTTGAATCCTAGAAACCAGTGTAGGAACTTGAGGAGAAGGAGGAAGAAAAATGCCTTGGATAGTTTGGTTGGCTACGGCTTGGGAAAATAAAGTGATAATGTTTCAAAATTCTACATGTGTCACTCCTTCCTTATGATTCGGAGCCTTGGGAACTGGAGGAGCTTGGTCCTTACCCTTCTTGGAGGCATGATCTACTAGACACAAAATGATTCATTAGTTAGAGAAAGTCTTAGGACAACTCTAGGTCACGACATGAATTTTGAAAGAAGTGAAAAATTTTCTAAACATCTTATAGTCTCCTATTCATATTTATGGCAAACTTCACAACCATGAAAAAGAACCTATTTGACGCGGTATGTTAGACTTCAAGTACCATTCAAAATCTCTGGCTCTGATATCAAGTTTGTCACAACCAAAGCCTAGGTCCTAGATGCGACATGACGAATGAGGAATCTAGAGGTACCTCATCCAAGCCTCTTAGTATTCTTTAGCCTTTCATAGGTAATGATAATAAATAATAAGCAGAAATAAAAAGGATGACGGGACTATTGGAGAATATCATATAACAAGAGCCTTTAATAAGATTAAATTATCATCCATTTTTCCAACACTACCTCTACATATTTAGACTTGGCATGGGCTAAGATATGTCCCTAGCTTATTCTCATTCAAAACAGAAATAAGTACCCTGAAATGTATCAAAAATTCTTTACATAATATAAGCTAGAAAGGGAAAGCAATATTATTCCCAAATCATGGGAACTCACCAAAATGGTAGCCTTCAATGAACTCAACTAGCCATGTGGAGGTGATGGTGCAGCAATGCCGGTCCCTGCATAGTGATATCATGTAGGCCAAAAATATATGTTAGTACTTTGAATATACTAAGTATGTAGGCGTGCAATTCAATGAAAACGTTAAAGCATTTTAAGGTGAGGTGCATAAATAGATGCATGCATATGTAACCAACTTAAATAACATTTGATACATTCATTTGTGGGGAGATGACTCGAACCGACATCTAAGACAATGTGAGATATTACATGGAATCGAATATAACCCCCTATTTTGGCAGAGTTTCCTCTATATTTCTTATTATCTCAAAACCTGCACGCAGGAAATACCAATAATGCCTCACAGGGCCAACATATATATATATCATATCATATCGCAGCCACACAGGGCACCCAATATCAACAACAGTATAAAATAATGGACTTACCTCGTATGTCCAACTCGAACTGTACCTGTTACACTTTCCTTTCAATTTTTTTAAGTTACATTTCAATCACACTTTAATACCTTACCCAATATATATCTTTCGTATCTTTGCTTACCTGCATGCTTTGTAACTTCCAATATCGTCAGTCACTTCTTTTTGCTGATGTCATCCTTCTATTGAAATCAAAGGTTAGTATGAGGAATTTCATTTCCTATGACTCGGCTCTATCGCACGATCTTAGATATGAAAGAAAGGTAGCATCCTAAATATCCTATAGCCTCTTGTGTATAGATGTGGTACACAATACATTGATAAACAAGATTCTACTAGATAAGGTTTGTAGACACTCTGAGGATGAAATAATCTGATACCACTTCTGTCACGATCCAACCATGTAGGCCGTGACTAGTGCACGAACTGAACACTCGTATATACACTTGTTATCTATAATCAATCAGCAACTAAACATAATATGGTACTTAAAGAAACAGAATGTCATCACGAAACTATCCATATTTATATATTAACACAACTTGTCTCCTGAGGAGTTACAACATCAAAAGATAACATATTACGTAAGCCAACAAAGCTGTCATAACATATAGGAATGTCCCAACTATATATACGCAGGCCAACAAGGCTGCCACTACATACATCATCCCAAAATATGCATACATGCAAGATAACAAGGCTGCCACTACAAAAGTAAATGTCACCATATCATAAGTCATGCTAACATAGCTGGACAATGTCTATGTACAACCCACATATATGTCTACAGACCTCTAAGAATATCAATAGTAATATATGATAGAACAGGGCCCCATCTTACCTCTGGATAAATAAATGTATATATTAAAATAATCTATACCAAAAGTCTAGGCTCTGGGATAATGGAACACTCCTAAATAGCTGAGTGGAAATCCTAAGCCAGTGGATTCCCAAATGAGTATTTATACTTGTGGGAATGAAATGCAGCCCCCCAAAGAGAGGGAGAAGTACGACATATGTACTGAATATATAAAGCATAACATACCATAAATGATATCACATGTGAAGTAGAGATTCAAGAGACAAGCACGTAAATCAAGAAATCATTATACTTGTATTTTATAACGAAGTCATACCTATCATTGTCATATGTCATACCCAACCCATTATGGGACTCAATGAATAAAGTTGTATTATTATATCATCACATCATCATATAGTCATATATATATATACCATACTCGGCCCTCTAATAAGGGACTCGGTGTCATAATCATATCATCATATACCATACCCGACCCTCTAGTAAGCGACTCGGTGAATAATCATATCATCATATATCATACCCGGCCCTCTAGTAAGGGACTCGATGAATATAGTTGTGTACACATATACCATACCCGGCCCATCATGGGATTTAGTGGATAATGTAGTAAAATGTGCGTACCCAGCCCTCCCGCGAGGGACTCGATGAATAATATAGTAGAATCGTACATGATAACATACTCGGCCTATCATAGGACTCGATGGATAATACAATAACAATATGTACAAATAGGGTATCATTAGTATCCATGTGTAACTATCATCTGAGACTCAATAGAACAAGTAACATAAGCGAACACTCGAATATCAAAATGATAGTTATGTTAAGTTCTCTCTAACTATCATCATGAACTATGTAAGTAAAGCCTCAGGGATCATAGATATATAACAAATTAATATGAGACAACTTATGATAGTTAAGGACATTAATCATCATAGAGCTTTTTTAAAAAAATATAGGAGCTTTTTTGCATCAATCACTATCCAATCGTATAGAAGACTTGAGGGAGGTAGCTCAATTATTCCAAGAGTTCCAACATTAAGGAGTCAATAATAATCATGAATTATACCGAAATATGAATTATACCAAATTAGGATGGATGAAATCATACACATATATCAAGACATAATGATATAAGTTCTAGGAATCAAGAACATTAGCCATCCTAGCATATCTAGAAATAAGAGCTTCTTTGGAATTTATACATTCGTCGTCCGTTTGTTTTATATAGATCATGCCAAAAGAAAGAAATATTAGATTTACATCCTTACTACTTCCAAACGTATAGAAGGCTTGAGAACCAATAGCTCAATTATTGTAAGAGTTCTAACATCAAGAAATGAATAAGAATCATGAATCGTGCTCGAAGCTTGTGAATAGAATTACCCCAAATTTCATATACATATCATTCGTCACTTATATCTAAGACATGCCCAAAAGAAAGAAGGGATAGGATTTACATACATTTAGCATTTATCCACACACAACATGTATATGCTTCCCCATAGTGTCTAAACCTATATTAAGACGTTAAGCACTACGGTTAAGCTATGGAAAGGCATAAAATGTAATTTATCATTGGTAGGTTATTTCTAGAAAACATTAGACATCACCTTCCCTATAATGCTCACTCTCCTCATCTCCAAATCATCCATACAAACACCAAGCAACATCACATTAAAATACCATGTTAAAACTAGCCAAAACGAGATTCAAAAATACTTTGACTAGCCCACATAACATTCGACTTTCGTTAATTATCAACATGATGACTACGATGCTATAAGATTATTCCTAATAGGTTGCAGCCACCACACCTTATCAAAATGATTTATAACAACCCAACAATTACCCATACAATGCATAATCATAACTATACTTAATCCTTCAATTCAACATAAGCAGCCACACTATAAGAAGCCCTTAAATCAATTACAACTCCTACTTGACATGTCAAATGCTTTCATTTTCATCATGTAATCAGCCATAATAATAACCACAACATTAATCGATATTAATCCACCATTTTTAGATTATAACAGCTCCAATATGGACCAAATGGAGATTTAACATTAACATATACAATCCCTTCACTTTTAACACATAATCCATGACAATAATAGCAACAATGAAAATCAGCCCAATCTAATTCAAGTAACTCCAATCTTGTCTATTTTGACACCAATACTAATCATGGAGTTTTCTTACTTCCAATTCTATTTAATATAAATTAATCTCTTCATTATAACACCCTTTCTAGATTAAGGTAGCCTACATTCATAACATCTTACAACAATCCAAATCCACATACAACTACTACATCTTCAAGTTATTTTTATTAATCCATAGTCTTAACATTTTCATCGGAACATTCCTACAACAACCCAACCAACATACAATATAACGTATAATCTTAATTATCATTAATCTTCCAAAATCTACAAGAACAACAACAATATATCAAAATATCCCCTAATTAACAACATAAGAATGCTTGAAACCTTGCGAATAGTTGTGGACACACCAAGGAAACAACATATGATTTTTTACACCTTATTTCATACTAGCATTTCATTAAATTTTCGTGAGTCATAGCAGCAGATAAAAGACCATTATATCACCTTATTCATATGCAAGTAAACTACATTATAAAATCCTAATAATAGCCCACAACAAATTTAGCTTCAATTTAACCACTAAATACCTTCATTATCATCAAAAAATCCATAACAATAAAAATCAAATACTAAACAAAATTAATTCATTATTTCCTACACCAAAATAGCCCCCAACGTCTCCCACATACTTCAATCATCAACATCCATAATTTAATATATTCATCACATATTTACCAACTTACACCAGTTCAAATTAACTCTAAAATGTGTAGAAAGATTGAATCTTACCTTAAGCTATAAGGACCCAATTTTCTTGAACTTGAGGACTTGATTTAACAATGTTTTTGTTGTATTAATGACTCCACTTGCTTCTATGACCTTGAATAATTACTAAGCTTGGAGCTTCTCCATGGTCATCCAAGGCCGAGCCTCTCTCTTTCTCTATTTGGAGAAGATGAGAGCTTCTATCTTCTCTTGAATGTTCTAGAGTTGAGAATGTTCTTTTGGCTGAAAATATTGGTCAACAAGAAACATGTGTGCTGCCCAAGGTGACGACATTTCTCCTACTAAAGTATGGGACAATCAGATTTGGCCATGTGGCAGTGGGGGGCACTTTTCATCCCACTATTAGTTTAATTCATCTTAATTAATTCCAAATTCCCACTTAATAATCTAATCATTGTTAATTAATTTCTAATCTCAACTAATATTTTCTAATTAGAATTAGGAATTAAAGATTCTACTTCATGTCCGAAAATGATCCCTTCTTTAACTTGAGTCGATTCTCTTGCAAATGGCTTGACTTATGAAAATATAGAATATAACAAATTCAAAATTAAAAGTCCTTGAATTTATGTCCATTAGCTCACGAATAGTCCAATGCACAAAAAGATGGAATATAACAATTATCATGTTGTTTATGACCTGCTTTGAGCCAACTTATAGTGATAAAGGGCAGTGGAGTGGTCCTTCCATGTGTCCACCATGTGTCAGGCTCTTTACTTGTGGCCAGTACCTTTGTTCAGTAAAGCAATCATATCTCTTGATCCCAATATCGAATGAATTCCCACAACCTATGGTTGGAAATATAATCCAATTATCTACAACTTGAATTAAGGATTTTTCCCAAATTCCCAAAAAAGGAGTTACGGTCTCTCCAAGTCAGATCACCCGAAAACGTAACTTAAAAAAATATCTCTTTGGAGGACTTACACTTGGATTTGACTCAAGGGTCCTTCTTGAGTTATGTTTAACTTCACATGTATTATCCATATAACTTATCATATGTACTTTTTATAAAAATCCCATCATGTGGGCCCTACCTCAACTTACAGTTACGAGGGCTATATATCTTTTAACATATCATTCCAATCATATTATACGAACTCCAAATATTATACTCATGTTATCCTCATGCTACTATAGTAGAATTTCATTCTTTATACTTGTAATATTTGCTCCTCCTCGAGCTCACATTAAGCCATATGTAGCCTTAGTAACATGAAATTTTCTGGGGTGTAACATTTGAGCTGTCTTCAACCTTTCTCTAATGATCTTCACCTTCACTAAAGTATCAACTACCAAATTGGGGCCCAACAAGGTCATCTCACCTACTTCGAACCAACCAACTGGGGATCTACATCATCTCCCATATAAAGCCTCAAATGGTGCCATCTTAATACTTGAGTGATAACTATTATTATAGAAAAACTCGATAAACGGTAGATGATCATCTCAATTTCTTTAAACACCAACACACAAGCCCTTAACATATCCTCAAGTGTTTGGATCGTCCTTTCAGCTTGCCCATCAGTTTGAGGATGGAATGCGGTGCTCAATTTTACCTTAGTACCGAGGAACTTTTGAAACAATCTCCAAAAGTGAGAAGTGAATTGGGTACCATAATCTGAAATAATGGATAACAGCACACCACACAATCTCACCAACTCCTGAATATACAACTTAGCATAGTCTTCGGCACTATAGGAAGTCTTAACCAATATGAAGTGAGCCGACTTAGTCATTCTATCAACAATTACCCAAACCGAATCATGACGCTTTCAGGTATGAGGAAAACCCACTACAAAATCCATATTCACATCTTTCCACTTCCAAGTAGGGATTTCAATGTCTTGAGCTAGGCCACCCGACCTTTGATGTTCGGCCTTCACTTGTTGGCAATTCAGATATTCGGACAAGAACTTTGCTATGTCCTTCTTTATGCCACCCCACCAATAGAACACTTTTAAGTCTCAATACATTTTGGTCGAACCGGGATGAATGGAGTATGTAGAATTATAAGCCTCTATCAAGATTAAAATCCTTAGACCATCCATATCCGGATGAACCGAGCCTAACTCAAATGACAAATCACATTCATTGGCCATCTTACAAAAAAACCTTAGGGCCCTATACCTCTATATGAAATTCTAGTCCAAGAGTACTACCCCTTATTACCGTATTCAACAAACCACGAGACCTAATAAAACAAATACCCAATACGTCGTACATTCACCAATATGCCATCAATACCACATTCAAGCCTAGTTCTATAACCATTCTAATACACTCATTTGAAACCCTTAACAAGAAGTCATCAATAGCCTACTACAATACTCACATATCTACAACCACGCAATCAAGTCTACTATTTTAACCACTTTACAGCTCCCTTGAAGTTAACATCACTTAAGAATTTTCATTCCTACCTTAGCAGCTGTACATCCACATTTGCATTAACTCCTACCAAGGGCATACCAATATACTCTTACCTATCTAATGCACACAACAAGATCTATCTAGCTCTTCTTCCATGTCTATAACCTTAAATGGAATAAGCATGTCAATGTCATCATTATACGAAACACTCACTCTCTCTCTATCTATCATGACTCATCTAATATCATTAACATTAGAACAAACAACCGACCTTGATAAATAGGTACTCCATCCCTCCCTTGTGAGAAAACTTTAAATTTCTTATCAACCACTAATTTCTTTTATCTAACTAAGACTGGACCCATGTCTTGCCTTACTTTTACATCCGCTACCAATGATTCCAAACCATTTTGTACAAGAAAACCACCCTCATTAATATCAATCCACCTTTGGATTGGAGTTATTCTTGAAGGCATCCTCTGAAAATCACAAAGAACAATTGTTAGGGTGGGGGAAAGACCTAGAGTATGCTCTATCGCATGACATGGACAAGACCCTATTTGATGTGGTATGTTGGAATGCCTCATAGTCTCCTATTCATAATTATGGCGTGCTTCAAAACCTCAACAAGACCCTATTTGATGTGGTATGTTGGAATCCAAGGATCATTCAAAATCCTGGGCTTTTATACCAAGTTTGTAATGACCTAAGCCTAGGGCCTAGATGTAAGATGGAGAATGAGGAACCCGAAAATATCTCAAACAAGCCTTGTAGATTTTTTTAGCCTTTCATAGGTAATGACAATAAATAAACAAGCAGAAATCATAATAGTAAATCTTCAGCTTACATATATCTAACAATACCTCTAACTTTTAGATTTAATGGGGCTATGACAAGTCCCTAGCTCACCTTTAATCATAATAGAAAGAAATTCCATAGTAAATATCTAATGATTTCAACATATCATAAGCTAGAAAGATAAATGAGTATTGTTCCAGGAATATGAGAACTCACCAAAAGAGGTCTTCAAATAAAATCTCAACTAGCCACATGAAGGAGAACGAGGAGGAGCACCGGTTCCTACATGGTAATATCATATAGGCAAAAGAGTATGCGTTAGTACTTTGAATATACCAAGTATGTAAGCATGCATGAACATTAAGAAAATATTAAAACATTTATGTAATATGAAATATAATTTAATACATGTATAATCAATTATATAGATATCCTTTAAAATATTCATTTTGTGGAAAAATGACCATAACAAATATTTAAGACCATGCGAGCTATTACATAGAATCCAACATAACCCCCTACGTTGGCCGGAGAGACTACTTGCCGGGTAGAACTCCATCAACTTTGTTCATTTCTTTAACTATAACTTTAAGGGCTTTCATGGATCCATTAGCCTAAGCCTATAAGGGCTCCTATGTTGGCACTTAGTTAATGAGACAAGGGGTTGCTACTAGGTTCCCTTACCGAATCCCACCTCAATGACTCATTCAGTGCTAAGTCAATTCCACGGAATAGTTTAATACTTCAAAATAGAAATAGCATATACCTTGAGAATTCAAAACATCATATTCGGTAGAATAGCTCATTAAAACATTTGGTGAATCAAATATGCAAGAATTATCCTTATAGCATAAAGAATCTATTATTCGTAGCATTTCATCACTCTTTTATATTATAAGACTCTTTTTTTATCATAGACATTGCTTTCATAAACATTCATTTGGAGTTAAAGTTTGTAAGTCAAACTTCATTGAAAACATAGTAAAACTAGGTGGGTTCAAATCACTTCAACTTGCAAACGTGTATGTAAATAAATATTCATAAATACTTTGAAATCCATTAATTAAAAATCATGTTTTAAATAACCCACCATGAATTTCAAGAACCTTTAAAAAGATAAATAGAGAAATTACTTGCAAACCATGAATTCATACATATGAAATCATGTTGCATCAAAATAGACCAATAATCATTAGTTTAACCATGATTCATGCTATTAAGTAGAAATAAGAACTACACATAAGGAAATATTATTTGAAATCACGAGATTTAATTGAAAGAGTTTTTGAACTACATGGGTGTACGAAACCATGGATAAACACGCACATAACTTAGAATAAAGCTTAAAAAAATAAAAATAATTTATCATATAATCAAAATACTTTACGCATGAGAGTGGAAGGAATACTATCATTGAACCCTTACATACCTAGAATCCGAAGCGTTACTCAGAATCAAAGAACTTAATAAACACTCTTGAATCCTAGCATTTTCTCTTTGCCGTAGCATTTTGTGTACTACCCGGAGTATATGAATCAGTAGAATAGTATTTCTACACTACTAAGAACTAAAACTAAATTTTGAGAATGAGTAAAGGAGTGTATAGAGAGAAGAGTTTCTTGAGAAAGATTGATGAATAAAATGATGAAATAAAGTGGGTATTTATAGGTGTGAAGGAGGGACCTAACAATAATTAAAATAATTATAAAGAAAAATTTATAAATTTAATTAAAAATTGTGATGACATAGGTGATTTCAAATGGAGGACTATTGATGTCATGGGTGATATCAAATGGATCTAGATTTTTCCATGGTTTGTGAGATGAACCTTCTTTTAATGAAATACCCTTTTTCGGAGCTGCGTTTGAAAAAGATAAGTTCCTCATTAGGATTTGGTGTCTTCATATGACTACTTTCATTCCGTTCAAGAATCAATCAATTTGGAGAATTCTATAGTGAGTTATAGTTTTTCTTCTACAAATACTACATTTCATTATAACACCATGTCTTGCAATAATTAATTTATTTGTCCTACTTAACCTCCGAAACATAAAATATGGTCCTCACAAAAGTTATAGGTAATGATGTTTAGGTTATTCATAAATTTCAATTACCTAATTTAGACCATCCTATTAAAAGTTATGCAAAATACAGAAGCGATATCATTTTCATCGAGAATTCGAACATCATATACAATATTTTTAGGGGGTGTTACATTATCTCCCCCTTGGTAACATTCGTCCTCGAATGAGGAAAGACTTAGATTGAGTAGTGTAGAGTGCAAGTCAATAACCCATCATTAATGCAATAGTGCAATTTAAAACATCATTCCAAATATATTTCATAATTTTGCAAGCATATGACAAGAAAAGCTGAAATGCAAGGATTTCAAGTAATTGAGCAAGGACAACTTAATACCTTAGGTTTGGGTAGAGAGAAAAAGATGAGGGTATTGCTTAATCATATCCGCTTCCACTTCCCATGTAGCAGTTTTGACTTGTTGATTCCTCCAAAGGACTTTAACGGATGCAACTTCTTTGTTCCTCAATCTCTTAACTTGCTGGTCTAAAATTTCAATCGGGACTTCTTCATAGGTCAAATTTTCTTCAACATTCACTACTCCCAAAGGAACAATGGAAATAGGATCACACATATATTTTCTCAACATAGACACATGGAACACTTGGTGAACCATGGCCATTTCCAATAGAAATTCCAACTCATACGCAACCCTACCAACATGCCTCACGATCCTATATGGCCCTACATACCTAGCGCTCAATTTACCTTTCTTACCAAACAGAACCACAACCTTCATGGGTGAAACCTTCAGATACACCCAAGCATCAGCATTAAACTCAAGATCCCTTCTTCTAGTGTTGGAATAGGACTTTTGACGACTTTAATGTCACGACACAACCCCGTGGGCCATGACTAATGCCTGAACTGGACACTCGTATACACACCTATTATCTATAATCAATCAGCAACTAAACATAATATAGGACTTAAGGAAATATATTATCATCACGAAACTATCCTATATTTATATATTAACGTGACCTGTCTCCTGAGGAGTTACAACATCAAAAGATAACATAGTACGTAAGCCAACAAGGATGTCATAACGTATAAGAACATACCAACTATACATACGCAGGCTGATAAGGATTCCACTACATATATCATCCCAAAATATGCATACATGCAAAACGACAAGGCTGCCACTACAAAAGTAAACATCACCATAACATAAGTCAAGCTAACAAAGCCGGACAACGTCTATATACAACCAACATATATATTTACAAACCTCTAAGAATATCGATAGTAACATATGACAGGACAGGGCCCCACCATACCCCTAGATAAACAAATATAAACATCAAAAATAATCTATACCAAAAGTCTAGGCTCCAGGATAATGGAGCACTCCTAAATAGCTGTGGAAATCCTAAGCTGGTGGATCCCCAAATGAGTATCTGTACCTGTGGGCATGAAACGCAACCCCTCGAAGAGAGGAGACCAGTACAACATATGTACTGAGTATATAAAGCATAACATACCATAAATGATATCACATCTAAAGTAGAGATTCAGGAGATAAGCACGTAAATCAAGAAATCACTGTACTTATATTTTATAACGAAGTCATACCTATCATTGTCATATGCCATACCCGGCCCATTATGGGACTCAGTGAATAAAGTCGTATCATCATATTATTATATCATTATATCTTCATATACATATACCGAACTCGTCCCTCTAGTAAGGGAATCGATGAATAATCATATCATCATATACCATACTCGTCCCTCTAGTAAGGGATTCGGTGAATAAAGTTGTGTACAAATATACCATACTCGGCCCATCATGGGACTCAGTGGATAATGTAGTAAAATACGCATACCCGGCCCTCTTGTACAATTATATACCCGATAACATACCCGGCCTATCGTAGGACTCGGTGAATAATTGTAACATTCCTCAAAATACTCATAAGTGCCTTAAGAATGCCTTGGAAATAGGCCACTCATGTAATGCATTATCCTTAATCTTTTTGGCGAATCCGAGTTCAGAATATTGATCAAGGGGTCAAAACCTACGGGAAAATGGTCTCGGTGGATTTTTAGGACCCGTATATCAGAAAATAGATTTTCAAAGAAACTACACAAAACAGAAAGGTCCGCAATAGGTCCGCATCGCGGACCTGACAATGTGTTTTTTGCCGAATTTAGTTTTTTTAGTAAGGGCGTATTAGACTTTTCCCAAATTGTTAGCTAATGAACCTAGACATTTTTAGAACCTAGTTTAGCTCTATACATTCACCTAAACCTCTAATTCTATTCATTCTTCTACAATTCACCTACTCAAATATTTCTCTCTCTACAAAAGACTCTGAAGGTTTCCATTGAAGACTTCAAGTAAATTCACTCAAACTCTCCATCAAAACACTCAAGCTCTTCCAAATTATTTTGTGTTCTCACTTAAGGTATGTGGGTATTGATTCATAGATCCTTTCATCCATGAAGCCCAATTAATTTCTCAAGATTTTCTATCAAATTAAATTATGGTATTCTATGGGTTTTATCATCTCTATTCCTATTGCATGAATTATGATTTAAAGCATGATTATGAGTCTATTTTGATATAAATTGATGGGTATAGCATTTTAAGGTGAGGTGCATAAATAGATGCATGTATAAGCAACCAACATAAATAACATTTGATATATTCATTTGTGGGGAGATGACTCTAACCGACATCTAAGACAATGTGAGATATTATATGGAATCCAACATAACCCCCTACGTTGACACGGGGAGACTACTTGATGGGTAGACCTCCATCAACTTCATTCATTTCTTTAACATTTAGGGCTATTAGTGTATCCACTAGCCTAAGCCTACAAGGGATCATATGTTAGCACATAGTTCAAGAAACTAGAGGTTGCTACTAGGATTCCCATAACAAATCCCACCTCAAGCCTCATTCGGTACTAAGTCAAATCTCATGGAATTGTTTAATATAATATAAGAACATAATCATTTACTGTCACGACCCAACCTTATAGGCCGCGACTAGGGTCCGACCTGGACCCCCTTATACGTAACCGTCAAATATAGACAAATCGAACTATGCATAATGTGATGCTATACCCAAAAAACCCAATGGGTCAAAACTTTTTCATGTACATGTAGCTTCTTTCATTCGTACTATATCATGAAAGGGCACATGAGCCGACAAGGCTACCATAACATAAAAACATTTACAATGCATCGCATAGGTGCAATTGAAACAAACTTACAAACAACATACATACACCTATCTACAGACCTCTAAGAGTATTAATTGTATCATATTGAGGGATAGGGACCCCGCCGTACCCCTGAATAAATAAATATATACATCAAATAACCAGCGTTAAACGTTAGGCTGCAGAACAGTGGAGCACTTCCAACATAGCTGAGTGGACATCCTACGTTGGTGGATCCTCCAAAATGAACATCTGTACCTACGGGAATGAAATACAGCCCCTCTGAGAATGGGGAGTCAGTACGATATATGTACTGAGTATGTAAAGCATGGACTGTAATAACTAAAGTCATTACTAGAATAGAAGGTGCAAAAATGAGCAAAATATCTAGAATACCAAAATGCTTTTCATAACCATAGATAATGTATGCAGAAAACATATACCATATCCAGCCCCATTATGGGACTCGGTGAACAAATTGTGGTCGTCGCCCCATCACTGGCGCCACAACACATCATAACTCCAGAGTAGGAAATATCTCTGTAACAGATCATATCATATCAGATGGTCATATTAGATCATATCATATATGTACATGGTACATCATAACTCCACAAATCTCATATACAGGTCGTACCTACCTCCTCACGTCGGGGCATGACAAATAATGTAGAGAAGTATGCATGATAATATATCCTAGCCCAGACTCAGTGAAGGAAGTATTGAGGCATCCACGAGTGGAGTAGTAAGAAACTATATACAATTTAAATCATATTTGAGACTCGATGGAATAATCAAAATGAGCTATCATTCAAAATCAAGACAATAGTCATATCAAGTACCTTTTGAAAGTTACTATGGGTTATATCAAAATAGAAATTTTGGGAATCATATACACATATAAAGGCATAACAAATATCTTTTGGAAAATCAAGAAGTTGTCCATCCTAGCGGCTCTACAAATAGAAACTTCCTTGGAATCATATAAAAGTCATATACTTGCTTCATAAAAAACATATGAACAAGGAAGCTTAGCTTTACATATTTGTGCCCAAAACATGCCAAGAGATAGAATAAACTTAATACACTTATGCCGAAGACATGCCAAAAGAAAGTCTAAGCCTTACATACTTATGCCAAAAATATGCCAAAAGAAGGAAACGTTAACTTTACATATCTCTTACGGATTACTCTTAACACGTTCGCCTCGTCGTCTCTTGAACCTATTTAACATGAAAGTAATTCTAAGGTTATTGACCTTAGAATTCCCATATTGTAATTCTACCACCACTTACCTATATGAATCAATCCCTTATCCATTTCCTTAGACTAGTTCATTACTAGTTCCTTAGTTAGTTAAGGAGTTAACGGAAATTGGGCAGCACCTCCCCTATAACATGCCCTATTCGAACTTCCAATTTAAACTCCAAATCTTAGCATCCAACCAAAAACAACAATCAGCAGCATATATACAAGTAAACCACTTCAACATTACACAACACAAACTCCAAACAACTCGCTTAAAACTATGATACCAAAATAGGGTTTTTAATCTCTATTTCGTAAAATCTTTAACCATACATAATGGGGGGTCGTGTAGCTGAAACCAGAAGTACCTATACCCCTTTTAGAAAACTTTCCATCCCCACAACACACAATCAAACCACCTGCAAACGCAGCACAATAACCACAACACACTACTCGACTTCGGTTTAACTATAACGACCTTAGTTTCGTTTGTTTCTAACGTCAAGCGTCCTTGTGAAATTTTTGTAATTCAATCCATATATACGATGTTTAATAGACCCCATAAACACACCATAAACTCCAAATTGAAAGGAAAACCCTTATCTTATCCGAAATTGGCCAAAGCTTGCCAAAATTTGCCTCAAAAGTTCTTCTAGTGCGGCTGAAATGTCGTGGCTGTTTGTTGTCCGCTTGGTGCTGATCCAAACCTTAAATTTACATTATTAACACCCTAATAACATTTTAAAACCCTTACCAAAACATGGGAGAAGAAAACCAAGACATACCTTGCTAAAACTTACTAAAACTTGTCTCAGAAGTTCTCTTACCATGCTGAAAATTTGCGGACTGTTTGTATCTCTTCCTTGCTGCCCCAAAATGAAATTTTACGTTGTTAAATACCGCTATATCATCGTAGGATACCTTAAATAATTAATTTCCAGAGCGAGAATCGGGGTCTTACCTTGAATTGGAGGGAACCCTTACCTAGTCTCTCTAGCTCCTCTAGTTTTCTCTCAAAATTTGGCTAAGGAATAGATCCTGAAATGAGAGATTACTCATCCTAACACACATATACCCTTTATTAGGAGGTGACACATGGAATACCCCTAGGGGTGACACATGGAAGCCCCTAGGGTGCCACCTCATACTATGCACCCTTCCATATGCTGCCACGTGGCAGTGGGGTCCACCTCAAGTAGGTGTGTCACCTACTTGGTCTAAGTAGGTGCATCACCTAATTGGTCCAAGTAGGTGCATCACCTACTTGTTTTAAGTAGGTATTATGTCCCCTTATTTCTCTTTCATGAGTTCGTAATCTTGTATCACTTTAAGAGCCTATGTATCCCTTGCTACTTAAGCTCGACGTACTCTCAGGTAGCTTAGTTATGTAAGACGTCCAAGTCGATGGCGTACGTGAGTAAGTCAAGTCATATGACCCATTACTTGGCCTCAAACTCCTTCTGGATTCTTATAACCCTTTTTCCAATCTTTCCTACTATTCGGGTATCTCATTCTCCCCTCCTTAGAGTTGTTTGATGGCGTTATAGATTATCCAACTCACATGACGACTTCTAAGAAACTTAAGAGCCTTCCCAGAAATTTAAGAAGCTTAAGAAGCGTTCCAAGGTACCAAAGTATGGGGTGTAACATTTACGTATATTTAGATAATCAAAATATCATTTAATAGAATAGCTCATTAAAACCCTTCTTTGATTCACACAAATGAGAATTGTCCTTTCACAAGTAGAATCCATACTTTCATAATCATTCTTTCATTTCATAAGACTTCTTTGATCATCGAAATTGCTTTCATAAACCTTCAATTGGGGTAAAAAGTTTTCAATTCAAACTTCATTGAGAATATAGTAAAACTAGGTGGGCTCTATTCAAGTCAACTTTCAAATCATTAAAATCAATGCTAGCATGCATTAGAGTAATAGATTGCATAAATTAAAACATACTTAAAACAGCCCATCAATTTACTTTAATCCCCTTTCATGCCTTTAATTAAGGACCTTTGATAAACCATCAATTTCATGAAATTAAGATCCAATATAAGCTAAGATAGGTAAATAAACTTCAAATATTCAATAATCTATATATTTGGACACATACTATGAAAACCTATAAAATTTGCCATTTGAAATTAAGTTACTACATTTAGAAAATACACGGGCTTCATCGGTGGAAGTACCCATGAATGAGACCCACATACCATGTGGAATAAAGCCTAATCCAAGCTTTGAAAATACAGATCTGAAGATGTTGGGTGGAACCCTAGACTTTTCTTGAGATGAAGACTTTGGAGGAACTTTAGGAGAGGAGGGTTTTGTGAATTTGAGACTAAGTGTGATAATGAGGGGTTTGGTATAGCTTAGGGTCCTTAGAAAGGGTAAATTCAGTACCTAAAAATGACCTCACTTTTATGAAATGAGAAAGGACTAAAATGCCCTTTCAAAATTTGAGCCAGACAGACCCTATAGATTGTCCTTACAACTCATAGGACCTTCTTCAAGTCGTAGAGAGGACTCGTCCTGCAGGATCTGAGAAAGACCCTAAGAACTAACCCTTAAGACATTCTTTACGACTCATCTCTACGATTCATAGACACTTCTATGAATCGTAGAAGGGTCTCGTCATGTAGGGTCTGACAAACCCCTTAGGTCTAACTCTCTAAAGTTTCTTGATGAGTCGTTTCTACGCCTCGTCTTCTCTTTGAAAAGTTTTAACATGAACTCGTAGACCCACTCCTTCCCTTAGACAAACTGTCACCTCATTCCTATGAGTTACTTGTAACACCCCTCAAAAATTTTCCCTAAGATTCGGACCTTCCTTGTACATGTGTAGGGTCAATTATATTTATTTCGAAGTATGTGCTTGAGTTAATATGAGTCCCTGAGAAATTGAAGAGTGTTGGGGGTGATGTGGGGTCATGAAGGACCCCTAGGACCAAGCTAAGTCCAAAAGATCCGTCGTGGCTAAGTTTTAAGATGAGTTCATATAAGGGATTGACTTCTAACGACCCTATATTTTGAAATTCGACAATCTGGGTGGCCCAGGACCTATTAAATTAAAGTTCGTTGAGTCTTCTTTCCAATACCACTAAGAACGTAAATTTTGGAGTTCGGAGTCAAAAGATATGACGATCCTAAGATGAACTAGCATAGCAGGGATTTTTGGCCTAGGTTGCAACTGCTGGGGAGATGGCCCTGGCGTTGTAAGGGCGCGATGCACCACTATCGCGCCAGAAACATGCCTCAGTAGTTTGGTCCTTGGCGCGACGCGCCACTAAAAGTTGTGCAGGGTTTTTCAAGCCAAATTTCCAGAACCCAGAAAAATGGCCTTGGCGCTGTAAGGGCGTGACGCGCCACTATCGCGCCAGAAACATGCCTCATTAGTTTGGTCTCTGGCATGGTGCGCCATTATGAGGTGTGCAGGTTTTAGGCGTAATCGGCCTGGCGCTGCAATGGCGCGACGCACCACTATCGCGCCAGGTGCATTTTTAGCCTATTTTCAGAACTTTTGAGGAGGGGTAAATTGGGAACTTACCCAAATTATATATGTATTACCCTTGGACATTTGGGAAAACATTTTGCAGCCTCACTCTCTCTCTATAAAGCCCTAGGAGTTCTTCTCTCTCTCTCTTCTTCTTCCCCATTTCCAACAAGAAGAGTTCCAAGAGCTTCAAGATTCGAGTTCTCCATTGATGACCCAACACCAAGGTTCTCTTCAAGTCTTCTCTAAGGTATGTAAGGTTATCCAAAACATGGGTTGAGTCCACCCATGTGCCCTACTCTTGCTTTGAGGTTAGATGTCCATGAAAATGGATTTTCTTGGTATGGTTTATGTTTGAATGAGTTTGTTCCCTATTTATTTGATGCTATATGTATTGATGTTGTTGAGCTAAGAAGTTCCTAAAACCTTCATGTTAGTATGAGTTGATGGAGACGACTTGCTATTATGTTTTGTGGATCTCTTTAGCCATGTGGTTATGTTGCTTAAGTCAATTTCCTTAAATGTGTTATTCTACTTAAATTGTTAAGCTAAGGTCATAAGAGATGTGATGAGTCTTGAGGAGAGGTCATAAATTCTTAACTAAATGAGGCTTGACTGAGTTAATTGGAGGATAGAATTGACAAGTGGACGAGGTCCTAAATGGAACTTACCATTATGACTTAATTGAGTTGAAATGAGAATAGAGTTGATGAGTTGGCAATGTTCCACATGAAACTAGCCGTGAGGGCTTGTTTGAGATGATTGGATGGAGTCTTATGAGCATAGAGTTATGGGAGGAGTATCGAGCACCGAGGCAGGCGAGAGTATAGTCCGTACTTGAACCCCCGAAACTACGCCTCCAACGTAGGTGGGGATGGAACCGTGAAAGTCGGATGCTTCCCATGGGATCGAATCGTTAAAGTCGGATGTTTCCCATTTATTTGTCCTGAAATGATAAGACTTGACTAATCGATGGAATCCATGATTAGGGAGGCGTTCATACCCTGGCAAGGTATGGACGGACGTGGCAACGCCGTCTGATTGTTGTACTATCACTGGCTCATAAGTGATGGTTGTCAGATAAGAGAAACTCCTATTTAGGTCTTGATAGTACTCCGAGTCAGTTGAGTTGAGGGGCATCAGATTTGGTCCGGTCTAAATCACTTCTTGTTAGACTTAGGGCACTTGAGTTAGTTGTTATGCATATATATATATGAGTTGAGATCCTGAGTTGATATTGATGCTTTCTTGATGTTTGTTTCCTCCGGCCATTTTACATACTCGTACATTCCATGTACTGATGCTATTTGGCCTGCATCGTTTTATGATACAGCGACAGGTACTAGAGATCATCAACCGGTGCCCCGTTCAAGATCCACTTACACTCTCAGCTAGTTGGTAAGTCCTCCTAGTTTCCGGAGGATGTTGAGATTCCTTGTATAGTTTTGTTGTTGTTGTTTCCTTTATCTTGATTGTTGGTAGCCATGGGCTTGTCATTGGCACCTTCTAGACTTTGATAGAGGCTTCATATACCAGAGTATGGGAAGGTCGGACTGCTACTTTTGAGAAGTCTTATTATAATTGTTTTGATGAGTTGATAGTGATTGGGCCTTGCCCCTTCTATTTTACGGATAGTATGTTATGATTGAACCCTCCTTTGAGTGAATGTGAATAAGTGGTGGTGTGACTGAATCAGGTGGTTTACTTGAAGGTCAGAAATATCTTTCGAGTGCCGGTCACATCTAGGGTACCCTCCTGGGGTGTGACAAACATGGTATCAGAGCACAAGATTCAAGAGTCCTAGGGAGTCTATGAAGCCGTGTCTAGTAGAGTCTTGCTTATAGGTGTGTTGTGCACCACACTTATAATTAGGAGGCTATAAGACATTAGGAATTGTCTTACTTCTTTCATAATCTGAATTCGTGCGGTAGAGTTAAACTCTATAAAAACAATATAAAAAAAACTCCTCTCTAATTTGTGCGTTTATACGTTACAGATAATGCCCCCAAAACGTACTTCTAGCCAGAGGAATGTTGATAACGCCGAGATTCCCCAATCCGAGGCACGCCTAGTAAGGGCTAGAGGCCGACCTGCGAGATACTCGGAGGCACCCAAAGTGTCAGCTACTCCACCTACACCCACGTTAGAGGCAGAATTTCGAGGGACAATTGCTATGCTCAAGTAATTAATGGCTGCCCGAAACGGCAACCAAAGTTCGCTGACTCTTAGCTCCAGTTCCTAAGAGCCGTCTGCTGCCACTAGAATCAGAGACTTCCTGAGAATGAATCCGCCGGCGTTCATGGGTTCTAAGGTTGATGAAGACCCCCAAAACTTTATTGATGAGATGTGGAAAATTCTAAAAGACATGCATGCTACGGAAATTGAGGGGGTTGAATTGGTTTCCTATCAACTCAAAGATGTGGCGAACATTTGGTATAACCAATAGGAACAGGGTAGGGGTGAGGATGCTGAACCTGCTAGGTGGGATGAATTTGAGGGAGCCTTTCTTGACCACTTCTTTCCCCAAGAATTGAGGGAAGCAAAGGTGGAAGAGTTTGTAAATCTGAAGCAGGAAGGCATGACAGTTAAGGAGTATGGCCTGAAGTTCATCCAGCTATCCAGGTATGCTCCAGAAATGATCCCAGATATGAGGTCAAGGATGAGGAAGTTTGTCTCCGGATTAGGGAGGCATGTGAACAAGGAGTGCAAAGTAGCATTGCTGATCTCGGATATGGATATTTCCAGATTGATGGTGTATGCTCAATAGGTGGAGGAGGAGAAAAGAAAGGACAGAGAAGAGCACCTGAGCAAGAAGGTAAAATCAGTGGGCCATGAGAGTGCACTGAGGCAAAGCAAGGGCAACAGGTCATTCATCCAGAGGAGGCCTTCCAACTATTCCTCATCTACAGCAAGTGCACCTATGCCATAGAACGGGCATGATTGGCAAGGATAGAGTCGCCAGGGTTTCAGACCCCAGGGTCCTCAATCATAGGCCAGTGTAAGTCAAGGTTCGAGGGAGAAGCCACCATGCGACAAATGTGGTAGGCTCCACTTGGGAGAATGCAGAGCGGGAAGGGTTGATTGTTATAAATGCGGCCAAATGAACCATTTTCAAAGGGAGTATCCAACAGAGAGGAGTAGAGTCCAGCATTCTGCTACCGCACCACCGTCTAGGGGTGATCAGAGGGGCACTACATCAGGCACGAGGGGAGGTACAAACTTTTTATATGCCATAGGTAGTCTCCAAGATCAAGAGAACTCTCCAAACATCTTGACGGGTATGATTCGAGTCTCTTCTCTTGATTGTTAGGTATTGATGGATCCGGGTGCCACCCTATCTTTGGTGACTCCTTATGTGGCTAGTAAATTTAATAAGGTTCATGAATATCTTCGTGAGCCTTTTTGCGTAGCTACTCCTAACGGTGATTCTGTCTTAGCTGAGAGAGTCTATAGAGATTGAACTATGTCAATTTATCACAGGGATACCTTGGCCAACCTAGTTGAGTTGGACATGGTTGATTTTGATGTGATCCTTGGCATGGACTGGCTTTATGTCTGTTATGCCTCCATCGATTGTAGAACTCAGATTGTCAAGTTCAAATTCCCAAACGAAGTTTTCATAGAGTGGAGGGGTAGTCCTGTTATGCCTAAGGGTAAGTTTATTTCTTACCTTAAGGCCAGGAAGCTAATCTCAAAAGGGTGTATTTATCATGTTGTCCGAGTGAGAGATGGCAATGTTGAGTCTCCATCTCTCGATTCAGTCCCGATTGTCAATGAGTTTCCCGACGTCTTCCTCGAAAATCTGCTTGGAGTCCCTCCTGATAGGGAGATCGACTTTGGGATTGATGTTCTTCCCGATACCCAGCCTATCTCAATACTTCTATATAGAATGGCTCCGGCTGAGTTGAAAGAGTTGAAAGAATAGTTGAAGGACTTGTTGGATAAGGGATTTATTAGGCCGAGCGCCTCACCATGGGGTGCTCCCATCCTATTTGTGCGGAAGAAAGATGGGTCCCTTAGAATGTGTATTGACTACAGGCAACTGAACAAGGTCACCATAAAGAATAAATACCCTCTCCCCAGAATAGATGATTTATTTGATCAACTTTAGGGTGCCACATGTTTTTCAAAGATAGACTTGAGATCCGGCTACCATCAGTTGAAGGTGAGGGAATGTGATATTCTGAAGACCTCTTTTCGGACCCGCTATGGCCCCTTCGAATTTTTGGTCATGTCCTTTGGGTTGACAAATGCCCTCGCAGCTTTCATGGATCTCATGAATCGGGTGTTTAAATCATATCTGGATATGTTTGTGATTGTATTCATAGATGATATTCTGGTCTACTCTAAGAATGAAGAGGAGCATGCCTATCATCTTAGAGTTGTTTTAAAAACCTTGAGAGACTAGGTATTGTATGAAAAGCTCTCTAAATGCGAATTTTGGCTTGCATCAGTGGCCTTCTTAGGCCACATTGTATCTGGAGATGGTATTCAGGTTGACGCCCAGAAAATTGAAGCTGTGAAGAATTGGCCCAGACCCACATCCCCGACAGAGATAAGAAGCTTCTTGGGTTTGGCCGCCTATTATCGAAGGTTTGTAGAGGGATTCTCATCCATATCATCACCGTTGACTAAGCTGACTCAAAAGAAGGCTAAGTTCTAATGGTCCGATGCTTGTAAGGAAAGTTTCCAGAAACTAAAGGCCAAGCTAACCACTGCTCTTGTCCTGACTTTGCCCGATGGAACAGAGGGTTTTGTGATCTATTATGATGCATCTAGAGTTGGTTTGGGCTGTGTGCTGATGCAGAGGGTAAAGGTGATAGCCTATGCTTCAAGACAGCCTAAGGTTCATGAGAGGAACTACCCAACTCATGACCTTGAGCTGGCAGCTGTGGTGTTCGCCCTTAAAATTTTGGCGCCACTACTTGTATGGAGTGCATGTTAATGTATTCACCGATCACAAGAGCTTACAATACATCTTCAGCCAGAAGGAACTCAACTTGAGGCAAAAGAGATGGCTCGAGCTACTCAAGGACTATGACATGAGCATCCTCTATCATCCAGGTAAATCTAATGTTGTTGCTGATGCTCTTAGCAGGTTTTCCATGGGTAGCACTGCCCATGTAGAGGAGGGAAGGAGGAAATTGGCAAAGGAGGTACATAGATTAGCCCGATTGGGAGTTTGTCTGGAAGAGAACAATGAAGACGGAGTTACTGTGCAGGATGGGTCTACATCCTTACTTGTGGCAGAGGTAAAGGAAAAGCAAGACCAAGACCCCGTCCTTCTCTAATTGAAGGGAGTTGTTCACAAACAAGAGGTAATGGTTTTTACCAAAAGGGGAGATGGTGTGTTGAGGTAGCAAAATAAATTGTGTGTACTTGATGTCGATAATGTTCGAAAAAAGATTATGGCCAAAGCGCATAGTTCTAGATACTCTATTCATCCGGGCTCTATGAAAATGTATCATGACTTGAGGGAAATCTATTGGTGGAGTGGGATGAAGAGGGATATTGCGGAATTTGTTTCCAAGTGCCCGAATTGCCAACATGTGAAGGTTGAGCATCAAAAGCCATATGGTATAGCCCAAAACATAGAAATTCCGGAATGGAAGTGGGAGATGATCAACATGGACTTTATTACAGGCTTGCCGAGGTCCCGAAAGCAACACGATTCCATTTGGATGATTGTGGATAAAATGACGAAATCAGCTCACTTCTTGGCGGTTAAGACTACCGACACCGCAGAAGATTATGCAAAGTTGTACATACAGGAGATCGTCAGATTGCATAGGGTCCCTTTGTCTATCATTTCAGACAGAGGAGCCCAATTCACTTCCCAATTTTGGAAATCCTTTCAGAAGGGATTAGGTTCGAAGGTGAACTTGAGTACGGCCTTTCATCCCCAGACAGATGGCCAAGCAGAGCGCACCATTCAGACATTGGAAGATATGTTGAGGGCGTGCGTGCTTGACTTCAAAGGAAATTGGGATGATCACTTACCTCTCATAGAGTTTGCGTACAACAATAGCTATCATACAATTATCTAGATGGCCCCTTATGAAGCCTTGTATGGGAGGAGGTGTAGATCGTCAATTGGATGGTTTGAAGTTGGCGAAGTTGAGTTGATTAGGCCTGACTTTGTTCACCAAGCCATGGAGAAGGTAAGGGTCATTTAGGACAGGCTAAAGACAGCCCAAAGTCGCCAAAAATCTTACACCGACATGAGGAGGAGAGATTTGGAGTTTGAGGTGTCACGCCCTGGAAGGGTACCCTAGACGTAACCGGCACTCAGAAACCATTTTTGGCTCCCAAGCGAACCACATAGCCTGATCACACATCCGTTCATTCATTCATTCAGCGGAAAGTTTAAAAATAAAGAATAATTTAGCGGGCAACTCAAATCACCCATCCAACTCAAAGAATAAAGGTCATGGGCCAACAGATCAACTAAAATATTTGTCATTAAAAATAGTTTGACAAGAATAACTCAAAGATAGAAGTACTCAATCGACCCATCACTATCTAGTCTATGAAGCCTCTATCACTACTATCTAATTGGTGCCAATGACATGTTCATGGCTACCTCAACTCAAAATAAAAAGGGCTAACTCGACGCAAGAATACACAAACGATGTCCTCCGAATGTAGGGGAGGACTCACCAATACGCTGAGTGCAAATAGATCCCCAATGATGCTCCTATTGACGACCTCTTAAACCTGTCTCTGCATCATGAAACGATGCAAGCCAAATGGCGTCAGTACGTGGAATGTACTGGTATGTAAAATGGCAGAATGAAACATACCTTAAGGAAGAGTAATGCTGGTTCAAATATCTCAACTCAGGAAGATAAAGGGGACTCAAATAAAGCGTCGTAAATCTAAAGTAAGGATACAGTTTAGACATAGACCAATCATATACCATACAATCCAATCCAATTATGTATAATACAGTTCAATCAAATCATTTACCATTCGATCCCTTTCAATCATGTACAATCCGATTATATACACTCAACTCAACAATCAACTCAATAATCAAATCCAATCTAGTCACATACCATTCTATTCAATCCAATCACAATTCATCTACTCCAATCCGACCATATACAATCTACTCAATATTCAACTCAACAATCAGCTCAAAGGACTCAACTCAGTAAATATGCAAATTAAATTATGCGATGTTTTACAATACAACTCAAAGGACTCAACTCAATAAGTATGTAACAACTCACTCAAGTGTCCTAAGTCTAACAAGAAATAGTTTAGACAGGACTAACTCATAAGCATATAGCAACTCACTCAACTCAACTGACTCAGAGCACTATCAAGACCTAAATGGGAGTTTCTCTTATCCGACAACCATCACTTATGAGCCAGTGATAGTACAATAATCAAACATCGTTGCCACGTCCATCCATACCTTGCCAGGACATGAACGCCTCCCTAATCATGGATACCATCGATTAGTCAAGTCCTATCATTTCAGGATAATAAAATGGGAAATATCCAACTTTAACGGTTCGATCTCACGAGAAGCATCCGACTTTAACGATTCCATCCCTATCTACGTTGGTGGCGTAGTTTCTGAGATTCGAGTATGGACTGTACTCTCACCCGCCTCGGTGCTCGATACTCCTCCCATGACTCCATGCTCATAAAACTCCTCTAATCATCTCAAACAAGCCCTCACGACCGGTTTCATGTGGTTCATTGCCACCTCATCAACTCTGTTCTCATTTCAACTCAATTAACTCATAATGACAAGTCTTATTTAGGACCTTGTCCACTCGTCAATTTCATCCTCAAATCAACTCAATCAAGACTCATTGGACCTTCTTTTAAATCGACTCACCTCAAATCATCAAACTCTTCTCTTTAAAAATTTATACAATCTCAACTCAATGAATGCAGAAAATATTATGTACATTAAAATATAATTTCAACTCCTCAACTCAAACTCAAAATAGATACTTTAATGTAAAATTACTCAACTCATTTAAAGACTCCTCATACTCAACTCATACTTAAACTTCTTTCTAAATCAAAGGTGAAACTAATAATTCTTTAGACTCAAAATAGTGTATAAATAGTTTATGCAAAAAGGTTCACAAATAATTTATTTAAAGCTCCTCCTCAAAAGATCATTTATTTTCAAAATATCCCTAAGACTCCAATCGACTAAAATTATGTACATCATATACCACAAAATCACATTAGACTCCAATCTACTTCATCACACAACATCCTCATCAACATAACCTCTTCATTTACATCATCGTCAAATATCATCATTCACATCGTCATCAAACATCATCATCATATATCATCATTCATATCATCATCATATCAATAGTCAAACATCCACTCCGAAATCCTTATTTTAGTTCTAAGTTCATTTTATAGAAGAAAAAGGTCATTCTTAACTATCCAATTCATTATTTTCATTCCAATCAATACATACATACACATAATTATCCATCTTAACCTCAAGACATTTATGACAAGAAATCTCATCTTGGGTTCATGTGAATGAAACATGAACTCATACTCTCAGCAAAACTCAACTTAAGAATATCGTCAATGCCTATAAATCTATATACAAAGATACATTTGTAGTTAATAATATGAAAAATAACTATTTAGTAACTCAAGTCATTAAGGGAAAAATTGGGCAAAAGTCTTGCTGGCGCTATAGTGGCGCATCGCGCCACTGCAGCGCCAAGCCAAAATAGGCTTAAAACCCTGCACATCTACTAGTGGCGCGTCGCTCCAATCCTCAAACTACTGAGGCTGTTTTCTGGCGCTATAGTGGTGTGGGGCGCCACTGGAGCACCAAGCCCAAATTTCGCCCAAGCTTGAAATTCCTGCAGTACTAGTCTGTAGTAAAATAGCCATAACTTTTGACTCCGAACTCTAAAACTTGCAATCTTGGTGGCGTTGGAAAGAAGACTCAAAGTCCTTTAATTTGGTAGGTCATGGGCCACCCATTTCTTTATATCCTAGGATATATGGTCGTTTGAAGTTTACCCTTATACTAACTCATCCAAAAACTCAATCGATTGGAGTTCTTTAGACTCAACTTGGTGTTAGAGATCCCGTATAACCCCTAAATACATCTAACACACTTCAATTACTTAGGAATTGATCCTAACTCATGTGTAAAATTACAAGTCCTCTGATCTAAGTCTACACTCACGTGAAGAAATGTTCAAATCTTAGCGAAAAATTTTAGGGGGTGTTACATGAGGTGGGTGATTGGGTATACTTGAAGGTGTCGCCCATGAAGGGTGTCATGAGGTTTGGAAGGAAGGGGAAACTCAGTCCTCAATATATTGGTACTTACCAGATTTCGAGACGGATTGGGAGTGTTGCCTATGAATTGGAGTTACCCTCGGAGTTAGCCTCTATTCATCCAGTGTTCCACATTTTGATGTTGAAAAAGTGCTTGGGCGATCCCTCATTAGTAGTCCCCATTGATAGCGTTGAAATTAAGGATAGCTTGTCTTATGAAGAGGTTCCGGTCCAAATTCTTGATCGCCAAATTCGCAAATTGAGGAACAAAGAGGTCTCCTCAGTCAAGGTCCTGTGGAGAAATCAATTTGTTAAGGAAGCCACATGGGAAGCAGAGGAAGCCATAAAATCTAAATATCCACATCTATTCGTGCCTACCGAGGAGAATGTTGAAGGTAATGTCCATTTCCTTGACTTGAATTTATTTGTGCATTATGAGTTTGATTGGTAAATTGTTTGAGAAATTGAATGGTTGATTGACTAAATTCTGATTGTGATTTGTACCCTGAGTCCATTCCTGGTTACTCGTCATTCGAGGACGAATGATCCCAAGGGGGAGACAATATAACACCCCTCAAAACTTTTCCCTAAGATTCGGACCTTTCTTGTACACGTGTAGGGTCAATCGTATTTATTTCAAAGTATGTGCTTGAGTTAAGATGAGTACTTGAGAAATTGAAGAGTGTTGGGGGTGATGTGGGGTCATGAAGGACCCCTAGGACCAAGCTAAGTCCAAAAGATCCATCGTGGCTAAGTTTTAGGATGAGTTCGTATAAGGGATTGACTTCTAATGACCCTATCTTTTGAAAGACGACAATCTGGGTAGCCCACAACCTATTCGCCGAGTCTTCTTTCCAGCACTACTAAGAACGTAAATTTTAGAGTTTGGAGTCAAAAGATATGACGATCCTAAGATGAACTAGTACAGCAGGGATTTTTGGCCTGGGTTGCAACTGCTGGGGAGATGGCCCTGGCGCTGTAAGGGCGCGATTCGCCACTATCGCGCCAGAAACATGCCTCAGTAGTTTGTTCCTTGGCGCAATGCGCCACTAAAAGTTGTGCAGGGTTTTTCAAGCCAAATTTCCAGAACCTAGAAAAATGTCCTTGGCGCTGTAAGGGCGCGACGCGCCACTATCGCGCCAGAAACATGCCTCAGTAGTTTGGTCTCTGGTACGGCGCGCCACTATGAGGTGTGCAGGTTTTAGGCGTAATCGGCCTGGCGCTGCAATGGCGCGACGCACCACTATCGCGCCAGGTGCATTTTTAGCCTATTTTCAGAACTTTTGAGGAAGGGTAATTTGGAAACTTACCCAAATTATATATGTATTACCCTTGGACGTTTGGGAACATATTTTGCAGCCTCACTCTCTTTCTAAAAAGCCCTAGGAGTTCTTCTCTCTCTCTCTTCTTCTTCTTCCCCATTTCTAACAAGAAGAGTTCCAAGAGCTTCAAGATTCGAGTTCTCCATTGAAGACCCAACACCAAGGTTCTCTTCAAGTCTTCTCTAAGGTATGTAAGGCTATCCAAAACATGGGTTGAGTCCACCCATGTGCCCTACTCTTGCTTTGAGATTAGATGTCCATAAAAATGGAGTTTCTTGGTATGGTTTATATTTGAATGAGTTTGTTCCCTATTTATTTGATGCTATATGTGTTGATATTGTTGAGCTAAGAAGTTCCTAAAACCTTCATGTTAGTATGAGTTGATGGAGACGACTCGCTATTATGTTTTGTGGATCTCTTTAGCCATGTGGTTATGTTGCTTAAGTCAATTTCCTTAAATGTGTTATTCTACTTAAATTGTTGAGCTAAAGTCATAAGAGATGTGATGAGTCTTGAGGAGAGGTCATAAATGCTTAACTAAATGAGGCTTGACTGAGTTAATTGGAGGATAGAATTGACGAGTGGACGAGGTCCTAAATGGAACTTACCATTATGACTTAATTGAGTTAAAATGAGAATAAAGTTGATGAGTTGGCAATGTTCCACATGAAACTAGCCGTGAGGGCTTGTTTGAGATAATTGGATGGAGTCTTATGAGCATAGAGTTATGGAAGGAGTATCGAGCATCGAGGCGGGCGAGAGTATAGTCCGTACTCGAACCCCCGAAACTACGCCGCCAACGTAGGTGGGGATGGAACTGTTAAAGTCGGATGCTTCCCATGGGATCAAACCATTAAAGTCAGATGTTTCCCATTTATTTGTCCTGAAATGATAGGACTTGACTAATCGATGGAATTCATGATTAGGGAGGCGTTCATGCCCTGGCAAGGTATGGACAGACGTGGCAACGACGTCTGATTATTGTACTATCACTGGCTCATAAGTGATGGTTGTCGGATAAGAGAAACTCCTATTTAGGTCTTGATAGTACTCCGAGTCAGTTGAGTTGAGGGGCATCAGATTTGGTACGGTCTAAATCACTTCTTGTTAAACTTAGGGCACTTGAGTTAGTTGTTATGCATATATATATATATATATGAGTTGAGATCCTGAGTTGATATTGATGCTTTCTTGATATTTGTTTCCTCCGGCCATTTTACATACTCGTACATTCCATGTACTGACGCCATTTGGCCTGCATCGTTTTATGATGCAGCAACAGGTACTAGAGATCATCAACCGGCGTCCCGTTGAAGATCCACTTACACTCCTACCTAGTTGGTGAGTCCTCCTAGTTTTCGGAGGATGTTGAGATTCCTTGTATAGTTTTGTTGTTGTTGTTTCCTTTATCTTGATTGTTGGTAGCCATGGGCTTGTCATTGGCACCTTCTAGACTTTGATAGAGGCTTCATAGACCAGAGTGTGGGAAGGTCGGACTGCTACTTTTGAGAAGTCTTATTATAATTGTTTTGATGAGCTGATAGTGATTGGCCCTCGCCCCTTCTATTTTACGGATAGTATGTTATGATTGAACCCTCTTTTGAGTGAATGTGATTAAGTGGTGGTGTGACTGAATCAGGTGGTTCACTTGAAGGTCAGAAATGGCTTTCGAGTGCCGGTCACATCTAGGGTATCCTCCCGAGGTGTGACATTACTCCTACGACTCGTAGGAGTTTTTACGACTCATAAACTAAGTCCAACAACTAGAATCCAGCCTAATTCCCAAAGTGTTTCCTTTTTTTTCGACTTTTCAACATACGGGGTGTTACATTGACAAATTTAGTCGAATAAATAATGAAGAATGTGTGGATTCCCAAAAGTTGAAATCGTGTACAAACATCCAACTTCGTAGCCAGGGTATAAATGAATAACCCATACCCCCACAAGAGTCTAATCGACTAACAAATAAGTATGCACTACATACTTAGCTAGCCCAATCACTAATAATAAATACTGAATAACCAAATAATAGTACGACTAATTTCCAATAATGCACGAACGTTGGACTGCACTAAAAATGGAATGTTAGTGAGGTGTGGATATTATCAGAAATTAATTGTGAAGGTTTTAACAAAACTCATCCTTATGTAAACTAATATGTAACGTAGCCCATTTGTCTATGAAAAGCTTATTGATAGAGAAGGAAACAGTGTAAACTCGATTCTTAAAGTTTCAGTGGCCTCCATTTCTCGGTCCTATAACTGAAAAAGGACCTCGGCGTAAAGCCAGCCTTAATTTTAAATTATCGTTTTAGGTGGTAAGACCTTAAGTACAAAATTATTAACATTATACGGGTCTAGAATAGATTCACCAACGGTTCATGACTTTTCAACAACATAGGCAAAAAATTACACTTTCAAGTCAATGTCAAAGTCGGGTACATTAAGATGGAGTTTATTTTATAGTTTATCCTAGGATATGGGTATGTAGTGAATTGTATTTAGTCTTTCTGAATTGCAATGCACTCCGTATATCATAACTAAGTTTCAAATAGAGGACAATGTACACCAATTTGGTGTTTGATTCAGATAAATGTTGACAATGTCTTCGTGATGAGTACTATATTGATACAAACAATGAAAATGAAGGACCGTTATTTACTCAAACAAAAACTACATTAGCCTGAATTATAAATCAAAATGAAATAGTCCAAGAATCTTTATACAAGTTCAAAGCCTAAATTGTAGACATACTCAATAAAGATGGGCCATGGTACTCGTCCCGCAAGAAGTGCCACAAGAGAGGGGAGGTTATACAAGATACATAGAATTGTAGAAATAGAAGCATTATGAGGATTACGCCATTGAACCTTTCTAGACAAAAACACATTACACATTGGTGTATAATATTGTAAATTTTTTTAATGCTTCTCCACAATAAAATTAGTTAAAACATGATATAAGACGAATACTTTAACAAGTTCACTCTTTCGTGAACACCCATTTTGTACTATAATACTTATTTCCAAACTGATCGACCAAGAACACGTTTGCACAAGTAACTTTAAATATTAAATAATTCAGCAATATTTATAAATAAAACATAAACTTTGATGTTCATATGCAAGGGTACTTAAGAATGACTATGGCTATGAATAGCTTAGCGATAGAGAATGGAATAGCATAAACTGGACTCTTAAAGTTTCATTGGCCTCCATCTCTCCACCCTATAACTGGAAAAACGAGCCCGACAAACACCTAACCTTTTTTTAAAATTATCGTTTTACGAGGTAAGACCTTAAGTACTAAATTAATGACATTAGGAATCCGGCGAAATCCAAACTTATTTTTAAATTATCGTTTGACGATGTAAGACCTTAAGTACTAAATTAATGACATTACACGGGTCTACAATAGATTCACCAACGGAGCATGACTTTTCAACTACATAGTCGTAAAAATTCTCTTAAAAGTCAATGTCAAAGTCGGATGCACTAAGATGAAGTTTATTTTACATTTGATCCTGCGATATGGGTATATAGTGAATTCTGTTCACGCTTTTTGTAGAGCAGTGCACTCCGTATATCATAAATAAGTTTCTGATAGAGGACACTACACACAAGTTTTATGTTTGAATCTGCTAAATTCTAACAATGTTATCGTGATGAATACTACATTGTTACAAACAATGAGATTGAATGACCGGTATTTATGCAAACTGAAAATACATTATCCTAAAATAAAAAGAAAATGAAATAGATGACTTCATAACTATCTAGCAGTTACACCCTAACAATTTCAATATATAGTTGACAAATTTAGTTGAATGAATAATGAAGAATATGTGGATTTCCAAAACTTGAAATTTGTAAAAATATCCAACTTCTTAGCCAGGGTATATATGAATAACCCAAACCCCCACAGGAGTCTAATCGACCAACAAATAAGTATATATGCACTATATACTTAGTAAAGGAAATCGCTAATCCAACGGGGGATTGGGTGGGATGGGGAGCTTGGGCCTCAGATATTTCTTATCAAAGCGAGGATAATAATAAATATTGAATAACCAAGAAATCATACTACTAATTGCCAATAATGCACGAATGTTACCCTACACTTAAAATGGAATGTTTGTGAGGTGTGTATATTATATTAGCGGAAATTAATTGTGACGGTTTTAACAAAAATCATCTTATGTAAAATAATATGTAAAGTAATCCAATTGTTATTTAACGTAAGAGCCGGGGCTAATGAAATTGTAGGCTTAATCGTAACACAATCCAGTTGGTACAAGAATCAAATATAAATAAAATTCAATAACAAATGTATAACGACCAATCCCTTAGGGTATATAAAATTACAAGAGTATCCACAACTAAAATCACTCAAGTTAATAGCTATTTAAAAAGAAGGCCTTCTCGCAAACCCCTACAGCCGCACGCTTCTGACCCCTTAAACGTAGAGCCATATCTGTCAACACTCACCAGTCGTCCCTTCCAATATCCCTACTCTCGTCAGACGCCATTCACGACCAAATCTGGAAGAGTGCGACGTATCGCTATACACACTTCAATATAAAAACCACAGAAGCAACACTCTCATCCAAAGGCCATCACCATCATAGATCATAACCAAATACCCTGTTAATTGGCCTTACTTAATAACAACTAACCATCAACTGCACAGTGGTATGCGTGTATCCCATTGAGCGCACAATCTAAGCTTTCTGAGTGTGTCTCTCACTACAAATCTCATATTCAGTTTTGCTTGGCCGCCGGCGTATCATTGCGCTTCCGTAAAACAGTCATAAGTTTGCACCTATTTATTAACAATATTAACATTGAATACACTTTTTAAATTTCGTTAATATTAAAACATTACATACTCACGCTTTGGAATCACACGTTGCAATCTATTATAATTATTTTGGCTACCCACACCATTCAAAATAGGATAGGAAAGTTATGAAACATGTGTCGGAAGATATGTATACTATGTCAAAACACCGCTTCCATCATAATGTGATGTAGCCTGTGGTTTTCTCAGTCGGATTGATCCTTAATGGTGGCCACTCTCCTATCACTACATTTAAAAGGCAATAATTAATAATAACACAATATGCTCTCAACTAAAAACCATCTATGTGGGGCTTGTTGTAATTGAATTGATGATTGATTATGTTAACCTCTTCCAAACTATTAGTACGGTTCGGTTTTAACTTTCAATAATGAAAAAACATTACAAAATTGAGCACCACAACAAGTCCTATCATATTCATTTAACAGGAAAGATTAAGTTAAATGTGTGGACATAATTTTGGATTATTTATCACAAAGAAGGAAGATTACTATAATGGCTTAAAAAATAGCAAATTTCTCTCACGGCTTCTATCGCCACAAAATTTTCTAATAATTGTAATTATTGTGTGTTGTTAGTTAAACTATCTGGGAACATAAAGTCACTATGATAGTTAGTGAAATTTGTTTTCTGCTATTAATATGGATAAGTAACAAAAGAATTATTCTAAAGAACTCTAAGGTTATTGCATTACCCGCCCTAACTTTTCACTTGCAGGATTACTCCGATGGATAGAATGTATCAAAACACTACAGAGCTCAACCCGCAGGACAAATGTCCAGGTACATATATCAGCAATCTAAAACAATATAACGACTTTGTGATTTCTAGCCCATAATTACGCGCGTGTTTTCGAATAGTCATTAAACTACCTAAGATGCCACCCCATTTAATGGACCCGCAACTAGCCCGAAAGAGGATTCAATATCTGGAGAACATAATGCAACAACAGAGAGCTAAAGTTTATACTGCAATAGTGATAGATCCCCCGTAGACAGATTGAATGCATATCTATTGGTTTCCGGCAAAATACTATGTATAAGCTTTGCAGACATTTGAACTGCAATTACCTCCCTAAAAAATGTCAAGCATATTTACAACTAGGGGTGTTCACGGTTTGGGTAAAAACCAATCCAAACCGATCAAATAAATCAATTTTTTATTTGGTTTGGTTTGGTTTTACATTTTTAAAAACTGATAATATTTGATTTGATTTTGGTTTTGTTCAAAAAATCGAAGAAATAATCAAACCGAACCGACAAATTATATATATATATATATATATATATTATAATTATATATACATAATATATTATTTTTTATGAACAATTTTTATACAAAAAATACAACTTACTAATTTAAAATAGTAAGGTATGAATTAACTAACAATATAAGGAGGAACTTAAACATAATTAAAGTTTTGGTATAAGATTTATAAGGTCAAAATTGACAAGAAGACAATTTATATTTTTTGAATGAATTATTGTCTTTTCTTCTCTTTTGAATGGATATTTTTTTTATTTTTGTGTATAATAACTTAATAACCGAACTAAACCAAATCGAAACCAACAACAACCAAACCGATGGATATATATTTTAATTGGTTTAGTTTGGTTTTGATAATTTTAAAACCTATTAAATTGATTTGATTTTAATTTTGACCAATAACCAACCCAAACCGACCCGTGAACACCCTGTAAACAACAAATTTTCGAGCCGAGAAAAATAAATAATCAAGACCAGAAAATTGAAGTAACAAAGTGTAATATTTGATTTAAAAATGTAGTGCGGGTTACAATCTCTATGATAATTCTCTGATTCTTCAAATAATATGAAACACATTAAACTTGAATTTGATTTAGAGTCAAGGGCTTGAATAGCTTGATCTTGAATCTTCGTCTTCAAATTTGGATTTGAATTATTCGTCACGAACACTTGTATGGTTATGACGAACAGTGAATGTGAACAAGTAAATTGATCTTGATCTTCTTGATATTCTTCTTCGTTCTTGATCTTGAACTTGAACTTGAATTTGATTCCTTGAACTTTATAGCTTTGTAGAGAATTTGCGGTCTTTGATCCACAAGCTCTCTTCTTGCTTCTTGTTCTTCCAAAAACTTCTCTTTCAGAATAATGAGGACCCCTATTTATAGTTGTAGGGAGTGGTATGAGGGTGTGATTTGATTGGTTGGTTTGAACTGACCAATCAGATTTCTTTGTTGAAGAGTTTTAATTTGATTGGTCAGAACATGTCACATAGACACGTGGCATTGTTCTAGTGGCATCATTAGTTTGACTTAGATTGCCACATAACTTTGACATGTGGCATGATTTTAGTGGCTTATCTGATTTGACTTGGATTGCCACCTAACTTTGACATGTGGCATGATTTTAGTGGCTTATTTAATTTGACTTGAATTGCCACCTAACTTTGGCACATGACATAATTCTAGTGGCTTATTTAATTTGACTTGGATTGCCACTTAACTTTGACATGTGGCATGAAAATGGGCCTCTAGGATGAGATGATATTGGGATTAACAAAGTGGAGTCATCTTTATAGCCCAAATCAATGGATTTAGTTTTTTAATTAAATCCACATTTATTGGGCTTAAATAATTGACCCAATTTTATTAATCCAAAATATTTATTTGGACTAATATATCTTGAATTTAATATAAATTGAACCATTCTACAAATTTATATTTAATAAATTGTAAATGATTACAAATGCCCCCTGCTTCAAGTCTTGTCGAGATATTTTATCTTTTGAAGACTAGGCTTGAAGTATTACTTGTAGGATAATGACATGCCATGTATTTTGAGATGTACCGTCAATTCATACTATATTGATACACCCCTTCATCATTGTTGGAGTAGAAATATAGCAAATTAGTTATATCCAATGAGGATTAGGAAAGAGAAGAAAAAAAATTATTTTTTTCCACGTTTTTTTTTGCCTTTTTTTTTAGGGTGTTTACTTGTCATGCAAGATTCCACCACTAATTGGAATCCGCTTAGGAGTTAATTTTGTAGAAGCCTAATTCAAGTTTGAATCTAGTTATAATAGGTGCTAATAAACCTCTATAAATAGATGTCTGACCTTCATTATTTTGCAGCAATGTGGCTTGACGATCAGCGCCGTGGTACTTTCTTCTTTCTTTTCTTTGATTTTCAACAGCCTTTTCCTCATCTTGACATGTCTGTCGTAGAAAATTCATATCTTATTGTAGATACATAGGAATCACGAACGGTGTGATTTTCTAGAAACTAGACTTCTCGATTTACAACATATCCAAAATTGAGAATTTAATACTTTCATGACCGTTCTAGATAAAAAAAAATTTAAAGTTAGCTCTAGATTTTGCCATGCTGGCGGTTTCAGATTTGAGTGATTTTATTAAAACTTTTGTATCTTCATGTAGGAACTTCAAAATCACAAGCCGTTTGATTATTTTGAATTTAGACACAAAGTTATACAACATATCCAAAATTTAGATTTAAACTACTTCAATATCGTTCTAGATAATTTATTTATTTATTTATTTATTCACGTTTTTTTTTCACGTTTTTTTTTTTTTTTTGCAAATGCCTACCCTTTATTCTGTCTTCCAAATCCAATTAGAATTTTGAAAGGACACACTCCTTTTAGAATATGGATAGCCCAAATTTTCACAATTTCACATCCAATTAGGATTTGGAGAGAATAAATTTGTATCATTTTACTAGAGTTCTACCAAAAAGTAATTACAATTACTTTGGAAGAAGGACTCTCTCACCATCACTATTTGTCTATAAATAGACTCTCTCCTTCTATTTATTTTCATCATTGGTATTGACAGTTTTGATACTCCTTTTTGCATATCCTCTTGAGTTCATCAACATATGAGGTACATTTTTTTTAATATATATATATATATATATATATACATTTATATATTTTATTTTCATTTTTTTCAAATGAAAATATTACTTCATATGCAATAAACTTTTATTCTATTGTTCAAGTCAAAGACTTTACACCGTCTGAGAAAAAGACTTTACATAATTTGTGGCAAGGAAAAGGCAATCCATAGTCCGAGCTAAAAACTTTACACCATCTAAGGCAAAGACTTTACATGATTTATGGCAAAGACTTTACACCATCTGAGTCACAGGCATTCCATAGTCCAAGCTAAAGACTTTACACCGTCTGAGGCAAAGACTTTACATGATTTGTGGCAAAGAAAAGGCATTCCATAGTTCGAGCTAAAGACTTTACACCGTCTAAGGCAAAGACTTTACATGATTTGTGGCAAAGACTTTACACCGTCTGAGTCAGAGGCATTCCATAGTCCAAGCTAAAGACTTTACACCGTCTAAGGCAAAGACTTTACATGATTTGTGACAAAGACTTTACACCGTCTGAGTCAGAGGCATTTCATAATCCAAGCTAAAGACTTTACACCGTCTGAGTCAAAGACTTTACATGATTTTTGGCAAAGAAAAGGCATTCCATAGTCTGAGCTAAAGACTTTACACCATCTAAGGCAAAGACTTTACATGATTTGTGGCAAAAACTTTACACCGTCTGAGTCAGAGGCATTCTATAGTCCAAGCTAAAGACTTTACACCGTCTAAGGCAAAGACTTTACATGATTTGTGGCAAAGACTTTACACCGTCTGAGTCAGAGGCATTCCATAGTCCGAGCTAAGACTTTACACCGTCTAAGGCAAAGACTTTACATGATTTGTGGCAAAGACTTTACACCGTCTGAGTCAGAGGCATTTCATAATCCAAGCTAAAGACTTTACACCGTCTGAGGCAAAGACTTCACATGATTTGTGGCAAAGAAAAGGCATTCCATAGTCTGAGCTAAAGACTTTACACCGTCTAAGGCAAAGACTTTACATGATTTGTGGCAAAGACTTTACACCGTCTGAGTCAGAGGCATTTCATAATCCAAGCTAAAGACTTTACACCGTCTGAGGCAAAGACTTCACATGATTTGTGGCAAAGAAAAGGCATTTCATATCTGAGCTAAAGACTTTACACCGTCTAAGGCAAAGACTTTACATGATTTGTGGCAAAAACATTACACCGTCTGAGTCAGAGGCATTCCATAGTCCAAGCTAAAGACTTTACACCGTCTAAGGCAAAGACTTTACATGATTTGTGGCAAAGACTTTACACCGTCTGAGTCAGAGGCATTCCATAGTCCGAGCTAAGACTTTACACCGTCTAAGGCAAAGACTTTACATGATTTGTGGCAAAGACTTTACACCGTCTGAGTCAGAGGCATTTCATAATCCAAGCTAAAGACTTTACACCGTCTGAGGCAAAGACTTCACATGATTTGTGGCAAAGAAAAGGCATTCCATAGTCTGAGCTAAAGACTTTACACCGTCTAAGGCAAAGACTTTACATGATTTGTGGCAAAAACTTTACACCGTCTGAGTCAGAGGCATTCCATAGTCCAAGCTAAAGACTTTACACCGTCTAAGGCAAAGACTTTACATGATTTGTGGCAAAGACTTTACACCGTCTGAGTCAGATACATTCCATAGTCCAAGTTAAAGACTTTACACCGTCTGAGGCAAAGACTTTACATGATTTGTGGCAAAGAAAAGGCATTCCATAGTCCGAGCTAAAGACTTTACACCGTCTAAGGTAAAGACTTTACATGATTTGTGGCAAAGACTTTACACCGTCTGAGTCAGACATAGGTTTTGCTCAAAGAATATAATAGTTCATTATTGAGATTCATTACCATGATTATTGAATTACTAATTTAAGCGCTAACATTTTTTTTTACAAATTGAATCATGGTTTACCTTAGAGATTTGACTTCCTCTTCTTCAGAGTTGCGATACCTTTTGTGTTTCGATAGTACAAGAGATATATCATTGTATGAGAGCACCAAATCCAGGAGAGGTTCAATTTATCAGAAACCAAACTTCTTAACATATCCAAAATTTATAGTTTAAGTCTGGCAGGATAGTTCTAAGCAAACTTCAAAAATGAATTTGACATACAGAAAAGCTGATAGATTCACATTCGCATGAAGAAAATATTTGTATCTTAGCGTAGAGAATCCAAAAAACTACAACATGTACAATAATCACAGCTAATAGCTTTATGGATTTGTACGAATATTTCTTTGAAGTCAATTCAAATTCTGTGTTGATTGGCCCTCTTTAATTCATATATCATATATGACAATATACAAGAACATAGTGATGCTCAAATAACAGTGTGCCCCATTTCTTTTGAACTTATGAGACTAAAATTTAGGATGTAACTCATGGATTATGGTGGAGAGGGTCAAGAGAGACTATGAGTTCTTTGGATACTCATGCGAATGAACTCATAATGTAATTCTAAGCGCTTACGTACCTCAGTAAAGAGGATCAAGTCATAACGTAGTTCTGAGAGAATTTTTTTTATTTTTTTTTGGTCCTAACTTTTGCCTAGGCCGCCTCTTTCGAGATTTTCAACCTAGCGGACATTTTTTTTTATGGGGTGCCGTGCACAGTTTATACTCTTGCATGCCAGGAGTAACATGCAGTTTATACTCGTACCTTAAGGAGTGAGTTTCTTTTCTTCAAGGATAGTATCTCTTTATGAACTTTTCGTTAATGGGGCCAATGCGCAATCCTTCCGAGTCAACCAGTTTGTAAGCGCCACTTGAGTATACTTCTTGTACCACATATGGTCCATCCCATTTGGCGAAGAACTTGCTTCTAGACCGACGAGAAGTAATAATGGGCCTTCTTACAACAAGAACTTGATCACCTACTTGGAAGCATCTAAGACGAACCTTCTTATTAAAAGATCGAGCTAGACGAGCTTGATAACATTGCAGACTTTGTTGGGCCTCTAGTCTTTTTTCATCAAGAGCCTCCAATTCTTCAAGGCGCAACCGAGCATTTTCTTCATTAGTGAGCCCTTCTTGAATGGCAAGGCGCAATGACGGTATTTGACATTCAAGTGGAAGAACTGCTTCAACTCCATAAACAAGAGAGTAGGGAGTCGCTTGTGTTGGCGTGCGATACGTAGTCCTATATGCCCAAAGAGCCTCTTCCATTCTTTCATGCCAATCTCTCTTAGACTTGGAAACAACATTTTTCAACAAGTTGCAGAGTGTCTTGTTAAATGCTTCAACGAGACCATTAGCAGCCGCATAATACATAGAGGAATTACGTTGCTTGAAGCCAAAAAGATCACATATCTTCGTCATTAACTTATTATCAAATGGCTTGCCATTATCTGTCAATATGTATCGAGGAATATCAAAACGGTAGATAATATTAACTCGAATGAAGTTGGCGACATTCTCTTTCTTTACTTCTCTAAGAGAAACAACTTCTGCCCATTTTGAGAAGTAGTCAGTTGCAGCCAGGATGTACAAATGTCCACCAGAGGACTTAGGCAATGGTCCAACAACATCCAAACCCCAAGCTTTAAATGGCCATAAGGCAATAGTTGGGTGCAATACTTCTAGGGGTTGATGTATAAAATTCGCATGGAATTGGCAAGCTTTACATCTTCGGATGTAATCCAAGAAATCTTTCACCATGGTTTGCTAGTAATATCCCATCCTTTTTATGTGAAAATAAAGTTTTGGTCCAGACTGATGCGCTCCACATACTCCAGAATGTGCTTCTTGCATAGCTTGAGTAGATTCATCTTCCCCCAAATATCGTAAGAGAACTCCATCGAACGATCGCCTATAAAGTGTATTTTTATAATAAAGAAAATGAGGGGCTCGTCGTCGGATTTCTATTCTTCTTCGAAGGTTTTCTGGCAATATTCCATAACACAAGTAATCTATTATTGGTTGTCGCCAATCGTCAATTTCAGCTTCCGAAGTGGCGATAACTTGTTGAAATTCTTCTTCATGCTCATTTGGAGGTGGAGTTATCCATCTTTGGCAAATCACAACTTGTATTTCATCAGGAGATACTAATGCAGAAGCTAAAGTTGCCAATGCATCAGCCTTTTTATTTTCCTTTCTTGGGACATGTTGAATAGTCACCTCTCCAAGCCACCCTATCATCTTTTGAGCGTAATTGCAGTATGGGATTAACTCAGGCTTCTTTACTTCATAATTACCCAAGACTTGATTGATCACCAACTTGGAATCCCCAAAAACTTGTAGTTGCAATTGTTTCATATCAATGGTCATCTCAAGCCCAAGTAAGAGTGCCTGATATTCAGCAACATTATTGGAGCAGTTTTGTGTTAGAGTGAAGGAGTATGGCAAAACTTCTTCATGGGAAGTGACAAATACCACTCCAGCACCGGCTCCTTCATGATGTGCAGCACCATCAAAATACATCTTTCAAGGTGGCTGAATTTCTACTAGCATTGCGTCTTCATCAGGTAATTCATCAGATAGCTCCCAATCATTCGGAATTGGATGATTGGCCAAGAAATCTGCTAGCACTTGTCCTTTCACTGCCTTCTGAGATATATACACAATCTCAAATTGTTGAAACTGGAGGTACCACCTTGCTAGCCTATCACTTAAGACAGGCTTGGACATGACAAACTTGATAGGATTCGCTTTAGAGACAAGTTGTATAATATGAGCCTGGAAGTAATACTTCATCTTCTGAATTGAGAACACGAGTGCCAGACATAACTTCTCAATAGGTGAATACTTGATCTCGTTTTGTGTCATCATCCTACTCAAGTAATATAGGGCATTTTCTTTCCCTTCATCATTTTCTTGTGCGAAAAGTGCTCCTACTGACCTTTCTTGTGCTGCAATGTATAAAATCAATGGTTTTCCAGGTATAGGAGCTACAAGTATTGGAGGTTTCATCAGATAAGACTTTATGTTCTCAAAAGCATTGGTACAAGCTTGGTCCCATTCAAAAGGAACATCTTTCTTCATAAGGCGACTGAATGGTTGACATCTCCCAGCCAGATTTGAGATAAACCTCCTAAGATATGCTAATTTTCCTTGTAAGCTTTTCAACTCATGAATATTTTTTGGCTCAGGCATCTTCAAAATAGCATCTATCTTATCTTGATCAATCTCGATTCCTCGATGTCGAACAATAAAACCGAGAAACTTTCCCGAAGTAACTCCAAAGGCACATTTTAAAGGATTCATTTTGAGTTGGTATCTTCGAAGCCGTTCAAACACCATTCTCAGATCTTTCAAGTGGTCATCACTCTTTTTTGATTTTACTACTAAGTCATCGACATAACACTCAACATTTTTATGAAGCATGTCATCAAAAATATTCTGCATGGCTTGTTGATAAGTGGCTCCAGCATTTTTTAAACCAAAAGGCATCACTTTGTAGCAATATATACCTTTAGGAGAGCGAAATGTAGTAAGTTCTTCATCCTTTGGTGCCATGCGAATTTGATTGTATCCAGATGAACCGTCTATGAAGGACATTGCCTCGTATCCAGTTGTAGCATCAATCATAAGCTCAGGGATTGGAAGAGGAAATTCATCCTTAGGGCATGCATTATTAAGATCTCTAAAGTCAACACAAACTCGTATTTGGCCATTCTTCTTTCTTACAGGTACAATACTTGAAATCCATGTAGGATATTTGACTTTACGAATAAAACCTACTTCAATGAGCTTGTTAACTTCAGTTTTGATCAAAGGAACCAATTCAGGTCTAAAGCGACGTTGCGCTTGTTTAATAGGACGAGTACCTCATTTTACAGCAAGACGATGAACTGCAACTTTAGGGTCTAACCCTGGCATCTCTTTGTAACTCCAAGCAAATACATCCCTAAATTCCATAAGCAGCTCAATATATTTCTTCTCTTTATCGTCATCCAGCAAAGCACTCACATATGTAGGCCTTATATCATCATCAACTCCAAGATTTACTTCCTTCAATGCATCAACAGTATTCTTTATCCCTTCCTCGAGTTCAGGTGGCGCATCTTCAGCATCCTCATCTTCTTGAGGATCACCATCATTAAAAGATATGTGATGGCATGCATGAATATCAACAAACCCGTCATCAATTTTTGCATATAGTGAAGTACTTTCTTCGTCACAAATTGTGATGTGATTTGATGATCCCACACTTTTTTCATCTTCATCTCGCTCCCTAGTGTGAACTATGGTATGAGTTTTTGCTCTCAGAACATCTCCACATGAAACTACAAGTTTTGTTTCTCGCCTCATTCTAGAATGGATCAAACTGGGCCAATTCTTAGTGAATTATGCTCCCGAGCATATACTCGTTCTTCCATTGTTCTATAATCTCCTTGGCGCTTGTATTTCTTCTTCATTGGTCCCAATCGATCAAATACTGAAATATTTTGAGTTGATTCTATTAGTCGATCAGATGCAGAAATGTTAGGAGTCATGCCACTAAGTTGATCAAACACAGAAGGTTTTTTGTTGAATATCATCGATTCTTCCATAGGGGTAATGTAGTTGATGCTCATCCTTTTTATAGAGATTTGGATTGGTGACGGTTGTTTGTAACCCAGGCCTTCGCGCGATTGCTTGACATCATACCCTTTTGTCTATCATCATGCTTTGAGTTGGATTTAGGCCATGATTTGCCCTTTCAATAACTTCATTTGGAAGCTTCCCTACTTTAGAAGCTTCATTGGGATTGTATCCTGCTTTCACCAACAACTTATATGCATTCGGGTCAAAACCCTCATTTGTACGATTTTTAGGGAGTGATTCATGTGAATCATGATTCGATGGTCTGACAAATCCTTGTATCATTTTTGAAGGTGATTTGATTGCATCAATTTGCTTGATAGGGAATGTCAACTTACTACTCTGCAACTTAGAGGGTGGGATCTTGACTTTGTTTGTCTTTGGGACATAGTGAGAAACAGGAGTCATTCTCTTACTTGAAGATGCCTCACTTATCTTAGGTACTTTACTCATATCTGAAAGCGTTTTATCCTTTTCAATCATGACCCTCACATTAGCAGGTGCTACATCAACCCTTTTTGTGATATCAGCAGGTATCACATTATCAACTTTAACTTCTTTTGAAACATGATTCTTTAAGTAGAATTTTACATCAGCAAAGTGCGCCTCCGTCTCGGTGAAAGGTTCATCATCAACAACTACCTTCTTTTGAACCCCATCTTCAAAGTATTCCAAGTTCTTTCACAGTACGAATAGGGAGAATATTGAACCCAGATCCATCATCCACCATGATCCTATTTACTTTATGTCCACGCACAAAACCTACCATATATATAGGACGATTATGCAACACTTCACCCAATAAAAGATCATCATTAGTGAATGTAAACTTCGCATCACAAGTGTCCACTTCTTCAGAGTGAGGCTTTATAGGGCCTTCATGTGATGGAGGTAATGATGGTGATGAGATTTCTACCATCGTCTCTTCTCTATCAATGTTATAACACAAGGCCTTGGTGTCACGATAAGAAATCTTTTCACGAAACCAACTTGGCAAGAATTCCTCTAATGTCACCGGAGGACGTTGCTTTTGATAGTAATTTCCCGAAACTCTTGACTTCTTCACATTCTTCTTTACCCTTTGAGTTTTAGGGGTAGGTGGATGGCACCACTTTGTTCTTATCTTCGCTCTAGTCACTTGCTTATTTGGTTCTCTTTGCAAGCTCATTTTACGACGTCTTCATCGTGTCACTAAAATCCATCCTTCATCATCAGTATAAGCACCGCAAGATTGGTTTTCCTCTTGAGATTTATCTTTCCATATTACTTCATTCATCAAAGGAACAAGCGATGATACGTTAACATTTATTGGTTTGAAGTCACCAAATTTAGTCATCTTTGATGGTGATGTGGCTAGGTCATCACCACTATCATGTATTTCGACAAAGTTGCAAAGAACTATGGGGTCAAGTGAACCAAAAGTGACAGAGACTTGATTTGAACTCTCCTTCTCATCTTCAAGCAATATCTTTCCTTCACGGGCCAAGTCCATAATCTTTTCCTTAAAGATAAAACACTTTTTAATAGGATGGCCCATCAAACGGTGATATTTGCAGTAATTTGGATCATTAGTCCTCCCAATCTCATCTGGACGCTTCATTTCAGGTAGCTCAAAGAGTTTTAACGCCAGAAGCTCTTCGACAATTACTGGAACATCTGAGTCCAAGAAAGGATACTCTTTTGCCTGCATTTCCTTCAAAGTCAGCTTTCTACCAGCGTTATTCTGAAATGTTGTGGTCCTCACCCTTTGATTCTTGCTTAGATTTGTAGCCACTTTCAAAGGTACGGCATTAACACTCATCGACTCCTTGTTTCCAAACTTAGGTGCCGATTTTCCCCCTTTTTTTACCTCCATTTTGTCTTTTCCCTTGCGAGGCCCATAAATAATTGGTCCTTCAATCCCGCTTGCAGACATGCTCAACTCCATATCATGAGCACGTGTGGCTAGTTCCTCAAATGATTTGGGTTTAATACCCTGTAGGATATAATGAAGTCCCCAACGCATTCCTTGAATACACATTTCTATTCTGGAAGTTTCACTAAGCCTATCCTTACAATTGAGGCTTGCATTTCTCCATCGGTTGATGAACTCAATGACGGGTTCATCTTCCCATTGACATGTATTTGTGAGTTCAACCATTCTCACAGTACGCCTTGTGCTATAGAAGCGATTAAGAAATTCATGCTCAAGTTATTCCCAACTATTAATAGAGCCTGCCTCGAGATCCGTATACCAGTCAAAAGCATTTCCTTGTAAGGAGCGCACAAATTGCTTGACCAGATAATCTCCATATGTTCCAGCGTTATTGCAGGTTTCAACAAAATGGGCAATGTGTTATTTTGGATTTCCCTTTCCATCAAATTATTGAAATTTTGGAGGTTGATAACCTGCAGGCATCTTCAAAACATCGATTCTTGAAGTGTATGGCTTTGCATATGTGAATGATGACTTTGAAGACACGTCATACTTATCTTTGATAGTTCCCATAATGAAGTCCTTCAGTTGATGAATGAGAATTCCTCCTTCAGCAGATAGTTGCAGCTCATCACCCACATTTATTTGCTTTGTAACTGAATCTCCCTTTTCTTGTATCATCGGGCGTTTTCCAGGTGCATGACTTGAGTCTCCCTCCATAACATTCTCAACTCTGTCCGTCAACTTGACAATTCGATTATCCTGATCTTGCACATATTTTGTTAGACCTTCAATTGCCTTCGTCAAACTCGCTAGTTGTTCTTCAACAGTTGAGGTGTTAGTCATCATCGCTTGGATGGCCGTTATGGATGATGGAGCAAAGCATGGATTTTACCTCAAACTGAAATCTGTCTGAAACAAGTTACGTGGAGTGACTGAGGCAGATCTAGTGATCAAGACATCATCTTCATCTTGAATAGTGCAATTCCTCGTGTTAAAAGGACTAAGTCGAGCCAACGTCTTTTCAACAATATCAGCTATATTCTCTCCTTCTTCCAATTCATTCGGAAAGAATCTTGCCCCCTTTGAAGATGGAAGATAAAAAATAGGAACTAACGCGGACGGCACTTGAAGTGTTTGTTGTCCTAGCAAGTTTGCTGTGTTCCTAGTGATGGGTCCCAAACTTCCCATAGTAGCATCCAGTATGTTCTCCACCTCAGAGGTAAACTTGGAATCAATAGCCTTAGCAATAATAGTCCTGGAATCAAACTTCTTAGATGTCATTTAAGTGTTCTTGAAGTTTGATGATCGATGTGAAGAGATGAGAGGTAGAGATTGTCCCACTGGGCGTGCCAAAATTTGTAAACAACAAATTTTTGAGCCGAGAAAAATAAATAATCAAGACCAGAAAATTGGAGTAACAAAGTGTAATATTTGATTTAAAAATGTAGTGCGGGTTACAATCTCTATGATAATCCTCTGATTCTTCAAATAATATGAAACACGTTGAACTTGAATTTGATTTACAGTCAAGGGCTTGAATAGCTTGATCTTGAATCTTCGTCTTCAAATTTGAATTTGAATTATTCGTCACGAACACTTGTATGGTTATGACGAACAGTGAATGTGAACAAGTAACTTGATCTTGATCTTCTTGATATTCTTTTTCGTTCTTGATCTTGAACTTGAATTTGATTTCTTGAACTTTATAGCTTTGTAGAGAATTTGCGGTCTTTGATCCACGAGCTCTCTTCTTGCTTCTTGTTCTTCCAAAAACTTCCCTTTCAGAATAATGAGGACCCCTATTTATAGTTGTAGGGAGTGGTATGAGGGTGTGATTTGATTGGTTGGTTTGAACTGACCAATCAAATTTCTTTGTTGAAGAGTTTTAATTTGATTGGTTAGAACATGTCACATAGACACGTGGCATTGTTCTAGTGGCATCATTAGTTTGACTTAGATTGCCACATAAATTTGACATGTGGCATGATTTTAGTGGCTTATCTGATTTGACTTGGATTGCCACCTAACTTTGACATGTGGCATGATTTTAGTGGCTTATTTAATTTGACTTGGATTGCCACCTAACTTTGGCACATGACATAATTCTAGTGGCTTATTTAATTTGACTTGGATTGCCACTTAACTTTGACATGTGGCATGAAAATGGGCCTCTAGGATGAGATGATATTGGGCTTAACAAAGTGGAGTCATCTTTATAGCCCAAATCAATAGATTTAGTTTTTTTAATTAAATCCACATTTATTGGGCTTAAATAATTGACCCAATTTTATTAATCCAAAATATTTATTTGGACTAATATATCTTGAATTTAATATAAATTGAACCATTCTACAAATTTATATTTAATAAATTGTAAATGATTACACACCCCTATGTACAACATTTATCCGTCATCTTTCACAAATGACTAAAATGCCGAAGGGCGATATGTACATTAACAGGGCTAGCTAATTAGCAACTATTACCATGCTCTAATACATAATAGCTATCACTAATTTACATGTCCAGAGATACGAGATGACCATCATCGGGCAACTTTCAGACTACACGCTACTATCGTGTAGACTTAATCATTGAGATTATGGTGCGACTAATATGGTATTCACGAAAGGGAACCTATATTAAATGACTCAACATAAATACATGTTACAAAGGATAGTTTAAGCTCAATTAGTTATTTACAAATTATATTAAATCTCAGTAACAAATTAGTGTTTAAAACTATAAAAAAAAATATAAAATGTCATACTACAATCACCGCCGAACAACCAAAAGAAAAAATCATGCAAATAGACAACTAGCCGAACATAATGGAGTATTACTTATAAACTTAGATTGGGTGAGCCATAATCATTCGTTACAAGCAATCATTACTATTTATTATAAAAAGTGGGAGTCCAGATCGATTAAAATGATCTCAAACAAATACAACTAATAAAGATGAAATAAAGTTATTTGGTGTTCATTTTGTTGCCCATCACCAAATTAATAACAAAATGAACTAGGACACAGATGGTGAAGCTCAACATTAAAGCTCAAAGTGTCCGTTGTAATTCCTCTTGATGGAATTTTGGCCTGTTATGCATTTCATCAATTCTGGTGTTAAACTAAGAAGAATCTCTTAAAACGACCTACTATGGTTACTGCACGCTGAAAACCATAACAAAAAGAGGCAATTAGCTGGGCGTATGGTAGTATTAATTACAAACTGTACTTAGTTTACCAAAATTATCAGTAACAACTACACATTTATCATTGCGCGAGCAATCACTTAGAGAATAGGTGAGGAATTACTGATTTTACAAGCAAGGCTTACAGATTTACTATTTAACTAAACACAATACAACTTGAATTGCAAATTAATAATAAAATCAAAGCATCACATGACACTTTACCCTGGGAAGGCCCATCGCTGTAAAGTTTAATTACACTACAAAGATCCTTAATACACTTAAAATACCTATACCAAATAAACATTTATTCAATAAGTTCCCGTATATAACCCGTAATTAAAATTAGTACATTAAACCAGCGTATCTTATGAAAGATATGCAGCGCCAGACAGTAACTACACCCATAAAACATCACACCTGTCCTGTTTAGTTGCATTCTCTACAAAAAGATGCAAATTCAAGCACTACCACCCCTTCACGTAGGGATTTTTAAAAGGCATGTACCGACGCCAACCACATCAGACTAAAAGTTCTTAGAAATCTTTTACAAAATGTTAGCATATTCATGCCCCATTCGAATAATGTCAACTTCACAATTACAGAGTTACAGAAAACTACAGATTTTGACTACTACATGTAAGACCCCAGAAATTTGAAAGTTAGAACGAAGGAGAAATCTCAAGAAAAAAGAAACAAATTTCAGGTTTACGACCTACTCTACGATTCGTAGAGGTTCCTATGACCCATAGAAATGAGTCGTAGAGGCAGTCCTTGGACTTTTTCATTACAAGTCTCTGAAGAAGTTCCTACAACCCAACAGGACGACGACTCGTCCTGTTGACGAGTCGTAAGGATGACCTGTTCCCAAACTTCAGAGACTTACAAAATTGAAGGTTTTCAGCGCTGCAAGACGAGTCTAGGTGACGACTCCTAGGCACAACAATTAGTCGTAATGAGGAATCGTAGGTGCACTTCAGAAACTCCCAAAATCTCAAAAATCAGGACCTGCCGGATGGATCAAGTCTACGACCCATAAACGAGATTATGAGTCATAATGACGACTCGTATAGAAAGTTTAGAGACCAGATTTTCAGGTCTTCTCAGAGACTTGCACTACGACTCAAGTATACAAATTGTAGACTTGAGGAAGAGTCGTAGGAGTTGATTCATAGGTCCAAAATCCCATTTTAAGGAGGGGTATTTGTGTCATTTCCCAAGTTTCTTTCAATGAGCCTAGACATAATTATGGCTAAGTTCAACCCTATATCTACCCAATCCTTTAATATTCCCTCATTCCAAATGATTCTTCTAAAAATATCAAAGGCAAGAACTCAATTCCTCAAGGTTCCTCTCCAAGTTTCAAGCTAGGGTTTCAAATTTCACCAAGGTTTCTTCTTAAATTCTAAGTGAATTCAATCAGAGTATGTGGGGATTGATCCATGGGTTCCTTTCATCTATGGAGTCCCAAGATTTTTTCAAGTTTCCTTCAATTTTCAATTGATTTATGAACCCTAGTTTTGATCAATTGCATTGGGTTGTTTCAATTTCATTTTAGATGATTATCAATGATCTTTATAAACATGTGTTTCATATGACCTTCATAATTTTAATTTTAATTATGAATGCTCATGTCTAAGTATTTCCAAGATATGATTATGAAGTTAAAGATGATTTTCATGAGTTGATGATGAGTTTAATGATTTTCAAGAAAAGTTCTACGATTTAATGTTGAGATTATGATTTAATGGTGAAAGTTATGATGATGATCAATTATGATCAAAGAAAGTTATGATGGTGTCATAAGTAGAATTCTCACACAACCATGTTTAAGATGGTGATAAGGACAATTCTCACCGAAGTTATGGATTCCTATGAATCACTAAAGTTAATGAGCTACTCCTAATATATTTTTGTAAAGATGGATTGATAGGTAGTTACAATCTTTCCCTATAATATTTATAATCATGTTTTAATAAATTTCGTTGGGATATTGACTAAGCACCGAGAGGACTTATATGTGGGGTTCGGTTTGGTAATGCAGTTAGTTACCCAAGTGAATCCGAGTAGCAACCTAAATTCTTAAACTATGTTGCCCGTGTAAGATAGTCTTCATGGCCTAGCTAGTGGATCCAAATATAGCACAGTTGAGTTGAGTACCATGACAGAGTATACCTTGGCAAGGTAGCCTCCCCCTTCTCGATGTGGGTTACATTAGATTCCATTTTATAGGTCGCATGGTCTTATGATGTTGGTTACAAGTCTTATCCCACACAAGTTGAAAGTTAAACTATGAAGTTTTATGATAAAGTTTTATGATATGCATTGACCATGAGTTTTCAAATTTTTGAAAGCTTTGCTCATGTTCATTTTGTTGCTTATGCATCTTGTGTCATATTGATCATGTCCTATTACTTGTTCATGCGTTTTCCACATACTTAGTACCTTCTATGTACTAACATATATTTAGCCTAGAGTTGTTACTTCCGCTTAATTGCTATGTTCTTTACCTTATTAATGCAATGTATGCTAAGATGTCTTGGTTGGGATCCCTCATAATCCCGATCGCCGTGTCATAGTTTGGCCCTAGTTAGGGTCATGACATTACATCATTTATTATTTAGTAGAATATTGGCGTTTGACGTTGCACAAACATCTTTTGGGCATTTTAAATTTGGAAATTTGCACGTCTTTCATAATAGCTGCAGAGAATTGGTATGGCGAACGAAAAATTCTAAGTAACACATTATTTACAAAATCCAATTACAAACATTATGAATACTCTGGCTCAGTGAACATCTCCCAATAATGTCTGGTTTGATATGAGCGACCTAGTAATAAAGCAAAAAATAGCACAAACCAATGTCTTGCACCGTTGAGGAAAAAAAACAATCACTGGTGTTGAGAATGAACGTTCGTGTTACCTGTGGAGGTGTTAAAAAATCTGTTTGCCTACCTAAGATCACTACTTTGAAAGAATTACACACGTGATATCCAAAAGATGTTTATGGCAGTCGAAGTTTTCCTGAAAAAAATCAAGCACCCCCGACAGTCTATCTTCCAAAACCGCAAGCCATGAAAAAATTGTGCCTTAATAATAATCCTTATGTATGCGAGCAAGCCATTGAACATTACAACTACTTGTTGTCCCGTGGTAAACAAACAAAATGGTTAAGAAGGACTGTACACATGTTTAAGGGATGCTCGCCGCAGAAAATAACAAAATAAAAAGGGTAAAAAGTAAACAAATGCATCGATGAAGATGCTAGAAGAAGACGTACTACCAAATTGCCAACCATTGCTATGATTGCGTGCTGTACAGGGTTTGACTTTAGTTAATTATAAGAGCCTGTTGTATGGACTTATAGACATTTACATAATATTGCACATCTTAAATCTTAGTTAGAAAAGTAACCAGTGTCTGTATATCATGCACACGTTGATGACATTTGGTGCGAAAGAATCAAACATATGATAAATCACTGATTACAAAGAAGATTGAGATGCCAAAGCCTGATGAAAATGTGCTTTCAATTAATTCATACACTGTAAAATTACACATAAATCTGCTACCGTATTGAGATTTTATGTATGTCTTACCTGTTGTACTTGCTAATTGATTATTGACTATTACATTACATTGCATAACATTACACTATATAGAAGTAACAACTGATGCCTTTACAAAGTCACTAATTCAAACAGGTCTTTCGCACAAAGGGAGGATAATTGAACATGGAATGTCAATCTAATCATCAGCCCAAAACAGTAGGTCAGATTGACAAACGTAAACAATAGTTGTCACTATTTATAGTTAGAACCTATTCATAATGAGACAGCACTAACATGCTCAGCTCAAAAAATCAGTAGGACGCAAACGCAAAATACTGCCAGATGAAGAAAGAGCCTTGCAAATGATGCAAAAATATATTGCATCAAATAAGCCGGTGGAAGATGGACAAGTTATAGAACCACAGTTGAAGAAGTCGAAAAAAGGTTGGCTACTTAGAGCTTTATCCGTGGTGAACTGTAATGAAGGTAAAATTAAACAAACATATTACAGTTAAAGTTAAAGGAAAAGACCTTTAAGTAAAGTCACAAAATAATTACATATACTAAAATGTACTACTTTTAACTGTGATTGTAGGACAAGCAAAGGAAAACTTATCTACAACATCTATTCATAAGCTTAAAAAAAAACATATTGCATCTACTGTCATGCAAAAAGGTTTGAATATGAGCCACCAACATTTTGTTGTGCAAGTGGATTCATTAAGTTGGCACCCAACGAAGTTGAAGAGGAGTTATACGCATTATTTATAGATGAGTTAGAAGAATCAAAGTTATTTCGGAAAAATATAAGAGCATATAATAGCATCTTTACTTTCACATCATTTGGAGTTAAGCTTGATAAAGGACTGACATCTTCAAGAAAAAGGAGTTTACATCTTTAAGGCAAAAGGCCAAATATATCACGATCTACCATCAGTGATCCCAGATGATGATAGGCCGCGTTACTTTCAGCTATACTTTTACGATACAGATCATGAATTGGGACAAACGAATGCCAATATTACAAAATTCGAATTTATCAGGGGAAGTTATGGAGAAAATCAGGAAAATTGTGGAGCAAAATCCATACGCAAAATTCTTTTCACATCTTAAAGACCATTCAAGCTTTTAAAACTTAGAAATACGCATAGCTACAAATGCTTCTTTAGATTAACGGGTGTATAACAAACCCTCAGTAGTACAAGTAGCGGCAATTTGGGTGGACGGAAACAATCCAAATATACCGTTTAAAAGAGATATTGTTCTAAATGAACAAACATCGTGCAAAACATTATTATGATTGTTATGATCCGCTTCAATATCTATTGATACTACCCAAAGCTGAAGCAGGTTGGCATCAAGGAATAGTGAAATATCGCAATCAAAATTGTAGCATTCCCACATATGCAACAACAAGTGCCAACACAGGGGCTCAATCACATGCCACTGCCACAGAGGTTTTGACCAGTGAAGAACAAGTTATGCACGATTAAATACATCCATCAAACAACTAACTACAGACACCAAACAAAACCAACTAATAAATTACTAAATGACAAAACTATACCAGCCTGATATGGAGATACATGTGATTTTTTTTTTTAACAAGTACCAGTTATGTAATTTCTGCAATAATTATCGTCCTGAGTTTGACGAATACAATTCACTGAAGGTGTCAAATTAAGATACTAACTCCCAAAGTGATATATTGTACTTGAATATATTTCGAGGTGTGTAAAAAAAGTTCATAAAAGACCGACCATACTTTATTTCTAACTTCACTCTAAACTAAACTTCTTTTAATTGCTCGTAGGTGTGCGATGCGAAAAAACAGATCGTGTTTCAAGTAGAGAGTACTTCTTTTATAAACTACAAATCCGGATGGATGAGAAAACAATACTGCTACTATATGAAAAATTATTGCATCAATTTGTAGTGGACATGCACATAAAATTAGAAATAGCCAGACTTGAATATTTTATATTAGAATAATCAAATATTAGAAATGAGATATTACAAGGTATCATTGATAGTGTTATGCCAGAAAAATGTAGAGGAGAGCAGGTTTGACAAAGAGTGTTAGTCCCGGGATCATTCATCGGAGGCCCCATGGATATGCGACCACATTATATGGATGCTATGGCTATGGTTCAAGAGTTTGGTAGAACAAATCTATTTATCACTATGACATGTAACCTCGAATGAACAGAGATACAAGAAAAACCATGTGTGGGACAAGTCGCTCAAGATAGGCCAGATTTGGTCACCAGAGTGTTTAGGGTGAAATTACAAGACCTAAAAGACCAATTTTTTTTAAAAAAGAAATATTTGAACCAAGGAAGCACATGTTTTTGTGGTCGAATTCCAGAAGAGAGGCCTACCACATTTACATCTTCTTCTAATATTTAAAAAAGGTCATAAAATAAGATCAGCAGATCAGTATGAAAGATATATTTTGGCAAAATCGCCCGCTAAAAGATAAGCAGCCAAAATTGCATGAATTAGTTATCAAACGTATGATACATGGACCTTACGGTATAAGAAACCAATGGAGCCCTTGCATGAAGGACGGGCAATGTAAGTTTCATTACCCCCGAGCATTCAACAACACAACTTTATAAGGAAGGGATGGATATTCCATTTATCGAAGAAGTAATGATGGGAGGACAAGTGAGGTTTGGGGAATGAAGATGAATAACCAATGGGTTGTACCTTATAATCCCTATTTGTTGAAGAGATATATTTTCCATATTAATGCAGATGCCTGCTCAAGTGTTAAAGCAATAAAGTAACTCTATAATTATATACATAAAGGGCATGACAAATGTGTGGTTTACATAGAGTCTGACGATGGAGAAAAATATATTGAGGAAATACAAAGCTTCCAAGATACACGTTGGGTGTCACCACCAGAAGCACTATGGAGAATTTATGAGTTTAATCTAAGTGAAATGCAATCAACCATTATTAACCTACAATTACATCTACCCGGAAAATAAGTAGGTAATCTCACATCTACAGTCATATATTATAAACACAAGCCACGGATGTCCAGTAAATACATGAATATTAATATTAAACTTATTTTGAAAAAATTAGTGTATTACTAGAAGAAGCAAAATCTACAAAATATTGCGGGCTCCCAATTTGTCAACCAAACAGTGCTTACTGAGTATTTCAGGATGTGATCAATTGACTCTAGAGCTCAAAATTATTTATATAGAGAATTCCCAAATCGTTATATTTGGAACTCCTAGTAAAAAAATGGAGGAAAAGAAAATCACGCTCCGTAATTGGCAGAATAAATATTGGTAAGACAAATACACTAAATTGTGTGGTATGTTGAACTGTAATGTTACCTAACTACGATGGTCAATATCACAGCTAATCCTAGAGAAGATTAAAGGTATTATGAGAGAGAATTATTGAATCACATCTGAGGGCCTACATCTTTTGAAGACCTACTCACTGTTAATGGAATACATTGTGATACTTTCAAAGAAGTAGCCAAGGAAAGAGGTTTATTAGAATGTGATAATAGCATTTTTGAATGTTTACGCCAGGCTGTAATCTTCAAGATGACCTCGGTTCTTTGAAGTCTTTTTGAAACTATTCTAGTTCATTGCAACCCAACAGATGTGAGAAGTCTATGGGTCACATATTACACTTATATGTTTGAAGACTTTCACAGGAGTTTGCCAATTTCCCTGAGGCACAACTCCAGAGTACCTTGAAAAGTATTAATTCTTACTTCACGAGTATGGGAAAAAGTATTGTAAAATATGATATGCCCCAAATCAGTGAAGAATTCCAACAAAGTTACACCTATAAATGTATAGAAATAATGGAAAAAATTTCTATAAAGATGCCCGCTGAAGATATGGATGCACAATCAAAATTGAATAAACAATAAGCGCAAGCTTTCGAGAACATATTGCAAAGAGCCGACTCTGACACACCAGGAATATTTTTTGTAGATGGACCAGGTGGAACTAGGAAATCATTTCTATATTGCACATTATTGGCTAATATTAGATCGAGGGGTATGATAACATTGGCATCCGCGAGCAGTGGGGTAGCAGCAACAATCTTACCAGGAGGCGGTATAACTCATACAAGATTTGAAATATCTCTACAAGCATATGAGTCAACTATGACAAATATGCCAAAACAAGGAGGGATGGGGGGTGAAACTAATTAGATAAGACAAATTAGTAATATGGAATGAAACACCCATGGAAAAGAGACACACAATAGAAATAGTCGACAGAAGCTTTGGTAATATAATGAACAACAATATACCTTTTGGTGGAAAGAGCATAGTATTTAGAGGTTACTTCTGACAAATACTACCAGTGGTTTCTAAATAAACCCGAGCGGAGACAGTGGACACAAGTTTGGTGAGGTCATATTTGTGGCCTTTAATGGAAAAGATTCATTTAACAACCAATATGAGAGCAAGAGTAGATCCAAATTCAATGACTTTTTTCTTCGGGTTGGAAATGGCGAAGAAACCATAGGACAATTTAATCCAACCACCACATCAAATGGTGGTCCAACAAAAGAGTCATAGTATGCCAGAAGAATGCATGGTAAGTGTCACGACACAAGCATAGGGCCTAGGCGTGAGATGATGAATGAGGAATCCGAAAGTACCTCAAACAAGCCTCCTAACATTCTTTTAGCCTTTCATAGGTAATGACAATAAATAAACAAGTAGAAATCATAATAGTAAATCTTCAACTTACATATGTCCAACACCAACTTTTAGATTTCAGGGGCTAAGACAAGTCCCTAGATCACCCTCAATCATAATAGAAAGAAATGCCATAGTAATTGTCTAATGATCTCAACATATCATAAGCTAGAAAGATAAATGAGTATTGTTCTCGAAATATAGGATCTCACCAAAAGTAGTCTTCAAATGTAATCTCAACTAGCCACGTGGAGGAGAACGAGGAGGAACACCGGTTCCTACCTGGTGATATCATATAGGTAAAAGAGTATGGGTTAGTACTTTGAATGTACTAATTATGTAAGCATGCATGAACATTGAGAAAATATTAAAACATTTATGTAATATGAAACATAATGCAATATATGCATAATCAATCATATAGATATCCTTTAAAATATTTATTTTGTGGGAAATGACCATAACCGATATTTAAGACCATGTGAGCTATTACATGGAATCCAACATAACCCCCTACGTTGGTGAGGGAGACTACTTGTCGGGTAGAACTCCATCAACTTTATTCAGTTTTTTAACTTTAACTTTAAGGGCTTTCATGGATCCATTAGTCTAAGCCTACAAGGGCTCCTATGTTGGCACATAGTTAATGAGACAAGGGGTTGCTACTAGGATTTCCTTACCGAATCCCACCTCAATGGCTCATTCGATGCTAAGGCAATCCCACGAAATAGTTTAATACTTCAAAATAGTCGTAGCTTATAGCTTGAGAATTCAGAATATCATATTCGGTAGAATAACTCATTAAAACATTTGGTGATTCAAACAATTATCCTTATAGCATAAAGAATCCATCATTCATAGCATTTCATCATTCTTTTATATTATAAGACTCCTTTTTTATCATAGACATTGCTTTCATAAACATTTATTTGGAGTTAAAGCTTTCAAGTCAAACTTAATTGAAAAATAATAAAACTAGGTGGGTTCAAATCACTTCAACTTGCAAACATGTATGTAAATAAATATGCATAAATACTTTGAAATCCATTAATTAAAAATCATGCTTTAAATCATCCACCATCAATTTCAAGAACCTTTAAAGATCTAAATAGAGAAAATACTTGCAAACCATCAATTCATACATATGAAACTTACTTAAAATCAAGAGATTTAGTTGAAAGAGTTTTGAACTACATGGGTGGAAGAATCCATGTATAAACACGCACATAACTTAGAGTAAAACTTAAAGAAAATAAATATAATTTATCATATAATCACAATACTTTAGGAATGAGAGTGGAACAAATACTCTCATTGAAACCTTACATACCTGGAGTCCGAAGCGTTACTTAAAATCGAAGGACTTAGAGCCCGTTTGGATGGGCTTAAAAAAAGTAACTTTTATGTATGAAGTGCTTTTAGAACTTTAAAGTGTTGAAAGTTATTTTTATAAATAAGCAGTTGAGTGTTTGGATAAAAGTGCTTAAATGAGGAAAATTATGTGAATTTTAGGGTTAAAAAAATAAAAAAGATAGTTTGGAAATTTAGTTAAAATATAAGGGATATAAAAGTAATTTCCATGGTCAAAGAAAATGACTTTAAGCACTTAGAAAAAAAAAGTTAGGAATCCTAACTTTTCATTTTTGACTGACTTTAAGAACTTTCTGGCTTAAAGTTAGCATTAGGCAAACACATCCAAAAGCTGAAAAGGGGCTTTAAGTTGGTTTTGACCAACTTAAAGCCAATCCAAACGGGCTCTTAATAAGCACTCTTGAATCCTAGCATTTTCTCCTCGCCGGAGTATTTTGTGTACTACTCAGAGTATATGAATCACCGAAATAGTATTTCAACACTACTAAGAACTAAAACTATATTTTTAGAATGAGCAAAGGAGTTTATAGAGAGAAGAGTTGCTTGAGAAAGCTTGATGAACAAAATGATGAAATAAAGTGGGTATTTATAGGTGTGAAGGAGGGACCTAACAAAAATTAAATAATTATAAAGAAAAATTTAAAAATTTAATGGAAGATTCTGATGTCATGGGTGATGTCAAATGCAGGACTATTGATGTCATGAGTGATGTCAAATGGATCTAGATCTTTCCATGGTTGGTGAGATGAACCTTCTTTTAATGGAATACCCTTTTTTGGAATTGCGTTTGAGGCAGATACTTCCTCATTAGGATTTGGTGTCTTCATATGAATTATTTTTCTAGAAGTCTACTTTTATTTCATTCAAGAACCAACCGATTTGGAGAATCCTATAGTGAGATATGAATTTTCTTATACAAATACTCCATTTCATCACAACACCATGTCTTGCAATAATTAATTTATTTGACTTACTTAACATCCAAAACTTAAAGTATGGTCTGCACAAAAGTTGTAGGTAATGATTTTCAAGTTATTAAAAAATTTGAATCACCTAATTTGTACCATCATATTAAAAGTTATGCCCAAAATAAAGAAGCGATATCATTTTCATCGAGAAATGGAATATCATATACAATGTTTTAGGGGGTGTTACAGTAAGAAAAATATTCCCCTCGCTACAACAAAATTACAAATCAAAAAAGTTTATAACTGAAAGGGCAATCATAGAAAGTATAAATGAAATTATAGATAATCTAAATGAAATGTTGATTATTCAATTTTTGGGGGAAAAAAGAACATATATCAGTTATGACTCAGCAGATGAAATGACCTCACCATGCTTTTGTGTGTTTTTATCATTTTACCCCTTTCGGTAGCTTCTTTTTATCCCTAATGCGATGTTGGGATGGGTGGCATGCTCCCCAAGGTATTCGATTGAGTTTTGAGGTGGCTTGGCCATTTTTGAGGTTTAAGGTTTGAAAGAGTTGACTTTAGTCAACATTCAGAGATTCGGGTGTCGTATGAGAATTTTGACAGTTCCATTATCTCCAAAAGGTTTATTTTATTCTAGAAGAAAGATTGGTTTGGATTTTGGAGTCTTCCTTTTGGGTTCAGGTGGTTTTGCCGTTTTAACTTTAAGTTTTGCCTAAGGTTGACTTTAGTCAACTTTTTCAGTAAACGCACTCGGGTGAATATTTTATCAGTTCGGTTAGCTTCATAATTCTATGTTTGGTCTAGAATGACTTTTTATTTTGTTTCCAAGGTGATCAGAACTAGTTTTTGGCCATTTGTGCATTTTAAGGGTTTCTTTGAAACTCATTAACTTTGGTTAACATTTCATCAAAACTACCCCCGTTGGGAAATTTGTCGATTTTGTTGAGTCTAGAATGCCATTGCTAATTGGGTAGCATAGTTCGTTTATGTCAACGGGATTCCAAATGAGTTTTGATCCCCTATTGAGGGACTATTTCCCTTAGTAAAATGCATTAGCACAGCTGCTGGTGCACCTGAAATTTACTCTCCACGTTGCGGTCCCTTGTCCATATTTGAAAAGGTCAAGCTTCTTGTTCTCCACATTCACGGGCCTCAAGCTGCATTCGCTAGGTTTAAGTATTTGTTCTCTGCGTTATCGGACAAGCCTATGGGTTCACAGAAGGTCAGCTGACTGACCTCCATGTTCACGAATCTTGTCTCCGCGTTTGTGAAGGCCAAATGGGGCCTGGCAGTGAGGTCTTTTATGGCCCATTGCCAAATCTTTTTTTCTTATTTCCCATATATCAAACTTCATTTTTGATAGCAATTCTTACCAAATTCAATAATTCTTGTTCCGGTGAGTTGGAGATTCTTGTGGAAACATTCGAGGACCCTTTCTCATCCTAAAAACCTTGTAAGTTTCATGTAAATTTATTGTTTCCTTGAATTTTTGGCTATTCTAGGGCTTGAAATTGGTGAGGTTTTTTGAGCTCTTCTATTGCTCAGAATATGCCTATTTTTAGGGCAAAAGTTCCTTGATTCATTTGGGACTTGGTGACGAAGTTGGTTTTTCTATTTCGTGCGCAGGCCCCAATGTCAAACTTTGATCTGATTTTGGTTTCTTTTTTAATTATAGTAATATGGGTATCGTTCGGCTTGTTTTTGGGTGTTCTTCGATAATTTTATATAGTGGCATTGTTTGGAGGTGGCCCAAAAAGGAAAAGCTCAAGTTTAACTGTTCGTGTGCGGTTTCGGCTTTGAGATAGGATATGGCTACCTTTTTGTGTTAGACTTGGCTTGGTTAAAATAAATATATTTTAGGTGCTAACGTGTGATTAGGTTTGTAATTTAGGTGTTGATATCATATTGAGTACTTTTCGAGCCGACGATCATTATTAGTAGCTAGTTTGAGTGTTAGCTATTGGAGCCTTAGTCTAGGTTATAGCTTGACTTGTTACATCGTTAAGAATCCTTAAGACTTTCTCCTAGGTGATTTGAACTTAGGATGCCATTTGTTTGACTTGTATGGTTTCGATTGGTCACTCATTGTGATTTTTGAATTATGCTTATGCCTTGGTTGCTTATAATATTGAAATATTGGGCCCAAGGCCGTACTTTCGGTACACTGGAGCCTCAGTGAGTGATCTATGATTATTGGCATGCTAATTGTCTTATTTACCTCGCCGGTGTTAAAAACCCTTTTTAAAAGAAAGAGTAAACATTGATGATGGGAACTTCGTTGATGAATGAATATGAGAGATTTCAAAAAATACGGCGATATCTTAATTATGGAAATTCATGGTTGATAAGCTCGAGGTTTAATTTCGGGCGACACTTTTATTGACCTTGGACTATACTTTATTTTATTTGATATGCTCCAGGTATGAAATTTGGGTGGCCCGTTGATACATATTCTGGATTATTATTTTGATATTGATGAGCTCGAGGTATGATTTTGGGCACCCCATCATTTGATGAGCTCGAGGGTGCTTCATGATACTTATGGAGGATATTGGGCCTTAACAACTATTTTACATTAGTGCATTCTTCCGATACTTAATGAGTTGGGACTATCGATGTGATTACATGATTGGTTGGATTTACTTGACTGTCGTATGATTCTTTCCGTACCCTCTTTCCCTATAACTGTAGTTTATGCTTCTCTTCTTTTATTATTAGTATCATAGTGCTGCTTATTATATATTTATTCTTTCTAAGTTTGGTCGGCCTATGATGCCTACTAAGTACCACATGGTTTGGTACTCATACTATACTTCTGCATCTTTTTGATGCAGATCCAAGTTTGAGCCACCCCCAGTGCGCGCCTAATCATCCGTAGCTGTGCCAGATTTTGATTATGGTGAGCTCTCGGCGTTTAGAGACTTGCTACATTTCCTCTTTTGCTCTTACTTGTATTTTGTATTTTGGACAGTCTGTTATGCGTTGTATATTCATATATTGTCAGTTTTTGTACTTAGTAGCTCATATGTAGGTGACACCAGGTCCAGGGTTGGTCTAGTGTCAATCTGCCATTTTTGGTCACTATTAGGCCTTTTGTATATTTTGTATCGTATTTACATATCTATACCCTGGCCCAACCTTTTTTTTGTTATATTCTTTTTGCCCCTGCCTTCTTATACTATTAATTATGTATTTAAATTGAGGTTTGACTTTCCTTTGTTTTGGCTTGCCTACTCGGGGGTTATAGTAGGTGCCATCATGACCCAAATTCAGATCATGACAGAGTGGTATCAGAGCTTAGGTTCACCGGTGTCACCATTACAAGATCAAGGGTCTAGTAGAGTCCTGCTGATTGGTACGATGACGTTCTCGTATCAAATCTTCGGGAGGCTATAGGGTATTGTTAGGAATTAATTCACTATTCTTGTTTCTTATCATTCTCTAATGATTATGAACACCTCTAAATCCTATTTGTTTTACTCTTTCTTAGATGGCGAGGATGATATCTACTCGGGGTGGATGAGGACCCCATGCGCCTACAAATAGAGCCCTAGCTTGGGGTAGGGACTGATGTCGAGATCGAGGCTGAGGTAGAGCTCAGGCCAGAGCACTAGTGCTTGATTTGGTTATAAAGGTTGAGTAGTTCGAGCCCCAGCTAGCAGAGGAGTATGCCACCCAGCTTCCACCTAGATTCATAGCCACGCTAGTGTTACAAGATACTCTGCCTCGGATCATCAGCTTCATGGAGGGTATGTCCAGCGCATAGGCACTACCTATCATTTTAGCTGGACCCCAGGTATGAGAGGAGTCTAAGAATTCAGGGCAGGCAGGGGTACATTATGATCCGACCCCAGTTCTACAACCTACTATTACAGCTCCCCATCCGGTGATACAGCTTATTCCCACAATTATTCAACACATGGTAGCTAGACCAGTTATGACTGTGGAGGAATATAAAATGTTGGGTAGATTTATCAGATTGGCCTATCCTAGGTTCTCAAGTGTCGCGGGTGAGGATGCCCATGGTTTTTTGATTAGTTCCCAGGAGAGGTTGCATAATCTCATATTGGTGGTGTCCCACGGGGATGATTACACTGGTTTCCATCTAGATAGACTAACAAAGCAGTGGTGAAGGTCCTATCTTTTCTACAGACCCCATGGGATCGCCGCTGATGATATGGACCCAGTTCTCCGAGGCTTTCTTGGAGAAGTATGTATACCGCAATTTGAGGGAGAGGTTGAGAGAGGAGTTTATAGCGCTGGTGCTAGGGTCAATGATGGTCGTAGAGTATGAGTCTCGATTTTATGAGCTCTCCAAGAATGCTACCATGATTATTTTTCAGAGGGTTATCTGTTCCTTCGAAGTTAGTGTAAAACCCCGAAAATGTGAAAGGTCCTGAACCAAGGAACCAAGGATAAATTCTCATAAAGTTGTAGAAAACTAGAACTAGAAGCTGACCACAGAAGCCTTCACGGACCATGGTAAGCACCACAGACTGTGGTGTGAAACCATGGTAGAGATTCAGAGGCTCAGTATGCTGAGGATAAACCACGATGGAGGATCATGAACCATTGTGAGCACCATGGGTCGTGAAGCCCTCCATGGTGAACCCTCTCCTAGGCCCTCAAGAATTTTCCCAAGGCAGGGTCCACGTATGACCACCACAGTCTATAGAGACTTTTAAGGACCGTGTAGTGGTCTGTGGTGGCCAGATCTAGAGGCCTCCTGCAGGACATGAACCACGGCTACACTACATGGCATATGATGTATTTCACGGACCGTCAACGTGTTCATGAAGAAACTTCAGAGAGTACCCTACAAGTCCCTTTTTTTTGAATTTCTCTATGTCCCTTATCACGGGATCCCACCGCGGACCGTGAAGGGCCCTCATGAAGTCCTTTTTGGCCAGATTTTTAAAGGGGCATTTGAGTCTTTTCCTATGTTTTAAATCAAAATGGTGTCCTTTCAAGGACTGAATTTTCTTATCTAAAGACCCTAAACCCTTCCAAGACCTTATTCTTCACACTTAGACTTAAGTCTCTCAAATACTCTCCTCTCAAGTTCTTCCAAGGGCTTCAAGGCAAGGCTAGAGTTTCCAAATTTAAGGCATTCAAGTCTCCTTTCTTCCTCAAGTATTCTTAGGGATTTTGTTTCCCTCAAGTTATGTGGTTTTTCATTCATGGGTCCTTTCACCCATAGAGCCCAAATGTTTTTTTCAAACTAGCTTTTCAATTTTAAATGATGAAATCTTATGGGCTTTTATATAATGACTTTAAATGCATAGATTATGATATATTTGAAGTTACCTTACATATATTGATGTATGTTGACTTTTGATTTCATGAAGTTATGATGCTATTAAAGTGCCTATATGAAGGATTTAAAAGAGTTGTAATAGATATATAATGGGTTGCTTTAAGAATGTGTATTTTATGCATTTCCATCACTCTCATGCATGCAAGAAGTCTTTAAAGGCATTGAAAGGTTTTTGTGAGATGAACCCACCTAGTTTCCTATGATAAAGTAAGTTTGAAAGGAAGTTTTACTCCAATGAAGGTTATGAAGTAAATGCTCATAAAGGGGGGTCTTTATGAAATGATTGATTGATGAAAGGGCTTCTTAACCAAAGTAAGGTTTCAATGTAAAAGGAAAATCCTCACATTTGAATCAAATGAAGTGTTTAAGATTATGATATGACATGTATGACATCCCTATATGCCGTCAATGCTGTTGAATATTTTTCCAAAAGGTAGGTCCAATTAGCATGGTATCCGAAATACCATCACTGATTGTAAACCTAAATTTTTTATAAATCAAGGTTCATTAGTAAGATGGTAGGGTATGGAAGCCATGATGATATTATAAACTAAAGATTTTAATGACCTATCCCACCGATTGAAGTTTTTAGGTTAAAGTTATATAGTGATTATGCTATATTGATTTTTAAACGTTATACCGTGGGATTTGACCTAACACCGAATGTAGAATATAGATAGGGACTCGACTGAAGGGGTTCTTATATAAATTCTCATGTTGCATTAACTATGTGCCACCATAGGAGCCTTTGTCGGCTAGGCCTTTGTAGCCATCAAATATCAAAGTTAAAAATTAAAGGATGTTTGAAGTTGATTTGAGTACTACCCCGGCAAGGTAGTCTCCCCTGTCTCGATGCAAGTCATTAGCCTACCTCAATATAAGAGCCATCATATTTCATGTAATATCTCCATGGTCTTAAATATCGATTATGATCACTTCCCCACAAAATGAATATTTTAAGGTTTCACATGATGAACTCTCATGCATGCATTCACTTATGCATATTGCTTATATATGTCTCTCTTATGTTCTTAATTTCATAGAATACTCACATACTTAGTACATTAAAAGTTCTAACACATACTTTTCCTACATGATATCACCATGTAAGGACGGGTGTCGCTCATCATTCTCCTCCCTATGGCTAAGTTGATCATTGAAGGCTATACTTTGGTGAGTTCTCATGTTCTAGGAATGACACTCCTATCTTATCTAATTTATGTTATGTTTAGACTTTTAAATTAAGTGTTTAGTATTTTTGACTAAATTTTGAGGGTGATCTAGGGACATGTCTTAGCCCGACCAAGTCTTAATGTAGAAGGTATTATTGGACATGGTAAAGGATGTTATGTTGTCTTTAACTCTTATTAATGTGAAGACCTTAGTGCCTATATCCCTTATGTTTTCATTTGATTTGTTTATCATTACCAATAAAATGCTTAATAAATACTAAGAGGCTTGGGTGAGGTATCTTCGGGTGTCTCATTCGCCGTGTCACGTCTAGACCCTAGGCATGGCTCATGAAAAACTTTGTATCAGAGAACAAAGTTTTGAAATGGTCCTCAGAGTCCAACATATCGCGCCAAATATGATCTTGTTCTTGGTTGTAAAGCGTGCCACAAATATAAATAGGAGTCTATGGGACATTTAGGAAAGTTTTCACTTCTTTTAAATTCATGTCGTGCCTTAGAGTGTCCTAAGCCTTCCTCTAACTAATGACCCATTTTATATTCTTTAAATAATTCCTTATGGATGAGCACCGCCAAGAGCAAGGGTTAAAGATGAGGACCAAGCTCCTTCAGTTCCCGATGCTCCCTATCATGAGAAAGGGGTAACTTATGCCGAGTTCCAGAAGATCATAACATTATTGGCTCATGATGTAGCCCACCAAGGGCATTAATGTGTCCCTCCTCCTTAAAAGCAAAATTTGTTCTCTCAGATTTAGGATTTTCAAAGGATGAATCTGCTTGAGTTTGATGGCTCTAAGATAGATGAGGACCCTATGGAGTTTATTGATGAGGTGTACTAGATTTTGGTTATCATGGGTGTTCCACCAAATATGAAGGCCGAGCTAGTGGCCTATCAACTCAAAGGCGTGGCTTGAGTGTGTTACGAACAATGGGTATCATAAGGGATAAAGAAATAGGGTCGATAGGATGGTAAGAGTTAAAAAGTGTCTTCCTAGAACACTTCTTCCCAATGGAGATAAGGGAGGCCAAAATCCTTGAGCTCATCAACCTCTGTCAAGGGACTATGAGTGTGAAGAAGTATGCCCTCAAATTCATAAAATTTCAAAGTACGCCCCTTTATGGTCTCTGACCCCATGCTAGAATAAGAAAGTTTATTTCCAGCATCTCAAGCTTAGTGACCAATGAGTACAAAACGGCCATGTTGGTCAAGGAGATGCACATATCCCGGTTAATGACTTATGCTAAAAAAAATCAAAGACGAGAAGTTGAGGGAGAGATTTAGAGGATTCAAGAAAGCTAAAGTGGATGGTGGAGGGTCCAATCCTCAAAGTTCCGGTTGTGGTAGCAATGGTAAAGGTCAAGGTGGGCAACAGTTTATGGGGCAAGGTTCCACTAAAACTATTCCTCCCAAGTTCAAGAAGGATAAGGGTCCTAATCAAATAGTCCCAAGGGATAATATTGGTGCCCAAGCTTTTCTCCTATGCAAGAAGTGTGGGAGGACCCATAAAAAAAGTGTTTGGTGGGCTCAAATACGTGTTTCAAGTGTGGAAAACTAGGTTGCCATACTAAGGATTGTGGAGGTGGTGGTGGTAATAGGCCTTATTGCAAACTTGTTTGATCAATTTCAAGAGGCAAGTCACTTCTCTAAGATCGACCTTCAGTACGGCTATCACCAACTAAGGGTGAGGGAGTGTGACATTCCAAAGACGGTATTTCGGACAAGGTATGGTCACTTCGAGTTTGTGGTAATAAGTTTTGGGTTAATGAATGCGTCGGTGGTGTTCATGGACCTAATGAATAGGGTGTTCAAACCCTACATTGATACTTTTATTATGGCATTCATTGATCTTATTTTGATCTACTCTCAGAGTGAGGAAGAATATAAGGATCATTTGAGGGTTGTGCTCCAAACATTGAGGGATAGGTAATTGTTTGCAAAATTTAGCAAGTGTGAGTTTTGGTTGAAGGAGGTGGCCTTTCTTGGTCACATATTGTCCGGCGAGGGGATCAATATCCTAAGAAAATGGAGATGGTCAACAATTGTCCTAGACCATTTTCTCCTTCGGACATTAGGAGCTTCTTGGGTCTAGTTGATTACTATAGAAGATTCGTCGAAGGTTTTTTTTTCTATCTCTTCTTCTATGATAAATTTAACTCAAAAGAAGGAGAAATTCTTATGGAAGGATGAATGTGAAAGGAGTTTCAGAACTTTGAAAGATCGACTTACCTCCGCTCCTATTTTGACTCTACCAAAAGAATTAGAAGGGTTTGTGGTTTATTTTGATGCTTCAAAGATTGGTTTGGGTTGTGTCTTGATGCCAAATTGAAAGGTCATAGCCTATGCTTCTAGGAAATTGAAATTCCATGAGCATAACTACTCTACCCATGATCTTGAGTAGGCGGCCATTGTTTTTGCTTTGAAAATTTAGCGGCACTACCTCTATAGGGTACATGTAGATGTGTACACCAATCATAAAATCCTTTAATATGTGTTCACTCAGAAGGACCTCCGTCTAAGACAAAGGACGTGGCTAGAGCTCCTCAAGGACTATGACATAAGTATGCACTATCATCTGGGTAAAGTTAATGTGGTTTCCGATGCTCTTAGTAGAGAGTCTATGGGGAGTGTGGCCCATGTTGATGAAGGAAAGAGGGAGTTGGTGAAAGATGTTCACCGGTTGGATAGACTAGGGGTAAAGTTGTGCGTTACCGGTGATGGTGGTATGGTTTTCCAAAATGGGTACTAATCCTTCTTGGTGGTGGATGTTAAGTCAAAACAAGACCTTGACTCAACACATGTCAAGTTAAAGAAGTTGGTAAAGGAAAAAAAGGTAGAGAACTTTTCATAAGGGGGAGATGGAGTGTTATATTACCAGGGTCGGTTATGTGTTCTAGAAGTGGATGGCCTAAGGAGTTTGATCTTGATAGAGTCATATAATTCTGCATACTCTATTCACCTCGGTTTAATAAAGATATATCGAGACTTCGTAGAGTTATATTGGTGGAGTGGCATGAAGAAGGACATAGCAAGGTTCATGTACGAATTGCCAACAAGTGAAGGCCAAACATCAAAAGTCGGTATCCTAGCCCAAGATATCGAGATCCCTACTTGCAAGTGGGAAGAAGTGAATATGGATTTTGTAGTGGGTTTGAATCATACTTGGAAGCATCATGATTCGATTTGGGTGATTTTTGATAGAATAAACAAGTCGACTCGCTTCCTACCAGTTAAGACTTTCTACATGGCCGAAGATTATGCAAAGTTGTATATTCGGGAGTTGATGATCTTGCATGGTGTGCCGCAGTCAATCATTTTGGATCGTGGTGCTCAATTCACTTCTTAATTTTGGATATCATTTCAAAAGGGCCTCGATACTAAGATAAAGTTAAGCACCACATTTAATCCTCAAACTGATGGGCAATCTGAAAGGACAATTCAAATCCTAGAAGATATGTTAAGGGCTTGTGTTTTAGAGTTCAAAGGGAGTTGGGATGATTACCTACCACTCATAGAATTTTCTTACAATAATATACCACTCAAGTATCGAGATGGCACCGTTTGAGGTTTTTTATGGGAGATAATGTAGGTCCCCAGTTTGGTGGTTTGAAGTGGGTGAGATTACCTTGTTAGGTCACAATTTGGTACTTGATTCCTTAGAGAAGGTGAATATCATTAAAGAAAGGTTGAAAATGGCCCAAAGTCATCAAAAGTCATATTCCGATACTAGAAGAAGGGATCTTGAATTTAATGTGGATGATTGGGTGTATTTGAAGGTTACACCCTTGAAGGGTGTGGTTCAGATTAGTAAGAAAGGGAAATTGAGCCCTAGGTATGTAGGGCCTTATAAAATCCTAAAGCGGGTTGACAAAGTTGCGTATGAGTTGGATTTACCTTAAAAAATGACCATGATTCATCTGGGGTTCCATATGTCAATGTTGAGAAAGTGTGTGAGAGACCCTAACTCGATTGTGCCTTTGAAGGTAGTGAATGTTGAGGATAATTTGACCTTTGAAGAAGTCCCGGTTGAAATTTCTGATCAACAAGTAAAAAGGTTAAGGAACAAAGAAGTTTCTTCTACTTAAATCATTTGGAGGAATCAACAAATCAAAAGTGCTACATGGGAAGCAAAAGTGGATATGATGAAATGTTATCCTCATCTCTTTCATTCTACTCAAGCCTATGGTAATAAGTCATTCATGTTCAAATGTTTAAGACTCTTATGTCTCAGTTTTTCCAAGTCATCATGTGCTTGCATATTCATGAAGTTGAATTTTAAAGTTATGTTTAAGATCAAGTTTATAGATTTCATGTTTGATGCATCTTAATTGTCATTGTATATATGTTGGGGTGCTAGTCCTCGTGCCATGTCCTTTTCTATGTCAATGATGCATATTCGAGGATGAATGTTCCCAAAGGGAAGATATTATAAGACCCCAGAAATGTGAAAGGTCCTAAACCAAGGAACCAAGGATGAATTCTCAGAAAGTTTAGAAAACTGGCACCAGAAGCTAACCACGGAAGCCTTCATGGATCATGGTAAGCACCACAGACCGTGGTGTGAAACCGTGGTAGAGATTCACAGGCTCATTCTATAGAGGATAAACCATGATGGAGGATCACTGACTGTGGTGAGCAGCACAGGCATTGAAGCCCTCGTGGTGAGCCCTCTACAAGACTCTTAGGAATTTTCTCAAGGCAGGGTCCACGGACGACCACCACGAGCCATGGAAACTTTCACCGACTGTATAGTGGTCCGTGGTGGCCACCTCTGCAGGCCTCTTGTTGGACCAGCACCACGGCCTCTCTGCACAGGCCATGATGCATTTCACGGACCATCAATGTATTAGTGAAGAAACTTCACAGACTACCCTGCAAGTCCCTTTTTTCAAATTTCTCTAAGTCACTTATGATGGGACCCCACCATAGACTATAGTGAGCACCACGGATCGTGAAGGGACCCCATGAAGTCCTTTCCAGCCAGATTTTTGAAGGGGCATTCTAGTCTTTTCCTATGTTTTAAATCAAAATGGTGTCATTTTAAGGACTAAATTCTCTTATATAAAGACCCTACACCCTTCCAAGACCTCATTCTTCACACTTAGACTTAAGGCTCTCAAATACTCTCCTCTCAAGTTCTTCCAAGGGCTTTAAGGCAAGGCTAGGGTTTCCAAATTCAAGGCATTCAAGTCTTTTTTCTTCCTCAAGTATTCTTAGGGATTTTGTTTCCCTCAAGGTATGTGGGTTTTTATTCATGGGTTCTTCCACCCATGGAGACCAAATGTTTTCTCAAACTAGCTTTTACATGATGACTTTAAATGCATAGATTATGATATATTCGAAGTTTTCTTAAATATATTGATGTATATTGACTTTTGATTTCATGAAGTTAAGATGTTATTAAAGTGCCTATATGAAGGCTTGGAAAGAGTTTTAATACATATATGTTGGGTTGCTTTAAGAATGTATATTTTATGCATTTCCATCACTCTCATGCATGCAAGAAGTCTTTAAAGGCATTGAAAGGTTTTTGTGAAATGAACCCTTGTAGTTTCATTCTTATGATAAAGTAAAGTTTAAAGGAGGTTTTACTACAATGAATGTTAAGAAGTAAATGCTTATGAAGGGGAGTCTTTATGAAATAATTGATTGATGAAAGGGCTTCTTAGCCAAAGTAAGGTTTTAATGTGAAAGGACAATTCTCACATTTGAATCAAATGAAGTGTTTAAGATTATGATATGACATGTATGAAATCCTTATATGGCGTCAATATTTTTGAATATTTTTCCAAAAAGTATTTCCAATTAGCATGGTACTCGGAATACCATCACTGATTGTATACCTAATTTTCTTATAAATTAAGGTTCATTAGTATGATGGTAAATAGGGTATGACAACCATGATGATATTATAAACCAAAGGTTTTAATGAGCTATTCCATCGATTGATGTTTTAAGGTTAAAGTTATATAGTGATTATGCTATATTGATGTTTAAATGTTATTCTGTGGATTTGACCTAGCACCGAATGTAGCTTGTAGATGGGGACTCGACCGAAGGTGTTCTTACGAAAAGTCTCATGTTGCATTAACTATGTGCCACGTAGGAGCCCTTTTTGGCTAGGCCTTTGTAGCTATCAAGTATTAAAGTTAAAAATTAAAGGATGTATAAAGTTGACTGGACTAATACCCCGACAAGGTAGTCTCCCATGTCTCAATGCAGGAGTCATTGTCCTACCCCGATGCAGGAATCATCAGATTCCATGTAATAGCTCGCTTTGTCTTAAATGTCGGTTATGGTCACTACCCCACAAAATAAATGTTTTAAGGTTTCACATGATGAACTCTAATGCATGCATTCACTTATGCATATTGATTATATATGTCTCTCTTATATTCTTCATTTCATAGAACACTCACATACTTAGTATATTCAAAGTACTAATGCATAGTTTTTCCTACATGATATCACCATGTAGGGACCGATGTCGCTCAACACTCTCCTTCCCGTGGCTAAGTTGATTATTGAAGGATACCACTTTGGTAAGTTCCCATGTTTTGAGAATGACAATCCTATCTTATCTAGCATATGTTATGTTTCGACCTTTAAATTAAGTGTTTTGTATTTTTGACTAAATCTTGAGGGTGAGTTAGGTACAAGTCTTAGCCCCCACCAAGTCTTAATGTAGAAGGTGTTATTGGACATGATAAAGTATGTTATATTTCTTCTTGATTTATTTATCATTACTAATGAAATGTTTAATGAATGCTAAGAGGCTTAGGTGAAGTACCTCTGGGTGTCTTATTCATTGTGTCATGTCTAGGCCCTATGCTTGGGTCGTGAAAGTTGGCTACAGAGAAAATGATTGCATCTGGGTGTTCGTTTTTATAGATAGTAGATCATGCTTGTACTATTAAGGCTATACATCTTAAGGACTACAGAAGCAGCAACTAGAGGCCTTACCCCTAGGGCAGTTTCAGTGGATGCCTATCACATTGTAGGATTTCTTTTGGTAGGGGCCATCCAAAGTAGTATCCACCTAAAAGACCAATTCAGGTAGCCTTATAGCTTACTAACCGTATATTAGCAAGTGTCGGAGGTTAGAGTGGCCAGACTTCGAGTCAGTCTTCTTGGGATTAGACTTCTAGGTATTCAGGCCATAGTGGCTACTCAAGTTTAGTAGGGATATCACAGAGGGGTTCAGTTAGAGGGCCATTCTAGAAGTGTGGTGTGATAGGTCACTTTTCTAAGGAGTGTCCTACTATTATCCATCGTAGATGCTAGAGTCACCAGGGTCTATAGGGTTAACAAGTTCAGGCCCTCAGGGCCCAGTTCAATCGCCTAGAGAAAGTGTGCAGGATGGTAGAGGTGAGTCTCAAGGTACTAGGGATGGTCCCCATGTAGGCTGGACAAGTTGTAGAGGTGGACGCAGTTATATGTATGCCTTTTAGGTTAGGCCAGAGGTGGAGATGTCAGATGTTATTATCACAAAAATAATCTCTGTCTCTCATCAGCCTGCCTATGCTTTATTTTATCTAGGGTCCACTTACTCGTATGTGTCTGGTACTATGCTACTCGATGGGATATTTTATATGAGCCATTACCTATGACTATGTGTGTAGCTACCCCCATAGCTAATTTTTTAGTAGTGGATTGAGAGTATCAATCCTGTGTGGCTACTCTTTTGGGTATTATACTATAGTGGACTTGATTGTGCTAGACATGGTAGAATTTGACTTTATTCTAGGTATGGACTGGTTGTCTACTTATTATATGGGGTTTTGAAATTGCTTTTCCAAGACCCTAACCTTATGTATTCCTGGTATTCCTCTAGACATGTAGGCAGGTGCAGTTAGTCATATCCCGTGTGGTGTGATATCCTTCTTCAAGGCCTAATGGTTAGTGGTAAAGGGGTGTCTAGCCTATCTTGCTTATGTCTATGACACTAGTGCTGACACTCCTATTGATTTTGTTCTGGTGGTCTGAGAGTTCTCTGATGTATTGGCCACTGATCTACTTGGCCTTCCCCCTGAGCGTGATGTTGATTTCAGCATTGATATTGAGCTGGGTACACATCAAGTATCTATTCCACTATATCATATGGATCCATTTGAGTTGAGGAAGCTTAAGGTATAGGTCGAGGACCTCTTTATTAGGCAAGCGCATCTCCCTGGGCTGCTCCTATTTTGTTTGTGAAAAAAAAGGATGGTACCTTACGTATGTGTATTGATTACAAGCAGCTGAATAAGGTAATCATCAAGAATAGGTACCCGGTGCTGCAGATTGATGGCTTATTTGACAAGCTCCAGGGTGCAATAGTGTTCTCCAAGACTACTTTCAAGACTCGATACGGGCAGTATGAGTTCTTAGTTTTTGGGTTGGCTAGTGCCCCCACAACATTCATAGATTTGATGAATCTTGTGTTCATGCCCTACTTAGAATCCTTCGTCATTGTATTCATTGATGCATTCTAGTCTACTACGGAAGTAGAGAACAACATAAGCAACACCTGAGGATTGTACTTTAGACCTTGCAGGATAAGTAGTTGTATGCCAAATTCACTATGTGTGAATTCTGGCTTGAGTCTGTGGAATTTCTAGGACACGTGGTGTATAAGGATGGGATTATGGTAGGTCGGGAGAAGATATCACCGGTTTGTGATTAGGCTAGGCCCACTTCTCCTACTGAGTTTCATAATTTTATCTGGTTGGCAAGGTATTAAAAACGGTTTGTGGAAGGGTTCTCTTCTGTTGCAGTGCCTTTGAGACGTAGAAGAATGTTCCTTTCCAGTGGTTTGATAAGTGTGAGGCGAGCTTCCTAAAGCTTAAGGTCTTATTGACTTTAGCTCTGATTCTTACTCTTCCTGTTGAGGACCATGGTTTTACAGTATATTGTGATGCTTTAGGTGTTGGCTTGGTTGCGTTCTAATACAACATGGTAGAGTTAGTGCATATTTTTCCAAGCAGCTAAAGGTGCATGAGCGAAACTACCCCATACATGATTTAGAGTTGGCAGCAATAGTCTTCGCATTGAAAATTTAGAGGCATTACTTGTATGGATCCCATTGAGAGATCAACACTTACCACCATAGTCTTCAGTATATGGTAAGATATAAAGGACTATTTAGGTCTTGGAGGAAACATTATAGGCCTGTGTTATTGATTTTAGGGGTAAGTGGGACCAATCTTTGGCTTTGCCAGAGTTTGCATATATAATAGCTACTATTTGAGCATTGAGATGGCTCTCTTTGAGGCACTATATGGTAGGAGATATTGTTCCCTAGTAGGCTGGTTTGATGCCTTTGATGTAAAGTCTTAGGGCACTGATTTTCTATGTGATTTGATGGACAAAGTTCGTATGATTCAGGAGAGGCTCCGTACTACACAGAGTTGGTAGAAGAGTTATGTTGATTGAGAGGGTGCAACCTTTAAAGTTTATGGTTGGAGACAAGGTATTCCTGCGAGTATTGCCCATGAAAGGTGTGATGAGATTTGTGAGGAGGGGTAAGGTTAGCCATAGGTTCATCGGTCCTTTTGAGATGTTGAGATGGGTAAGGGAGGTAGCTTATGAATTGGCTTTGACCCCAACACTATGTGGTGTTCAACCTATATTCTATGTTTATATTTCGTAGATATACGTTCTAGATGAGTCTAACATGCTTCAGTGGGATTTGGTTCAGTTTGAGGAGTCCTTAGCCTTTGAGGAGTAGCCTATGCAATTTTGGACAAACAGGTTAGGAAGTTGAGGTCTAAAGAGATTCCATCAGTGAAAGTCCAGTAGAGGCATCATCCATCTAGGGAAGGTACTTGGGAGACAGAGCAGAACATGCGGAATCGATATCCTTCCCTTTTTGATCCACTAGGTAACTTTCTTCTTTGACTTTTGAGAAAAAAAGTCATTTTAACAGTGGATGTTATAACGACCTCCAAGGTCATTTTTGTGCATTTTTGTGTTTTTATAGTTTTACCCCTTCTTGTAGGTTCTTTATAGCCTTATGTAATGTTGGGATGGGTGGCATGCTCCCCAAGGTGTTCGGTTGAGTTTTTAGGATGTTTGGCCATTTTTAGGCATAAGTTTTGAAAGTGTTGACTTTAGTCAACATGGAGAGATTTGGGCCTCATATGAGAATTCTGACGGTTCCATCAGCTCTGGAAGGTTCATTTTATTCTAGAAGGAAGGTTGGTTTGGCTTTTGGAGTTTTCATTTTTGGTTTAGGTGGTTTTGTCATTTTAACTTAAAGTTTTGACCAAGGGTTGACTTCAATCAACATTTTGAGTAAACACACTCGGATAAAAATTTCGTCAGTGCGGTTAGCTCTCAAATGCCAAGTTTAGTCTAGAACAACCTTTTATTCGGTTCCGAAGGTGATCAAAAGGAGTTTTTGGCTGGTTGTGCATTTTAAGTATTTCTTTGAAATTCTTTGACTTTGGTTAGAATTTTATTAAAATGACCTCCATTGGGAAATCCTTTGATTCCGTTAAGTCTAGAATGCCATTTTAGTTGGGTAGCATAGTTCATTTGTGTCAACGAGAGTCTGAACGAGTTTCGAGCCCCTATTGAGGGACTTGTTTCCCTTTGTGAAATTCACTAGCACAACTGCTGATGCACGTGTAATTTACTCTCCGCGTTCACGAAGGTCAAGCTTCTTGTTCTCTGCGTTCATGGGCCTTAGGCTGCATTCGCGAGCTTGGTAGTGAAGTCTTTAAGACCCGTTGCCAGCCCATTTTCCTCTCATTTCCCATATATCAAAGTCTATTTTTGAGAGCAATTCTTCACCAAATTCAATAATTCTTGTTCCAGTAAGTTAGAGATTCTTGTGGAAACATTCTAGGACCCTTTCTCATCCTAAACACCTTGTAAGTTTTGCGTAAATTTGTTGTTTCCTTGCATTTTTGACTATTCTAGGGCTTGAAATTGGTGGGGTTGTTTTTTCTCTTTCGGTTCTTGGAATGTACCCATTTTGGGGGCACAAGTTACTCAAGTCATTTGGGACTTTGTGACGGAATTGGTGTTTTGATTTCGTGCATGGGTCCCAATGTTAAATTTTTACCCAATTTTGGTTCCATTTTTAATTATAGTAATATGGGTATTATTGGATTTGTTTTGATGTGTTCTTCGATAATTTTATATTATGGCATCGTTCGGAGGCGGCTCAAAAAATAAAGGCTCAAGTTTAGCAGTTTGTGTGTGGTTTTGGCTTTGAGGTAGGTTATGGCTTCCTTTTTGTATTAGATTTAGCTTGGTTGGAATCGATATATTTTAGGTGGTAACGTGTGATTTGGTTGGTCATTTAGGTATTGATATCCTATTGAGTACTTTTGGAGCCGATGATTATCATTAGTAGCTAGTTTGAGTGTTAGCCGATGGAGCCTTAGTCTAGGTGCTAGCTTGACTTGTTACATCGTTTATAATCCTTAGAACTTTGTCCTAGGTCATCTGAACTTAGGATGCTTGTTGTTTAACTTGTGTGGTTTCGGTTAGTCCCTCGATGTGATTTTTGACTTATGCTTATGCCTTGGTTGCTTATAATATTGAAATGTTGGGCCCAAGGCCGTAGTTGATAAGCTAGAGGTATAAATTCCAGACAACCCATTGATACATATTCTAGGTTATTATTTCGATGTTGATGAGCTCGAAGTATGATTCCAGGTTTTCCATTATTTGATGTGCTCGAGGGTTATTCCAGGTGCTTCATGATACTTATAGAGAATATTGAGTCTTAACTACGATTTTACATTGGTGCATTGTTCTTGTATTTTATGAATTGGGACTATTGATGTGATTACGTGATTAATTTGATTTAGTTGACTATCATATGATTCTTCTAGTACCCTTTTTCCCATAACTATAGTTTATGCTTCTCCCCTGTTATTATTAGTATCATCGAGTTTCTTATTATATATTTATTCTTTTTGAGATCGGTCGGCCTATGATGCCTACTGAGTACCCCATATTTCGGTACTCATACTGCACTTCTGCATCATTTTGATGTAGCTCCTAATTTGATCCACCACCTGCGCGCGCCTGATCATCCATAGTTGTGCTAGATCCGGATTGTGGTGAACTCCCGACGTTCAAAGACATTCTACATTCCCTCTTTTGTTCTTACTTGTATTTTGGACAGTCAGTTATGCATTGTATATTCATAAATTGTCAACTTTTGTACTTAGTAGCTAATGTCTAGGTCACTCCAGGTCCGGGGTTGGTTTAGTGTCAGTCTGTCATATTTTGTCACTATCGGGCCTTTTGTATATTTTATTTCTTATTTACATATCTATACCTTGGCCCGACTTTTTTTTGTTATATTCTTTTTTCCTCCGCCTTCTTAAGGTATTAATTATGTATTTAAATTGAGGTTAGACTTCCACTTGTTTTAGGTTTGGCTTGCCTACTTGGGGGTTATAGGAGGTGCCATCATGGAATGGATTCGGATCGTGACAACGGAATATGATACCAACAACAACTATCAAGAAGAACATCTGAATACATTGACACCAAATGGTCTACTGCCACATAGGTACATTAACAAACCCATTCTATTATTAGCATTTAAATTATTATCTTACATTAACTCGCCTTAACAGATGAAAACAGTGGTCAGGACAAATACATAACAACTAATATATATTTCAATACTATATGTTAGGTTAGTTTTGAAAGAAAATGCGCCCATCATGATGCTGCAAAATCTGGAACATCAAAGGGATTATGCAATGGGACACGATTGATTTGTAGAGGTTTTCACAACAATGTCATACACGCCGAAATAACAATGGGACAATATGCAATAATGTAGGTGTTTATAGCAAGAATCCAACAATCACTCCCTGAGAATAAAGGATATCCATTTAAATTTATTCGGAAGCAATTTCCAATACGTCTATGCTTTGCAATGACGATAAATAAATCACAAGGAAAAACAATCCGTAATGTCGGATTATATCTACCACTATTTTCTCACATGAGAGGGCAACTATATGTAGCACTATCAAGGGGAATCTCAATGGGCACGACAAAAGTATTGGTTATGACAAAACAATTAGATATGATGAGAGGGACATACACAAAAGATATCATATACAAGGAAGTATTAGGAGATAGATGATTGATATCAATTTTACCATAACACGTTTGTGATCACACATAACACCTAACATGAAGCTAATGAAAATATCGTCGATCGTATTGACAAGTTTTGTTGAATAAGAGATGAGCTGATCATCGCCATGCAACTTACTAATAAAACACAACCATCTTGAAGACTTAGTTCTTGGTAATTATGATACAAGAGATTTTGTACTACTTAAATGTATAATGTATTACTGAACAACCCAAATATGGGACCATAATGAAGTATTTTTTACAAATAAAAAATGATAAATTAAAATGTCAGTCCAAAATGTGGATTTAATATAAATTTTATAATTACATATTATCTAGAGCTTAGACCCCAAGTTTTATGATTTTCATCACCGCCAGTTAGTCGACCATATTGGAGTATTTTTTACAAAGAAAAAAATGATGAATTCAAACAATCCATTTAAACTATTCGTTAAAGACATATGAAATATGTCCACCAACTTTGCAAAGTTATATAAGGTAAAAAAGGGTATGCAGAGAATAACAACATATTATATCAAATATAGAATGTATACATTTTCAAAATTGTAAGCATCTCAAGACGAGGCACCCACGTGCAATGTACATGCGCTGAATCTATCTATCTATCTATCTATCTATCTATCTATCTATCTATCTATCTGATAGATAGATAGATAGATAGATAGATATGGATGCTGTAATTAATGCTAAAGATTGTAGCACATATACATGCCTTTGTACTAATATTTTCCACCACAAGATGATCATTTGTGGCTAAAATTTATCCTTATCACTGTTTCATCATTAAATAACATTGTGATTTGTCATTTTCCTTAGATTTTTATATTTTTTTATCTTTTGTTGAAGGTCATTTATTTTAGAAGATTACAAACTGTTGGATATAGTTATTTCCTCTAGTAATGATGTCCACTACATACTTCAGAGAATAATTGAGCCTGTTGGGCTGGTAGAACTTGTGTTTGTGCGTATTCCACGGAAACTTATTAAACTAGCTCAATTTGTTGATCATTGTTGATCATTGTGCTTGCACACTAGTGATTCCATCCACTTTTAGCCAACCTATGACTTATTTTAATACATTCTTATTTGTCTCCCTTGTATATTCAGTATTACTCACTGCCAACCAGTTTGGAAGTAGCATCAGCTTATCATAAGTTTTCGCTAGTACTTGACCATGCAGGTGAATCCTAGAAAAGCTTGGAATGAAGGTTAAGTCTCTCTATGAATGTATAAGCAACCACTTCCTTGGAGAGTTGGCAAACTAGCCACTTCTAAAGTTAAATATAACATTTAGACATAAGCTTTGAAAAATTATGTATATAGACACCATTTATGAAATCATTCATTTTACTTTATAAATATGAAAGACAAACGCTATAGTCATTAATAATATACTTCCCCCTATTCATCCAACAAGTATGGAATTTGTTATACATTAAAAAAATAATTCTAAAAAGTGAAAACATTTACAGGTCAAATCATCATTATCTTACTCATTTCTTCAATTTTTATCCCATTTTCTTCAAAAATCTTCAAAAATGTCTTTCCCTCTATTATTAGAAGCTTGAGAAGGCCTCCAAAATCATTCTCCAAAATCACTATCCAAATCACTCCATAACTGGTTAGGAGATAAATTTTAGTAGTTAAAAGCATTATAAATACCTTTTATCCACATCAGGAGGTCGAATTAACCTGATCTTGTTCATTCCTATTTCTGTACGAATTTCATACTAGTCCTTGATCGTTAAAGACCGACATGTAACTTTATTATCTATTAGTGTAGTCTATAATAACAATAGAATTTGTTGTTGGTGGTGATGATTAGATGGGAGTATGGGAGGGGACTTCCAAAAATTGGAATTGGATGACAATGCCCATTGTGCTTCATCGCAATGGTTCATGTGATGTTATGATTGCAAGCATAATTGAGGCTAGTGAGTTAGCCTGCGAGCCAAGCGACTTGGTGGTTATCTATCAAATGAATGGAAGGGGAACACATTCATAAAAATGATGGCTAAGTGGACTTGTAAATGTTGGATATTATTGCTGATGGGTTTAAACTGATATTGAGGATAAATGACATTGCGAGGCTTCTGATTGAACCAACAAATTCATTTAACGACGACGATGATAATTCATTTGAAAATGAGAACTTGGATGATCACACGAAGGAGAGCTTAGGTGATATGTCACAATCCAATTTCTCAAGTCATGATGACACCTACTATGATCCACCAATAGGAAAGCCGACCCATATCCCGAAACTGTAAGTAATAGGATGTCAGGGTGGAAGACAAACTAATTAATCTAAACCAGTAAAGCAACAATAGGAGCATATAATGAATGGGAGAAAGAAACTAAATATATATACAACAAAATGATCCCTCTCAGAACCTGGAAGTCACAAGTACAAAGCTTCTAACAAAAGAGTACAAGTCTTAAAAGTGGACTATGGAAACAGAGCTTTCTCAAAAAGCAAAAGACAGGAAAAATATTTGTACAAAAGGAGATGGGTAAAAATCCAAAATGCCGTATGCTCACCCTTTCCTCCGATCATGACTGCAGCTGGCTCAAATCAACTTTAGGAGCTAGTACTCGGAATTACATAACGAAAATAGATGCAGAGTGTAGTATGAGTATCAAAACAACAGGTACCCAGTAGGCATCATAGGCCGGCTGATCAAGATAAAAAAATGTGAACTGAAATGCATGTAAAAGATCACAACCAAAGACAGGACAAGATGTAAATGTGGGTATGTACACGAGCGTACTAACAAACAAAGAGAAACTAACTAACTTCACTGGGCTCCCATAAACCCGACGGGTATGCTCGTGCACTAATAAAGATTAACAACCTATAAGTACTCCTATAAGCCCGATAGATGCAAGGAAAGCTGAAAGATAATAAGCAGAAATAAAAGGATTTTGATAATATCACCATTTCCCAGACTTGAACCGAACTATTTCAAAAATCTAACACCTCAACCCACAGCTGAGAGTATTTGAATACTTAAACTTAAGATTCATCAGGGAATCAGGAATTTAACTAGGTGTAGCTCGACCACGGATTGTAATCGAGTAACTGTAGCTAAGGAGTCAACATGAGTAGTCTAGACCACGGACTTTAACTGGGTAACTATAGCGAAAGGTCGAGCACGGGTAAGCTAGACCGTGGACTTTAACCAAGTATCTATATCTAGGAAGCCTGGACATAGGTAAGCTGGACCATGGACTTTAACTGGGTGTCTGTAGCTGAGGAGCCGAACACAAGTAAAATGGACCACACACTTTGATTGGGTATCTGTAGCTAAGGGATCAGACCGAAGTAGAATAAAAAACCAACCGTGTGTCATGAGGAGTACCCCCAAATTGAGTATCATTAGTACGCCACTAAAGATCGAACAAAATATAACCTAAATCGCCAAGAAAATGTCCAAAAATCAAGAACTGAGAAATATAGGACCTATAGGAAAATAGGGAAATATAGAGGTATAGTCACAAGCTGAGTTACTGCCTACCTAAAGCTCAGACTATCAGTTCAAGTCTGCTATATCTATCTATAGGGAGCTAACAATCCGAAACAACATCGGAGAGTTCTAAGGCTCAACTACACCAAAACCGCGCAAGTCTAAGAAAACACTAGTCTAAGCCTGGACTAAGTCCAAACATGCTTGCCAACGTATAACCACATGCATAGTATTCATCACAGGATAGGAACAACCACATAGATATGCTTAAATAGTCCAATAATTACTCAAAATAATGGTTAGACATGGATTCTAGGAATTTAGCATGTTCGACACCCAAACTCCTCTAAACTCATGCAAATCAATAAATAATTGCCTAAACATGCTCAGTCTCACGAGGGGAAAACCGTAGCCTACTTGTAAGCCAACCACACGCGCTCCAACTCATTAAACTAAAGCTTTTCCCTTTTGAGCGCCCTTCAAATGCTGCCACGCTATCAACAATAGAATTACAATATTAATACAGTTGTTATGACACTAAAATTATCGAATTTGGAGATGGTCGAATTTTGGAGTCAAAAATTGGGAATTTTGGGACCCACTCTGTAACTCACAAAATTGACTCAGAGAATAGGCTCTAACTACTACCCCCATCTCATGTTCCACAAGGGAACAAAATTCACATGCCAAATCCGACCCAAACTCAACATGAATAGGTAATTAACTACCAAGCTCAAGACACTACCAAAGCAGGAAAAAGGAGAATTTACCTCAAAGGAATCCTCAACTTTAATTCTGAATGCACCACTAGATTCCCCCAAAAATATACGCAAGTTAGCCTTTTGAATAGCCCAAATCACCCAAGAATTGAAGAAGAAGACAAGGTTAGAAATTTGAAATGAAATTTGGAAACTAGACTTAAAAATTAACCTAAGGTGTCGCTTTAGCAACCACCTGGTGATTGATTAAGCAACACCCACCTAAAAGGTTGGCATCGCTTTAGCGACTCCTAATTGCTTAAGCGACCAGTCATTTTAGTGATAGGGCTATCGCTTAAGAGACACCCACCCAAAAGAGGTGGTCACTTTAGCGAGCTCCTAGACTCTTAAGTGGCACTCGCTTTAGCGACCATGGATTGCTTAAGCGATGGAACAAGACACAGCTGGTGCAAGAAAATACTTAGCATGCCAAGTCCTCCGATAGGTGCTCGGGATTCGTTCAAAATCCCGTGCGTGCAAAAAAAAATGCTATCCCACCAAATTTAATGTTTCAGACTCAATGGCTCATTCAAAATTCTCATATGAGGTCATTTTCACAAAAAAGTGGGTCCTACACCCAAGTGTCATTTTTAGCCTATTTTCACAACGGGCATTAGGATTAGATCGGAAGCCTCCGGAAGCGAAAAAAGGGTTGTTCTTGACTAAAATTAAAATCCAGAACTAACCGTGCTATCAAAATATTTATTCTAGCGCATTTTCCAAGAATATTGACCAAAGTCAATTAGAGGCCAAATTTCAAAGGTAAAAGTGCCAAATGATGTTAAACCTATACCAATTATTCTGATACTTGTGCCGACCTTGCTACTAGCCTAATTTGACAATTCCAAAGCTGATGGAATAATCAGAATTCTGTTATGAGGTTGTTTTCCTGAATTTATTATCAAAGTTAACTTTTCAAGTTATAAGAGCTCCAAAATAGGGAAACGAGCATAAAACTCAAATGAACGACCAGGAGACCGAACAGTCAGTGCCATCAAGTCAAAAATAACTTGGGATAGCTATAGGAATGCTCTAAATGATAGAATAAATGCTTAAATTCAAAAATAACCTAGAGGGTCATTACATTACATGATGATTCAAACGAGAACTTATGAGATGATTCAATGAATATGTATAATTATCCAATAGATATGAAAGATCAGCCAGTAGATGTGGAATATCCCTAACATATTGAAGAAATGCACGGAGAGTAGGTACTAGGATCACAACCCTGTCATTCCTTCATAGATGGACTAATTTCTATATAAGTCAAACATTCAATAGCAGGAGTGAGCTGAAATTATAATTAGCCAAAGCAATGGCGAGAAAGTGTTTTGATTTTTCTATAGTGAAGAATTGTACTAACTACTTAAAGGTAAAATGTGTATCTCTTATTTTTGGGTGGATGTTGCAGGCAAGGAAGTATGATTGCTTGGACAGATTTTGTATCTACAAGTACATTGGCGATCACAGTTACGATGTTGAACATGCCAAAAGAAGCCATAGAAAAATCTCAATAAAAGTTATCGTATCACTTTGTGTGAATCTATATCGTGATGGCAAGGTTTTAAATATCAAAGAGATTCAGAGGGTTATTTTTAATTTTCTTCATAGTAATCCAAGTTATTGGAAATGTTGGACATTTGTGCTTATCAGCTTTTTAAAAAATGATAGACACTCTTAATATTGGTTCGAGCTATTCTATTATGGTAAAAGGGGATTCTCATAGGTTCATGTATTACTTCTTAGCCTTTGGTTCTAGCATTAGGGGATTCACACATATGATAAAGGTAATTGTGGATGATAGAACTCATTTATATGATAAATATAATGATGTGTTGTAGAGCGTTATTGCACAAGACACGGAGAACCATGGTTATCTAATTGCCTTTTATATCATGGTCAAAAAAATGATGCATCTTGGACGTTCTTCATTGAGAAGTTGAAAGAGATTGTGGTCGATGAACTAGATTTGTTCTTTATCTCTGATAGACACAAGTGCATCGCCAACGAGATTGTGAAGGTTTACAATTATGCTAATCACGGATATTGTATGAGGCACCTTGGTGAAAATCTCTGAGAAAATTAGCATAGTGGAGATTCCCTCTACATATACCACAATGGTGAAAAGGCATATTCTATAAAGGAATTTAACAATCATTTCAGCAGATTTTTAGGTCTTCTCTATCGAAAGATTAATTTTTCTAGAATTGCACAGAAATTTAGGGTGCGTGGCATGTACGCATCATGGACTTGCTCCCCCATAGTAAAAATTTACCCAAAATCTAACCAAAACACATTTATGGACAAATAAGGCATAAAACACATTCAAGGAATTCGATTTACCCTTTTTTCACATAAAACGCATGTGGCCAATGCATTTTACTTGTTCACAAATTTAGTTTTTAAGTAGGGATACTTTATACATTTTCCAAATTGTTAGTTAATAAACCTTGATGTTTTTAGGAACTAATTCATCTCTATAAATTAACCTACACCTCTAATTTCATTCAGTCTTCTATAATTCAACTATTAAAATATTTCTCTCTCTACAAAAAGGCTTTCAAGGACTTCATTGAAAAATTTCAAGAAATTCACTCAAGCTCTCCATCAAAACTCTCAATTCTTCCAAATTATTTTGTCTTTTCATTTAAGGTATGTGGGTATTTGATCTTAGAGTTTTTTTACCTATGGAGACCAACTAATTCTCTATTTTTAAAATTAATTAAAGCATGTACTCTTATGGGTTCTATTAATTTTCATCGAGTTTCATCAATTGAGTTTAACTACATGATTCTCTACTCAAATATGTATGAATTCTAAGATATTACATGATTTCAATGATTTTCCAATAAATCCTCGTAAATGATACTTAGGGTTTGTTATCTCATTATGGATTTTGTTTAATTCTTATTAAATAGCATGAATTATAGTTTTAACTATGATTATGAGTCTATTTTAATATAAATTGATGGTTATTGCATTAAATTAAAGAGTTTGTTGACAAATTTTTCTATATTGATCTTTAGGGTTCATGTAACACCCCTCAAAAATTTACCCTAAGATTCAGACCCTTCTTGTATACAGGTAGGGTCGAACCCGAGTATTAAGCGGTGTATGCATGAGCTAGGATGAGTCCTCGAGAAATTTAAGGATGTTGGAGGCGATGTGGGGTCACAAGGGGCCCCTAGGACCAAATTAAATACAAGAGATTCATCGTGGCTAAATCTTAGGATGAGTTCATATAAGGGGTCGACTTCTAACGACCCTATCTTTTGAAAGACGACAATCTAGGTGTCCCACGACCTATAAAATTAAAGGTCATCTAATCTCATTTCCAACGCCACCAAGAATGTAACTTTTAGAGTTCGGAATAAAAAAATATGTCGATCCTAAGATGAACTAGCACAGTGAGGATTTTCAGGTTTGGGTTTCAACTACTGGAAATTTGGGCTTGGCGCCGCAGTGGCGTGATGCACCACTATCGCGCTAGGAACATGACTCAGTAGTTTAGCCCCTGGCGCAACGCGCTACTACGAGGTGTGCAGGGTTTTTCAGGCCAAATTTCCATAACCTAGAAAATATGGCCTTGGCGCTATAAGGGCGCGATGCGCTACTATTGCGCCAGGAACATGCCTCAGTAGTTTGGTCCTTGGTGCAGCGCGCCACTATCAGGTGTGCAGGTTTTTAGGCATAATCGGCCTGGCGCTGCACTGGCGCGATGCGCCATTATCGCGCTAGGTGCATTTTTGCCTATTTTTCAGAACTTTTGAGAAGGGGCAATTTGGGAATTTATCCCAAATTATATATATATATCCTCCTTGAGCATTTGGAGACACATTTTTCATCCCCCACTCTCTCTCTAGAAAAGCCCTAGAAAACTCTCTTCTTCATCATCTTCTTCTTCTCCATTCTCAACAAAGATTTGTCCCAAGAGCTTCAAGACTCCAAGTTCTCATTAAAGGCCCAACAACAAAGTTTTCTTCAAAGTATTCACTAAGGTATGTAAGGCTATCTAAAACATGGGTTGAGTCCACCCATGTGCCCTATACCTTCTTTGAGGATAAATGCCCATAAAAATAGAGTTTCTTGCTAGGGTTGTGTTCAAATGAGTTTGTTGTCTATTAGAGTAATTCTTGCTATATTGATGAGGTTTAGTCAAGAACTTCCAAAAAGAGTCTTTGTTGAGTATGAGTTGATGAAGATGAGTTGTTAAATATGTTTTATTGATTTTCTTAGCTATGTGGATTATGATAAAGGACGCTATTTTCTTAAAACTGATGCTTATCTTGATTTGTTGATTTAAAGCCTTGGAGTTGTGATGAGATTGAAAGGTTGATTAAATGGATAGAGGAAATGATTGGTTATGTTTACATGTTGCTATAAATGTGCCTTTAAATTTCTCTCAAAAGATATGATTTAGAGATGATTGATTGAGCTAGAGTGGATGAGTTGACAAGGTTTAAATGAGACTTGTCTATATGATTTGATTAAGTCGATTGGATAGAGTTTTATGAGCATTGAATCTTGGGAGGAGTATCGAGCACCGAATTGGGTAAGAGTAAAGTCCATACTTGAACCCAATAACTACATCGCCAAACGTAGAAGGGGATTGAACCGTTAAAGTTAGATGTTTCCCCAAAATGTTTGTCCTGACATTATAGGACTTGGTTGGACTGGATCCATGATTGGTTGACTGGTTCATTCCCTGGCAAAGCATGAACGGATGAGGCAACAACGTCGGCTTGTTGTACTGTCACTGGCTCATAAGTGATGGTTGTCGGATAAGAGAAACTCTCACATAAGTCTTGATAGTACTCTGAGTCGGATTGAGTTGAATGGTATGTGATTGGTCCCATCTAAACCGTATTCTCGTTTAGATCTAGGACACTTGATTGAGTTGTTATTTCTCTTGAGTTGAGTTCTGATAGAATTGATATTTCCTTTATGTCCTTCCATTTGGCCATTTTACATACCAGTACTTTCCATGTACTGACGCCATTTGGCCTGCATCATTTTATGATGCAGAGATAGGTACCAGAGATCATCAACCGACGCTCCGTTGAAGACCCCCACCCCCTCCTAGCTAGCGGTGAGTCCTCCTAGTTCCAGAGGATGTTGAGCTCTTCTTGTATAGTACTGATGTCACTTGCTTTATTTTGATTGTTGGTAGACATGGGCTTGTCATGGGCACCTTCTAAATTATAGATAGAGGCTTCATAGACCGGAGTGTAGAAATATTGAATTCTTCTTTTGAGTGACCCTTTTTAAAATTTCTTGTCGAGTTGATGATTGTTTAGACTTTGGCCCGAATCTATGAACATTATATCCTAAATTGAGTTTTCTGCTAAGAGAATGTGATTGAATGAATGTATGACTGGACCAGGTGGTTCGCTCGGGGGTCAGAAATGGCCTTCGAGTGCCATCCACGCCTAGGGTACCCTCCCAGGGCATGACAAACATGATATCAGAGCACAGAGTTCAAGGGTCCTAGGGAGTCTATGAAGCCATGTCTAGTAGAGTCTTGCTTATGGGTGTGTTGTGCACCACACTTATAATCAGGAGGCTATAAGATATTAGGAATTGTTTCACCTCTTTCATACTCTGAATTTGTGTAATGGAGTTAAACTCTATGAAACTTCCCTTCTAATTCATGCATTTATACATTACAGATAATGCCTCCAAAATGTACGGCTAGCCAGAGAAATATTGACAACGCCGAGATGCCCCAATCAGAGGTACGCCCAATAAAGGCTAGAGGCCGACCTGCGAGATATACGGAGGTGCCTCAAGTGCCTGCTATCCCGCCTGTACCCACGTCAAAGGCGGAATTTAGAGGGGCGATTGCAATGCTCACTTAGTTAATGGCTGCCCGAAATGGTAACCAGAGTTTGCCGACGCTTAGCTCTAGTCCCCAAGAGCCGTCTGCTGCCGCCAGAATTCGAGACTTTCTAAGAATGAATCCGCCAGCATTCACGGGTTCGAAGGTTGATAAGGACCCCCAAAATTTTATTGATGAGATGTGGAAAATTCTGAAAGCTATACATGCTACAGAAATTGAGGGGGTTGAGTTGGTGTCTTATAAACTCAAGGATGTGGCAAACATCTGGTATAACCAATGGGAGAAAGGTAAGGGTGAGGATGCTGAACTTGCTAGGTGGGATGAATTTAAGGGAGCTTTCTTTACCACTTCTTTCCCCAAGAATTGAGGGAAGCGAAGGTGGAGGATTTTGTAAATCTGAAACAAGAAGGCATGACAGTTAAGGAGTATGGCCTGAAGTTCATTCAGCTGTCCAGGTATGCTCCAAAAATGATCCCAGATGCGAGGTCAAAGATGAGGAAGTTCGTCTCCGGATTAGGAAGGCATGTAAAGAAGGAGTGCAAAGCAGCATTGTTGATATCAGACATGGATATTTTAAGACTAATGGTGTATGCTCAACAGGTGGAGGATGTGAAGAGAAAAGATAGAGAGGAGCATCTGAGCAAGAAGGAAAGATCAGCTGGGCATGAGAATGAGCAGAGGCAAAATAAGGGCAATAGGTCTTTCTTCCAGAAAAGGCCTCCTAATTATGCCTCATCTACTGCAAGTGCACCTATGCCGCAGAACAGGTGTGACCGACAAGGACAGAGTCACTAGAATTTCAGACCCTAGGGTTTTCAATCCCAAGCTAGCATGGTTCAAGGTTTGCAAAGGAAGCCACCATGTGTCAAGTGTGGTAAGATCTACTTAGGATAGTGTAGAGCGGGGAGGGCCAGTTGATATAAATGTGGCCAAATAAACTATTTTCAGAGAGAGTGTCCAGCATGGAGAGACAGGTCCCAGTTCTCTACTACCGCACCACCGGCTATGGATGATCAGAGGGGCACAACTTCAGGCACGAGGGGAGGTACAAACTGTTTATACGCCATGGGTAGTCACCAAGATCAAGAGAACTCTCCAAACGTCGTGACGGGTATGATTCAAGTCTCTTCTCTTGATTGTTATGTATTGATGGATCCAGGTGCCACCCTATCTTTTGTGACTCCTTATGTGGCTAGTAAATTTAATAAAATTCCTGAATGTCTTCTTGAGCCTTTAGTGTAGCTACTCCAGTCGGTGATTCTGTCTTAGCTGAAAGAGTCTATAGAAATTGAACTGTGTCAATTCAGCATAGGGATACCTTGGCTGACCTAGTTTAGTTGGACATGGTTGATTTTGATGTGATCCTTGGCATGGATTGGCTTTATGTCTGTTATGCCTCTATTGATTGTAGAACTCAGGTTGTCAAGTTCAAATTCCCGAACGAAGCTGTCATAGAGTGAAGGGGTAGTCCTGTTATGCCGAAGGGTAAGTTTATTTCTTATCTTAGGGCCAGGAAGCTAATCTCGAAAGGGTGTATCTATCACATTGTCTGAGTGAAAGATGGCAATGTTGAGTCTCTATCTCTCGAGTCGGTCTCGATTGTTAATGAGTTTCTCGATGTCTTTCCCGAGGATCTACCTGGGTCCCTCCTGATAGGGAGATCGACTTCGGGATTGATGTTTTTCTTGATACCCAACCTATCTCAATCCCTTCATATAGAATGGCTCCGGCTGAGTTGAAGGAGTTAAAAGAACAGTTGAAAGACTTGTTATGTAAGGGATTCATTAGGCCGAGTGTCTCACCATGGGGTGCTCCAGTCCTATTTGTGCAAAAGAAATATGGGTTCCTTAGGATGTGTATTGATTACAGGCAGTTGAATATGGTCACCGTAAAGAACAAATACCCTCTCCCCAGAATAGACGATTTATTTGATCAACTTTAGGGTGCCACGTGTTTCTCAAAGATAGACTTGAGATCCGGCTACCATCCGTTGAAGGTGAGGGAATGTGATATTCCAAAGACTACATTTTGGACTCATTATGGCCACTTTGAATTTTTGGTCATGTCCTTTGGATTGACAAATGCCCCCGCAGCTTTCATGGATCTCATGAACCGGGTGTTTAAACCATATCTTGATATGTTTATGATTGTATTCATAGACGATATTCTGGTCTACTCCAAGAATAAAGAGGAGCACGCCTATCATCTTAGAGTCATTTTACAAACCTTGAGAGACCAAGTATTATGTGCAAAATTCTCTAAATGTGAATTTTGGCTTGCATCAGTGGCTTTCTTAGGCCACATCCTATTTGGAGATGGTATTTAGGTTGACGCTCAGAAGATTAAAGCTGTGAAAAATTAGCCCAGACCCATATCCCCGACAGAGATAAGGAGCTTCTTGGGTTTAGCCGGCTATTATCAAAAGTTTGTAGAGGGATTCTCATCCATATAATCACCATTGACTAAGCTGACTCAAAAGAAGGCTAAGTTCCAATAGTCCAATGCTTGTGAGGAGAGTTTCCAGAAATGGAAGGCCAAGCTAACCACTGCTCTTGTCCTTACCTTGCCCGATGGGACAGAGGGATTTGTGGTCTACTGTGATGCATCCAGAATTGGTTTGGGTTGTGTGTTAATGCAAATGGGAAAGGTGATAGCCTATGCTTCGAGACAACTTAAGGTTCATGAGAGGAATTACCCAACTCATGACCTTGAGCTGGCAGCTGTGGTATTCGCGCTTAAAATCTAGCGCCACTACTTGTATGGAGTGCATGTTGACGTATTCACCGATCACAATAGCTTACAATATGTCTTCAGCCAGAAGGAACTCAACCTGAGGCAAAGAAGATGGCTCGAGCTACTTAAGGACTACAATATGAGCATCCTCTACCATCTAGGTAAAGCTAATGTTATTGCTGATTCTCTTAGCAGGTTGTCCATAGGTAGCACTGTCCATGTGGAGAAGGGAAAGAGGGAATTGGTGAAGGAGGTACATAGATTAGCCCGATTGGGAGTTCGACTCGAAGAGAACAATGAAGGTGGAGTAAACATTTGAGATGGGGCTACGTCCTCACTTGTAGAAGAGGTAAAGAAGAAACAAGATCAGGATCCCATCTTCCTCCGGTTGAAGGAAGTTGTTCACAAACAAGGGGTGATGGTTTTCACCAAAGGGAGAGATGGTGTATTGAGGTACCAAAGTAAATTGTGTGTACCTGATGTCGATGATGTTCAAGAGAGGATTATGGCCAAAGCGCATCGTTCCAGATACTCTATTCATCTAGGCTCCACAAAAATATATCATGACTTGAGAGAAATCTATTGGTGGAGTGGGATAAAGAGAGACATTACGGAATTTGTTTCCAAGTACCCGAATTGCCAACAGGTGAAGGTTGAGCATCAAAGGCCATGTGGTTTAGCCCAAAACATAGAAATTCCGGAATGGAAGTGGGAGATGATCAACATGGACTTTATTACAGGCTTGCCGAGGTCCCGAAAGCAACACAATTCCATTTAGGTGATTATGGATAGAATGACGAAATCAGCTCACTTCTTGGTGGTTAAGACTACTGACATCGCAAAAGATTATGCGAAGTTGTATATTCAGGAGATCGTCAGATTGCATGGGGTCCCTTTGTCTATCATCTCAGACAGAGGAGCCGAATTCACTTCCCAATTTTGGAAATCCTTTCAGAAGGGATTAGGTTCGAAGGTAAACTTGAGTACGGCTTTTCATCCCCAGACAGATGGCCAAGCAGAGCGCACCATCCTGACATTGGAAGATATGTTGAGGGCATGTATTCTTGACTTCAAGGGAAATTGGTATGATCACTTACCTCTCATAGAGTTTGCATATAATAATAGCTATCATGCAAGCATTCAAATAGCTCCTTATGAAGCCTTGTATGGGAGGAGGTGTAGATCACCCATTGGGTGGTTTGAAGTTGGTGAAGCTGAGTTGATTGCGCCTGATTTTGTTCATCAAGCCATGAAGAAGGTGCGAGTTATTCAAGAGAGGCTAAAGACAGCCCAAAGACGCCAAAAATCTTACATCGACGTGAGGAGGAGAGACTTAGAGTTTGAGGTGGGTGATTGGGTGTATTTGAAAGTGTCACCCATGAAGGGTTTCATGAGGTTTGGAAGGAAAGGGAAGTTCAGTCCTCGATAAATTGGTCCTTACCAGATTTCGAGGCGGATTGGAAGTGTTGCCTATGAGTTGGAGTTAGCCTCAGAGCGAGCCTCTATTCATCCGGTGTTCCACGTTTTGATGTTGAAAAAGTGCTTGGGCGATCCCTCATTGGTAGTCCCTATTGATAGCATTGGAATTAAGGATAGCTTATCTTATGAAGAGGTTCCAGTCCAAATTCTTGATCGCCAAATTAGCAAATTGAGGAATAAAGAGGTCACCTCAGTCAAAGTCCTGTGGAGGAACCAATTTGTTAAGGAAGCCACATGGGAAGCGGAGGAAGTCATGAAATCTAAATATCCACATCTATTCATGCCTACCGAGGAGAATGTTGAAGGTAGTGTCCATTTCCTTGACTTGAATTCATTTGTGCATTATGAGTTTGATTGGTAATTTGTTTGAGAAATTGATTAGTTGATTGACTGAATTCTGATTGTGATTTGTACCCCGAGTTTATTCTTAGTCACTCGTCATTCGAGGATGAATGATCCTAAGGGGGTGATAATGTAACACCCCTAAAAAATTTTCCCTAAGATTCGGACCCTTCTTGTATACGGATAGGGTCGAACCCGACTATTGAGGGGTGTATGCATGATCTAGGATGAGTCCCCGAGAAATTTAAGGATGTTGGAGGTGATGTGGGGTTACAAGGGGCCCCTAGAACCAAATTAAATCTAAGAGATTCGTCGTGGCTAAGTCTTAGGATGAGTTCGTATAAGGGGTTGACTTCTAACGACCCTATCTTTTGAAAGACGACAATCTAGGTGTCCCACGACCTATAAAATTAAAGGTCATCTAATCTCATTTCCAACGCCACCAAGAATGTAACTTTTAGAGTTCGGAATAAAAAAATATGTCGATCCTAAGATGAACTAGCACAGCAGGGATTTTTAGGCCTGGGGTTCAACTACTGGAAATCTGGGCTTGGCGCCACAGTGGCGCGATGCGCCACTATCTCTCCAGGAACATGCCTTAGTAGTTTGGTCCCTGGCGCAGCGTGCCACTACGAGGTGTGCAGGGTTTTTCAGGCCAAATTTCCAGAATCCAGAAAATATGGCCTTGGCGCTATAAGGGCGCGACGCGCCATTATCACGCAGGAAACATGCCTCAGTAGTTTGGTCCCTAGCGCGGCACGCCACTATCAGGTGTGTAGGTTTTTAGGCGTAATCGGCCTGGCGTTGTATTGGCGCGATGTGCCACTATTGCGCCAGGTGCATTTTTGCCTATTTTTCAGAACTTTTGAGAAGGGGCAATTTGGGAATTTATCCCAAATTATATATGTATCCTCCTTGAGCATTTGGAGACACATTTTTCAGCCCCCACTCTCTCTCTAGAAAAGCCCTAGAAAACTCTCTTCTTCATCTTCTTCTTCTTGTCCATTCTCAACATAGATTTGTCCCAAGAGCTTCAAGACTCCATGTTCCCATTGAAGGCCCAATAACAAGGTTTTCTTCAAAGTCTTCACTAAGGTATGTAAGGCTATCTAAAACATGGGTTGAGTCCACCCATGTGCCCTATACCTTCTTTGAGGATAAATACCCATAGAAATAGAGTTTCTTGCTAGGGTTGTGTTCAAATGAGTTTGTTATCTATTAAAGTAATTATTGCTATGTTGATAAGGTTTAGTCAAGAACTTCCAAAAAGAGTCGTTGTGTGAGTATGAGTTGATGAAGATGAGTTGTTAAATATGTTTTATTGATTTTCTTATCTATGTGGATTATGATAAAGGACGCTATTTTCTTAAAACTGATGCTTATCTTGATTTGTTGATTTAAAGCCTTGGAGTTGTGATGAGATTCAATGATTGATTAAATGGATAGAGGAAATGATTGGTTATGTTTATATGTTGCTATAAATGTGACTTTAAATTTCTCTCGAAAGATATGATTTAGAGATGATTGATTGAGCTAGAGTGGATGAGTTGACAAGGTTTAAATAAGACTTGTCGATATGATTTGATTGAGTCGATTGGATGGAGTTTTATAAGTATTGAGTCTTGGGATCTTGGGAGGAGTATCGAGCACCGAATTGGGTAAGAGTAAAGTCCATACTCGAACCCAATAACTACGTCGCCAAATATAGGAGGGGATTGAATCGTTAAAGTCGGATGTTTCCCCAAAATGTTTGTCCTAACATTATAGGACTTGGTTGGATTGGATCCATGATTGGTTGACTCGTTCATGTCCTAGCAAAGCATGAACGGATGCGGCAACAACATCGGCTTGTTGTACTGTCACTGGCTCATAAGTGATGGTTGTCGGATAAGAGAAACTCCCACATAAGTCTTGATAGTACTCTGAGTTATATTGAGTTGAATGGTATGTGATTGGTCCCGTCTAAACCGTATTATCATTTAGATCTAGGACACTTGATTGAGTTGTTATTTCTCTTGAGTTGAGTTCTGATAGAATTGATGTTTCCTTTATGTCCTTCTATTTGGCCATTTTACATACCAGTATATTCCACGTACAGATGCCATTTGGCCTGCATTATTTTATGATGCAGAGACAGGTACTAGAGATCATCAACCGACACTCCATTGAAGATCCCTACCCCCTCCTAGCTAGCGGTGAGTCCTCCTAGTTCTGGAGGATGTTGAGATCTTCTTGTATAGTTCTGATGTCACTTGCTTTATTTTGATTGTTGGTAGACATGGGCACCTTCTAAATTGTAGATAGAGGCTTCATAGACCGGAGTGTAGAAATATTGAATTCTTCTTTTGAGTAGCCCTTTTAAAAATATCTTATCGAGTTGATGATTGTTTGGCCTTTGGCCCTAATCTATGAACAGTATATCCTTAATTGAGTTTTCCGCTAAGAGAATGTGATTGAATGAACGTGTGACTGGACCAGGTGGTTCGTTCGGGGGTCAGAAATGGCCTTCGAGTGTCGGCCACGCCAAGGGTACCCTCCCGGGGCGTGACAGTTCATATTATGAATTATGAGTATTTTCAATTATACTTCCAAATGAAATTCTCTTTATGAATTATGTATTGGCTGATAAAAAGTATATGATTATGCATGTTTTAAAGTCAATTTCATGAATTTCAAGTCAATTGATCATGTATTCATGTTTTACCCTAATTTCCAAATATAAATTAAGATTATGTATATATGATTTGTAATGTGGAAGGACAATACTCACATTGCACTTAGGCTATAAAAATGAGTTACTCTATGAATTTTAAATCTATGATCATGTCTATGTCGTATGTTAACTATGATTACTATGTTATGATACTTATTCTGGGGTATTTGACTTTACACCAAGTGGACTTGAGGTGGGGGCTCTACTAAAAACCTTAGTAGCAACCTCATATCTCTTAAACTATATGCCACCATAGGTTGATTTCATGGCTTAGCTAGTGGATCCACATATAGTATATGTACATTACCCGCCTAGTTGGGTAGAGTCTAGTTTGACAAGTAGATTTTCTTTTTTCTGGTATAGGGGAAACATCAGAATTTCATATTATAGCTCGCATGGTCTTATTATCGGTTATGGTCCATTTTATCTTTTAAATGACTAATCCTATCCTTTACTTTGTATGATACTCTTATGGTTTATTATGCATTGATCCTTCTTATGACTATTTACAATTTTTACTACTTCTCTTATCATGCTATTTAAAATGGTCATTTGCATAAACATGGTTTTCTATGCATTGCATTGCCTACATTCAAATGTATTAGCGCATACTTTTGGCCTACATTATATTATAATATTGAGACAGACGCTCCATCCTCTTCCCATGGCTAGTTGGTGTTCCATTCAATATTAGTGTGGTGAGTCCTCATGCTTCGAGGGAAACCCGAGTCATTCTTTTCTTTATTTTTGTCATCGGTCTATGATGATGTTTAAAGATAATTCTATTTTGTGTCATTACTTTTTTTGAGGGTGAGAAAGAAATATTTCCTAGTCCCTGCCAATGTAGTCATGTTGGGCATATGTATAAAGAGTCTATGTTGTCTTGATTCTCTCTGGCTATGCTTTGTCTCCTTGGACCTTTATGAGTTTCCTCTTATTGTTTACCTTATGTATGCTTATGATATGTTAAGAAGCTTGGCTTGGATTTTTTTGGAAATCCTAAGCGACGTGTCACATCTAGACCCTAGTTTGGATCGTAACAGAGAGGTATTCATATGTCGTCAAATCAAGGATAATAAAATGGTGTCGACTGTCGAATGTATTGCAAGAGAAGAAATGATCAAAGGTGACTCTTTGTATATGGAAAAATTAACTGGGGATAATAATAAATTTAGCGTGTTCGGCGCAGGTTCTACTACCAAAGTGAACATATTGGAAAAAACATGTTATTGTAGGAACTATGACTTGGTCAAGATACCGTGCACTCAAACAATGGTATAACAACCCTCCAGGTCATTTTTAAATAAATCAGTCATTTGATTATTTAGAGGCTTCTTGTAGAGACCTAAATTCATTTATGACTTGTTGGCAATGACTATTCAATTGTCTAGTCGTTCATTTGGGTTTTAGGCTCATTTTTCTCTTCTGGAGCTTTTATGACCTAAAAAGTTGAGTTCAGTCATAACTTTCGGAAAATGATCTCATAACGGGATTCAGAGGGTTCCATTAGCTCTAGATTGGCCAAATTAAGCTAATAGAACAGTGGGAATGAGTATCCAGGCAATCGATATGAGTTTGGGGTCATTTGGTTTAAGCCTTGAAAACTAGCCAATAGTTCACTTTGGTCAACATTTTTGGAAAACGTGCTCGAATGAGAATTCTGATAGCGCGATTAGCTTTGAAATATAAAGTTTTGTCTAGAATGACCTTTCGTGTGGGTTCCTAGGTTTTTGGTCTTATTTTGAGCCTTTTTGTGTATTTTGGCTTAAAATGGTGCTTGGGCGTGAGACCTACTCTTTATCGAGATGACCTCTATTGGAAATTTTGACTTCGTCATTGAGTTCAGAATGCTGAACTTTCATGACCCAAATCCATGTCATGATGGCGTCTACAAGGAACCCCGAGTAGGCAAGCCAAACCCAAGACAAGCAGAAGACAAATATCGATCTAATTAAATAATTAATAACATAAGAAGGCGGAAGCAAAGGAATATAACCCAAGAGAAGTCAGGTCAAGGTATAGATATGTAAATACGATACAAATTATACAAAAGGCCCTATAGTGACCAAAAGAAATTACGAATTGATACTGGACCATACCCTGGAGCTGGTGTCACCTTACATGAGCTAGTAAGTACAAAAGCTGACAAAATGTATAAATGTACAAAACAGATCTGACTGTCCAAAACATAAAATATAAATCAGAGCAAAAGAGGGAATGTAGGAAGTCTCTGAACTCGGGGAGCAAACCACAATTCGGGACTAGCATTGTTATGGATGATCGAGAGTGCACTAAGGGTGGCTTGAACTGGGAGCTGCATCCAAAAAGATACAAAAGTGCAATATGAGTACAAAAATATGGGTTACTCAGTACGCATCATAGGCCGACTGAGTTCAGAAAGAATAAAATACATAATAAGTAGCACGATAATACTAATAAAAAAAAGAGAGAAGCATAAAATATATGATTCGGGGAAAAAGGGATGGGAAGATCATACAATAATAAAGTAACTCAACAAGTCATGTAATCTCAACCATAACCTCAACTCATAAACTACCGAAAAATGCTCAATATAAACTCATAATTATGGCTAAAAATCTTCCAAAAGTATCATAAAGCGCCAGAAATAACCCTCGAGCTCATTGATGAGTAGGGGCACCCAAAATTCATACCTTGATCTCTTTAACAAAAATATTAACCCGGAATATGTATTAACCGACCATCCGAAATTCATACCTCGAGCTTATCATCAAAATAAGATCATACCGGAAGCACTATCTCGATCCCAACATTTCAAAATCATAAGCAACCAAGATATGAGCATAAGCCAAAAAAATCATAAAAAGTGGCCAAGAGAAACCAAACAAGTCAACAATTGGCATCCTAATGTTCAAATCACCTAGGAGCAATATCTAAAGATTCTAAACAATGTAACCAAGGCAAGATATCACCAAGACTAAGAATCAAACGACTATAACCCGAACTAGTCACTATAGATGATCATCAATTCTAAATTTCATAATGGGATCACAAGACCTAAATCACCAACCTAAGCATATACTACTACTTAAGATATATCAATTCTAGCCAATCTAATCTAATCAAAGTTGTCATGACCCAACCCCGTAGGCCGCGACTAGGGTCCAATCTGAACCCCCATATACGTGTCTATCAGCTGTGGTCGAGTCAAACTGTAATTAACATAATACCATGCAATAGAACCCTATTGGGTTATAATATTTTCATAAACTAGTAGCCTCTTCCATTTGTATCACATCATGAAAGGGCACGTAAATCGACGAGGCTATCATACATATAAACTTTTACAACATTTCAAGAAGACCCAGCTGAATAATACTTATACATACAACCCACATATAAATGTCTACAGACTTCTAACAATATCAATGACAACATATGGTGGGACAGGGCCCCCGCCTTACCCCTGAATAACAAAACAATACTATACATCAATGGGCAGTGCCAAAAACTAGGCTTTGATACAATGGAGCCTCTTCCAGCTGAGCTGAGCGGGATCTTAAAATGATGGACTCCTAAAACCTGTACCTGTACCTGCGGGCATAAAACACAGCCCCCCCGAGAAAATAAAGTCAGTACAACAACTGGAAGCATATCTGAAATAGAGAAGCAGGGGGTAAATTATCAAATCAGCAACTTATACCTGGGAAAGTAAAATCATGCATGCTCAAATTTACAATATAGCCGGCCCTATCAGGCATCCGGTGAATTATATCTGTAGTACCATCATCTCCTTATTACAACACATTATCACATCAGCATATATATACATACGTACGTGGCCATCTAGTGAGGGCGCGATGAACAATGCAGTGGAATTTTGCACGATTACTATTCCTGGCCTGAGCGTGATAAAAGAAGTATTATAGTATACACGAGTAGAGTAGTGAGAAACAAAACACAGTTTAAATCATTATCAGAGACTCAATGAAGTCATCAGATGAATCATCCCTGGGGATCAGTGCACAAAGTATCTGATGTACACCCTCTAAATGTCACTAAGGACTATGTAAAAGAGAGTTTTGCAAATCTAAGACATATATCAGTATGAAATATCTTATAGACATCCGAGCATTGGTTATCTCAGAGCCTTATTTTTTACAAAAAAGAGCTTAGTCGAATCAATTGTTATACAGTCATATAGAAGACTCGAGGAATAGGAGTTTAACTACTTTAAAAGTCTTAACATCCAAAAGTGATCAAGAGTCCTGAAGTCATATTCAGAACCTAAGAGTGAATTTACCCCGAAGCTTTCATCATCCATAGCCTATATCTAAGACATGCCAAAAGGAATAGAAAAGATAGGCTTTACATACCTATGTCAAAAACATGCCAAGAGAGAGCTTCACATACCTCTTATGAGTTACTCTTTATCCCGTTCGCCTCGTCGTCCTTTGAAACTATTCAACATAAAAGTAATACGAATATTAACCACTTTTAGCTTTCCATCATCTTAGGTTGCACCTTAATATTCATGGAATCTATTTCCTTATTCGGCTCCTCGACTAGTTCTTTAATTAGTTAAGACGTTAACGAAAATTGGGCAGCACCTCCCCTATAATATGCCCTATCCAAATTTACAATTACATACCTAATCACTACAGAAAACCAACAACAACAAACTGCAGCATATGTTTAAGAAATTGACATCAATAATATACAGCATAAACTCCAAATGACTTGCTCGAAACTACGATACCAAAAGAGGGTCTCTAGTCTTTGTTTCGCAACACCTTTAATTATATGAAACGAGGGGTCGTGTAACTTAAACCAGCACCACCCACACCCCTATTATAGTACATTTAGTCCCTGCAACAAAACATCACACCCCTGCAGTAGCACCTCACAAGAACAACACTTTACTTCAACGACAATTCAACTATAACGACTCCAACTTCGTTTATTTCGAACGTCAAGCATCTCTATGATGTTTTGAAATTTATAGATAATTAAACAGAATATAATACACTTCTTAAAAATACCATTAACTCCAAATTAAGAGGAGAAACCTTACCTTACCTGAAATTGGCCAAAACTGCCAAATTGCAACTCGGAACTTCTCCAAACATGCTGAAATTAAGCGGGCTGTTTATGTCCCTTCTCCGCTGCACCAAATTAGAATTTTTGGTTATAAAACACTATTATATAACCTTGGGAAAACTTAAATAATTAATTCACTAACTAAAACTCAGAGGCTTACCTTGGTAGCCCCCAAACCCGTAGCCCTCCTTTCCTTGTCTCCAACATTTTCCTTCAGCTTTCTCTTGTTTGTTCCAAGTGTAAAGCTGAAGTTATAGTTACGTAGACATCGTAAGATACATATATACATATCCACATGGTTTAGAAACACCGTAGATAATTAATTTACGAAGAAAAAGTTAGAAACCTACCTTAGTTTCTTCTAAACCATGGCTGCCTCCTTTGCTCTTCTCACGTTTTCCCTTTCTTTTTGGCTGCTGTTTTGGAAAGAAAATGTGACTAAGAGTCAATTAACATATACATATATGTTGTCTTAGGGGGTGACATATGTCATCCCCTAAGGGTGACACGTGTTTGTCCCCCATTGGGCCAACACATACATGCTGCCAATAAGGGGATGCCATGTGGCATAGGGTCCACCTCCCCCCAAGAAGGTGGGTCACCTAATTGACCCCAAGAAGGTGATTCACCTGCTTGCTTGAGGTGCTGCCACGTGTCTCTCCTCTATTGGCTGCCATGTTTTGTCTTTTCCCTTTCCTCGTGGGTTCGTAATCTCGTCCTATTTTAGGAGCGTATGTAATACATGCTATATAAGCTTGGTATGTCCTCAAGTAACTCAAGTATGTTAGACTTCTAAGTTAGTAGCTTATGTAGGTAATTCGAGTCCTACAACTCATCACTTGGCCTCCAAATCCTTCCGTATTCTTATGACTCTATTTCCAACCGTCTCTACTATGGGGTATCACATTCTCCCTTCCTTAGAGTCATTTGATAGTGTCATAGCGTATACGACTCACATGATAATGTCTAAGGAACTTCTAAGACATTCTGAGTTTAAAAGTGTGGGGTATAACATCCTCCCCCCCTTTAGAACATTCGTCCCCGAATGTTAAACAAAACTTCCCTCAGTACCTTATACAAATCGTAGGGAGATTATTTACTATTTCCATAACACATACTTCTATCCAAGTACTTAATATACGAGTTTCAAGAGTTGGGGTTACTTTGCATACATCGGGAATAGGTGCGAATACTTGTGTTTCATGTTCTGTTCAGCTTCCCCGGTCATCCTCTTTTTGGTTTTGGTTTTGCTACAGTATCATGATGGAAGACACGTCTTTAGTCTACAATTTTATAGTTTGCCGATCTAAGATGGCGATAGGTTATTTCTCACAGGATTCCATTTTCTGGACATCATCTATGGAATATACCCTGGGTGGCTCATCAGTACCCTTGCGAAGCATCCCTATCTGATGGACTGGGCGTATAGTTTTCAAATAAAGTTGTAATCTCAACTTACCGACCACTTTGCCCACCTTACGTGCAACTTGATACCATCTAATATATTTTGGGTTAAGTTTCTTTTTTTTGTGTGACCCTGTTATGAACATCCAATCATCAATTTGAACTTTGTATGTCAATGGCGATTATCTGTATATTATTTCTTCAACTCTAGGCTGTTAATCCTTACCTTGCTCAATTATGTCGGGGCCCGTTAGGTTAGTCTCTCTAGCATCGCCCCATCCAGTAGGAGACTTACATATCTTGCTCTACCAGTCTTGTACGGGGCCATTGGAATACTGGAGTAGTAGCCATTATGATAGGAAACTCGATGAGTGATGGATAATCATCCCATCTACCTTCGAAGTTAATCTCCCAGCTTGCGACATATCCTCTAGCATCTAATAGTGCGCTTAGTCTGTTTAACAGCTCGAGGGAAAAATGCGGTACTAAGACCTGTTTGTGCTCCTGATCTCTTCTTGGACTTATCTCAAGACATTAATTATAATTGAAGTCCCTCTATCTGTGATATTAGCTGAGGAAGCCTCACGGAACCTTACTACCTCCTTGTCCTATAACTTCACCTAGTTCCAATTGCATATGTGGTCTTGCTTGAAGGCAAATGGGCTGATTCGTTAGCCTTCTCACAATAACCCGTATAGCACCCCACTCTTGAAGAGTATATCATAGGTGCATAATGACGTTGCTAATTTGGGAATCCTTAGCCTCGTATAGTCCTTCTCATTTTTTTTCAAACCTTTAACTGGCACTCTATCCTTTGGATTTTGCTTCTCAATCTTTAAAGTTGGCTGCCAAGTGGTGTTGAAATTTCCTCGCCCACTGGCCCATATATCCATTCTGTGGGTTGCCTCTCATTAACTGGTACTATATTGACGAACTGTGGCATTCGAGTACGTCGTCAGTTAGCAATTAGCTAATCCTTCTTGTCTTGCTTAAATCCTTTTTACAATACCCTCAATGTAACTTATAGTACTCCAGGAACAGAATCTCATATCGTTTCTCCGCCGCTAGTTCCGATTCTTCCATCTCGCACGATCACACCCGCACTATCATACTAAATTCCACCAGAATTTAGATATTAAGCATGTTTGGGCGAGAGTAATACTGGGATGGGTGACCTCCCTGGAAAGTCTTCGTGTCGCATTTCATTATAATCCTTGCAATAATGTGCGAGGCACTCAACTTAGCCCAAGATTTATCTTAGGGTCATCTCACCAATCTTTATGTGTTGCCTTGCCCTTTCCTCTATTAACTTGCAACCGGTATAGGGGTAGATCTTTAGTTCCACTACGACCATGTCCTTTTTTTGTTCATTTTGGTTTAACTCCTCCTATTGTATTCACCCCTTTTTGTACGCACCCATTCATTAGAATTGGCAACCGAGTAGCGTTAAAGTTCATTCATATAGTGACCTTTAGAGCCACTTTGAGTTCTGTCTATCCTTAGCTGGTATAGTTTTAAAGGAATTTGATATATAAGCTTGGCAATCCTATAGTAACCAGTTAGTCCTGTCCGTCTTATTTAAACAATTTCACAATTTTTCCTTACCCCCGTTTGTAACCTCCTTGACACATTCTCGTGTCATTCTTTACCTTTACGAGAATATGAGAGAGTGCAAGAAATACCTTGTCACACTTCTTTCTATTTCCTTATTTACTCCTTGCTCATCTTATCTCCTACCATAGGAGTCTTGCTATTTCTTTTCCTTGGTTATTTATCTATCGCAATATCATTTGCGACCAACTCTACAGCCAACATATGGCTTTTGATCTAGCATGCTGTCATTATCCTTTGTAGTGTCCCTTGATTTATTCGATATCCTTTCATTGGTATATTCTTTTGTTTTTATATATGCCCACTTTTGTTATATCATTAAGGGTCTCATCAAAACTTCTTAACGCTGTCTTACACACCATTCTGACTTCTATCAAATTACTAGTGGCTTCCAGATCTTTCTAACTTGGTTCAACAAGGGATCTTATTGTAGTTTACACATCCGTCTCAAGCATATTGCCCCATCAATTGCCTCCATCTTACCCTAGCAGTCCTCTCACTTGCTTCCCCCTTTAGAGAGTACTTATACTTTTACCTGCTTATACCTTGCTCTATCTCTCTAGGTCCAGTCTCAAATTCATCTATTTTCCTTCCCCATTCTACTTAGTACTACATCATGTCCCCATTTTTCTGTATATTTTATAACCTGATTATCTACGTACGGAACCTTGGCTAAATCAAAATACGACTGGAACCTTTTCATACCTAGTGCGACATCTCCTCTATTAATATGTACTTAAGTAAGGGGACTCGTGGAATAATCATCCAAGGCCACATTTTACTTATCTTTATCAAAATTTAACTAGTACCCATAGTCGTTCCAATTTTAATTAGGCGGTGCTAGTATTCCGATGATAACTGTTCAAGGTTCTGTTGAAATAGTATATTTACCCCAACCTATATCCTTTATACCTTGGGGTGAATGTAGGTTACACCAATTATTCCTTAAGTTTGCCATCCTTGTCCCTAAAGGGTTCCACTATTTTTGGGGCGACGTTGTGTACATGCGTCATTTCTTTGTATCTTAAGCTCCATGCTCTTACTGCGTTCTTAACGTAGGCTTTTAACTTAGTCAACGTATACTAAGTGCACCTTACTAGTGGTCCAACTTTATCCCTGTATAACTGTATCACACCATTTAATTCATACTTACATAACCCCCTTTTTATTCGTACTCATATTCAGTTCCTGACATCTCTTTGAGGTGCTTCAGTTTAGAAGTCCTTTCCCCAATTAGTTGGTGGAGAATATAAACGATTATCGTAAACCATTTTCCAACCATTGTTGGAAGAAACTAGAATCTCTTAATTATCACAGTACTTCTTTTAATACTTGACCTACCTAGTCTCATTTCAAGTTTATCCTCGAGTTATGAACAACTCATCTAATTTACAATTAGGAGTTGGGGGTTTGGTACTTTCAAAATGATTGAAGCTCAATTATTGGACATCTTACACTTCAACCTGAGCTTCTCTTATTTTCTACAGCATAATTATGGCTGGAGATACTGTGGTCTGAACTATATTGCTCAGACAGACTTTTGTTTCTCCGACATATACTTCCCCAAGCAATATCTAAGGATTCTAAATGATGTAACCAAGGCAATATATCACCAAAACTAAGAATCGAATGACTAAAACCCGAACTAGTCACTATAAATGATCATCGATTCTAAATTTCACAATGGGATCACAAGACCTAAATCACCAACCTAAGCATACACTACAACTCAATATATATCAATTCTAGCCAATCCAATCTAATAAAAGTTGTCATGATCAAACCCCATAGGCCGCGACTAGGGTCCGATTTGAATCCCCGTATACATGTCTATCAACTGTGGTCGAGTCAAATTATAATTAACATAATACCATGAAACAGAACCCTATTGGGTGATAATATTTTCATAAGCTAGTAGCCTCTTTCATTTGTATCACATCATGAAAGGGCACGTAAGCCGACTAGGCTGTTATACATATAAACTTTTACAACATTTCATAAAGATCCAGCTGAACAATAATTACACATACAACCCACATGTACATGTCTGCAGACCTCTAACAATATCAATGACAACATATGGTGGGACAGGGCCCCCTCCTTACCCCTGAATAACAAAATAATACTATACATCAATGGGCAGTGCCAAAAACTAGGCTCCGATACAATGGAGCCTCTTCCAGCTGAGCTGAGCGGGATCCTAAGATGATGGACTCCCAAAACCTATACCTGTACCTATAGGCATGAAATGCAGCTCCCTTGAGAGAAGAGGGTTAGTACAACATATGTACTGAGTACGTAAAACATAACATAACACAACTGGAAGCATATCTGAAATAGAGAAGCAGAGGGTAAATTATCAAATCAACAACTTATACCTAGGAAAGTAAAATCATGTATGCTCAAATTTTCAATATAGCCGGCCCTATCAGGGATCTGGTGAATCATATCTGTAGTACAATCACCTCCTTATTACAACACATCATCACATCATCATATATATATATACATACTTGTCCTTCTAGTGAGGGCACGATGAACAATGTAGTGGAATTGTGCATGATTACTATTCCCGGCCCGAGCGCGATGAAAGAAGTGTTATAGTATACAGGGGCATGAGACTCGGGTTAATCTTATTTTACTTGATATCCTAGACTTCAATGTTATTTTGGGTATAGATTGGCTATCATCTCACCATGCGGTTTTGGAATATTATGCCAAGACCGTTACATTAGCCATGTATAGCGTTCCCCTTATCTTGTGGTAGGTTACTTATAATCGCTTACCTACTGGTATCATATCCTTTATGCAGGCTCGGCATCTAGTTGTGTTCAAGTGTTTAGCATACTTAGCATATTTATGTGATATGTCCAGCGAGGCCCCTACTATTGATTCAGTTTCTGTCATTAAGGAGTTTACTGATGTCTTCCATACTGACCTACCTGGCCTACCTACAGAGAGAGATATTGACTTTGTCATAGATTTGGAGCCAAGCACTAAGCCTATTTCTATACCACCTTACTGTATGGCCCCCTTAAATCTCAAGGAGCTTAGTGTGTATCTTAAGGATATTCTAGGTAAGGGCTTTATTCGCTCAATTATGTCATTGTGGGTTGCATTAGTCATGTTTGTTAAGAAGAAAAATGGTACTATGCAGACGTATGTTGATTACAGGCAGTTGAATAAGGTAATGGTGAAAAACCATTACCCCATGCCTTGTATCGATGATCTGTTCGACCAGCTTCAGGGTAAAGCCATGTTTTCCAAGATTGACTTGAAGTTCATCTACCACCAGTTGCATATTAGAGTTGCCGACATTCCTAAGACTATTTTTAAGACTCACTATGGACAATACGAGTTCCTTGTGATGTCTTTTGGGCTTATTAATTCCCTTATAGTTTTTATGGACCTTATGACTCTAGTATTCAGGCCTTATATTGACTCCTTCATAATCATATTCATCGATGATATACTAGTATTCTTGCATAGAAGAGAGGATCAAAAGCATCATTTGAGGGTTTTGCTCCAGACTTTAAGAGATCAACAACTTTATGCTAGATTCTAGAAGTGTGAGTTTTGGTTGAAGTCTGTGGCATTTCTAGGACAGTGGTGTCCAAGGAGCATATCATGGTAGTTTCAATGAAGATTGAGGTTATTTTTTGTTTGGCTAGGCCCACATCTATTATAGAGATTTAGAGATTTATCAAATTGGCTGGGTATTATAGGTACCTCATCCAGGGTTTCTCTACCATTGCAGCCCCATTGACCCAATTGACCCATCAGGATGTTCCCTTTGTATGGTCCGAAGAGTGTGAATTAAGATTTTATAAGCTTAAGGAGTTGCTTACCACCACTTCTATTATGACTATTCCAGTTGAGGGAGAGAGCTTTTTCAATATATTGTGATGCTTCGAGTGTAGGTCTTATGTGTGTTCTGATGCAGCGGAGCCGAGTTAATGCTTATGCTTCCATACAGTTAAGAGCACACGACCGCAACTTCCCCACACATGACCTAGAGTTGGCCATAGTAGTTTTTGCCCTCAATATGTGGAGGTACTACTTGTATGGGGTCCATTATGAGATATACATTGATCACCACAACCTGAAGTATATTATAATTTAGACGGATCTGGATTGAGCTATTAGCCGATTATGACATCTCTATCCTCTAACATATAGGCAAGGAGAATATAGTAGCATATGCCATGAGCCGGAAGGCAGGGAGTATGGGTAGTTTAGCTTAGTTGCCTGACATGGACAAACCCCTCGCCTTAGACATTCAGTCTTTGGCTAATAGGATGGTCAGGTTGGACATCTTAAATTTTAGGCTAATTTTGGCTACTGTGGGTGCTCGGTCATCTCTATTGGATCAGATTCATTGCCAGTAATTTGAGGATGGAGCATTGGTAGAGCTTCGAGAGTTGGTATTTTGAGGTGAGGGTGGACAGGGTTCTATAGATTCAGATAGAATACTATGATTTGATGGTTGCTGTTGTGTTCCCAGAGTTCGAGTCTTTATTCAGGTAATCCTTTGCGAGGCCTAAGATTCTGGGTACTCTATTGATCCAAGAACCACGCAGATGTATCAGGATTTCAAATAGCATTACTAGTGGTATGGCATGAAGAGAGTTATAGTTGAGTATGTATCCTATTTTTTGAGTTGCCAGCAGGTTAAGGTCGAGCATCAGAGGCCTAATGGAGTGTTTTAGAAATTACTTATTTCCAAGTGGAAATAGGAGTGGATTACTATGGATTTTGTGATGGGATTACTTAGGACACCTAGAGATAATAATGGTATTTGGGTAATCATTGATCGATTGACCAAGTCAGCACATTTCCTGTCGGTGTGGTCCACTTTTACTGTAGATCGTCTAGCTCAGATCTATATTTAGGAGGTGGTCCATCTGCATAGGGTACCAGTATCCATTATATTAGATCGGGGATCTTAGTTTACTTCCAGTTTTTAGAGGGCCTTTCATAGAGAGTTGGGAACTCGGGTTATCTTAGTATGACATTTCATCCATAGACTGATGGCCAATTGGAGTGTACTATTCAGGTTCTAGAGGATATGATATGAGCTTGTGTATTGGAGTTTGGGCTTATTGGGAGCAGTACTTATCTATGACAGAGTTTATGTACAACAACAACTACACTTTATTATTCAGATGGCCCCGTTCGAGGCCTTATATAGTACGCTTTGTCATACTCTAATTGGTTGGTTAGAGTCTTTCGAGGCTGGGCCACACAATACCAATTTACTTCAGGATGTCGTTGCTAGGTTTTGGGTTATCCAGGATAGGCCGAAGATGGCACATAGTAGGAACCATAGTTATGCTGATCATAGGCATCGACCCTTGCGCTTTGAGGTTAGAGATCGGGTATTCTTATGAGTGTCTCCCTTGAAGGGCGTGATGAGATTCGACAGGCAAGGTAAGATTAGCCCCAGGTATATCGGCCCTTTTGAGATTCTGAGGAGGGTTGGAGAGGTTGCTTATGAGTTGGCTATGCCTCCTACATTTTTAGCTATATACCTTATTTTCCATGTTTCTATGCTGCACTGGTACATCCCAGATGAGTCCCACATACTTTAGTATGATACTATTTAGTTAGATGATCGCTTGACTTTTATTGAGGAGCCAGTTGCTATTCTAGCCAGAGATATTTGCTAGCATCGTTCTATGTTTCTCCCTATGGTTAAGGTCTAGTGGCACCATCGTCCGATTAAGGAGGCTACCTGTAAGACCGAGCAGGAGATGGGGGAGAAGTTCACTAACTTATTTAAGTCTCTAAGTATATCCTTGTCCTTACTTTCATGAATGAAAATTCTTTAAGTAGTGGATGTTGTAACAATCCTCTAGGTTATTTTTGTAATACTGCGTCCATTTTGGCGTTTAGAACAATCTTACAGAAACCGTAGGTCATTTATGACCTGTTGGCACCAGTAGCGCGGTCGCTTGCTCATTTATTTGGAGTTTAGACCCATTTTCTATTTTGGAGCTTTTATAACTTGAAAAGTTAACTTTGATCGTATCTTTAGGAAAATGACTTTAGAACTAAATTCTGACAGTTGCATCAGCTCCAAAATGACCAAAATAGGCTAGTAACATAGTTGTCATGAGTACCGAGGCAATCAGTATGAGTTTGAGGCCATTTGGTACTTTTGCCATTGAAAATTTGGCCTATTGTTTAGTTTGGTCAACATTCTTGGAAATTGCGCTCATATGAAAATTTCGACAGCACGGTTAGCTCTGAAATCTTGAGTGTTTTATAGAATGACCCTCCATTTGCTTTTCGAGGCTTCCGATCTAATTCTGAGGCCTATTGTGGAATTTGGATCAAAATGGCCCTTGGGAGTAGGACACAGTTTTAGTTGTAACGACCTTGTATTGAAATTTTGACTATGTCATTGAGTTCGGAACAACAAATTTGTGGGGTAGCATATCTTGTTTGCACGTACGGGATTCCAAATGAATTCTAATCACCCTATCGGAATACTTGAAATTCCAAAAACTCAGCTTTGCAGCTGATATCTGGTATGGGAGAATTTATTCTCCTCAATCCCAGGCCCTTGTCCGCATTTGCGGAGGTGCAGGAAATTGTTTTCTGCGTTTGCATAGCCATGTCCACATTCACTAAAGTATGCCTCTTTTGCCTACACATTCGCGGAGACTTGGTCGCATGCACGGAGGTGTAAGTCTGTTACCTCTGTGTTCGTGAAGGACAAGCTTGCTTACCTCCATGTTCGCAGGCCACTTAGTCCACGTTCGCAAAGGCCAAGGTCCTGGTCTTTTAATAAAAGACCAATGATGATTTAAGTCATAGCCTCTAACTTATAACTTCGATTTCTCCTTCATTTCCCAACCAAAATTGGCAATTAAAAGGACTAGAGTTAAGAGAATTTCATGAGGAATCCGGTGGGGTGCTCAAAAAATTTAGGGGAGGCTTCATGTGAGATAAATATACGAAATTAGCTACTGTTTTAGTCTTTTTCGGAATAAAATTTGGTCAAATCTTGGAAGCTTGTATCTTGGCCAATTTAACTCCATTTTTACTATTTCTTGAGGCTAGATTGTGGGTTTTTATTTGCATGGAACATCATGGTATATTTGGTTTGGGGTGTGAGAATTTTATTTATGAGAAATAACTGCGTAAAGGTGCTTCCATGTTCATCTCTTTTGCTTAAAATTTGGGAAATTGTTGCATGATCATCTTGCATTATTTTTCCACCCGAATTGTGTTGTAATTCAATCCTTGAGCTTAGGGTGAAGTTAAGAACCTATTTTGTGGCTAATTTCAGAATTTTGAATGCGGGTCCCATATTTCTATTTTAGACCCCACAATTGGTAAGTCTCCAAAAATTATGAAACTAGTGTCTAAACGATCCTAACAATGTTGTGATTCTATTTTTGATAGCATAGGAGTGTTCTGAGTCTATTCTGAAGGAAAAAGCTTTGGCACCATAATTTGGAGAGCATGTGATCAACCCACATGTAGGCTACAACTTTTCTCTCTTTAAATTGAATAGGAATATGTGAAAGCATGTTGAAATAGATGGAATTTGGGTTGGGTAGCTTATTTGTACATCTTAGGTGTTAGCAATCATGTTTTAGGCTTTTATTGAGTTTTTCCGATAATTGGAAGTTTGTATTCCATTCCGTTATTTGTTGGTAGTGTAAGAAGGGTTGAATACTTATATTGCTGATATTGTGGAGCATGTTGGCCTTAGTATAGGTTGTAAAACTGCCTTAGTTGCCTCGACATTGCTCCGGTGGGCTTAGATCCTTGTAGAATGGCGTATCAGAATAGTGCCTAATTGTTTGGACTTACCTAGGTGGTAACCTTGCATTCATGAATACCCTTATCAATACCTCCGTGTTACTTTGACTTTTGATATGCGTTGGCAGGTCTAGAATTTGTGAGCATTTAGTTTCAGCTCCAGTTCGAGCTTTGGTGGCATACCAGTTGACTCATAGGGAAGGAGATTCCCAAAACTGTTATCGTCCAGTTGGAAAGGAGAATATTCGGCACCTTGGGATAATCATCTTAGAGCATCTGGGTACCCTACCGCGGACTCCATTCTGAATTTTCATAGGGGAGCATCCAGGTACACAACCCCAGCCTCTATCGACTTACTTATATACAGAGCATCCGGGTACCCAGCTTCGGCCTCGACTGTATCGATGTCTTATGGCAAGAATTTGGGTACTCAGCCTCGGACATGATCGTTCTGATGCATTATTGTGAGAATTTGAGTACCCACCTTGAGCTCGACCACCTTGAATACTCAGGGGAGGATTTGGGTCCTAGTCTCGGCCTCAACCCCTAAAGCTTCCCTAGTTCATTAATTCTTGGAGATTATTTGTTTGAAAGTGAAATAGTTCTTGGATTCTTGGCATTACAGATTCTTGGTTCCTAGACTTGGTAGTTGTAGCTATTACGTGTACTCAGCGGGCTTATGGGGGTTCGTTTGGGTTGTTATTTTTACTTGCGAACGAGTATCGCGACTGGGCTTATGGGGGCCCAGTTAGGTGTAGTTAGTTGTAGTTCTCTTAGCTAGTAGTTTTTCCACCTTAGATGCTTATGTTGATTCCTGTTTATGTTTACTTCTCTTTTTCATACTATTCTTATCTTTTCTGCTTAGTCGGCCTATGATGCCTATTGGGTACCTGTTGTTCTTGTACTCATACTAAACTTAGCATATAATTTTGTAATGAAAGACCGAGTACCAGCCACCATCGCGTATAGATCGAGCCTGTTGTAGTCAGCTCCGAAGACCAGGGTGAGCACTTGCCATTTTGAGATCATTTCTATCTCCTTCAGCTTGAATGGCCCATCTTTTGCTTTTTAAGACTAGCTAGTTGATGTATATATTTTCCAACTTTTGGTACTTGTACTCGTCTTTTATGTTGTAGCAGCTCTATACTTATGACCTCCACATTCTAGGAGGGATCCTTAGTTGTATATATCAGGTTTTGGTTTTGTTTCCGCTCATTTATTTTGTCTATGATTAGAATTTCGTCCTAATGGTTAGTTTCTACCCTTAACCCATTACTTGTCGTTACAGGTTGGCTTACCTACTAGGGGTTATAGTAGGTGTCACCATGACTTGAAAAATCGGGTCATGATATTTATTTGATATATTAGGTTGTAGTTATTTTTATATTTAATGTATTTAATGTTTTATGTATTGGTACAATATATTTCTATAAACTTGTAATTTATCCCCAAGTTTTTGTCATGTTAAAGAAGTCCATGACCCCACAACCAAATTTATTAAAATATTAAAGAGTCCATGACCCCACAACCTAAGTTTTTAAAATGTTAAAGAGACACATGGCCCCACAATCCAAACCCAGTTTTTCACTTTTTCTTAACCTAACCCTAAAATAAATGAAAAAGAAATGTAGTGGCTATTTCTTAAAATAAGTTTTGAGGGTTTCCCCCAACCTAATTAATCTCCACTTCCTTCGTCTGGTGAAGGAGTGGAAAACTCAAAACTAGCAACTTAAACCTCTCCTATGCTCGAGGTAGACCTTATCTTTCTTCCTGAAATCTAAAATTTCACTTATAAATTTTGTGGTCTTACCATATCGAAGGAATTATACTAGAAACGTTTTCACCATACCATCCCAAGTAGTGAAGTGTTAGCAAGTTCTACTTTTATTCATCTCTTCGCTTACCGCAATCAAGAAAAGGGTAAAATGGAAAGTCTTACATACTCGTCAGAAACATCATGAGTGATGTATGTATCATCAATAGATTGAAGTCTTATATACTCATCAAAGGCATCAAGAGTAATGTATGTATCATCAATCTTCAAAAAATTTGGAGATGATATTGTGGGTCCTTATGAGGTAGAATTGGAAACTGCTGCTTATATGTAGATATTGCACCATGTTCTATTTTGAGCTCCCATCTTCCCATGATGGCATTATTATATTCACAATACTCGAATTCATATTTTGGGTGAGTGGTACTTCCATTTTGCTAATCGTCAACAGGGATTGCCTAGATTCCATATTCACTAGTTGTTCAACTACTTGTTAACTCCCTTCTACACTAGTGAGGAATCTTTCTAGCTATGCTTGAAAGTCAGCGACATCATTTTCACTCGCCATGTGTCATACTCAAATCTATCACATGGAAATTCAAAAGATAAATCAAAACGTTAATACTTGTATCATAAATTAATAATTGAAAAAATCTTCAAATTTATCAATACTTAAGTCCCAACAATGACTCTAAAACTTATTAGGATGTCAGTGTTGAAAATATAAACTTGTTCACATTATTTTCTTTGTTCAATTTAATTTAGTTCATGAACTAGTAGATTAATGTATTAGGAGATACATGAATTGGTGGAAAAGTCTAGATTAAGTCTAGTTAGTTTTATTCATGAACATGGAGGATGTGAAGCATTAATTATGATACATATATGCTAGGCTAGATACTGTTATTCCTATATCAAAGTTAGCAAATCAGAAACAATAAAGATGAAAAAAAATCCTAGTCCACAGAATTCACTGTGTTTCCTTAAGGAATTTAATCCCTCACTGTATCCGAGGTTATGAATTATTTACTCCCAAGATAAAATAGATAAACTATTAAAGAAGTAGCAGTATCTCAAACTTCAATAATTTCAGCGAACTCAAAAGCCAACAATAAAATGACACAAAGACTCAACTTTTTTTGGAAGAAAATATATATGCAGAAAAGGAAGAAATTTGATATTTAAAAATGACAGGAAAATCCTCTATTTATAGACAATAAAGAATAGTATGAACAGGTTCTTATTGTGGTTTATCAGAAAAGTCACAAACCTTCGTAAACGTCACAACCTTTCATAAAAGTCGCAACTCTTTAAAAAAGTCACAACTTTTTAGAAAAGCCACAACCTTTTGGAAAGTTACAACCTTTCAGAATTATTATACCCCGTACCTTTGTGCTCCGTAACGTCTTTTTAAGCTTCTTAAAAGTTGTCACATGACCCATATTATCTACAACATAATCAAATAACTCTAAGGAAGAGAGGATGTGACGTCCCTTAAGAGTGAAGGTTGGAAATAGGTCTATAAGGATTTAAAACGAGTTGGAGGCCAAGTAATGAGTCGTAGGACTCGACTTACTTGCTTAAGCTATCAACTTGGATGTTTTACATACTTAAGCTATTGGAGTACGTGTTGATCTTCCATGGCAAGGTATACATAGGTTCTTAAAGTAAGATGAGATTACGAACCCATAAAAATGAAGAAAGCAGGTGACAAGTAGGTGACACACCTACTTGGGCTAAGTAGGTGACCCACCTACTTAGGGTGGATCCCACGCTACCACGTGGCAGCGTATGATTGGTTGTATGGCGTGAGGTATCACCCTAGGGGGATGACACATGTCACCCCTAGGAGATTCCACATGTCCCCTTTTAAGGACACATATATATACATGTGTATTGCTGATCAACATCATTTTCAGAATTTTTGCCTTAGAAAAAGTTGAGAGAAAAGCTAGAGAGCAAGAATAAGGGAGCTACGACTAGGGTTCTTCCAAGGTAAGTTCCCCAAATTATAAAATTTATCGTTAGGGAAAATAGGAGGTTTTTTTTCTTGTTAACAGACCCGTTTTTGAATGATACTGCTGTTAGTAAAATGAGTATAACTCCTTGTGTAAGGCTTCGTTTCAAGTGATTCAAGATATTTTGGAAAGATATTTCATAGTTATATAACTTTTATTTAGCCTCTAAAATCCAATTTTGCTTTTCTCTGCTAAAAAAAGGGTGGTGAAGCATGGGGGAGCTGCTGCCTAGATTTCATTTAGAAATTCTACAAGGACTGCTGTTGGTATTTTGGGCATATCGTTTTGTACAAAATTATTGTAGGGGTGATTCAAACTTGTATGACAATACAAGACAGTAGGCTATCCAGAATTCACGTTTTGATAATTTTGGCGAGTTTGACGAGTTTAGGTTAAAATAAGGGTTTTCCTTTCAATTTGGAGTTTATGGTGTGGTTATGATGTGTATTATACGTTGTGTAAGTGGCTGGAAATAGGTAATTTCCATAAATATGCTTGACATTAAAAACAAACCAAATTGGAGTTGTTATAGTTAAATTGTAGTCGAAGCAATGTGTTATGCTTGTGGTGTGTGGTTGCAGGTGTGTGGTGATATGTTGGAGGGACTAAAAGTGTTCTAAAATAGGTGGGGAAGTTGTTGGTTGAAGCCACACGACCTTCCGCTTCGTACGGTTAAAGGTTTTACGAAGTAGAAACTAAAAACCCTATTTTGATATCGTAGGTTTGAGCGAGTCACTTGGAGGTTGTATTATGTAATGTTGAAGTGAATTGCTTGTATATATGTTGCAGGTTGTTTTTGTTGGTTGGCTGTATTACTTAGGAATGTAATTGGAAATTCAGATAGGGCATGTTATAGGGGAGGTGCTGCCCGTTTTTCGTTAACTTTCTAGCTAACTAAAGAACTAGTCGAGAAGGTGAGCGAGGAAATGAGTTCTATGAATACTCATGTATAACTTAAGATGATGAAAAGTCTAGGGTTTTTGATATTCATATTGCTTTCGTGTTAAATTGGTTCAGAGGACGACAAGGCGAACGCGGTAAAGATTAATCCGTAAGAGGTATGTAAAGCCTATGTTTTCTTTCTTTGGGGCATGTCTTAGATTTAAGTGACAAATGATATGTGTATGAATCTTGGGGTAACTCTATTCATGAGATCTGAACATGATTCCTGATTCATAATCTGTGCTCACTTCTGAATGTTAAGACTCTTAAAGTAGTTAAGCTCCCATCCTTCAAGTCTTCTATATGCTGAAAAGTAGTGTATGTAAAGCTTAACTCTTCTTTTCTTGTGGCATGTCTTAGCCATATGTGGTTGGTATGTGTGATATGGAGGTAGTTTCATTCTTAGAACCCCGAGCATGACTCGTTAATCTTAGTCACTTCTTGATGTTAGAACTCCCGCAATGGTTGAGTTATTGTCTTGTAAGCCTTTTATGTGATAAAAAGTAATACACGTAAAGCCTATCTCTTCCTTTTCTTGAAATAGCTTAATGTAAGTGAAAGGATATATGATATGAGTTAGAGACAATTCCATTTACATGTTCTGGATGTGACTCATGACTTGGACTCATTTTTAAATGATAAAGGCTATTAAGTAGTTAAACTACGACCCTTAAGCCTTCTATATGCTAAATAATGATTGGAGGTGTAAGCTCCTATACCTACAGAATCTTTGACACATCTTATGATGATATTTGAGAAATGTTTGTTATGCTACCAAGTTTTACGTGCACGTATATACATTATTATATTATATAGGGATCGATTCGGACGTTCCTCAACACTAACTTGTTATGTATAGGGATCGGGCCATATGTTCATCGGTACTAACCTGTTATGTATAGGGATCAGGCCGTATGTTCCTCGACACTAACCTATTATATATATGGACTGGGCCGAACGCTCCTCGGCACTAACTTGATATATATGGATCGGGCTGTACGTTCCACAGTGCGAATAATATGTATATGTCTATTGTGATAGATGATGTATTTATAATACTGAGTCCCCGAGTAGGACGGATATGGTACGTGATACTGGTAGGTAGGAATTTATTTTATAAGGTGTAGGTACAGTACCTTACTAAATGCTATACTTGATTTCCTGCATATCTGTTTCAGTTGTTATCTCAGTTATGTTATGCTTATATACACAGTACATATGTCGTACTGACCCCCCTTTCTTCGGGGGGGTGCATTTCATGCCCACAGGTACAGACACAGGTTTTGAGAGTCCGCCAGCTTAGGATTCCACTCAGCCAGTTTGGAAGAAGATCCATTTATTCAGAGCCGAGTTGTAGTACCAAACCTCCTATATATATTTACTTATTTAGGGGTACGGTGTGGGCCCTGTCCCACCATATGTTACTATGAACATTATTAGAGGTTTTTAAACATATGTGTGGGTTATGCATGTATGTTCTGTTCAGTTATGTCGACATGACGTATTATAAATATTAAGATACTATGAAAGCTTTGTCGGCTGGCATGCCTTTTCATGATAAGATACAAATGAAAGAGGGAATAGGCATAAAAATGCTATGACCCACTGGGTTTCTTATATATAGTTCTTATATTGATTGTTACAACCGCTAGATACGTATACGGGGGCCCAGGTCGGAGCCCAGTCGTGGCCCACGGGGTTGGGTCGTGACAGGAATGGTCACAATCCTTTGGAAAAGGTACAATCTTTCGTAAACGTCACAACCTTTCATTCACATTCACAACTTTAAAACCCAACAATCCCCACATGAATGGGAATGGCTATTGTTAAAACATATGCATGAAAAACTGTGATTTGTAAGTAAGGATTAATTACATCTTGATAAGCAGGTTTCCTTTTAAACTTTCCGTAGTGAGCATATATCGGATATACTCAGTCAATTGGTAGATTTGATATTTTTGAACCATCAAGCTTTGGTATATACCTAGACACATAAGTCACATCATCAATCCTTTAACTGTTTATGGTTCTCATTTTTTTATTTATATTAGCCATGAACACTTTTTGGTTAATAAGTGTGTAGAGAACTAGCCTTATCGAACTCTCCTTAAAGCGACTTAAACTTCACACTTACATAGGTGATATCTAAATATGTTATCTCGTAGAAATATCATTTGATATGCCCTGTGTCAAATTTAGTTATCATTAAAAGAACCTAATGCCTTATCCTTGTTACTGAACATTATCACATCATGAGAATGGACCATTAGAAATTATTTTAACAATGTTGAACCATCATCAATGACTTTGTTTAATCTCCTTGAATCTAGATCTTGGGATCTCCAGTCTTCTAGGTAGAGTTACTACCACGATGATTTGTCCTCGGCCATAGTCCCATTCTCATTGATGATCTCTTCAACTCCATCTCTAGTTAGGCCTTTGGTAAGTAGATCCGACACATTCTCCTTTGACTTTACATAGTCAATTGTGATAATTCCACTAGAGAGTAGTAGTCTAACAATAATGTGTCTTCATCGTATATGATGAGACTTTTCCTCATATATCATGCTCCTTGCCCTACGTATTGCAATATGACTATCATAGTGCATGCATACTGGAGCCAAAGACTAGGTCCAAAAAAGAATATCTTTCAAGAAATTTCGGAGCTAATGAGATTCTTCACTGGCCTTATTTAGAGAGATAAGCTTAGATTTCACTGTACAGCGAGCGATATATGTCAGTTTGAAAGATTTCCAATAGACTGATCCTCTACCAAGAGTACATGTGTATCCACACATGGATTTTACTTCATTTGACTCGTTGATCCAATTTGCATCACTATATCCTTTCAGTACTACCGAATATTTGTTATAATGCAAAATATAGTTGATTATGTTTTAACTACACCAAAACTTTTTTCATTGTCATCCAATGAGTTTATTTGAGTTTATTAGAATTACTATTGAACCCATTCAACTTAATAATAGCACAAGCTATATATGATCTCGTACAATTCATGATATACATCATATTTCTAAATAATCTTACAGAATCCAATTGTGAATCACTTTCACCTTCATTATTTTGAAGTGCAAAGCTCACATCTATTGGAGTCTTAGACGTACTAAAATTTAAATTCTTTTGCTTTTGTTACCTTTTCAATATAATGAGACTGTAACAATTCTAAACCATGTGAAGTTATAAGGATTCTTATACTTCAGATCACATCGGCAACTCCAAGATCTTTCATATCAAAGTTACTTTCTATCATATGCTTAGTAGCATATATGTCATAACTCTCTCTATGATGATTTAATTTTAGTCAGTATTCATATCTATATAAATAATTGTATTTTAATAGACATGTATTTTCATGAAAGATCATAATATTTTAAGTGACACTTTTTCATAAGATAGAACAACTCTTTTGAAAAAGTATATATATTTAATTTGGTAGGTTCATACTAGTCATATCATATTATATACTAGTAAATGAGAAACTCAACAACCAAAATATACTCCAAGAATTTTGTGGGTCTAACATAATACAAGAATATCATTCAATTTCATATCTTGTGCTTCCATATTTAAATTAGATGCCAAGTCTAATTTTATGTTTATCTTAAGCAAAGAACCCTCAAATTTTATTTTTCAAGTATTTGAAAGTAATTTTCCACATATTTGTTTTCTTATTCTTTCAAATGTATACGTAATGACAACATAAATCTCATTTTAAAATAATATTCTACAAAAGAATTGTAGTTCTTCCATTTCCTCTGAGAATCTTTACATATTGTCAAAGATTAATTCATAGAAGCATCCATTGTAGGCACAAAACATTAATTTTATGTCAGTAGTATCTTTTTGTTTCCTTCTGTCACAATTAGATAGACCACATACTATTGAAAATAATAATACTAAAGACGACATCTTTATACGACTTATTTCTACTTAACAATGAAGTTTTTATATTCTTTAAATCGTCAATTGAATGAAATTTGAATGTCGATGAAGTTTTTATGACTTCTAATATTTCAAATTCAGACACGGTAGAAAACTAAGAGGTTTTAATCTCCAAAAACCAAAAATACAACACCGTTTCTAGTTAACAATGAAGTTTTTATATTCTTCAAATCATTTACTCTTTATATTCTTGACGAAGTTTTTATACTCTTCAAGTCAGAATATTCATTCAAATACAATGTTTAATAAATTGGTGAAGTTTATATATTCTTCAAATCAAGGGAGTATAAAATCAAAAGATTTTAGTCTCCAAATATCAGACACAATCGAATTTCACACAGTATAGAAAACTACACAAATTTAGTCTCCAAATAAGAATTAGAAAATCATAATGATATGATTTTCTTTTCAAAAAACTTCCCCTCATTACCAAATTTGTTGGACTGACTTCAAATCTATGAATGATAAATTATATAGAGCTTCCACTTAGTAATACCAAATAATATTTTCTTTTCTGAAACAAATTTAATATTTGATGAAGTTTTCATATTCTTCAAATCGAATATTAAACTTTATTTTCTTCTTATTTTTTGAAAAAACAATATCCGGCCATCAACGTTCTTAGATTAAGGTCCTTGAAAGATGCCTCCAATATTGGATGTAGTACACACAAAAAAGTTTCTCTATCCTATTTTATCACAACAAATAATAAACCTTTGAAAATAGTTTGTAAAAACGACTAAGATAATAACACATTATTTAACTTAATCATCTTTAATTTGACCAAAGTTATGGTAAGGAAAAAAATACTACTTTTACTATCAAGTCTAAGATTCCTTCATAATGTACTTACCTAGACATAGCAGAATCATATAAATACCATGGCAATGACTTCTAAGATATATCGTGCCCCAATAAAAAAATCTTAGACACAGGAAAAAATATTAAAATCATGAAGCTGGTTATTCCTGTATCAAATTTAGCAAACCAAAAATAATAAAGATGAAAAAAAATTTGAATCAACAAAATTGACTGTGTGTCCTTAAGGAATTTAATCACCTCATTGTACCTGAGGTTATGAATTGTTTTCTCTCAAGATTAAACGGATAAACTATTAAAGAAGTAACAGTATCTCAAACTTGAATAATTTCAGCAAACTCAAAAGTCAACAACAAAATCACAAAAACACTCAACTTTATTTGTAATAAAATATATATGCAAAAGTGGGAGAAATTTGATGTTTAAAAATGAGAGAAAATGTTTTATTTATAGAAAATAAAAGGTAGTGTGAACAGGTGCTTATTATGGCTTATCAGAAAAGTCACAACCCTTCGCAAAAATTGCAATTGTTCAAAAAAGTCACAACTTTTTAGAAAAGTCACAACCTTTCAGAACAGTCACAACCCTTTGGAAAAGGCACAACCTTTCATAAAGGACATAACTTTTCATTTATATTCACACATTTAAAACCCAACAGATGCATGAATGAATTCACCTATAAATAGTCATGTAATCTAGTCATATTGAAGCAAGAAAAAGTTGAATAGAAAATCATCTTTCTTCTACTTCTCTTCTACTAGGTATTGATTATTATTTGTATTGTGTTTATCTCCCACATTTCCAACAGTCAGTGCACATATAGGTGTTTTGTGGTTATGAAGTAATATAGTGATTGTTTTTTCAATCAAAAGTCGAATTCCACAGAAACTTACGACTGACATTTATTTGATCAATGTAATCTATTATACTTTAGAAAACAAATCTTCTCACACAAAGAGAATTCATATTTTGGCAATCCCAAATGCACTTGTATCTCCCGTATGGGAACCAAATAAGGCAAAGTAGGTATAATTCTCTCCTAGTAGCGACTCTGCTCCAGTAGGAATGAATCCTACTCCATTTAACCCATGTTCTATTTATAACTTTCATCTTTCAAGTTCTATTAAGGATTATCCATTTACCGTAGTGGTTGCAAAGTAAAAGAATATTAAGTGCAAGATTAAGAAAATAAGTCATATGGCAGTAAAGCAAAAAAATTAGATTATGATACAACATTCACACTTTGGACATAACGATATAACAAAGGCATTTAGTCACTCATAATTCGATTACACTTGCAAATATTTATGTTTTGAGAAAGAATAATTCTAAGTAAAAGAGAAGAGAAGTAATTCTTGGAGAAATAATCCTTGCGCCTTCGTTATATGCTCAAAATATTGATGATAACTCAAATGGCTCATAATTGAGTTGAGGAAGCTTTGGGTACGAAGCCAGTCTCTATTCTGTCATATCAGATGGCTCCAGTTGAGTTGAGGGAGCTTAAGGTGCAGCTCTAGTACCTCTTGAGTAAGGGTTTTATCATGCCAGTGTATCCCCTTGGGGTGTTTCTATTCTATTCATGAAAAAGAAGGATGGTACCTTGCGTATGTGCACTGATTACAGGCAACTAAATAAGGTGACCATCAAAAATAGGTACCCAACTCAGTGAATTGACGACTTATTTGACCATCTCAAGAGTGCAATAGTGCTCTCTAAGATAGACTTGAGGTCAGGGTACCACTAGCTGAGGATTAGGAAGTCAAATATCCCTAAGATTGCTTTTAGGACTTGATACGGACACTATCAGTTCTTAGTCATGTCTTTTGAGTTGACTAATGCCCACGCAACATTCATGGATTTGATGAACTATGTGTTCAGGCCCTACTTGGATTTTTCATTGTATTCACTGATGACATTCTAGTCTACTCCGGGAGTAGAGAGCAGCATGAGCAACACCTAAGGATAGTACTTCAGACCTTGTAAGATCAATAGTTGTATGCCAAATTCACTAAGTGAGAATTCTAGCTTGAGTCAGTGACATTCGTAGAACACGTGGTGTCTAAGGATGGGATTATGGTAGATCCAGCAAAAATAGCGAAAGTTCATGATAGGGATAGGCCCACCTCTCCTACCAAGGTCCGTAGTTTCATCGGGTTGGCAGGGTATTACATACGGTTTGTAGAGGGGTTCTCTTCTATTACAGTGCCTTTGACCAGACTGACATAGAAGAATATTCATTTCCAGTGGTTTGACAAGTGTGATGTGAGCTTCTTGAAGCTCAAGGCCTTATTGACTGCAGTTTCGATTCTTACTCTTCTTGTTGAGGGCCAGGGATTTATAGTGTATTATGATGCTTTAGGTGTTGACTTGGGTTACCTTCTAAAGTAGAAGGGTAGGGTTATTGCATGTGCTTCCTAGCAACTGAAGGTACATGAACAGAACTACCTCACAAATGATCTAGAGTTGGCGGTGGTAGTCTTTACATTGAAGAGTTAGAGGCAGTACTTGTATGGATCCCATTGTGAGATCTACATTGACCATCATAGTCTTCAATACATATTCATCTAAAACGTCCTTAATTTGAGACAATGCAGGTGGTTAGAGATACTAAAGGATTATGACATCACCATCCTTAATCACCAGATCAAGGCAAAAGTAATAGAAGATACCTTGAGCCGTAAGGCAATGAGTATGGGGCGTTTGGCCTTCTTATCAGGTAAGGAGCTACCATTGTCTTCGGACATTCAGACCTTTGTTAACCAGATAGTCCATCTTGATATTTTTGAGCCCGACAAGGTACTTGCTTGTGTAGAGGCTAGATCTTCCTTGATGGAGAAGATTTGGACACAGCAATTTGAGGACCCACAGTTGAGGGTAATTCGTGATAAAGTACTCAGTGGGGAGGCCAGGAAGGTGACCTTAGATCTGGAGGGCATTTTTAGGATTAACAGTCGTATCTGTGTTCCTAAAGTTGGAGATCTAGTCAGGTTCATCCTTGAGTAGGCCTATTATTCTAGATATTCCATTCATCCCAGTACGATAAAGTTGTATCGTGACCTACGGCAACATTACTAGTTTTGTGGAATGAAGTGAGATATTATAGCTTTTGTGTCTAGGTGCTTGAATTTTCAGTAGGTTAAGTTTGAGCATCAGAGGCCAGGTGGTTTTATTTAGTGACTACCTATTCTAGAGTGGAAGTGGGAGTGGATAGCTATGATCTTTATAGTGGGTTTTCTACGTACCTCCTAGGATTTTGATTCTATTTGGGTCATTATAGAATGATTGACAAAGTCAGCTCTCTTCTTACTGATCTAGACTACTTGCACTTCACAGAAGTTAGCTTAGCTTTACATACGGGAGGTGGTACGATTGCATGGGGTGAAAGTATCTATCATTTCAGCTAGTGGTACTCAGTTCACTTTGTATTTATAGGGGCCTATACAGAAAGATTTGGGTACTTGAGTCGAGCTCAACACATCTTTCCACCACCAGATAGATAGCCAGTGAGAGAGGACCATTCAAGTCTTGGAGGACATGCTATAGGCTTGTATGATTAATTTTGGAGGTTAGTGGAATTAGTCCTTGGCTTTTACAGAGTTTGAATATAATAAGAGCCATTTGAGCATCAATATGGAACCTTTAAAGGCATTATATGGTAGGAGGTGTCATTATCCAATGGGATAATTTAATGCCTTTGAGATTAGTCCTTGGGGAACCGTTGTTCTACGTGATTCGATGGACATAGTTTGTATGATTTGGGAGAGTCTCCGTACTACCCATAGTAGACAAAAGAATTATGCTAATTGGAAAGTGCGGCCTTTGGAGTTTATTATTAGATTGGGTATTCCTACGAGTATCGCCCATAAAGTGCGTGCTGAGATTCTGGAGGAGGGGTAAGCTCAGCCCTAGGTTTATTGCCCTTTCCCCCAGCACTTTTAGGTGTTCACCCTGTGTTCCATGTATCTATTCTATGGTGGTACATTTTAGATGAGTCTGACGTGATTCAGTGGGATTCAGTCCAGTTTGATGAGTCCCTAGCCCTTGAAAAGGAGCCTATAGTTATTTTGGATAGGCAGGTTAGGAAGTTGAGCTCTAAGGAGATGCCATTGGTGAAAGTCCAGTGGCAGCATCGTCAGGGGAACTTAGGAGACCAACTAGGACATGCGGACATGATATCCTCATCTTTTTGAGCCACCGGGTACCCTTCTTCCTTGACTTTTGAGGATAAAAGTCATTTTAGCAGTGGATGTTATAATTTCTTCCAAGGACATTTTCATACTTTTATGTGTTTTTATTATTTTACCCCTTCCCGTAGCTTCTTTATAGCTTATATGTGGTGTTGGGATGGGTTGCATGCTTCTCAAAAGGGTTCGTTGAGTTTTTAGATGGTTTGGCCATTCTTGAAGCTTAAGTCTTGAAAGAGATGACTTGAGGCAGCCCTCGGAGATTCTGATGTTGGATGACAATTTCATCAGTTCTCAGCTCTGAGAAGGTCATTTTGGTATACAAGGAAGGTTGTTTTTGATTTGGGATCCTTCGTTTTGATTTGGTGCGATTAGTCGTTTTAACTTTGAAGTTTTGGCCAAGTTTGACTGAAGTTAGCTTTGGAAGGCCAAGTTTGGTTTAGAATGACTTTTGGTTTGATTCTCGAGATGTTTGAAATAGTTTTAGGCTCATTTCCCTATTTTAGAACCTTTATAACTTAAAAAGATGACTTCAGTCATAGGCTATGGTAAACGACCTCAGAACTGAATTCTAACGGTTCCATCAGCTCTAGGGCAATCAAATTAAGCTAGTACCATGGTTGGGATAAGTATCAATGCAATCAGTATGAGTTTGGAGCCATTTAACACTTTTTCCTTCGGAAATTAGCCTTTGGTTGACCTTGGACAACATTCTTGGAAATTGCACCCAAATGGAAATTATGACAGTGCGGTTAGTTCTAAAATGTTGAGTTTGGTCTACAATGGCCCTTTATTTGCTTTCTGAGGCTTCCAGTCTAATTCTAAGGCCCATTATAGAAAATGACATTTGGGTATGGGGCCCAATTTTTTTAAAAGACCTCGTATGGGAATTTTGAATGCGTCATTGAGTCTAGAGGGCTGAATTTAGTAGGGTAGCATATCTTGTTTGTGCACACGGGGTTTCAAATGAATTCGGAATACCCCGTCGGAGAACTTGGCATGGCAAGCTCAATTTGCACCAACAGGCACCTAGTGCCGTCGCTAAAGTGACTCTAAGTCACTAAAGCGAGTATTGCTAAAGCGGCCAAGATATCGCTAAAATGACCAAGCAACAGGTGTCGGGTGTCGCTAAAGCAACCAGATGTCGCTAAAGCCAACTGTCACTTAAGCGACCTGGTGTCTCTAAAGCGACACCCACCTCTCTGAGGTTTTCACTTAAGCTAACATTGGGGGCTCCCTAAAGAGACCTCAAAGACTTATTTTTGGTCTCTTTTTCAGATTTGAGCCCTAACTTTCAAGACTCATTTTTCTCTCTATTTTTGGGCAATTTGAGTGATTTAAAAGGCTAATTTGTGTGTATTTTCAAGCGGAATTCATTGGTACATTCATAATTTAGAACAAAGGCTTCCTTTGAGGTAGTTTTCCCTTTTTCCTTCGATCTCAGACTATTCTAGGGCTTGTGATTGGTGGGGTCAATTGAAGCTCTTTCGGTGCTCGGAGTATGCTTTTTTTGAGGCATAAGTTCCTTGAGTTGTTAGGACCTTATGACGAAGTTGATTTTTTTATGTCATATGTTGGTACCATTATCGAATTTTTCTCGATCTTTGACCTATTTTAATTATAGTAATATGGGTATCGTTTGCCTTATTTTGATGAGTTCTTCGATAATTTGATAGACTAGTATCATTTAGAGGTAGCCCGGAAAGGAAAGACTAAAGTGTAGCATTTCAGGTGCAGTTCCATCTTCGAGGTTGGTTATGGCTTACTCTTATTAGACTTGGCTTGGTTAGAATCGGTATAGTTTGAGTAGTAATGCATAATTAGGGTGTTGATTTAAGTGTTGATATCCTATTGAGATATTTGGAGTTGATGATCATTGTTAGTGACTACTTAGGGTTTTAGATGTTATATCCTTAGTCTAGGTGATATCTTGACTTGTTTACATCATTTAGAGTCTTTAGAACTTACTCCTTGGTGATTTGAACTTAGGATGCCGCATGGTTAACTTGTATTGATTTGGTTGGTCACTTGATATGATTTTTGGCTTATGTTTATGCCTTGGTTGCTTATATATTGAAAATGTTAGGCCGAGGCCTTGCTTTTAGTACACCAGAGACTCAGGTGAGTGTCATATGATTTTTGACATACTATTTGCCTTATTTACCTCGCCGGTGTTAAAAGACCTGTTTAAAAGAAAGAGTAAAAGATGATAATAGGTCTTTTTGTTGATGATTAAATAGGAGGGATTTAAGGAAGAACCAATGATACCTTATTTATGGAAATTCAAAGTTGATGAGCTCGTGTTATGAATTTTGGGCGGTCCATTGATATATATTTTGGGTTATTATTTTGAGGTTGATGAGCTCGAGGTATGACTCCGCGCCTCATTATTTGATGAGATCGAGGGTTATTTTGAGCACTTCATGATACTTTTGGAGGATATTAAGCCTTAACCACGAGATACAATTGTGCATTCCCCAGATATTTTATCAGTTGAGATTATTGATATGTCTACATGGTTGGTTAGACATACTTGATTATCGTATGATTATTCTTATACCCTTTTTCCCATATTTGTAGTTTATGCTCCTCTCTTATTTTTATTAGTGTCATCGTACTGCTGATTATATATTTACTCTTTCTGAGCTCAATTGGCTTATGATGCCTTCTGACTACCCTGTGTTTGGTACTCATACTGCACTTCCGCATCTTTTTGATGTAGTTCCCAGTACAAGCCACCCTTAACGCGCGCCTGATCATCCGTAGCCGAGCCAGATCCGGATTGTGGTAAGCTCCTGGTGTTCAGAGACTTGCTACATTCCCTCTTTACTCTGACTTGTATTTTGTATTTTGGAAAAACAGTTCTGCGTTGTATATTTACATATATATATTGTCAGACTTTGTACTTAGTTGCACCTGTATAGGTGACACTAGGTATGGGGTTTGGTCTAGTGTCCGTTCGTCATACTTGGTCACTATCGGGCCTTTTGTATATTTTGTATCGTATTTACATATCTATACCCTAGATTGACTCTTCTTCTATTATGTTCTTCTTGTTTTCGCCTCTTTATGTTATTATTTATTTATTTAAAATGAGATTTAAATTCCGCATTAATTGGGTTTGGCTTGCCTACTCGGGGGATATAGTAGGCACCATCATAACCCGTATTTGGGTCGTGACAATAATCCAATGGGGAAGGAAATCGGGCCAGAAAACTTTCAGCTAGTGATTTGGAAATATGAAGTCTAGGAAAGACTTGGATGAAATCTAAGTTAGTTGATTCCTAGGGCAAGTCGATAATGGATAGGGGATTAAATTGTTAGTTTTATCATTTGAGTTGATAGCCAAGACTATACGGAGCTTGTATGGCTTTACGTAATGTATTCAAATGAGTAAAATAGCCGAAATTGAACTTGGCATGGAATATAGATGTTAGAACGTCATGGGATGAGGGTGTGATGTAAAATAGGAATCTTGGGACTCAAATACGGACATTTTGTCTCCATACATCCCGCCAAAATGGGATTATTCCTGCCAGGGCAGGGCTGCTATAGCAGAATGGTCCCACTGTAGTGAGATTGTCCCACTATGGCGAGACAGTCGAGAATTAATACGGGGAAAAGTTCCAAAACCATTTTTAATCATTCCGCTTCGTTCTTAAGAGACCAGAAGAGACTCAGGGCAATTTTTTTGCAGTTTTCCACCAAATTTCATGCTAAAGGTAAGTTAATCACTCCCCTAACTTGTATTTTGATTTCTAGTACCTAGAATGCATGAAGGATAACTTAGGGAAGGGTTCTTGATTTGGATTTAACAGTGGGAAATAGCTAGATGGGTGTTCAGATCATGGGTTTGGCCAAAGGTTGAGGTTTTATCATAATTCAAATAAATAAGGTCATTTTATTGATCCTCTGCATTGTGTGACTATTTTTATACCAAGAACAAGTTAAGAGACTTGCAAAAGGGAAAGCTTTAGCACTTTAGAGTTTTCAAGGCTTGATTTTGACGTAGGTAATGGTTTGTCTTCGCGTATGTTCCATATGTGCTTTTTAGCTACTTCATTTGTATGCATATATGTAAGTGAATTGGAAAAGATGAAATGAACCATATGAAATGATTGTTAATTGTCAATGGCATTCAAGGAAATTATTCTTGGTATTTATGAATGTTAAACTATTCATTGTATTTATGATGGTGCTTTGTTTGATTGGATCGGGTGTCACATTCTATAAGGCCCCGAAAGTTGAAAAGTCTAAACGAAAGAAAATTCCAAGAAAAGGGATTGTCCCATAGTTTACAACTTGTCCTACGAGTCATAGGGACTCCTACGGTTCGTAGAGGCGGCTCGTTGGAATAATATTGAGGTTGGAAAATTGACTAAGTTTGGAACTGAGTTTACGATTCAAATTGACGACTCATAGAAATGGTCACGACATGTAGAGTGAGTCATAGAGTTGATCTATGATTTTATAAATTTGACAAGCCTCGGTACTTTTGAAATAACTCAATAGGATGAGTCATTAGATGAATTACGAGTCATAGAATGGACTCATACAAAGGGGGTCCTGAATTCTGAACATTGTCTATGTTTGGGCAGGTTTGATGAGTCATTTGTACAACTCGTTCAAGTGTTGAAAACTAGTAGACACGATTCATAGGGAACAAGTTTTATTTTAGTAGCCTATGATTTTGGTGCACTACTTTGATGACTCATATTGATGACCTGTAGACTAAATGATGTGTCGTACAAGCCATCCATAGGGTCATAAAGGGTGATTCTTAATTTTTCATAGGTGTTAAGGTCGATTCTTAAGTGTGGAAATAGATTGGAAAATATTTTAAGGTCACAAGAATCCTTTAGCACAAAGACGAGTTGAAAGTTTCCTTACCGATTGGGTTTCGGTAAAATATTTTACTTGGGTCAACTTTAAATGATCATGTATCCTAGAATATAAATAATTAGGTGTCCCATAACCTATCAAATTAAATTTCTTTGAGTCTTCTTTCCAACTCCACCAAGTTTGCCTCATTTGGATTTCAGAATAAAAAGGTATGGCCATTTTAATAGTGGCTTCCAGATCCCATAAAGATTACAACTCGACTTTACGGCCCGTAGTGTTTTCTATGAGTTGTAGAAGTCATTTTCTCAGAAAAATGTTGCACAACTTATAAGGATATTTTGTTTCTTTCCCAAACCTTTTAACCCTATCCTAAGTTGTCTGTGGGTGTTTTGAAAGAATATATCATTCTTCTTACTAGTTTTGCCCTCATAATATCCTCTCAAGACTACATTGAAGGATCAACTAGGATTTGCAATTCTTCCATATATTTTCATGCTTCAATCAAGGAATCCACCCAAGGTATGTGGAGATTGATCCATGGGTTCCTTTCACCCATGGAGTCCCAAAAATTTCTCAAAATCTCAGTCAATTTTACTTGATTATGAACCCTTGTTTTGATGAATTGCATTGGGCTATTTCAATTTTATTTTTAATTGTTATCAATAATCATTATAAGCATGATTCTACATTAATTACATGATTTCAAGTTTTTCTATAAGTGCCCATCCATATTTCTATTTTAAGTGGTGATTTTCATAAATTATGATTAGTTTCAAAGGTTTTTTTAATGAAGGCTTTTATAAATAATGTTTGAGGCTTATGGAAAATTAGTGAATATTATAAATGATTATTTCAATGATTTTCTATGAATATATTACATTCAATATTGCTTCAAATTTATGTCATCTTCATGAAATATGTGTGGGTTGATATAAAGTGTATGGTCATGCAGGTTTTCCATCAAATTCCATGATGTCAAGTTAAATTGATTATGTATGCATGCTTCACCTAAGTTAAAAGTATAAGTTATGATCTTTATGTATATTTTTCAAGGTCTATGAATGAGTTTAAAGGTACTTTTTGCAAAGAAGTTTCATGAATGATGATTTTATAATGTTCAAGCAAGTTAATGATATGGTGAGTTAAGGCCCTAAATATATTTTACAAATAAAGATATGTAATAATGGAAGGTATATAGTCACATTACATGAGATAAAGTTAAGGAACTATTCTATGATTATCTTCTTATAAAGAGTGGAGGGGTAGTAGATATGGCCCCTCCCACGTGATGTTACCTTTATGTCATATAGTTTGTCTATTTTGTTGAGAGTTTATGTCACGACCCAACCCCGTAGGCCACAACTGGGGTCCAGCATATCTATCAGTTATACTTAAGTCGAACCGTGTATGATGTGATGCTATACACAAAAACCCCAATGGATCAAAAACTTTTTTCATCTATCTGTAGCCTCTTTCACCTGTATCATAACATGAAAGGGTACGAAAGTCGACAAGGCTGCCATAACACAAAAACATTTGCAGTATGCTGTATGAACACAACTGAAACAAACTTCCAATCAACCCACATACACATGTCTACAGACCTCTAAGAGTAATAACTGTATCGTATGGCAGGATAGGACCCCGTCGTACCCCTGAATAAATAAATATGTACATCAAATGACCAGTATCAAAAGTTAGGCATCAGAACTATGGAGCACTTCCAATATAGCTGAGAGGAAATCCTAAGCTGACGGATCTCCGAAATAAACATCTGTACCTGCGGGCATAAAACGCAGCCCCTTCGGGCAACAAGAGGTTAGTACGATATATGTACTGAGTATATGAAGCATAACATATCATAACTGAAACAACAACTGAAATGGGGATGCAGGAAACATGCATAACAGTTAACAGATTATTGTATCTGCAGCTTAGGACATGCTGTCATATACCTTATCATACCCAGTACCCAGCACTTTAGTGAACTCGGTATCATAATATTTTCATCATAATCGCTTGTCGTCATATCCTCATATATATTATTTCATCATGTCATCGTATACGACATCATATCATCGTATACGGCATAATATCACATGTCATCATAGTATACCCGGTCCACTCAAAAGGCTCGGGGTCACAAATGTAGTCCTATATTTTCAAATGCATGCCTACATAAAGTATCCGGCCCATCTTGGGACTCGGTGTCAGAAATATTTTATAAGGTCATCATATGCATACATGTGTTATACCCGGCCCTCTACGAGGGACTCAGACAATAATCATACTATCATCATAGTCATACCATCATATATCATACCCGGCCCTTTATGGGACTTGGTCGTACTCGACCTTTTATGGACTCGGTGAATGCTCATATCATCATATATCATATCGGCCCTTTATGGGACTCGGTCATACCCAGTCCTTTATGGGACTCGGTGAATAATCATGTCATTATATATCGTACTCGACCCTTTATGGGACTAGGTCATACCCGGCCTTTCATGGGACTCGATGGAAGATGCATTAATAGCATGCGCGAGTAGAGTAGCGAGTAACCATATACAATTAGCTCATCATCTGAGACTCGGTATAACAATTGTCATGAACTATCATTTGAGGATTAAAATGATCATCATCCCAAATATCCTCTAAATGCCATTAGGGGCCATATTAAACGGAGTCTCAAGAATCATAGACTTGTATTAATACACTACCAAGCAACTTATGAAATAAGAGACACTTGTCATTATAGAGTCCTTAGGCACAGGAGCTCAAACATTCAATTACTATTTCACATATAGAAGGCTCGAGGGTGACAGCTCAACTACCTTAAGAGCCTTAGCATTTAGAAGTGAACACGAGTCCACTGTTATACTCAGAACATACAACTGGAACTACCTCCACACTCATATCATATCTCATTTCATTTACATTTAAGACATCCCAAAATAAAAGAGCAATAGGCTCTATATATATTACCTTTTATCATATAGAAGCCTTAAAAAGGCAATAGCCCAACTATTATAGAAGTTTTACCATCACGAAGTGGATACGAATTATGAACTCTACTCAGAGCTTTATGAATGGAATTATCCCCATGTTTCATATAAAAACCATTCATAACTTATATCTAAGACATGTCAAAAGAGAGAATAATAGGTTTACATATTTATGCCAAAAATATGCCAAGAGAAAGAAGGTAGCTTCACATACCTTTTATCGATTGCTTTTAACCAGGCTTGTCGCATCGTCCTATTAACCTATTTAAAATGAAGGTAATACTAATATTAATAAACTTTAACTTTTCAGCTTCTAAATCCACAACCAAGTACCCACAGGAATCAATTCCTTATCCGCCTTGCTCGACTAGTCTCGCTAGTCTTTTAGTTAGTTAAGGAGTTAGTGGAAATCGGACAACATCTCTTCTATAACTTGCCTTATCCAAACTTTCAATTTAATCCCCAAACCTTAGCATCAAAACAAAAACAACAATCATTAGCTCATATGCAATTAAAATATGGCAACATTATGCAATACAAGCTTCCAACAACTCGCTTAAAATTATGAGACCAAAATAGGGTTTTTAGTCGCTATTTCATAAAATCTTTAACCGTACGGAATGGAGGCCATGTGGATGAAACCAAAATCTCCCACACATATTTTGGAATGTGTTCCATCCCTGAAACATACAATAAAAGCAACTGCAATCTCATCATAGCAGCCATAACACCCTACTCGACATTCGATTTAACTATGATGGCCTTAGTTTAGTTTATTTCCAACGTCAAGCATCCTTGTGCCATTTTTATAGTTACAGCCACATATAAGATGTGTAATACACTCCATAACCATACCATAAACTCCAAATTAAAAGGAAAACCCTTACCTTACCCGAAGTTTGCCAAAGCTTGCCAAAATTTGCCTCAGAAGTTCTCTAGTTGCAGCTGAAATTTCGTGGTAGATTGTTAGCCTTTTGATGCCGTTCCAAACACTAAAATTACATTATTAACACCTTCATATCATGTAAAAACCCTTACCAAAATGTGTGAGAAGAGGACCAAGCCATACCTTGCTAAAACTTGCTAAAACTTATCTCGGAAGTTCTCTTAACATGCTGAAAGTTAGCGGACTGTTTGTGGTGCTACTCCGCTGCCCCAAATAATTAATTCACACTGTTAAACACCGTTATATCACAATAAAATACCTTCAATAATTAATTTATGGAACGAAATCGGATCTTACCTTGGTAGCCATGCTTGGCCATAACTCTCCCTCTCTAGTTCTAGGGTTTTCTCTATTTTTTTCCAAGCTTAAAGATGAAGAATGAAAATATTCAGAAAATTACATGTATATATACCCTTTTTAATAAGGTTACACGTGGAAGGCCCTAGAGATGACACGTGGCAGCCCCTAGGGCGCCACCTCAGCCCATGCAACCACTCACATTTTGCCACGTGGAAGTAGGGTCTACCTCAACTAATTGAGTCACCTACTTACCCCAAGTAGGTGCATCACCTACTTTTCACCTACTTGCTTCTTTTCATAAATTCAGAATCTAGTTTTTGCTCCTTTTTATAGGTTTTAATCTCGTCTCACTTCAAGAGCCTATGTATTCCTTCCTACTTAAGCTTGACGTGTACTCAAGTAGCTTAGTTACGTAACATGTTCAAGTCTATAGGATACGCAATTAAGTCGAGTCCTACGACTCATTACTTGGCCTCCAACTCCTTTCAAATTCCTATAACCCTATTTCTAATCTTCCCTATTATGATGCATCACATCCTCCCTTCCTTAGATTTATTTAGTAATGTTATAGATACTGTGGATCACATGATAGATTTAGAGAAGCTAGATAGGTGTTCCCATGTACCCAAAGTGCGGGGTATAACAATTTACCAAACACTGAGTGGACCTTGGGATAGGCATTCTCTCTTGTAGTAAAGGCAAGAGACCCGTAGTAAGATCCCATTATCCCATAACTACATGCCATCGTAGGATAAAGGATCGCCCATAGTTGAGACTCGATTCCTTAAGGGTCACCCATAGTTGAGGCTTGAAACCTCATGTAGCCTAGTGGATCCACTTAGGCATATAGGAGTCTACCTTGGCAAGTAGTCTCCCCCTTTCCTCTAATGTACGGGTAAATATTGGGTCTCCAAGTTATAACTCACATGGTTTTTGTTGGTTAACAGCTGCTCTCCCAAAGGTACAAGTTCCTTCTCTCAATGATTAAGGTATTTTTTAATATGGCTAATATGTCTCTGACAAATTAAAGTATGTTCTCTCACCTATGGTTCTATGACTTTCAATATGAGTTAAGGTCCTTACTACTACTTATAAACTTGCAAGCTCTTTTATAATTCCTCATTATAACTCATGACTATCCATGCATTGTACAAGTTCTCTTCATAAGGTTGCATTATGGTTTAAAATGACATAAGCCTTACTCATGATTCACTTTTATGTGTAAATGGTCTAGTTATCATATATTCTAGCCTTGATCATAAGTCATTGTTTTTATTTTATGTATTGCATTTCTCACATACTTAGTACATTTAAAGTACTTACGTATACTTTTATTTGCTTATATTATGCTAAAATATAGGGCTCTACGGTCACCCTACACCATCTCGTGGCTAGATAGAAAAATTATTCACTTGATTTGGTAAGTCCTCATGCTTCGGAGACTATCTGTGGAGCTTTTATATTCTTGTTGCCTTATAGACTATGTTATTATTTTTGAGATGTTTCTTTTTCTTGTTTGTGGAGCTAGTGGCTTGTTCCATGCCCCCACCTATGTTAGTATGATAGAGGCATGTTTAGACATAGAGTTAATGTAGTCCGTTAGAAAATATGACTTGAGATTTCATTTTCATTTTTAGACTTCCAGTTTGAGATTCTTCTTCTGCTTTTTTTTTTATTTTGTTTTATCTTACCTTATGAATGCAATCTATGTGAATAGTCTTGGTTGGGATCCTTTGGGGTTTCAATCTCTGTGTTATGAATAAGCCCTAGGTTGGGTCATTACACATTCTAATATATAACTATATCAGGTATCACGTGATGACATGTATTTCAATCGGGTGTTATGTTCTGACATAACCTTAGATCGGGTGTCACATTACGACACACTAATAGGTGAAGTGTAGGTTCCATGAGACTATCATCCTTGAATGGGTATTGAAATTGAGACTGTAAACCTATGTTTAAGTGTATGTACTATTTATGAGGTGATAAGTGGTAAGGTATTATATACATGTGTATTTATTGTGTTATAGTTACTTTTTCATATCTTACTTATTAGAATAGAAATGTGATCCTATCAATACACCATTGTTTAAATCTAGAGTTGCAAGTGTTGTCTGTCCATATGACCTCTTCAGGTAAGAACTTCAATAAAGTGACAGACTTCGTGAAAAAGGTAGAAGGAGTACAATGAGATGGGCAAGCCAAGGCTTTGGCTAAGAAGCCCAAAAACATAGGTAACTTCCAGGGATCATATTCTAGAGGATCAGGCACGCTGGCAATTGCAGCAAGGCCAATTCAGTCAACTATACCTGCTTCTATGAGTAATTTCTCAGGTACTCCATAGCAGAATCCTGCTCAGGAGAGTCAGGGAGCTTATTTTATGCCAAGCAGTAGGGCGTTCTTTGAACACAACTATTTTAATTATGGAAAACTGGGACATATGAAGAGAGAGTGTCCCCATGCTCATGTGACTAGTTCAGCACCGTAGAACACCTGTAATATCTCGGGCATTTGTAGGTTGGAATATGATATAATAAGGTAAAACATTATAAAAATGGCCTCGATGGACTTTTAGGTTAAGTACTTTTAAAAAATAAAATTTTCAAAAATTCCCTTTCCAGAAGAGTGCGCGACTACTCCGCATCGCAGCGATGGTCAAACATAGTTCAAATTCTTCCTTGATCAAAATTTGGCTAAAATTCTCATTCGTTCAAAATTGACATGTCATAAACCCTCTCCGCGTCGTGGACCTAGATGAGTCTTTACGTCCGATATCAAATTTTAAGTAGGGGCACTTTTGACTTTTTCCTATCTATTAGTTAATGAACCTAGACATTTATGGGACTAAAACCTATGCTATTAACTACCAAAAAACCTAATTCTCCCTCATTCTTTTACAATTCACCAATTACAAAAACTTTTCTCTCTACGAGGCTCTCGAATCTCCATTGAAGGCAAGCAAGCAATCCTCTGAAGTTCTTCATTAAAATTCAAAATTTCTTCAACGTTTCTAAATTCTTATCCGAGGTATGTGTGTATTCATCCATGGGTCCCTTTTACCCATGGAGCCCAACCAATTCTCAACATTTTCAATCAATTCAAAGTAGGTATTTAATGGATTTTTGTGATCTCAATTTTAATTACATGAATAATGATTTAAATTATTATTATGCATGTTTTCAATTCAATTTCATAATTTCTAAGTCAATTGATTGTGAACCCATGTTTTTACCTTAATTTCAACTATAAGTTATAATTATGGAATTTCAAGTGTTCAAGCAAGTTTATGAAAAATGATGACTTAAGATCCTTAATGGTGACTTAAGACCCTAATGATACTCCTTATTAAATAAGAATCGTAATGTTAGAAGGCCTACACCCACATTATATGAATCACATGATAATGAGTTATTCCTATGAACAAATTTAGTTAATTGGATTGGTAGCTTTTGATTGCCTTTCCACATGATAAGTTTATGATTTTAAGACAAGTATGAACTATAATTTATGAAAATCTTATGATTTATGAAAAGTATAATTTATGATGATGTTATTTAATGGGATGTTTACTTAGCACCGATAGGATTTTGAGGGTGGGGACTCGACCCAAGGGGTCCTTAATAGCAATCTCTAGTCCCTTAACTATGTTGTCACCATAGGATATTTTATCAATATGGTCTAGCAAGTGGATCCACATAGAGAACATGTTCATGATTACCTCCTTAGTGGGGTAGGGTCTACCTTGACAAGTATATTTCCCTTTATTCATTGTATGGGGAGATATCAAGATTCCATGATATTGCTCGCATGGTCTTATTTTCGGTTATAGTTATATCCCACATTTGTATGGTCCCTTATGATGATTTACTTGACTAATCCTGGCCTTTAATTTTACATGATACTCGTATGGTTTATTATGCATTACATTACCTACATACTTAGTACATTCAAACATACTAACTAATTCTTCATTGCCTACATTATATCATAATGTATGGATGGAAGCTCCATCCTATTATTTTTGCTAGTTGGTGACTCATGGAAGATCGTGTGGTGAGTCCTCATGATTTGAGGGTAAGTCGCGTATATCTTTTTATCTGTTGCCACTCTTAGAATGTGATGATATATTAAGACTACTCCATGTTATGTCATTACTTTTTATTGAGGGTGAGCTAGGAACATGTCCTAGTCCCTGCCTATTTTAGTTCAGGTAGAGACATGTTGGATATATGTGTGGAGTCTATGTTGTCTTACTTCATTCTTGTTGTTCTATGTTCTTCTATTTCTTATGAGTTTCCACTTTATTATTAACTTATGTATGCTTATTATAGGCTAAGAGGTTATGTTAGAGTTTCTTCAGAAATCCTAATCATCGTGTCACACTAGGGCCTAGCTTGGGTCATGACAAATTTGGTATCAAAGCACAAGATTTTGAAGTGTTGATGAGGTGCATAAGATTGTTGCTATCATGGGGGTATTTTTAAAGAAGAAGGCAGAGTTGGCAGCCTACCAACTCAATAGTGTTTCTCAAGTGTGGTACAATTAATGGAAGGCTAAAAGGGTTGAAGAATGTCCGATAGGTTGGGAGAATTTTAAAGTTGCTTTTCCTTTCCACTTCTTCCAACTTGAATTTAGGGACGCGAAGGTGTTTAATTTTATCAATCTCAAGAAAGGTAACATTAGTGTGAGGGAATATGCCCTCAAGTTCACAAAGTTGTCCAAGAATGTTCCATCTTTGGTAGCCGACTCTCATTCCTGAATGAGTAAGTTTATTTTAGGTGTTTCATACTTGATGATGAAAGAACGTGGAACCGCAAAACTTATAAAATAGATGGATATTTCTAGGCATAGGAAATATGCCAAAAAATAGAAGGAAAGAAGCATAAGGAGAGGAAGGTGAGGAAGTCCAAGAGGGATAGATTTGAAGGTGGGTTTTCTCAAACCAAATTTGGTGATGGTAATGGAAATTTTAAACAAGGCCAAAGTTCATCACAAGCTTCAGGCCAAATATTTGACAAAGATAAGGTTCGCAACCCTAAGGCCCAAAGAGGTGGTGTTAGGTTATCTACTCTCCCCAAGTGTTCCAAGTGAGTGAAAAACCACTTAGGCAAATGTTTTGTTGGTAAGGGTGATTGTTTTGGATGTGGTAAAGTAGGGCACAATATCTCTGAATGCCTTAATATTGCCAATAGGAGAAGAGAAGGATGTCCTCAAGGTCAAGCTACTCAAGGTGGACAAGATCAATAAGATGGTTGACCACACCACAATAGGTTCTATACACTCTAAGCTAGATAAGATGTTGAGTCTCCCAATGTGGTTACGGTTATGTTGTGGCTCTTTGACTTTGATGTTTATGATTTACTTGATCCGTCTGCCACATTGTCTTTTGTTATGCCTTACCTTGCTATAAGATTTGATATATGTCCCAAAATCTTGCTAGAGCCTTTTTTGGTTTACACCCCCTTGGTGATTTGGTTCTAGCCAAGAGAGTTTATAGAAATTATCCTGTGTCAGTCTTACATAAAATAATCCCATGTGATCTTATTGAAATTGACATGACCAATTTTGATATCATTGTTGGCATAGATTGGCTATATTTTTCTTATGCATCTATTGATTGTAGAATCCGTATTTTTCTTGAGTGGAAGGGTGATGATTCAGTATTTAAGGGTCGGTTCATATCATGCCTAAAAGTCTGGAAAATGATTTCTAAGGGGTGTATTTATCATTTAGTTTGGGTTAGGGATACAATTTCTGAAGACCCTACTATTGAGTCGGTTCCCATTGTAAATGAATTCCCCGATGTGTTTCCTAATGATTTGTATGGTATTCCTCCCAAAAGGGAAATCAATTTTGGTATAGATATTCTTCCCAACACCCAACCTATCTGTATCCCTCCTTATCATATGTCCCCGGTAGAACTTAATGAGTTGAAGGAATAATTAAAAGATTTGTTAGATAAGGGTTTAATAAGGCCAAGCATTTATCCATGGGGGGCTCCAGTATTGTTTGTTAGAAAGAAGGATGGGTCACTTCACATGTGTATAGACTACCATAATTTAATAACATCACACCATAAAGAACAAGTATCCTATTATGAGAATAGATGATTTGTTTGATAAACTCCAAGGTGCAAGTTACTTCTCCAAAATTGATCTTTGATCTAGATATCACCAATTGAGGGTGAGGGAGTGTGACATTCCCAAGATAATATTTCGAACAAGGTATGGCCATATTGAGTTTTTGGTTATGTCATGGAATGGATGAATTGTACAACTCTTCATGCAATTTTCCCCAAAATTTGGAGGTGAATTACATACCACGGTATGAAATAATAGAAAGGGGCACCCCATGCAGCCTTACTATCTCCTTCACATAAATTTTTGCCAATTATTGTGCACTATATTCCACTCTAATAGGGATGAAGTCGGCTGACTTTTTCAATCTATCAACCACCACCCAAATGGAATCATACTTCCCAAGGTCTTGGGGAGTTCCACCATGAAGTCCATAGCTATCATTTACCACTTCCATTCAAGAATGGGCATTCTTTAGAGAAACATTGCAGGTCTTTGGTGCTCATACGTCACATGTTGGCAATTCTAGTACTTAGCTACATATTCAACTATTTCTTTCTTCATACCCAGTCACCAACATAGACACTTCAAGTCATGAATAGAGTATCTCAAACCATAGGACTCAGACAACATTTTTAGGATTAAACCATCTACCTGGGGAACACAAATCCTTCCCCTAAAGTTGAGCACCCAACCTACATCAAGGACTGAATCTTGGGCCTTGCCCATCAAAACTCTTTTTCTAATCTCATTCAAGTTCACATCCCCAAACTATTTGGCCTTAACTTCTTCAATAAAGGTGGGCCTTAGATCAATACTTTCCATCACCCCACCCTTCTATAAGAGGCCTAGTCGCATGAATTTGGCCTCCGAAGCCTAAATCTCTCTAGCTAAGGGCTGCTTGCAGGCTTCCAATTAGGTTAGACTGCCCATGTTAACTGGTTTTCTGCTTAATGCGTCTTATACCACATTAGGCTTACCGAGATGATACTATATTGTGACATCATAGTATTTGAGCTACTCCATCCATTTTTATTGTCTTAAGTACAAATATTTCTTGGTGAATACATGCAGCAAACTACAGTGGTCTATAAACACCTCACACTTGACACCGTAAAGATAATGCCTCCAAATTTTCATAGCAAATACTACTGCTGCCAACTCCAAGTCATGAGTCAGGTAGTTCTTCTTATACACCTTCAACTACCGTGAAAAATAAATTATAACATTCATATCCAGCATCAACACAGCACCCCAACCTGAATGTGAAGCATCATAATAAATAATAAAGTCTTTACCTTCAATTGGCAGGGTCAAGATAGGCGTCGTGGTCATAAGAGTCTTGAGACTTTGGAGGCTCTCTTCGCATTTTCCAATTGAGTTGAAGGGTACCTCCTCTTTGGTCAACCTTGTTAAATGGGTATGATAAAAGAAAATTTCCTTACGAATCAGTGATAATAACTTGCCAGTCCAACAAAACTCCTAACTTCAGTCACAAATCTAGGCCTTACCCAGTTCTTAACAACTTCAATCTTTTGTGGATCTACCATTACCCCTTCCTTTGATACAACATGAACCAAGAAGGAAACTAAAGGCAACTAGAATTCACACTTAGATAATTTTGCATATACTTTCTGCTTCTTAGAACACCTAGAATAATGCGAAGATGGTATGCATGTTCTTTCTCACTTCTCGAATATAAAAGAATATCATATATAAACACAATTACAAAAGTATCTAGGAATTACTTGAAAACCTCATTCATCAAAATCATGAAGGTTGTACGTGCATTGATCAACCCAAAAGATATCACTAAAAACTCATAGTGCCCATATCTTGTTCTAAAAGCTGTTTTAGGCACATCCTTAAGCATAATCTTCAATTGAATGATACCCATACCTGAGATCAATTTTTGAAAAGATGGATGCACCTTGAAACTGATCAAAAAGGTCATCAATGCATGGCAATGGGTACTTATTTTGAATGGTGACCTTATTCAGTTATTGGTAATCTATGCACATTCTCATGCTACCATCTTTATTCTTAACAAACAACACCAGAGCACCCCATGGAGAAGCACTATGATAGATAAATCCCTCATCTAAAAGTTCTAGAATTTGAGCCTTAAGCTTTCTTAACTCTATTAGAGCCATGTGGTAGAGAGGGATAGAAATTGTACAAGTGCCTGACTCTAAGTCAATACAGAAATATATATCTCTATTAGGAGGCATACTAGGCAAGTCTATAGGAAATACCTTTGGAAATTCATGAACTTCTAGAACTGCCTCAACGGATGGAGAGTCCACATCAACATTCCGAACATGGTCAATATAGGCCAAACAACCCTGCCTCACTATTTTTCAAGCCTAGAGAAAAGATATGACCTTTGCTGGTGTAGCCTTGTACACTTTTTCCCACTCTAACCTTTCCCTCCCCGAGATATCCAAATTCAAGTTCTTAGCATTACTGTTAAGCATAACATAATAGGGGGACAAAGAAGTCATGCCTAAGATCATATTAAAATCAGTCATGTTTAAAATCGCTAAGTCAACCCAAGTTTGGAATCCCATAAACATAACCAAACAAGCACGATAAACATAGGTGACTATAACAAACTCTCCAAAAGGGTAGAAACTTGGATGGGTTCAACAATTACATCAAATAGTGCATCAAAACCCAAGGCATATCTCACTGATACATATGAATAAGTGGAGCCCGAATTAAAAAAAATAGTAGTCATTCAGTCACAAATGAGAATAGTATTTATGATTACTACATCAAATATCTCAACCTCGGTACTGAGCCCTATCATCCTGATAGGGCACCTCCTTCTTGGTTGCGCTTCTCCTCGACCTACATTACCATTACCTCGGCCTTCAAGGCCTCTCGACCTTCCTCTTCTCCTACCTTATGGATGTCCTCTATCATTTCTACCTCTGCCTATAGGTACCACTACCCTGGCCTACTGGCGTGTAGCATCTTTCCTGCGAGAGAGGGAAAACTCCCTCCTAATGTACGTCGGCTCTCTATAGTTAAAATAGCGATGATTAAAGTACGGTCTACTACCAAGAAAAGAATCACATTTCCCTCTTGGATGGATGTTGTTATGGACTACCTAAAAAACTACTAGTAGAAGGTGGCAGTGCTAACTGAATCGGCCGGGCTGTAATTGTGGGCCTACTTGACCCTCTAGAATAGGATCCCAAGATGTTACCATGTACTCTTGGTCTTCTTAGCCAAATCTTTGGCCTGCCCATCTTGTATCACTCCCTCTACATTCTTCACAAAATCAGTGACCTCACTAAAACTCTATCTTGATGAAGTCATATGAACCAAATAAACTTGCAACTCAGGGTTCAACCCTTTCACAAATAACCAGTTTCTCTCCTCCTCTATAGTTACCATCTAAGTAGCCTAAGTGGACAACACAGGAAATTTGGCCTCATAAGTGGCCACTAACATACCACCCTGCTCTAATGTTATGAACTCATCCTTTTTATGATCCATCAAGGTACGTGGTATATATTTTTCTAGGAATAAGGCATAAAACTAGACCCAAGTAAGTAGAGGTAACACTGGTGAGCGACACTCCACATATGCCCTTCACCACTGCTTGGTCTCACCCTGCAGTTGAAAGTCACAAACTCCACTCCGTTTTAGTGCACTATCCCCAACTTGTGCAATCTCTCATAGTAGTCAAGGATGAACTCATAGGAATCCTAATTCTCTGAATCATGGTAGATTGGAGGCTTAAGTTTCAAAAATTTGTGATCATGTCATGCTAAGTGCCAATCATAACTGGGCCCATAAGTGGTATAAAGAAGTCATCAGTGCCTACCACCTTATCTACTAAATGAGCTACAACAGCAAATGGGCGAGCAACAAGAGTTGGTATTGTGGGCATGGTAGGAATGGCTCAAGTGAAAGCGAACCCACTAAGAAAGGCCATGATCTGTTGTGCTAGTATAAGGGTCTAGAGGGGGAAGACCAATAGACCTAGCATGGGTGTCCTCTACCTGTTCAGAAACCTCTTCTTACTCTACCTCTCTACTCTTTTCCAACTCATCCTAGGATGTGTGAGAAGCCTTCTCTCTTTCTAGTTCCTCAACTGGAGCCTCATCCCCGATTGGTGCTGCTCTTCCCAGCCTCTACCACGTCTCCATCCCCTACCCCTACCTCGGTCGCATCCTCTCATAGCTATCTCCTCTTCTAGTTCGATAGGAGCTACGGTCCGTACACCATTATAGTAAATGTTCACCATCTACAGAAAAAGAGTGAAAGAGGTTAGATACCATTTGAATTGCCAGATACCAATTATAATCAAGTTATAGCACGAAGGATATAAAAGACAAAGAAACCTTTCCTATTAAAGTCCTACAGCCCTCGAAGAAAAGTACAAAAGTCTCTGTACTATTCTGTAAGGCTCTACTAAACTCATTTTGGTTTGATGAGATCAACAAACCTAGGGCTCTAATACAAATTTTTTCATGATCCCGACCCACCATGATTGACACTCACACTAACTCTCCGGTGGGAGAACTATTACTACAGCCCAATCTAATAATATTCATGAGATATAAGTAGTTTAAAGATGCATAAGTAGGTTTAACAAAAAAACAAAGGCTGAGTTCCCATAAACTCAGCAATATCTAGTTATCAACCCAAACATATGAAGTGTACCTCCTAGGAACTAAAATTCCATGTACCAAAACTCTAAATAAGTAACAAGTCTAGAAAAAAGGAATGCAACCCCAATAAGTCATAAAGAAAAATAGTGTTTGAATGTTTAATCTTAATAGAAGGACTAGAATGAGGAGAGATCATGATAGCCTGAAGGAATTAGTTCACCCTTAACCTCTGGCAGCTAATTATCCTCTATTCTAGGTCTCTCAACTACAGTATGAATATGCCCTGTACTCAATAAAGACAGATCAAGTGTAGTATCAATATAAAAAAGCAACAGTGTACTAGTAGAATCATACGGCTAGCCCATAAATGAGACATGAACAAGTAAATACAGCACAATAAGCACATATATATAGATTAGACTTAACCATTAACATCTCATACCTAGTGCTCAAAATAATCACAGTTTATTACTCCCAATTATCATGCAATTTCACATAAGGGTCTTCTCATGGGACCTACAAATATATATTTATATGTCAAAATGTGATACCTAGACTAAGGTTTGTATCAAAACGTGACACCCAATAAAAATGTGTGACAAAATGTGACACCCAATCCAAATGTGTGTCAAAATGTGACACCCGATACAAGCATATAATTAAACCACAACCACAATGAATAGTCCAACTATCCTATCTACCAAGAACAGGTTTATTACATGTCATGGCCAGTAATTACTCATTTCACACTGATCAGTGCATTCTTCCCTATTCATATACATATATGCATATAGTGGAGTAATTTAGCAAGTACATAAATCACATACGGAAAAAAACCCACCACCTACCTTAAAATCAAGCCTTGACAACTCTAAAGTGCATGAGCTTTCCCTTTCTAGGTTTGTTCATCTTGTTCTTGGTCTAAAAATAGTAAATACATACAAAAGATCAATACAAGGGACAAATTTGCATGAATTATAACATCATTCCCCTCTTAGGACAAACCCATGATCCTAACCCCCATCTAGGGCTATTTTTCACCATTATTTTTAGGCAAAAATCCTTCCCCAATAATCACCAAGCATAATTTCTAGGTTCTAGGAATCAAAATATGAATTAAAGGAGTGATTTTCTTACCTTTGACACAAAATAAGGTGGAAATTAACAAGAATTCACCCTAGGTCACTTCTGGTCTTTTAAGAACTAAGTGGGATGACTAAAAACTATTTTGGGACTTTTCCCCAACTTTAAGTCACGTCTATCTCGCCACAGCGGGACCATTCTGCTCTTGCAACCCCGCCCTGGCAGGATTATTTCTGCTCTAGTGGGATATGCAGAGATAGGGAGCTTGTAAAGAGTCTCCAAGTCTCCCATATCAAAATATAGACTCACCCCAAGATGCCTTAAAATATATCTTTTTTGCCAAGTTTAATTTTGGGAGTTTTACTCGCCGGAATGTTATTCCGTAACCTATACAGGCTCCATATCGTCTTGGCTATCAGCTAACCTAATCAAATTGATGATTAAATCCCCCATCCAATTTCAGATCACCCTAGACTTTGTCTGACTTAGAATTTATCCAAATCTGGCCTAGGCTCAATTATTTAGGAATCACTACCTAAGTTTTTCTGGCCCTAATTTCTTTCTTATTGGCTCACCCATAATGATGGAAGCAGAACGATACAGTACATGGAGACTCCATATCATAGAGATGGTCCAGCACAATTTAAATTCTTCTTTGATCAAAATCTGGTAAAAATTATCATTTCCTCAAAATTGACCTGTCATAAACCTTCTCCGCATCGCGAACCTGGGTAAGTATTTTTGTCCGATTTCAGTTTTCATGTAGGGGAAATTTGGAATTTTCCCTACCTATTAGTTAATAACTCTGTACATTTTTGGGACTAAAACATATGATATTAACTAACCAAAACCCCAATTCTCCCTCATATTTTTACAATTCACCAATTAAAAAAATTCTCTATACAAGGCTCTCAAATTTCCATTGAAAATAAGAAATCCTATCAATTTCTTCATCAAAATTCAAAATTTTATCAAGTTTCTTCTAAATTCTTATACAAGGTATGTGGGTATTCATCCATGAGTCCCTTTCATTCATGGAGCCCAACTAATTCTTAACTCTTTCAATTGATTCAAAGTATGTATTTTATGGATTTTTGTGATCTCAATTACAGTAACATGAATTATGATTATGAACTTATTTCAACATGAATTATATGATTATGCATGTTTTCAATTCAATTTCATGATATCTAAGTAAATTGATTGTGAACCCATGCTTTACACTTAATTTCAATTATAAGTCATGATTATGAAATTTCAAGTGTTCTAGCATGTTTATGAAAAAGGGTGAGTTAAGATCCTTAATGGTAACTTAAGACCCTAATGATACTTCTTATGAAATAATATTTTTAATAATGGAATGCCTACACCCACATTACATGAATCACATGATAACAAGCTATTCCTATAAATAAGTTTTATGATTAGATTGGTAGATTTTGATTTCCTTTCCACATGATAAGTTTATGATTTCAAGATATGTATGAACTATAATTTATGATAAGATTATAATTTATGACAAGTATGATTTATGATAATATGCATTATGTAGGATGTTGACTAAGCACCATGTGAACTTTGAGGTGGGCACTCGACAAGAGGTCCTTAGTAGAAATCTCTAGTCTCTAGTCAAGCGGGGTAGAGTCTACCTTGACAAGTAGATTCCCCTTTTTTCATTGTATGGGGAGAAATCGGGATTCCATGTTATAGCTTGCATGGTATTATTATTGGTTAAGGCTATATACCATATGTGTATCATCCATTATGATGATTTACTTGACTAATCCTAGAATTTACTTTTGCATGATACTGTTATGGTTTATTTTGCATTGACCCTTCTCATGTCAACTTATGATTTTACTACATTTTTATCATGCTATTTAAATTAGTAATTTTCACAACATGGTTTTATTATCCATGACATTGTCTACATACTTAGTACATTCGAATGTACTAACATATACCTCATTGCCTATATTATATCATAATGTAGGGACGGATGCTCCATCTTACTCTTGTGGCTAGTTGGTGACTATAAGACCTCAAAAGTTGGAGAGTTGAAACCCAAAAGAAATCCTCAAAATTTTGACTGTCTTCAGCCTTATGAGTTACTCTATGACCTGTAGACAGTCCTACGACTTGTAAGAATGAGTCATGGAGTGATCCTTAGAAGTTGATCATGAGCAAACTCAGAAAAAGGATCCTACGACTCAAGTTGAAATCCCATAATCTTCTTGATGACCTGTAGGTGCAAATCATAGGAAGGGTCCTGAGTCTAAGGTTCAGAAGTCCCTCAAGGTCAAGTCTACGACTTGAGAGGACGATCTGTAGAAATTATTACGAATCATAGGAATGGCTCATAACTAAACTTTAGAGACCTATATTTTTTGTAGGTTTTGGGACCTATAGGATGGATGGATTTGTCGATCCATAATGAAGTTTATGGGTCATAGAAATGACCCATTTGCATAATCTAGAGACTTGAAAAATTAGGCCTTTTCCAAAGCCTGCAGGATGAGTCGTTTTGATGACTCGTCAATCCTTCTACGACCCATAAAAAGGGCCTCATAGGTCCAATATCCAAAGTTTAATGAGTGGTAATTGTGTCTTTTCAATAGTTTGATGCAATGAACCTAGACACTTTTATGGCTAAGTTCAAAGTCTATATATATTCAATTATTCAAATTCTCCTCCTATTGAATTCATTCTCCAAAAATTTCTTTAAGGTAAGAACAAAGTCTCTCAAGGTTTCTTCTTCAAGCTATAATATAGGGTTTCAGATTTCTTCAACGTTCTTCTTCAATTCTTAGTGAATTGAATAAAGGTGTGTGGGGATTGATTCATGGGTTTCTTTCACCCATTAAGTCCCAATGTTTTCTCAAAGTTTCTTTCAATTTCATTTCAGTTGTGAATCCTAGTTTTGATGAATTATATTAAGCTGATTAAATACCATTTTTAGATATTATTAATGATCATTATAAGCATGTTTTCACATGAATTACATAATTTTGAGATAAATTATGAATGCCCATGTATAACTACTTTCAAGTTGTGATTATGAAAGTCAATGATGATTTTATGAATTGATTATGAGTTAAATGATTTTCAATGAAAATTTCTATGATTAAAGTTGAGATTATGATTTTATGATAAAAGCTATGATGATGATCAAATTTATGATTAAAGAAGTTATTATGCTGCGATAAAACCAATTCTCACACAATCATGTTTGAAGATGGTGATAAGTACAATTATCACCAAAGTTATGAATTTGTATGAATCACTAAGTTAATGAGCTATTCCTAATATATTTTAAAGATGGATTGATTGGCAGTTAGTATCATTCTCTATTATGTTATAATCATATTTTATAAGTTTACATTGGGATATTGACTAAGCACTGAGAGGATTTCTAGGTGGAGTTTGGTCCTATAACATAGTTAGTTAACTAAGAGAATCCTAGGAGCAACCTAAAGTCCCATATTACGTTGCCCATATAGGATTGGCTTCATGGCCTAACAAGTGGTTCCATATAGCACAGTTGAGTTGAGTTGAGTTGAGATGAGTAACCTGAAGGAGTATACCCTGGCAAGGTAACCTTCTCCTTCTTGATGTGGGGATTATCAAATTCTATGAAATAGTTTGCATGGTCTCATATATTGATTAAAGGTCTTATCCAACACAAGTTGAAGTTAAGTTATGAGTTTATGATAAAATTTTATGATATGTATTGAACCTGAGTTTCATATGTTTTAAATGCTTTTAAGCTCTATTCATGTTCATTATGATTGATCATGTATCTTATGACCTTTTTTCATGTTCCTATTAATTTCTCATGCATACCTCACATACTTAGTACATTCAAATGTACTGATACATATTTTTCTTACATTGTCTCATAATGTAGGGACAGACGACGTTCTCGATCATCCTATTCGTGGCTAGAGTTGCCCTAGATTCTCAAGGAGTTGGTAAGTCCTCATCCTATAAAGCACATGATTTTTATTATTGTTGTTACATGACTTTATAATATTGTTAGGGTGAGCTAGGAGCTTGTCCTAAGCCCCCATCAAACACTAGACTAGAGGCATTTTTAGACGGCGTATAATGTAGTCTAGTTTGGAAATCTATTAACTTGATTTTCCTTAGTCCCATTCCCTTGTGATGATTACTTCTGCTTATATTATCACGTTTCTTTACCTTATGTATGTGATGTATGTTAATATGGTTTATGGTTGGGGTCCCTCGTATCCCAATTTTTATGTCACGACTTGGCCCTAGTTCGGGTTGTGATAAACTTGGTATCATAGCACAAGGTTTTGAAGGGTCCTAGATAGTATAATATGCCTCATTAAGTATAATCTTATTCATTGGCGTGAAATGCACCATATCCAAGAATATGAGGCTACGAAATGTCTTAGGAAAAGTCTCACTTGTTTCATGGTATATGTCGTGTGGTAAAGTGGTTAATTATTTTCCGTGTAATGCTTGTGTTTTGTGATTTTCACAATATACCTATGCGTAGCAAATAGAGAATGAGAAGCTAAAAGTGAAGAATAGGGAGTGTAAGAGACCAAGGCCCGATGGTGTTGAATTCTCTCATACTAATTTTAGAAGTGGTAGACGTCCTCGTTTTCGCCAAAAATACTCCAGTCAAGGGTCTTCTAATACCACTACTATAAGGTTTGACAAAAATAGAGTGTCCAACCCTAAGCCTCAACAAGGAGCTCCTATTGGCCAAGTTACTCCTGCATGTAAGAAGTGTGGTAAGAACCATAAGTGTGAATGTCTATCCAGATTGAATGTGTTCTACCGGTGTGGTAAGTCGGGTCATCATGCTAAGGAATGCAAGCTCAAAAATGCTCATCCTGAAGGCCAAATTGCTCAAGGTGCTCAAGTGAAACCAAAGGGTGGTCATGCAATAATAGGTTTTACGCTCTCCATAGTAGGCAAGAGGTGGAGGAGACTTCCGATGTTGTTATCGGTATATTATGGGTCTTTCACTATGATGTTTATGCCTTACTTGATCTGGGTGAAAATTTATATTTTTCCCCTTATGTGACCATGAGATTTAATGTTAGCCCCAAAATATTGTTAGAGCCTTTTTCCATTTATACTCTTGTAAGGGAGTCGATTATGGATAAAAGAGTTTATAGAAGTTGTCCGATTTTGGTTTTCCATAAAGTTACCCAATGTGATCTAGTTGAGCTTGAAATAACTGATTTTGATATTATCCTTGGTATGGATTGGTTATATGCCTGTTATGCTTCCATTGATTGTAGGACCCGAGTGGTTAAGTTTCAATTCCCAAATAATCCAATCCTAGTATGGAAGGGTAGTAATTCTATATTTAAGGGTCAATTCATTTAGTGCCTTAAAGCTCGAAAAATAATTTCCAAGGATTGTATCTACCATCTTGTGAGGGTTAGGGATGAAAATTCTTAAGCCCCTATGCTAGAGTTGGTCCCCATTGTTAATGAGTTTCTGGATGTGTTTCCCGATGATCTACTCGGTGTCCCTCCCGAAAAAGAGATTGACTTTAGTATAGACCTTCTTCTAGGTACTCAACCTTTTTCTATTCCTCCTTACCGAATGGCCCCGACCGAATTAAAGGAGCTGAAGGATTAATTGAAAGACTTGTTAGACAAGGGTTTCATTATACCAAGTATATCCCCATGGGGTTCTCTCATTTTATTTATCAGAAAGAAGGATGATTTACTACGTATGTACATTGACTACCGGCAATTGAACAAAGTAACCTTCAAGAATAAATACCCAATTCTGAGGATAGATGATTTATTTGATCAATTGCAAGGGAAAAGTTGCTTCTCCAAGATAGATCTTTATTTCGGTCATCACCGATTGAGGGTGAGAGAGTGTGATATTCTCAAGATGGTATTTCAAATAAGGTATGACCATTATAAGTTCCTAGTTATGTCGTTTGGTTTGACTAATGCCCCTGTGGCTTTCATGGACTTGATGAATAGGGTGTTCAAATAATATTTAGACATGTTTGTAATGTGTTCATTAATGATATTTTGGTTTACTCTCGGAATGAAAAGGAGCATACTAATCACTTGAGGATTATGTCAAAAAATCTAAGGGACAAGCAATTATTTTCCAAATTCAATAAATGCGAGTTTTGGTTGAGGGAGGTGGCCTTTCTTGTTCACATTATATCCGGTGAAGGAATTATGATTGATTCTGAGAAAATCGAGGCAGTTAAGAATTGGCCTAGACCATTATCTCTTTCAGATATTAGAAGTTTCTTGGGCCTAACCGAATACTATAGGAGAGTTGTGGAAGAATTTTCATTGATCTCATCACCTTTTACCAAGTTGACTCAAAAGAAGGTGAAGTTTCAATGGTCGAAAGCTTGTGAAAACATTTTTCAAGAGTTCAAGGAACGTCTCACTACCGCTCCCATTTTGACTCTACCGAAAGGGTCCATGGTTTTATTGTGTATTGTGATGCTTCAAGGGTGGGTATTGGTTGTGTTTTGATGCAACATGATAAGGTAATAGCCTATGCTTCTAGGCAATTTAAGGTGCATGACCGGAATTATCGAACCCGTGATCTTGACTAGCAGCGGTTGTGTTTGCTTTGAAGATTTGGAGACACTACCTTTATGGTATTTATATGGATGTGTTAACTGATCATAAGAGTTTATAATATGTGTTTAACCAAAAATATTTGAACCATCGACAAAGGAGATGGCTTAAATTATTGAAGGACTATGACATGAGTGTGTTATACCATCCGGGTAAAGCTAATGTGGTTGTCGATGCACTAAGTAGAGTGTCCATGAGTAGTGTTGTATATGTTGAGGAAGATAAGAAAGAGTTTATCAAAAATGTTCATAGATTGGCACATTTAGGGGTGTGTTTGGTTGATTCTAATAATGGAGGTGTTCTTGTGCATAATAATTCGAAATCGTCTCTTATAGTGAATTTAAGGACAAGCAAGACCAGGATCCGATGTTAGTTCAGTTGAAGATATCGGTTGCTGGAAAAGACATTAAGGCTTTCTCTCAAGGGGGAGATGGTGTGCTTTGTTATCAAGGTCAGTTGTGTGTACCTAATATTGATGGGTTGAGAGAGTTGATATTAAATGAGCCCCATAGTTCCCAATATTCAATTTATCCGTATTCCATCAAGATGTATCATGACTTGAGGGAAGTGTATTAGTGGAATGACATGTAAAAGGACATAGTAGAGTTTGTAGCTAAGTGTCCAAATTGCCAATAATTTATAGTTGAGCATCAAAGACCGGGAGGTCTAACCCAAGACATTAAAATTCCTACTTGGAAGTGGGAAGATATGAATATGGACTTTGTAATAGGTTTGCCTCGTACTAAGAAGAAACATGATTCCATTTGGATAGTTGTAGATAAGATGACTAAGTCGGCTTATTTTCTAGCGGTTAAGACTTTCTATGGTGCTGAAGATTATGCCAAGTTGTATGTTCGTGAGTTGGTAAGACTGCATAGTGTGCCCTTGTTAATTATATCGTATCGAGGTACACAATTCACTTCACACTTTTGGAAGTTATTTCAAAAGGGTCTTAGTACAAAGGTTAAGTTAAGTACCTCTTTCCATCCTCAAATTGACTGTCCAGCCGAAAGAACGATCCAAACGTTAGAAGATATGTTGAGGGCATGTGGTATTGATTTTAAAGGAAGTTGGGATAAACATTTGCAATTGATAGAGTTTACCCATAATAATAGTTATCACTATAACATCTAAATGGATTATTTTGAAGCATTATATGGGAGAAGATGTAGGTCCCAAGTGGGATAGTTTGAATTAGGCGAGATGACATTGATTGATCCAAATTTAGTGGTAGAGGCTATGGAGAAGGTAAGACTCGTAAGGGAGAGGTTGAACATGTCTAAAATTCATAAAAATTCCTACTTCAATATTAGGAAATGAGACCTTGAATTTGAGGTGAATGATTGGGTCTATTTGAAGGGTTCACCAATGAAAGGTGTAATGCATTTTGCAAGAAAGTAAATTGAGTCCTAGATACGTTGAGCCTTATAAAATATTGCGACGTGTTGGAAAGGTGGCTTATGATTTAGATTTGCAACTTAAGTTAGCTATGGTTCACTTGGTGTTTCATGTATCCATGTTAAGAAAGTTCGTGGGTGATCCAAACTTCATTGTGTTATTGGAAGATATAAGGGTTGAAGAGAATTTGACTTACGATGAAGTTCCGATGGAAATCTTAGACCGGAAAATTAAGAAGTTAAGGAACAAAGAAGTTGTGTCCGTCAAAGTGCCAACAAGTAGAAAGTGCTACTTGGAAGGGGGAGGTGGATATGATTAAATGATACCCGTACCTCTTTCCCTTTACTCAAGCCTAAAGTAGCAGTTTGTTCTTATCCGAAGTTAATTTAAGTCTTACGTATTCAGTTCTTTCTATGTCATTCATATGTATGCATGTTCATGAAAAGTTGATTTTATGTTAAGTTGAAGTTTTCATGTTCTATGTATTTTAAGACGTCATCATATTCATATTGGGTTGCAAGTCCTCTTCTTGTGTCCTCCCTATGATAAGTTAATCACATTGAATGATGAATGTTCCCAAGGGGGAGATATTGTAAGACCCCAAAAGTCGAAGAGTTGGAATCCAAAAGAAATCCTCAAAGTTTTGACTAGCTTCAGCTTTATGAGTCACTCTAAGACCAGTAGAAAGTCCTACGACTCATAAGAACGAGTTGTGGAGTGACCCTTAGCAGTTGATCATGGCCAAACATAGAGAAGGGTTGACATCCAATAATCTTTTCAGCAACCAGTAGATGCAACTAGTAGGAAGAGTCCTGAGGCTAAGGTTCAGAAGTCCCTCAAGGTCAAGTCTACAACTTGACAGATGGTCCGTAGAAGTTGTTACGAGTCGTAGGAATGACATGTAACCAAACTTCAAAGACCTATATTTTTTTCCAAATTTTGGGACCTGTTGGACGAATGGATTTGATGACCCGTAATGCAGTTTACGGTTCATAAAAATGACCCATTTGCAAACTTCAGAGACTTGTAGGCCATTTCTGAAGCCTGTAGGATGAGTCATTTTGACAACTAGTTAATCCTTCTACGACTAGTAGAAAGGTCCCATAGGTCCAAATCCTAGACACTTTTATGGCCAAGTTCAAAGGTAATATATATTAAATTCTTCAAATTCCCCTCCTATTCAATCCATTCTCCTAAAATTTCTCTAAGGAAGAACATAGTCTCTCAAGGTTTCTTCTTCAAGCTACAAGCTAGGGTTCCAAATTCTTTAGGGTTCTTTTTAAATTCTTAGTGAATTAAATCAGGCTATGCGGGGATTGATTCATGAGTTCTTTTAACCCATGAAATCTCAAAGTTTCTTTTAATTTTAATTGAATTATGAACCTTAATTTTGATGAATTACATTAGGCTTACTAAATTCCATTTTTAGATGTTATCAATGATCATTATAAGAATGTTTTCACATGAATTTCATGATTTTGAGATGAATTATGAATGCTCATGCATAAAGCTACTTTCAAGTTGTGAGTATGAAAGTTAAAGATGATTTTATGAGTTGATCATGAGGTAATTGATTTTAAATAAAAGTTTCTATGATTTATAGTTGAGATTATGATGTTATAATGAAAGTATGATGATGATGAAAGTTAAGATCAAAGAAGTTATTTGGTGTGATAAGTCCAATTCTTACACAATCATATTTAAAGATGGTCATAAGTACAATTCTCACCGATGTTATCAATTCGTATGAATCACTAAGTTAATGAGCTATTGCTAATATATTTTAAAGATGGATTGATAGGCAGTTACTATATTTGCCTATTATATTATGATCATGTTTTATGAGTTTCTGTTGGGATATTGACTAAGCACCGAGAGGAATTCTAGGTGGGGTTCAGTCTAGTAATGCAGTTAGTTACCCAAGGTAATCCTAGAAGCAACCTAAAGTCCCAAACTATATTGCTCGCGTAAGATTGTTTTCATAGCCTAGCTAGTTGATCCATATATAGTATAGTTTAGTTGAGATGAGTAACATGACAGAGTATACCCTAGAAACGTACCCTCCCCCTTCTCGATATGGGGATCATCAAATTCCATATAATAGTTTACATGGTCTTATATATCGATTAAAGGTCTTATACAACACAAGTTGAAGTTAAGTTATGAGTTTATGATAAAATTTTATGATATGCATTAACCATGAGTTTCATATGTTTTCAAATGCTTTTAAGCTCTATTCATGTTCATTATGATTGGTCGTGTATCTTATGACCTATTGTTCATGTTCCTATTAATTTCTCATGCATACCTCACATACTTAGTACATTTAAATGTACTGATGCATATTTTGCTTACATTGTCTCATAATGTAGGGACAGACGACATTCTCGATCATCCTATTTATGGCTAGATATGCCCTAGATTCTTAAGGAGTTGGTGAGTCCACATCCTATCAAGGACATGAGTTTTATTCTTGCTGTTATATGACTTTTTTCTATTGTTAGGGTGAGCTAGGAGCTTTTCCTGATCCTCTATCAAACACTACACCAGAGGCATATTTAGACAACATATAATGTTGTCCAATTTGGACATCTATTAATTCCCTTAGTCCCATTCCCTTGTGATGATTGCTTCCCCTTATATTGTCACATTTGTTTACCTTATATATACAATGTATGCTAAGATGTCTTATGGTTGGGGTCCTTCGCATCGTGATTACTATGTCGTGGGTTGGCCCTAGTTTAGGTTATGATAGTGACTCATCAGAGAGTGTGTGGTGAGTCATCATGCTTCAAGGGCAAGCTGATTCTATTTTTTCTTCTTTTGTCATTCTTAGAGTATGATTATACATTGAGATTATTCCATTTTAAGTCATTACTTTTCTTTGAGGGTAGGCTAAGAATATGTCCTAGTCCCCGCTTATGTTAGTCCATGTAGAGGCATATTGGGTATGTGTATGGAGTCTATATTGTCTTACTTTATTCTCACTATACTATGTTCTTGGATTTCTTATGAGTTTCTACTTTATTGTTACCTTATATATGTTTATGATATGTTAAGAGGCTTGGTTGGAATTTCTTTGGGAATCTTAATCATTTTATTACACCTAGGAACTAGCTCTGATCGTGATAAGATTAGAGTAGTGGTACCAACAGGTAGAGGTAATAATGGTAAAGGATGTCCATAAGGTGGGCGAGGAGGAAATGATAGAGGCCATGGATGCCGAGGTAATGGTAATGTAAGTTGAGGAGGAATGCAACTAGGTAGGGAGATGTCCTATCAGGATGTCCCATCTGATGTAGTGATCGTAGGTACTATTCTTATTTGTGACCGGATGGCTACTATTTTGTTTGGTCCATGTTCTACATATTCATATGTCTTAGTACAGCCCTCCTTGGGTTTTGATGTAATTGGTGATGTGCTTGATGCCCCCATCCATATTTGTACCCCTGTTGGAGAGTCTGTTATAGTCACCAATGTATATTGTACTTGTCCTATTATGTTTATGGGTTTCGAGACTTGGCCTAACTTAGTAATATTAGATATAACTGATTTTGATGTGATGTTAGGCATGACTTGGTTGCCTCCCTATTATATTATGCTTAACTGTAATGCTAAGACTGTGACTCTAGAGATCCCGAGTAGGAAAAGGTTAGAGCGGGAAGGGGTGTACAAGCCTAAGTCAGCTAGGTCATATCCTTTATTTAGGCTAGAAAAATGGTGGGACAGGGTTGTCTGGCAAATTTGGTTCATATTCAGGATGTTAATGTTGAGTCTCCCTCTGTGGTGTCTATTTCGATACTGTTTGAGTTCAAAGAAGTATTTCCTACTGATTTACCTAGTATACCTTCTGATAGAGATATAGATTTTTGCATTGATTTGGAGCCAGACACTCACCTAATTTATATTCCTCTTTATTGCATGGCTCCAACAGAATTGAGGGAGTTTAAGGCTCAAATCCAGGAACTACTTGATAAATGATTTATCCATCCTAGTGCTTCCCCATGGGGTGGGTGCTTTGGTCTTGTTTGTTAAGAAAAAGAATGGGAACATGAGAATGTGTATAGATTATCAGCAAAATAAGTACCCATTGCCTCGTGTAGATGACCTCTTTGATCAGTTGTATGGTGCATTGGTCTTTACAAGAATTGATCTAAGGTATGGGTACCATCAGCTGAAGATTAGACGTAAGGATGTGTCTAAATCAGCTTTTAGAACCAGATATGGGCACTATGAGTTTTTGGTAATGTCATTTGGGCTGACTAATGCACCTGAAACCTTCATAAGTTTAATGAATAAAGTGTTTAAGACATTCCTAGATTCCCTTGTGATCATGTTTATAGACGATATTCTAGTTTATTCAAATAGTAAGAAATAACATGCAGACCGTCTTCATTTTGTTGTAGGTGTTCTAGGGAAATATAAATTGTATGAAAAATTCCCTAAGTGTAAATTCTGGCTATCTTCGATTGCCTTTGTGTGGCATGTGGTTTCCAAAGAGGGGTAATGGTAGATTCCTAAAAGATTGAAGCAGTTAAGAACTGTGGCCAACCTAGCTCTATGATAGAAGTTAGAAGTTTTGTCGGACTTGGCAGTTACTACCACCGGTTCGTGAGAAACATTGCTTTTATCACCACTCATTTAACCAGTCTGACTAAGAATGAGGTACCATTTGAGTGGACTAAAAATCTGAAGAGAGATTCCAAAAACTCAAGACTCTTCTGACCACGACACCTATTCTAACCCTACATGTTGAAGGTAAAGATTTCATTATTTATTGTGATGCTTCACATTCAGGTTTGGGTGTTGTGTTGATGCAAGATAAGAATGTTATATCCTATACCTTACGACAGTTGAAGGGTTATGAGAGGAACTACCCGACTCATGACTTGGAGTTAGCAGTGGTAGTGTTTTCTCTAAAAATCTGGCGGTATTATCTCTATGGTTTCAAATGTGAAGTGCTTACTTACAATCGTAGCTTACAACATGTGTTCACTCAGAAATACTTGAACTTAAGACAACGAAGGTGGATAAATTTACTCAAGGATTATGATATCGCCATCCAGTACATCCCAATGAGGGATAATGTGGTGATAGATGCATTGAGCCAGAAGCCAGTTAGCATGGGCATTCTAGCCTTTGTGGGAGCTTGTAAGCGGCCCTTGGCTAGACAGATGCAAGCCTTGGAAGCTAAATTTATGAGGATAGGCATCTCAAAAAAGGGTGGAGTGATGGACAATGTTGAACTAAGGCCTACCTTTATTGAAGAAATTAAGGTCAAGTAGTTAGAGGATGCAAACTTGAATGAGATCAGATAAAAGACCTTATTGGGAAAGGCCCAGGATGAATTCCTTGATACAGGTGGGGTGCTAAATTTTAGAGGAAGAATTTTTGTTCCTTGAATAGATGATCTAATTCAAAAGGTGTTGCCTGAGTCTCATGGTTTACGGTACTCTATTCATATAGGTGTGACCAAGATCTACCAAGATTTAAAGTGACTGTATTGGTGGCCGAGCATGAAAAAAGACATAACTGAGTTTGTGGCTAAGTGTCAGAATTGTTAGCAGGTAAAGTATGAGCATCAGCGGCCAGCAGGTTTTCTTCATAGAATGCCCATTCCTTGATGGAAATGGGAAAGAATATCCATGGATTTTGGGGTGGTTCTTCCCAACACCTTGGCAAAATATAATTCTATTTAGGTTGTGGTTGACAGATTGACGAAGTCATCCCATTTCATTCCATGTAGAGTGGACTACAATGCGCAATAGTTGTCAAAGATATATGTAAAGAAAATAGTAAGGCTGCATGTAGTGACCTTTTCTATCATCTTCGACTGTGGTACGCCGTTCACCCCCAAATTTTAGGAAATGTTGCATAAGAAGTTAGATACTCAACTCACTTTCAGCACATCTTTTCATCCACTGACAGATGGCAAGTTGAAGAGGACCATTCAAGTGCTGGAAGACATGTTGAAATCGTTTTTATTAATTTTGGAGGACATTAGGATAAATTTTTGCCTTTGTATGAGTTCTCCTGCAATAATAGCTATCACTCCAGTATTGATATGGCACCATTTGAAGTCCTCTATTGGAGGGGATGTAGGTCACCCATAGGGTTGTTTAAGACTAGAGATGTGAAACCCTTAGGGGTTGACTTGGTAAGAGATGCTCAGGATAAGGTAAAAAGCATCCAAGCTAAGCTTCAAGTAGCTCAAAGTCGACAAAAGGATTATGTTGACCGTAAGGTAAGGAACATAAAATTTTAGGCCGGTGAGCAAGTCCTTTTAAAGGTGTGACCAATAAAGGAAGTGATGAGATTTGGTAAGAATGGCAAGCTCAGTCCTCGCTACATTGTCCCCTTCGAGATTCTTGACTATGTAGGGCCAGTAACTTGTAGGTTGTCTTTTCCTCCTAGTCTATCAGGAGTTTATATAGTGTTTCATGTGTCCATGTTGAAGATGTATCATAGGAATAGAGATTACATCTTAAGTGTGAATTAGTCTTGCTAGACAAAGACCTTTAGTACGAGGAAGAGCCACTTGCAATTCTAGATCGTGATGTCCGAAATCTAAGGACCACAGAAATTAATTCCATGAAAGTTCAGTGGAAGCATCATCCGGTAGAGAAAGCTACTTAGGAGATTGAAAAGGACATAGAGACAAGTATCCCCAGTTATTCATCGAATCAGATACTACTCTATCTCTGATAAAGTCCAATTTTCCTAATTGATCACTCGAGGATGAGTGATAGATAAATTGGTATCTACTGTAAGGACCTATTTCCGTCATTATGGATAAGCCAATGGAAAAGCAAATCGGGCTAGAAAACTTTGGGTAGTTACTTAGAAATTTGGAGTCTAGGCTAGACTTTGACGAAATCTGAGTTAAGCGAGGTCCAGGGTGATCTGGGAATGGACGGGGGATAAAATTGTTAGTTTGATCATTTGAGTTGATATCCAAGATGCTACAAAGCCGTAACAACTTTATGAAATTGTATTCAGTCAAGTAAACCTCTCGAAATTGAACTTGGCGTAAAGTATAGATGTTAGAATGTCATGAGATGAGGGTGTGTTGTAAAATTGGAAGGTTGGGACTCAAACACTGAAGTTTTGTCTCTGTGCATCCCTCTAGAACGGGATTATTCCCACCAGGGTGGAATTTCTATAGCGGGATGATCCCACAGTGATGGGACTATCGAGAATTAATATGGAGAAAAGTTCCAAAATCATTTTTAATCATTCCACTCGTTCTTAATAGATCAGAAGCAACCTATCGAAAATTTTTGCAGTTTTCCACCAAAATTTGTACTAAAGGTAAGTTAATCACTCCCCTAACTTGTATGTGATTTCTAGTACCTCGAAACCATGAAGGATAACTTAGAGGAGGTTTCTTGATTTGGATTTAATGGTGGGAAATAGCCCTATATCGGTGCTAAGATCATGGGTTTGTCCAAGGGTTGGAATTTTATTATAATTCAGATATATTAGGTCATTTTATTGATCCTTTGCATATGTGTGATTGTTTTTAGACCAAAAATAAGCCGAGAGACTTCAGAAAGGGAAAGCTCGAGCAGCTTAGAGTTTCTAAGGCTAGTCTTGAGGTAGTTGATAGTTTGTCTTCCCATATGTGCTTGTTAGCTACTTTATTTATACACATAGTGAATAGGAAAAGATAAAATGAACTATGTGAAACTATTTATTGTCAATAGGATGCAAGGAACCTATTCTTGGTATTTATGATTGTTAAACTATATACTATATTTGTGATTGTGTTGTGTTTGCTTGGATCATGTGTCATGTTCCAACACATAACTGGATCGGGTGTGACATTTCAATACAACTTTGGACCGGGTGTCACGTTCCAACACACTAATAGGTGAAGTGTAGAATCCATGAGTGAACCTTTCTTTAATGTGTAGTGAAATTCAGACTGTTAACCTGTGTTTATGTAAATGTATTGTTTATAAGGTGATAATTGGTAAGGTAGTATATACATATGTATTTACTATATTTTAGTTATTTTTTCATATCTCACTTACTGGAATAGCCACGTGATCCAACTAGTACACCGTTGTTTGGGTACTGATACTGCAATTGCTCTTTCTTTGTTGAGTACAGGTTATCTTCAGGCGACTGTTAAGAAAACCTCACATAGAAGATCGTTGATTACTGAACTCAAGGGTGAGCCAGCTCTTTCAAAATACCATGAGTTCCTCTCTGTCTTGGTCCCTCCTTCCCGTACCTAGATTTTCAGACATTTTTTAATGACTTTTTGGGGTTGCATTCCCTTCTCTTTAGACTTGTTATTTCATTAGAATTTTGGTATAATGACTTTCAGATTCTATGGATATTTCTTCATGTTTAGTTGAATGGCTGATTTTATGGGGACTCATCACCTTTTTCTATATTTAACTTGTTTCCACATCTTAAATTGCTTATCTCTTGTGATTGCTGCTTAGTTTGAGTTATAATAGTGGTTCTCCTATCGGAGCGTTAGATTGGGTGTCAATCACGGTGGGTCTGGGTCGTGACAATTTTTTAATCCTATGATTATTTATTTTTATCCCTTACATCAAGAGACCCATTTGTAATTATATAAGTTATACCATATATATGATGGAATAACTTATTCCGAAATAATTGATTCTGAAATTACTTATTCCAATCAAACGAAAGGACAGTGTATTGGTGATGCAAAAAAAAATTATATTGTTTAAATTAGAAAAAGAAAAAAAAATAAGATAATGGAAAAAGAGAGGAGGATATTGTATTGGTAAAAATATACTAGAAACAAAGACTATATTGTCGAGTACGTGGAAAGAACATAATGAGTCAAGTATTTAGCTATGAAAATTATTCGGTACGATATAGAGTTCATCACTAATTTTTTTTTTGTCACAATTATTACATTTTGTTTTTAGATACATAAGCAACATATCATTTCATAGCTAAGTTTTATCCACAAATTTTTTTACCAAAAAATAATCTGGCGCCATTTATTAAGTATCATTAGTGACGAATTTTAAGTTATCAGTAACACATTATTTTTTCACTTATAATGTATTCAATTTTTTACGAATTATTATTTGTCCTAAAATAAGTTACAAATCTGGCACGAAAATTTTTTGTCATAAAAAATAAGTTGTTGCAATAGCGACAAATTAGACTTCGTAATTAATTGTTGTAATTAAGCTTTAGCCACAAAATTGTATATCTAAATGTGACTTTAGATTCTGTCACTACTAATATAAGCAATTAATTACCATCACTTCATTGTCTCTAATTAACCTACGGTCTAGTGACAATAAAGTTTTGTCACAAAATATGTAATGTTTAAATAGCGACAACTTAAAATTTGTAACTTAATATTTTAAGTATTTGTTACAATTTTATTATACCTAAATATACGATAATCTTTGTCTACACTTATTTAGGATTTCAAGTGAAAATTGACAAAAAAAAAAAATCCAAGCTCTCTTTTACAGGAAATAACATGAAGAAATCATAGAATGATATGATAATGCCTAACTATATCTTACGAAAAGGAAAGTGACAATGCAAACACAAAACTTAATGTGAATCAGAATCGTGATATCATAGAGTACAGTTATATAAAGATAATATCGATTTAAAGCCTATATTTAGCAAAAGTGTGAAATATTTTATGGATTAGTCATTAACTATTTCCCACCACTAAAATAAAAAAAGCTTAATTACTGAGATTTAGTTGTGAGGTCTTAAGAATCCACAGTACAAGATCATTTCGTAGTATTTATTTTAATCTCCACTATACAATTTTTTTTATGTCAGCCTTATTATAAAGGTTGCGATAATCTCCCCAAATTGTATTAAATTATGAAGGTTTGTAAATTAAATGCTACAATTCGTGGCGGTTAATTATCCCTACAATATAGCATCATTACTAAAATAATTTTATAAATTGAGATCAAAATCGATGGATACACTTAAAGTTTTAACTAAAATCACTAGACACGATAATATTCAAAAAGTGTGGGTCAGTTTAAGGAAACTGGATAAATTCTTCAATTAAAACTGAGGGACGTCTACCAGTTTTTATAAAAATCAATGAAGTTCCTCACTTATTCATAAATATTTGTTTAAAAAATAGAAACTTCAAATCGAAGCCAATATTTACCACGACATTGAACAATTCTTCCACTAGATCATACATGCTCTTTAATGAAATACTTCTTTGTGTTCATTGAAAAACCAACGAAGTGTGTCCACTCTGTCAGTCAATTTTTCTTAATAGGAATTCAATAAATTTTTATAGTGAATGTCGATCAAAAGCTTAAAGAGACCTAGGCTTGTTGTTTCAAGAGAATGAACTGATAGATGAATATGCTTCTTGTATAATATATAACCGAATGGTTAGAATGAAAAAGTTAACAAGGTGTTATGTGATAAAATGATGCATATCAAAGTGAAAAGTAAGTTTTATAGAACAATTATATGGTAGTGACCACCAGGCCTGTAAAGTCCTATATATCTAATTCATAAGATGAATATTGCAAAGATGCGGATACTTGATATGCCACTGTCATGACCCAAGCCTAGGGCCTAAACGTGACATGACGAATGAGGAATCTGAAAGTACCTCAAACAAGCCTCGTAGCATTGTTTTAGCCTTTCATAGGTAATGACAATAAATAAACAAGCGAAAATCATAATAGTAAATCTTCAACTTACATATATCCAACAATACCTCTAACTTTTAGATTTAACGGAGCTAAGACAAGTCTCTAGCTCACCTTTAATCATAATAGAAAGAAATGTCATAGTAAGTATCTAAAGATCTCAACATATCATAAACTAGAAAGATAAATGAGTATTGTTCCCGGAACATGGGAACACACCAAAAGTAGCCTTCAAACGAAATCTCAACTAGTCACGTGAAGAAGAACGAGAAGAAGCATCGGTCCCTACATGGTGATATCATGTACGTAAAAGAGTATGTGTTAGTACTTTGAATGTTCTAATTATGTAGGCATGCATTACAAAGTAAAACATTTAGGACATTTATAAGGTAAAATACATAAATGAGTGCATCCATGAATAATCAAGTAGATATCATTTAAATAATACATATAGGGATAAATACAAGCATGAGTAATCATGTTAATAGCATTTGAAACGTTCATTTGTGAGAAGTTGACAATAACCGAAATTAAGACAATGCGAGCTATTACATGGAATCCAACATAACCCCCTACGTTGGCCGAGGAGTCTACTTGCCTAGGGTAGAACTCCATAAACTTTACATTCATTCTTTAACTTTAACTTTAAGAGATTTCATATATCCATTAGCCTAAGCCTACAAGGGCTCCTATGTTTGCACATAGTTAATGAGACAAGGGGTTGCTACTAGGATTTCCTTATCGAATCCTACCTCAATGCCCCATTCGATGCTAAGTCAATCATACGAAATAGTTTAATACTTCAAAATAGTCATAGAATATAGCTTGAGAATTCAAACATCACATTCGGTGGAATAGCTCATTAAAACCTTTAGTGATTCAAATATGCAAGAATTTTCCTTATAGCATAAAGAATCCATCATTCATAGCATTTCGTCATTCTTATATTTTATAAGACTCCCTTTTTTATCATAGATATTACTTTCATAAATATTTATTTGGAATCAAAGCTTTCAAGTCAAATTTCATTGTAAAATATAGTCAAACTAGGTGTGTTTAAATCACTTCAACTCTCAAACATGTATGTAAAAAAAATTAAGCATAAATACTTTGAAATCCATTAATTAAAAATTATGTTTTAAACAATCCACCATTAATTTCAAGAACCTTTAAAGAGCTAAATAGAGAAAAGACTTGCAAACCATCAATTCATACATATGAAATCATTTTACATCAAAATAGACCAATAACCATTAGTTTAACCATGATTAATGCTATTAAGTAGAAATAAGAATTACCCATAAGAAAATCTTATTTGAAATCAAGAGATTTAGTTGAAGGAGTTTTGGACTATATGGGTGGAAGAATCCATGGATAAATACCCACATACCTTAGAGTAAAGCTTAAAAAAATAAACATAATTTATCATATAATTAAAATACTTTAGGCATGAGAGTGGAAGAATACTCTCAATGAAGCCTTACATACATTAGAGTAAGCTTGAAGAGAATTGAGTAAATAAATATAATTTGCCATAGAATCAAAATACTTTAGGCATGAGAGTGGAAGGAATACTCTCATTGAAGTCTTGCATACCTGGTTTCCGAAGCTTTACTCAGAATCAATGGACTTAATGAACACTTTTGAATCCTAGAATTTTCTCCTTGCTTGAACGTTTTGTGTACTACCCGGAGTATATAAATCACCGGAATAGTATTTCTACATCATTAAGAACTAAAACTATATTTTGAGAATGAGTAAAGAAGTGTATAGCGAGAAGAGTTGCTTAAGAAAGCTTGATAAATAAAATGATGAAATAAGGTGGGTATTTATAGGTGTGAAGGAGAGAACTAACAATAATTAAAATAATTATAAAACAAATCTGAAAATTTAATGAAAGATTGTGATGTCATGGGTGATGTCAAATGGAGGACTATTGATGTCATGGGTGATGTCAAATGGATCTAGATCTTTCCATTATTGGTGAGATGAACCTTCTTTTAACAGAATACCTTTTTTCGAAGCAGCGTTTGAACAAGATAACTTCCACTTTAGGACTTGGTGTCGAACTACCGTAAGAACAGAATAGAAGGGAAAAAAGCATATGAATTGTTTCTCTAGAAGTATACTTTCATTTCGTTTAAAAATTAACTGATTTGGAGCATCCTACAGTGAGATATGAATTTTCTTTTACAAATACTCCATTTCGTCACAGTACCATGTTTTTGGAAAAATTAATTTATTTTACCTACTTAACCTCCAAAACTTAAAATATGATCTCACAAAAGTTGTAGGTAATGATGTTGGGGTTATTCAAAAATTTAATTCACCTAATTTGGATCAGCCTATGAAAAGTTATGTCCAAAATACAAAAGTTGTATCATTTTCATCGAGAATCGGAACACCATAGACAACGCTTTTAGGGTGTGTTACATTATCTCCCCCTTGGAAACATTCGTCCTCAAATGAAGAAAGACTTAGCTTGAGTAGAGTAGAGTATAAACCAAAAACCCATCATTAATATAATAGTACAATTTAAAACATCGTTCGCAATATATTTCATAATTTTGCAATCATATGACAAGAAAAGTTGAAATGCAAGGATTTCAAGTAATTGAGCAAGGATAACTTAATACCTTAGGTTTGGGTAGAGGTAAAAAGGTGAAGGTATCTGTTAATCATATCCGCTTCCGCTTTTCATGTAGCACTTTCGACTTGTTGATTCTTCCAAAGGACTTTAACAAATGCAATTTCTTTGTTCCTCAATCTCTTAACTTGCCGGTCCAAAATTTCAATCAGGACTTTTTCATAGGTCAAGTTTTCTTCAATATTCACTACTCCCAAAGGAAAAATGGAACTAGGATCACCCACACATTTTCTCAACATAGAAACATGGAACACCGGGTGAACCATGGCCATTTCCAATGGCAACTCCAACTCATACGCAACCTTGCCACACACCTCACCATTCTATAAGGCCCTACATACCTAGGGCTCAATTTCCCTTTCTTATCAAACCGAGCCACACATTTAATAGGTGAAACCTTCAGATACACTCAATCATACACATTAAATTCAAGATCCCTTCTTCTAGTGTTGAAATAGGACTTTTGACGTGAGCCATCTTCAATCTTTCTCTAATGATCTTCACTTTCTCTAAAGCATCAAGTACCAAATCGGGTCCCAACAAGGTTATCTCACCTACTTCGAATTAATCAACCAGGGATCTACATCCTCTCCCATACAAAGCCTCAAATGGCGCCATCTCAATACTTGAGTGATAACTATTATTATAGGCAAACGCGATGTGTGGTAGATAATCACCCCAATTTCCTTTAAATTCCAACACATAAGCCCTTAAAATATTCTCTAGTATTTGTATCATCCTTTCGGCTTACCCATCGGTTTGAGGATGGAATGTGATGCTCAATTTTATCTTAGTATTGAGGCCCTTTTGAAATGATCTCCAAAAGTGAGAAGTGAATTGGGTACTACGAATGAGCATTCTCAATATTATGCCTTGAAGAAATAATGGATAACGGCACACCATGAAACCTCACCAACTCTCGAATATATAACTTGGCATAGTCTTTGATACTATAGGAAGTCTTAACCGGTAGAAAGTGAGCCGATTTAGTCATTCTATCAACAATTAACCAAATTAAATCATGACGCTTTCGGGTATGAGGCAAACCCACTACAAAATTCATATTCACATCTTCCACTTCCAAGTAGGGATTTCAATATCTTGGGATAGGCCACCCGGCCTTTGATGTTCGGCCTTCACTTCTTGGCAATTCGTACATTCAGACACGAACCTTGCTATGTCCTTCTTTTTGCCACCCCACTAATAGAACTCATTTAAGTCTTGGTACATTTTTGTCGAACCGGGATGAATGGAATATGTAGAATCATGAGCCTCCATCAAGATCAAACCCCTTAGACCATTCGCATCCAGAACACATAGCCGACCTTGGTAGTATAGCACCCCATCTCCCCCTTGGGAAAAGAACTCTACCTTTTTTTCATTCACCTACTTCTTTACCTCAATAAACGTCGGTTCAAAATCTTGCTTTGACTTAACATCCACCATGAAAGAGGATTCGAACCTATTTTGAACAACCATACTACCATCATCGGTAACACACAACTTCACCCCTAATCTAGCCAACCGGTGAACATCTTTCACCAACTCCCTCTTCCCTTCATCAACATGGGCCACACTTCCCATAGACACTCTACTAAATGCATCGATAATCACATTATCTTTACCTGGATGATAGTGCATACTCATGTCATAGTCCTTAAGGAGTTCTAGCCACCTTATTTGCCTAAGATTAAGGTCCTTTTGGGTGAACACATATTGAAGACTTTTATGAGTGGTAACACATCCACATGCACCCCATAGAGGTAATGCCACCAAATCTTTAAAGAAAAATAATGTCCGCCAATTCAACGTTATGGATAGGGTAGTTACACTCATGCACCTTTTATTGCCTAGAAGCATAGACTATGACCTTGTCGTTTTGCATTAGTACACAACCTAAACCAATCTTTGAAGAATCACAATAAACCACAAACCCTTCTAATCCTTCTAGTAGAGTAAAAATAGAAGCGAAGGTAAGTCGATCTTTCAAGATATGGAAACTCTTCTCTCACTCATCCGTCCATATGAATTTGTCTTTCTTTTGAATTAGTTTCATCAGAGGAGATGATATGGAAGAAAAGCCTTCAACGAACCTTTTATAGTATCCAGCTAGACCCAAGAAGCTTTTAATGTCTAAAGGAGACCACGGACTAGGACAATTCTTGAATGCCTCCATTTTTTTAGGATCAACCTTGACCCCATCACCGGACACTACGTGATGAATAAATGTCACCTCCTTCAACGAAAATTCACTCTTACTAAATTTTGCAAACAATTGCCTATTCCTTAATGTTTGAAGCACAACTCTCAAGTGATTCTTATTTTCTTCCTTACCTCGAGAGTAAATCAAAATATTGTCAATAAAGACCACCACAAAAGTATCAAGGTAAGGTTTGAACACCCTATTCATCAAGTCCATGAACACCATTGGCGTATTCGTCAACCCAAAACTCATTACCACAAACTCAAAGTGACCATACCTTGTTCGGAAAGCCATTTTGGGAATGTCACACTCCTTCACCCTTAGTTGGATATAGCCGGACCAAAGGTCGATATTGGAGAAGTGACTTGCCCCTTGCAATTGGTCAAACAATTCATCTATTATAGGGATTGGGTACTTGTTCTTAATGGTCATCTTATTTAATTATTGGTATTCTATGCACATTTGAAGAGACCCATCCTTTTTTCTCATAAATAACACGGGAGCAACCCATGGCGAAATACTTGGCCTTATGAACCCTTTTTCTAACAAGTCCTTTAATTGTTCCTTCAATTCTTTCAATTCCGTCGGGGCAATCCAATAAGGAGGAATAAAGATAGGTTGGGTATCGGGGAGGAGATCGATACCAAAATCAACTTTCCTTTTGGGAGGGACACCGGGAAGGTCATCGAAAAAGACATCGAGGAACTCATTGACTATAGAAACCAACTCAAGAGGAGGACTTTTAGAGTCGACATCCCTAACCCTCACAATATGGTAAATATAACTCTTAGAAATCAATTTTCGAACCTTACGATAAGAAATGTACTTACCCTTCACCACCGAATCACGACCCTCCTATTCAATAACTGACTCATTTGGATATTGGAACTTGACACGACGAGTCCTACAATCTATAGAAGCATAACATGCATGGAACCAATCCATCCCAACAATGACATCAAAATCTACCATGTCAAGTCAATGATATCACAAGAAATAACTTTATGTAAGATAGACATGGGACAACCCCTATAGACCTTTCTAGCAATAACCGACTCACCAATTGGGGTAGACACCAAATAGGACTCTAATAACATTTTGGGTGACACATCAAACCTATTAGCAAGGAATGGAGTAACAAATGATAAATTTACACCCGGATCTAAAAGTGCATATACATCAATAGCAAAGACCTTTAACATACCGGTAACGACATTGGGTGCGTCCTCAACCTTTTGTCTCCCATGCAAGGCATAAAAGCAGTTAGTGCGTTGGAAACCTCCTTGGGCTTATTGACCATGAGAAATTTGGCCTTGAAGCCTACTACCAGCACCTCTAAGATCCCTAGCATGGTGGCCCAGCTTGCCACACTTAAAGCATGAATTGGAGCCAGCAAAGCATTCCCCTTTGTGAGTCCTTCCACACTTCTTGCAAGTGGGGAAGGTCCAAGGGCTTTCATGTATCTATTAGCCTAAGCTTGCAAGAGATCCTATGTTGGCACATAGTTAATGAGACAAGGGGTTGCTACTAGGATTCCCTTATCGAATTCCACCTCAATGCCCCATTCGGTACTAAGTCAATTCCACAGAATAATTTAATACTTAAAAATAGTCATAGCATATAGCTTGAGAATTAAAAATATCACATTCGGTGGAACAGCTCATTAAAACCTTTAGTGATTCAAATATGCAAGAATGTCCTTATAGCATAAAGAATCCATCATTCATAGCATTTTGTCATTCTTTTATTTTATAAGACTCCCTTTTTATCATGGACATTGCTTTCATAAATATTTATTTGGAGTCAAAACTTTCAAGTTAAACTTTATTGAAAATATAGTCAAACTAGGTAGGTTTAAATCACTTCAACTTTCAAACATATATGTAAATAAAATTATGCATAAATACTTTGAAATACATTAATTAAAAATCATGCTTTAAACAACCCACCATGAATTTCAAGAACCTTTAACGAGCTAATTAGAGAAAATACTTGCAAACCATCAATTCATACATATGAAATCATTTTGCATCAGAATAGACCAATAATAATTAGTTTAACCATGATTCATGCTATTAAGTAGAAATAAGAATTACCCATAAGAAAATCTTATTTGAAATCAAGAGATTTAATTGAAAGAGTTTTGGACTACATGGGTGAAAGATCTTATAAATAAACACCCACATACTTTTGAATAAAGCTTAAAGAAAATAAACATAATTTATCATATAATCAAAATATTTTAGGCATGAGAGTAGAAGGAATACTCTCATAGAAGCCTTGCATACCTTACAGTAAGCTTGAAGAGAATAGATTAAATAAATATAATTTATCATATAATTAAAATACTTGAGGACTGAGAGTGAAAAGAATACTCTCATTGAAGCCTTGCATACCTGGAATTCGAAGCTTTACTCAGAATTAAATGACTTAATGAACACTTTTGAATCCTACCCTTTTCTTCTCGCTTGAGCGTTTTGTGTACTACCGGGAGTATATAAATAACCGGAATAGTATTTCTACATTATTAAGAACTAAAACTATATTTTGAGAATAAGTAAAGAAGTGTATAGAGAGAAGAGTTGCTTAAGAAAGATTAATGAACAAAATGATGAAATAAGGTGGGTATTTATAGGTGTGAAGGAGGGAACTAACAATAATTAAAATAATTATAAAAAAAATCTGAAAATTTATTGAAAGATTGTGATATCATGGGTGATGTAAATTGGAGGACTATTGATGTCATGAGTGATGTCAAATGGATCTAAATCTTTCCATTGTTGGTGAGATGAACTTTCTTTTAATAGAATACCCTTTGTCTGAGCTGCATTTGAACAAGATAACTTCCACTTTAGGATTTGGTGTCTTCATATGAATTGTTTCCCTAGAAGTCTACTTTCATGTCGTTTAAGAATCAACCGATTTGGAGCATCCCACAGGGAGATATGATTTTTATTCTACAAATACTCCATTTCATCACAACACCATATCTTGCAATAATTAATTTATTTGACCTAGTTAACCTCCGAAACTTAAAATATGGTCTCACAAAAATTATAGGTAATGATGTTGAGGTTATTTAGAAATTTGAATCACCTAATTTTGACAAGCCTATGAAAGATTATGCCCAAAATTCAGAAGTTGCATTATTTTCATAAAGAATTGAAACACCATATATAATATTTTTAGGGGGTGTTACAGAAACCATACAAGATTAGGTAAGATTAAAAGATGATAACCTTCACTAGAAGAGACAGGTAGCACGTATTGCAGATGAAATAGAAAATCGTTTGAGAGAGCTTTCACAACCCGAAATCGGATGTGATGGCACTTGCCTAACCCACCAAGATGAGTCAACCTAAGAGTCTGACGATTTTAAAATAAGCGAAAATAAAAGAGAAAATGTAAAGTTTCACATGACATAAATAAGGAAAAGTAGAAAATAGGTTTTAAACTACCCAAGACTTGGTATCACATGTACAAGCCACTACTTTCAGAAATGAAAAGAGTATAAGTCTATATGTCTCAGTTCCCAAACAGAACAAGGAATAAGGTAAATGACAACGAAAGTCTACCGAAGAAGATAAGTTGCTATCTCTAACATGCCAGAAGCTCAGTCCAATAAACAGGAAAGCTATGAACAGGAGGCACCGGGCTCAGATCCTACACATGTGTACAAGCAAGGGGTGAGCACTAACAACAAGCTACGCAGCAAAATGGAAACTAAACCTTAAATAAAGCAATGCGGAACATAAATACTCCTGACAATCCAACCACAATCCTCCACAACTACACACTTGCACTTAGATTACCCAATCTATACAGTTCATATCACAATTATACTAGTACACTAGACAGTCAACAATTAGAAAGTACAAATACGTTCTCACCATTATAATTAGGCAAACACACGACATCTCAAATCATAATCACACATGATAAAATATATGCAAAAGCAATATCAAATATCATTATGCATGTCTGTCCTACGATACACATACGCTGATCATCTTAGACCGGAACCCATGGGGGACTCACATAGACTATGTGTCCGCTAAAAAATACCTTGGCCATTATCTATCAAAAAAGACTCTAGAAAAAATATCTGCCGGAAGAGACCTTGATAACCGAAAGAAACCTCGGCAAATTACCTTGACTTGTAGAAACCTTGGTCCCAATATCCAGTACCTAACTCAAATCATTCCTCAGCCATTACAGATATAATATATGTACAAGTAATGAGTGAAATATGATAAATATTCACATAAGATGTCATATAGTCCACAATCACACAATAGATCAATACCTCGCAATTCACAACACTTAGCCATTCACCTCTATCCAAATTCCACTATCACACTTCAAATCATATAATTCAATTCAATCTAATGACCCAACACACCCTAGTTCCCTCATATAGAAAAATATAAGGTTCAACATACTAAACAAAGGTTAGAATTCCACTTGCCTTAGCCAAATGTCATGAATAATCTAAAATCCTTGCTTTTCCACTCCGGCGATACTCCAAATAACCATAATCTAATCAAATATAGACTCACAATCACATTTCTAAACTATTGATACTAAAAACAAGCAATTTGGGTGAAAAAGGTAAAATGGTCAAAAATCTCATATCGAAAATCGAACCCAAAATTTGACTATTTTTAGATAAAAACATTCTTCAAGTAATGAGGGATATCATGGTGAAAACCAATTAAAAAAATGGAGTTAAAAAGACTTCACAAATCCAACTTCTGTTAGAAATTCGAATTAGGCAAAAACTCTCAAAATCTCTAATTTGGAATCCAAATTTTGAAGTTAAAATTAAGAATTAATCAATGAAAATAAAAGATATAAGTGGAAAATGACTTACCCAATAGCTTTCCATGAAAAATCCCCTTGAAATTTGCCTATTCCGAGTTTAGAATGTAAAAATGGAGGAATTTGACCCTAATATAGTCTTCTGGGAAAAGACACTGTTCAGGCCCACTTAACCCTTCGCGATCGCAATCCACTTATGTTGCGAACGCGAAGGTCGGTTTTTTGCCTCATCACAGCTCAGACCTTATAATCGCGATGTCAATAAACAAGTGCTTCGCGATCGCGGCAGGACTCCTTCGCGAATGCGAAGAACAATGGTGACACAAGTTGACAACAGCCATTTCACAATACTAAGTCTCCGAATGGACCATCGAGATTCTATCGGAACCCCATGAACACATATCAGATATGCAACCCTACTAAATTTGACGTTCCAGACTTAATGAAATCATCGGAATTTGAATTTGAGGTCTCCTTAACCTAAAACCCGATAAGTCACAACTAAACTAGTTTCGGCACTTGAAATACCCAAAATAACCTCGGGACGTCTAAAAATTATAATGAAGCCATTTCTAGAATTAGAATCACCTCCCAAAACTACTACAACCATTAGAAATCCAATCCGAGTACCCAAACCGATAATGTTGATCAGAGTCAAACTTGGATAAAACTTTAACTCAATTTCCATCTTCGGACCTAAATTCCATGTTTTAACTCCATAACTGATTCCGAAAAATCTCGTAGACCAATTTCCACATTCCGGAACAGATGGAATCAATGGAATTTCATTCCGAGATTAGAAACTCCAAATGACTCCAAAACTCAAAATTTGGCAACTTAAGCATTTAAAACCAATTTCTCAAGCAAAACCTCAACTTTTCACAAGACTTTCAAAAACTAACTTTCAGACTCAACAAAAAGTAACTCGGGGAAACTAACGGAAGAGGTAAAATGGTAATTTTATTGAAAATATCAAAAATGACCTTTTGGGTCATTACATCATCCACCACTAAAAATTATGTTCATCCTCAAACATAAAGTAAAAGCAAGAACGATCTTCGATGCTACCAAAAGTCTGAGGCATAACCTCCAAGTTTGGTATTTTCCTCCCCCAAGTGAACTCAGTCATAAACCATATCATCAGGAACTACTATCAAAACTGAACTACTAAATCAAAATTGAAAAATCTACAACCTAGGAGTGATTACCGAGACATGAGCTAATCCATGAACCAAACCTGAACCAAAACTCTCTAAATCACAGCACAACCATCGGAATAAACCTTTTTCTCGCATAACCATGAGAAGATTCTTAACTATTACCTGCTAAAACAAAGAGTGAATCCAGAACCAACCACCAAACATGAATAATGCACACACCCATTATTAATCTTAGTTAACTTTCATTTTCTTAACCTAAGCATTCCACGAGCTTTAGTTGCAAGCACCTAATCTTTAGAAAATATATACTCATCAGGGAAGAACCCAACTAATTTGATCCAAATAAGGAAATGGTCAAGTAACCACCTATTAAAAAGTACCTCCAAGCATATAAAACCTCCATTAACGTTGACTGGAAAACTGGAGAAGTAGTTGTGCTTGTAATCAAGTCCCAAACGGAAGAACTAGGCCCAATGGTCCTACAAGTTTCAAATCACACCTAGCTGAACATGTCCTCAATGACAAGGTAAAAATCAAGACTGTCGAGAAACTGCAATATATAAGGTAGCTCTTCTATAAGTTCTCTTAAGCAAGATGACACTTGTAGAATTTCTGGAAACCTTCAACTACCACAAGGCAACACTAAATCCTCCACATCTGAAATAACTAAACTTGCATCAACATCTTAACCTACCAAAGAGGGGAGGGATCGGTACATCCGATCTACCATTAGGAATCTATCCACGGAAGTAAAAATATGCATGGGCATAGACAAGGAATCATACTCCAAAACTATGTCTGAAACAGAGTAGGTGGACACATTAAAATGTACAGAACTAAAGTGGAATAAAACAAGCTATTCCTTCCATAACATCTATAACACACATTCCCATCCATATGACTTCAGAATCAACCAGCATAGTCCCATAACCATCATAGGCATACTTGATTTATCAATTTCATCATACTCTTTATGGTCCTCAACTAAATCCCACACTCTCAATACTACCAAAATATCGCAGTCACACCGGTCAGTTACTTTACTTCTCAAATTGTCACTAGTATCAAGGTCCTCTTAGCAAAACATTATGGTCTCCAAAAATTTAAACTATTGACCTCTATCCTTCCATTTAAGAATCCTACGATAGGTACGAGTCCCACCCAAAATTGATAACTCAAATTCAAAATCTTATAGTACTTTCCCATTGAGATGAATTGTTGAGTCACGCTCACTATTAACTTCACATAATCTTTCACTTATCCAATTCTAACTATTATTCAACCATCATGTACTTCATGCCAAAACCTAGAGGAACCCTTGATCACCTCAATAATTCCTTATGCTAAAAACACATAACCTATCGAACATACCATAATAGTCTATGTAATCCCATTAATAGAGAGGTATTAATCCCACTTGAGAGCCTTAATAACCATATAGAACTATATCTCTCCTTGTAGGGCAATCGTAAGTCATATACCATAATTTAAGCAATCCAACCCTACATCAAACACAATTTTTTTGATACCTTACTATTTGTCACCCAATCTAAAACCAAACCAAACCTTCAGAAATGTCACGACCCAAACTCGTAGGCCGTGACGGGTGTCCGAACTAGGCACTCGCGTATATCCCTGCTATCTGTAAGTAAATCTTTCCCCTGTTTAAGTTACAGCATATCAATAGGCAGGATAACATATAAGCCGGCGAGGCTTATCATAGGCACCACTGTATATACATGCATATATAACCCATACACAACCCACATACATATCCACAAACCTCTAAGAGTAAGAACAGTAATATAAGGCGGGATAGGGCCCCCGTCATACCCGTAGAAAAATAAATATATACATCAAGGGTTAATACCAAAACTAGGCTCCAGCATAATGAAGCGCTTCTGAACTGCTGAATGGAACTCCTACACTGACGGATCCCCAAAGTGTGTATTTGTACATGTGGGCATGAATGTAACCCCCTCAAGAAAGAAGGGGTTAGTATGACATATGTACTGAGTATGAAAAGCATAGACATTATAAGGAAATTATAGTTGGCGTAGAGATGCAAGGGGAAAGTATAACATTTAACCATTTGTCGTACTCGCATCGTATAAAAGAAAGTCATACATATTACCATCACATACTGTGCCCGGCTCATTTTGGGGACTCGGTGTACCATCTACATTATTCTGTCATCATATGCACATATATATTATTAGCGCTGTGGAACGTATATCCCAATCCATGTATATAGTAAGTACATGCCGAGGAACATACAGCCCAATCTGCACATCATATAATAATGCCGAGGAACGATGGCCTAATCTATATATTATATAGTAATGCCGAGGAATGTTCATTTTGATCCACGTATCATATAGTAATGCCAAGGAACATTTGGCTCAATCCACGTATCATATAGTAATGTTGAGGAACGTTTGATTTGATCCATATATCATATAGTAATGCCGAGGAACGTTCAGTCCGATTCACATATCATATAATGATAATTATATTATAGCCAGCCCGGGACCCGGTGAAAGATGTATTACAATATACACGAATTAAGTAGTGAGTAACTATATACAATCTAAATCATTATCAGAGACTCAACAATGTAAGAAGATTAAGCTATTATCCGAGGACCAAAATCGTAGTATAGCCATCTCGAGTGCCTTCTAAATATCATTGAGGCCTATATCACTTAGGATCTCGGGGACCCTAGACATGTACTAAAGTAATACTAACAGTTCATAGAATCAGGGATACCCGTCATCACATAGTCTTTAAGACTAGGAGCTTATGCATCCAGTACTTCTCAACCTATGGGGTTCAAGGAAAGTAGTTCAACTTACTACTGAATAAGAGATACGGATTACATTTAGGACTTAAAAGTGGAGTTACCTTAGAGCTCGTATCACATTTTACTTACAATTAGGACATGCCAAAGGAAGAGAAAGAATAAGCTTTACCTAGTATCTACTTTTCCTCAAGAAGTCATCATTACATATGTCGTATCCGGCCTGTCATGGGCTCGTTATCATAACCTTATTATTGCATTACCTTAACATCATAGAACCACACTTATGTCAAAGATATATCAACAGGAAAGAAGGGTAGCTCTACGTACTTATGCCAAAACATGCCAAGAAAAAAGAGATAACTTCACATACTTACTACTCTCCATCATATAGCCTTGAGAGGCAATAACTCAACTAGTATAGGAATTCTACCATCGAGAAGTGAATAAGATTTACGAGTCAACTTGGGTTTATATGAATGGAATTATCTCCATATTTCGTATATCAATCACTTAAGGATAATACATTCCAAAAGAAAAGAAGGATAGTTTCACATACTTATGCCAAAGACATGCCAAGAGAAAGCTTCACATATGTTTTTCGGGATTAATTGAAATCCAGCTTGCCTTGATACCTACTTAACCTATTTGACATGAAAGTAATACTAATATTAATAGCATTTTACTTTACAATATCCCACTCTACAACCAAGTAATAATAGGAGTCATCTCCTTATCCATTACCCTCGACTAGTTTGTTACTAGTTCCGATGCTACCAAAAATCGGGCAGCATTTCTCCTATAACTTTAATATCTCTGAGGTTTCAACTCGGACAAAGTGTCAACAACCATACCAACAATAAAAACCAGCAGCATATATATAAGTAAACCATCTCAATATTACACAATACAACTCCAAATAACTAGCTTAAAACTACGATACGAAAATAAAGTTTTTAATCTTTATTTCACAAAATATTTAAACATACCAAACGGAGGGTCATGTGGATGAAAAAAGCAGCATCCACACCCTTTTTAAAAAACTTTAAATCCCTGCAACATGAAACCCAACCAGCTGCACTCGCAGCACCACAACGACACCCACTACTCGACTTTAATTTAGCTATAACCACTTTAATTTAGTTTGTTTCAAACATCAAGCATCCTTATGTAATTTATCCACTTCCAACATTATTTAAGACATTTAACATACCTTATAACAATATCATAAACTCAAATTTGAAAAAGAAGCCCTTACCTTGCCCGAAACTCATCAAACTCGTCGAAACTTGCCTCGGAAGTTCCTTTAGCGCGCCTAAATTTTTGTGACTGTTTGCTAATATTTTGGGTAGCTCGAAATCATTAATTTTCATTAATAACACCTTCATAAAATCGTGGTACACCCTAGATAATTAATTCATGAAGCAAAATCTAAGAACTCACCTTTTATTTCCTTCCAAAACCATGACTCTCTCCATCTCTAGTTTCTTCTCTTCTCTTCTTTCTTGTTCTTGAATTTTCTAGATAGGTATGGAACTTTAATAAGTCATAAGACATATGTATATATATATATATATATATATATATAGGCCACCTAAGGGGGTGACACGTGTCAATCCCTAAGTGGTGACACGTGTCAAGCCCTAAGTGGTGACACGTGTCAAGCCCTAAGTGGTGACACATGTCAACCCCTAAGTGGTGAAACATGTCAAGACCTAAGTAGTTACATGTGTCAAGCCCTCATTAGGCCAACACACCCCTTTACTCTAATCACAGGTTGCCACATGGCATATGGGAGGTCCACCACCCTTTCTCCAACTGCTTTCACATGGCACTCTCTCATGCTTCCACATGGTACTCTCTCATGCTGCCATGTGGCACTCTCTTTTCCCCTTTAGGATTCATAATCTCATCTTACTTTGTGAACCTATGTAATCCTTGCTACGTAAGCTTAGTATGTACTCTAGTAGCTTAAGTATGTAAGATTTCCAAGTTGGTAGCTTACGTAAATAAGTCGTGTCCTACGATTCATCATTTGGTCTCCAACTTCTTCCAGATTCTTATAACTCTATTTCCAATCTTCTCTACTATGGGGTATCACATTCTCCTTTCCTTAGAGTTGTTTGATAGCGTTATAGATTATCCGGCTCACATGGAAACTCTTAAGAAGCTTTTAGAAGCTTTAAGAAACTTTAGGAAACCTTAAGAAACTTAAGAGGCTTACAATCCTTCCATGAAATTTAAGAGCCTTTTAAGAGACTTAAGAACGTGTTCCAAGGTACAAAAGTACGGGGTGTAGCAATAAATTCGTTGATGACCCATCATACATCCGTGCTCAATCAACCCACCTTGCATTATCATATCTGAACTCAAAGGCAAAAACCCATACAACCTTCAACCTTAAATCAAATTTATCAAATGAAGAATTTATCGAACTCTTTTACAACCAAAAGTAATAACTCCACACTCGAATAATGCACAAGTTCCTCCAACTGCTCAACAATCAACATAATCAATCAGTCCTTACCTTGCCAAGCCATACCTTAACAAAACCAACTACCATGAAGTTAAACATTACGATGCAAAACTTGAATTTGATTCCAACCATGCAAACCACCCTCTTATCAGTAGACATTAGTCCATTCCTCGAAGATCTTATACGATTACACACCATAACATATCATTAAACACTTATACGTTGATCTTTTCATGTCTCTCATTAAGAGCCAAAAACCATGCCAGTCATCGAACTCGACATCACTATAGAACTTGCCATGGCGCTAGAGCTAAGTGCCTGTGGATTCCACTCTTGAATCATACTCAACTCAATTGACGAATATCGGGTGCTATTTCCATAACCAAAACAAGACAGATGAGGCCGCATGTTTCTGAACCCAACTCTCTAACATGCCCGAAGTTAAATCCTTGAACTCTGTAATCAAAGTAAGCATTGTTTTCCTTGCTTCATTCCAAAGGCCAAACTACATCCCACCGATTCTCCCATCATAAGTTGAAACTCCTTTCAATTCTACTCGAGTGGTTCGTAACACATCATACAACCTTCCATATAACTAAACTACTCATCATGTGGTAGCAATCGCAACCTTATATACTCACAAGTCGTCATCATCATACAGATTCTCCTTAACCGAAAGCCATCACCACATAGTTGCATCCTAACTAGAGTCCATTCCAAACTACTATTACTATGCTCAGCCACCCTTGCCATCATAACGTAGTGAACCTTATCATTTATGCGATACCTCAATCTCATTGTACAAACCCATCCCATGAATTAACCAATTATCATAAGTACTTTCTCATTGGTACACTTACTTGTCTTCGCACATGTATACCCATTGGAACTTTCCCTACCTATAAACTTGTGGCTTTAATATCGGTTTACTCCTTTTGGTTTATCATGAGGTCACCCATCCCTAATTTAATCATGTCAACTCAAATGTCACACCTTACCGAAGAGACTGAATAGGATCTATTCACTTGATCCATTACTATAACTTTCCTTATAAATAATGCTTAATCCAAGCGTTCATAGTAACAACTACTTGATTCCTCAATTGAAAATGCAACATCAAAATCTCATTACCTCAGTAGGTGAAACAGCTGATAACTCCATAGATGTCTCTATTTCCATGAATCACTAGTACCATACTGCGAATATATGCTAGATCCACCACTATATCATATCATATCCATTGAGAAGGTCTTACTCAAATAGCCCACACATCTATACCCATTAAATAGCTACAAAACATTATTAAAGCATTTCAGTCTCCGATCGAAAGTGATATGCACCATTTTGTAAGCTAGGTCGATAGTAGAAGCAACATAACCTATAAAATCACCTAAGTAAACACAAGTATCTCAGTAGTAGACGTGTCATAACCTTTCTTGATATACACCCACTTTACAAAATCACCATAGAAATTCTAGTCTCAATTGACGTAATATCATCATCATCATACACCATGCAACTTATCCTTTTATGACAGATTTCATAGTTTGTAGTCTCCAAAGTCGCCGTGCTCACCGCATACTCATTCTCTTAATTATACATATCTTCATTGTCAAACCACCTCATACGTTAAATAAGCCACACAAATGATATTTTTCATTGCTGAATAACTAACCATACAGGATGAGATGTTCATGAAGTCTCTTAACAATTGCTCATTTTTCAATGCCATAACCTCGAAACATATCATTAAACCACAACGTTACTCATCCCTTTCGAGTTGTAGAGCATTCCAAGTCTGACTACATATCCTTCCATAATTATATCACTTCTGCCTCAGTGCCAGATCCGACACTAACACCAAGTGATGACACCTGAATTACTCACATACAGGACCAATCATGAGTCATTGCTATAAGAGAGAGGATAGAGTTAAATGATAAGAATTAGATCTTATCAAGGATGCACGATAGAGAATCAAAAAGTTAAGGTATTTCCTAATAGTCTTCATAGCCTCTTGAAGATAAGTACAGACCTCTTTCGTACCGATCCTCGAGACTCTACTTAGACTTGGATCATACACATGTGAGACCTATAACCTAGGGCTCTGATACCAATTTTTCACAACCTACATTCGGGTGTGGTGACACTCGCCTAACCCACCAAGACGATTAAGCCTAAGAGTCTGAACAATTTAAAGTAAACAGAAATGTAAACTTTCACATGACATAAATAAGGAAAAGTAAAATATAGGTTTTAAACTACCCAAGACTTGATATCACATGTACAAACCACTACTTTTAGAAATTAAAAGAGTATATGTCTATATGTCTCAGTCCTCAAACAGAACAAGGAATAAGGTAAATGACGGTGAGAGTCTGCCGAAGAAGACAAGTTGCTACCTCTAACATGCCAGAAGCTCAGTCCAATCAACAGGAAAGATATGAACAGGAGGCACCAGGCTCAGATCCTACACATGTGTACAAGCAAGGGGTGAGCACCAACAACATGGTACGCAACAAAATTGAAACAAAACCTTAAATAAAGCAATGTAGAACACAAATACTCATAACAATCCAACCACAATCCTCCACAACTACACACTTGCACTTAGACAACCCAATCTATACAGTTCATATCACAATTATACTAGTACACTAGACAGTCCATAATTAGAAAGTACGAATACGTTCTCACCATTATAATTAGGCAAACACATGGCATCTCAAATCATAATCACACATAATGAAATAGATGCAAATGCAATATCAAATATGATGATGTATGTCTGTCCTATGATACACATCCGCTGATCACCTCAGATCGAAACCCATGGAGGCCACACATAGACCATGTTTCCACCGAAAAAGACTCGACGAATATATGCCGAAAGAGACCTCAGTCGCTGAAAGAAACCTCGGCAAATCACCTTGATCGATAGAAACCTCGATCCCAATATTCAGTACCTCACTCATATCATTCCTCATCCATTAAAGATATAATATATGCACAAGTAATGAGTGAAATATGATAAATATTCACATAAGATGTCATATAGTCCACAATCACACAATAGATCAATACCTCGCAATTCAAAACACTTAAACATTCACCTCTATTTGAATTCCACTATCACACTTCAACTCATGTAATTCAATTCAATCTAATGACCCAACACACCCTAGTTCCCTCATATAGAAAAATATAAGGTTCAACATACTAAACAAAGGTTAGAATTCCACTTGCCTTAGCCAAATGTCACGAATAATCTAAAATCCTTGCTTTTCCACTCCGGCGATACTCCAAATAACCATAATCTAATCAAATATAGACTCACAATCACATTTCTAAACTATTGATACCAAAAACAAGCAATTTGGGTGAAAAAGGTAAAATGGTCAAAAATCTCATATCGAAAATCGAACCCAAAATTTGACTATTTTTAGATAAAAACATTCTTCAAGTAATGAGGGATATCATGGTGAAAACCAATTAAAAAAATGGAGTTAAAATAAGTTCACAAACCCAACTTTTGTTAGAAATTAGAATTAGGTAAAACCCCCTAAAATCTCCAATTTAAAATACAATTTTTGAAGTTAAAATTAAGAATTAATCAATGGAAATAAAAGATATAGGTGGAAAATGACTTACCCAATAGCTTCCCATAAAAAATCCCCTTGAAATTCACCTATACCGAGCTTAGAATATAAAAGATGGAGAAAATTGACCCTAATCTCATCTTTTGGGAAAAGACACAATTTAGGCTCACTTAACCCTTCGTGATTGCGATCCACTTAAGTCGCGAACGTGTAGTTCAGGTTTTTGCCTCATCGCGATTTCAAAGTTCAATAAACAAGTGCTTCGCGATCGCGGCAGGACTCCTCCGCAAATATGAAGAAAAATGGTGACACCAGTTGATAGCAGCCATTTCACAAGGCTAAGTCTCTAAATGGACCCTCAACATTCGATCGGAACCCCGTGAAAACAAACCAGATATGCAACCCTACTAAATTCGACGTTATCTACTTAATGGAATCATCAGAATTCAAATTTGAGGTCTCTTTGATCCAAAACCCGATAAATCACAACTACATTGGTTTCAGCACTTGAAATACTCAAAATACCGTTGGGATCTCTAAAAATTATAACAAAGTCATTTCTAGCGTTAGAATCACCTCCCAAAGTCATTTGTAGCGATATAATCACCTTCCAAAATCATTGGAACTATCAGAAATCCAATCCGAGCACCCGAACCTCAAATGTTGACCAAAGTCAAATTTGGATCAAATTTTAACTAAATTTCCAACTTCTGACCCAAATTCCATGTTTTAACTCCAAATTTGATTCTGACAATTCTCTTAGATCAATTTCTACATTTCGGATATGATGGAATCGACAAAATTCCATTTTGATACTCGAAACTTTAAATTACTCTGAAACTCAAAATTTGACAACTTAAGCCTTTAAAACTCATTTCTCAAGCAAAACTTCAACTTTTCACAAGACTTCGAAAAACTAACTTTCAGACCCAACAAAAGTCACTCGAGGAAACTAACAGGAGGGGTAAAATGGTAATTTTATCAAAAATATCGAAAATGTCATTGCGGGTCATTACAATAGCTTAGGACTCGAGTGTTTTTAATAAGATGAAGGCATTTGGATCTGAATGCACATTTGCATATCAAGAGGTGCATTTAGATCTAGATGTCTTAATTTAAATACACATCTGAATATTAAGATATTATATTAAGATTTGAATAGTAAATAACTAAGAATATTTTTAACATATAAATGTGTAAGATTTATCTGTATTCTAATATCAGTAAATAAAAAATAATGATAAAAGTACTATTAGTCACAATAATCAATAATTAAAATATTTAAAAGCTACATGAAAAAAAATATAATAAAAGAAATACTTGTTTGAATCTCAAACTTCGAAAGGTCCCCCATAAATTAAGACACGGAGAGTATAAAAATTTATAGGGACTTATATTACGATTAATATGTCCAATATTTCTAATATTAACTTTGTTCGTGTGCATTCATATTGTCGATCATATACAAAATTATTTTCAATGTTTCTCATAATTTGGCCAAATGAGATTTTTGAGGTAAAAAATATTGAAATAATTTATAATACAAAAGTTAAAGATGAAAATATTATTTTAATATTTAATGGAAAGTAATCATAATAATGAGAATTTATTTGACACGAAAATATTAAAGGAAAGGTACTTTTCTAAGGTAGAAAGTGAGGCTTGTAACAAGAAGCGGGTTTGACTTCTTAGAGAGTTTGAGTTGCAATTATAGTTAATCGTTAGAGTTGGTACTTGAGTTAGTTCCTTGATTATTGAGTAGTAATCTAAAACCGCTCTTTGAAAGTTAGTAAAGTTTGGTGGAAATCCTACGAGGTATAGGTTGTGGTTTTTCTTTCCTTGAGCAAGGATGTTTTTCACAATAAATTATGTGTCTTGTATTTACTATTTACGTTCGTATTACTCATTCAAGAACCTGGTTTCTGAAATTATTAGGTGGTATAGGTTTCTACAATTGGTATCAGAGAAGGTCTTTTCACTCAAAGATTCAAATCTTAAAAAGGATCAATGGCTGCACCACCTACTGCACAACAAGGACAATCACAGACAAGGTCACCACTATTCAATGGGAAATACTACGGATCATGGAAAAACAACATGATGGATCACCTAATAGAGATAGTCTAGATCTCTGAAATGTTATCTTTAAGGGACCCACTATTCCTATGAAGACTGAAATAGATGGGATAACACAGGTACCAACAGACATAAAGGAGTGAAATACGGAAGATAAACTAGCAATTCAAAACAACGCAAAGGCTAAGAAGATTTTAATTTGTGGAATAGATCCAGATGAATACAACTGAGTCTCTTCTTGTCTGGATGTAAAGGCAATATGGTACACCTTGCAAACTGTCCACGATGGAACCAATCAAGTCAAGAAATCCAAGATCGATAATCTGAATCGACAATATGAACTGTTCAAAATGATAGATAGAGAAACAATTCAAGACATGCATATCAGGTTCACTTCCATAATCAATGAAATATATTCTCCGAGAGAAGTAATTTCAATTGGAAAAGCTATTAGGAAACTCCTATGTATTCTTCCTGAATTATGGAAAAGCAAAGTAGAAGCGATTACTGAGAAACGCGATCCTGACACTATGATGATGGAAAAAGTCATTGGAAGTCTGCTGACCTATTAAACAAAGAAGAACCAAGAGAAAGTAATCAGAGGCAAAAGGAAAGAGAAGAACCTGGTTCTTAAAGACACTAAGAAAGATGACTTTTAAAAGGAGAATATAGCACTAATAACAAAAATATTTCAAAGAATATTGAGAAAAGGGCAAACAAGTCAGAGGAGACAATGTTGAGAAAATGGCAAACAAGTCATAGGAGACAATCTCAGAGAACCACTAACAAAGACCTAAGAGAGCAACTATGTCACAAGTGTGGAAGTCCAGATCACTTCATCAAATTCTTTCAATTGTGGGTCTTGGAGTACAAAAAGAATAACCCTGAAAGAACCAAGGAAGTCAGGAGTGATCAATACATTCCTACAAATTGAAGAATGACCAATCAAAAGACTAACCTGACTGTTAAGAAAGCTTTGGAAGCAATGGGAAATTCTTCTAGATAGAGTCTAATGGGATTGAAGCTCAAAATCAATAGTTATTGGCCATGGAAGGAGAAAGGGAGTACGACTTCTTAGCATTAGTAGAAATTCTAGAGTTAGATGATGAGGAGAACTAATATCAATCAAACGATACAATCCTAGCACTAATGGCCGGAACATATTCAGAAAAAGATGAAGACGATGACAAGCAGTCCAAGGTAAACTTTCATCCGATCAAAGAATATCTTCATCTCTATTCCAAAAGAAAACTAGAATCTTTATCTGGTGTTCTCATAGATGCATACCATGCAACATCTGCTACAAAAGAACAAATGTTGGATGACTATTCAACTTTGAGAATAGAGAATGAGACTCTAGAAGCCTTAATCAAAAATCTTTAAGAGAACTCCTCTATGAAAGGAAAAGATATACAAAAAAATATACACATTACTCTTGATGAAACTATAAATAGGTTAAACAATGAGTTACAGTATTTAACTAAAAAGAATGAGGCTCTACTCAAGGAACTTGAAAAGACTAAAAAGGAATTGGAGATCAATATAAGATGGATAAAGTCATCCAAAACGCTCGACGATATCCAAAGAAGTCAATCCTCAACTAAACATGAAATAGATTTCATGCATAATTCTTTAAAATCTGGTAAAAATTGTTATGATATGCTATTACTCACTGTGGACAAAATAGTCATCAAAAGAACATGTGTCAAAAGAGAAATATGGCTATTAAAAATAATCTAACCTATGTGAAAAAAATGTCTTATGGAACAGGAATTAGGAAACTGGTTCACAAACATAAGCTCCTACCTAAATGGACTAAGAAGAACCCAATTCATCCTTTCACTCACAAATAGTGACCTAAGTGGAACTGGGTGCCCAAAATTAATTGTTAATTGCTAGTGCAGGAACATGTAAGAGGAAGACATAAATAGTGGTACTTGGATAGTGCATGTTAAAGACATATGATGAGAAACAAAGATAATTTCCTCTTACTAAATAGTTTCCATGGCGGAAGGGTCGCTTTTGGAAACAGAAAGAAAGATGAAATCATGGGAATTAGCAAAGTTGGACGTTTCTATTCTCCAGCAATAGACAATGTGTACTATATTGAAGGATTAAAACATAATCTTCTTAGCGTGTCACAAATGTGTGACAGAGGGAATGATGTACTCTTTATGTCAACTGCATGTAGAGAAACTTGTGCAAATTCAAAGAAACTGGTCCTTATAGGAGAAAGGCACAAAAATGTCTACAAAGTTGACATTATAGGTCCAGAAAGGCCCATGCTTAAAAGCTTAAGTGCAGTTGATGATAATTCATTCTTATGGCACAAGATACTTGGGCACACAAGTTTCTCAACAATAAACAAACTGATCTCTAAAGAACTATTGCAGGACTTCCAACGAGATGATTCAATAAAAACCAAGTATGTGGAGAGTGTGCATAAGGAAAATATGTGATATCTTCATTCAAACCAAAGGGTATGGTAAGCACAAAGAAACCTCTGGAATAGTTGCATATAGACTTATGTGGACCAATAAGAGTTCAAAGTTGTGGAGGTAAAAGAAAAATCTTGATGAGATGGGAATGACGAATCACTACAAAGAGATGCTGATGAATCTGATAATGAGGACACCGAACCTTCAAAACATAATGTTGGAACTCCAGAATAAAATCATGAACCAAATGAGCTTACTAAGGATATTCTTCCAGCTATGGACAATGCCCCTATAGAACATGGTTCTTTGGTATCCTACAGGAGACTCTTTCGATCTAGTCAGATTTACGGATGTAGACTATGCAGGCTATCTTGTAGATAGAAAAAGCACATCGGGTATGGCATATTTTCTTAGACCATATCTGGTGTCATGGGCCATAAGAAAGCAAAACTCAGTTTCCTTATCCACTATTGAAGAGAAGATGCATACCAATAAGATGTGACATTACCAATGCTGTAAACATGGCTAAGAACCCGGTACAACACAAAAGGACCAAGTACAGTGATGTACAATATCACTTTATTCGAGACTATATAGAAAAAGGACTCATAGTCATGAAATTCTATAAAGCTGAAGATCAGGTGGCTAATATTTTCACCAAAGCATTGGGAAGAGAACAATTGACTGGCCCTTGGCCTCATTTACCAATAAAATTTAACTACCTTCTCTCTCTCTTTCTTGATAGGTCAATTGATAAGTAGTGATTTAGTGTTACAGACATATTGTGACTTACGGATTCATCCTTATACTATACCAAGTACACACTCATCTTCAAAGAACACCGCAACTCAGGTCTGATGATATTATCCTTATTTTCTTATAACAACGTGAATAAAATATTGACTACATACAAGAACCAGTTCCTTCCATCAACAGGCATGCATTCATCCTCCTAGTCTTTATTACTGCAGTACATCTTAAATATATGTTTTACATAGACAACTGAACCTGGTCCCCTCACTTGTACTCTAAATTCCAAATGGGTGAGAAGTTCATACTTCCTCTCAGAATATTAATGACCAACACGCTAATCTCGGGATGTTAATCATCACCTCACCCTCAAATCACTCATTAGAATATCATCATTTTCCATCAAATCACCCATCAATCCCTATACACCCATCACTCTCCAACTGTCTCACCCATCGATTCTCTCTTCTCCATTACATAACCCTAACAACATCCATGGCAGTCCCCACTCCCCTGCCTACTACCCTTTTAAAAATGACCACACTTTCAGAAAAGACTTTACCCCTTTTGTCCCTTGTCAATTAGTCCAATGATGAGGACCCATCATCATCTCAGGGGAATCACCATAGGCATCTGCTCAGGGAGAAGATCACCTAAAATCTAAAATAGACACGCCATCTATTTCACTGTCATCCTCTCCTACTCGCCAAACTCATCACTCTCCTCTTCCACCAGATGCATCCACTAAACCCTTTACTCCTTCATTATCACCTCTACCCACTGAAAACTCTAACCCTTCATCCTTCCCTCTTCTTTCCACTGAAACCCCTAATGTGTCCCCTGAAGTGGTTGAGTTTTATATAAATCTCATAGTCTTGAAGGATAGTCTGTTAGTTTTAGCATTCATGGGGTTGAGATTGTTATTGATTATCATCGAATTGAGAAAATATTATAAGTTCCTACAACTGGGTTTGCTTATTATGTGTGGACTAAGGACGAAAATTACTTATTCACATCCAAATTCACATAGGAAAGGGTCATTATCAGACCTAGGAAAGTGACGAAAGGTAAAATGCAACCTTTCATATGTTTTTAGTCAAAAAATACATAAGGGGATTATTCCATGAGGGAAGAGACAACATAAAGATATATTTAGGGACATGGGGTTGGCAGATGCTCTTGATTAGGAAGAACATCTCAACTAGCCGCCACTCATGATTCATCATATGGATAGGGTCCTGGTCCTCACCATTTGGCCTATGGAAACCTTCTAACCCTAGTGTTTCAAGCCTTTAATGTGCCTCTAGGTGAAGGAAGATAGGCCTCAAAATAGAATTTGATTAATAGAACCACTCTTGCTGAATGAGATTGCCTTCTCATTGCTAATATTTCTCCTACACCTGGTCCAAGGGTAGTTGGTCCAGTTGCCTAGTTAATGGCCTCTCTCAATGCTTCTTGAGACCAGAACAATGCTCTACAAGATATGGTAGATACTCTGAGGGTTTATCTTGCTGGTGCACAAGGGGAAGTGGTCGTATTAAAGGATCAACTGAATAGGCAACAACCGGAAAATAATGCTTGCATGAATAAGCTTCTTCTCCTTCTTGATACTTCCTCATCTTCATCTATTCCTCCTATATAGCCTTTTATTTTTCTCTCGCAATTGGTTTTTAAAACTGTATTTTGATTGTTTTGTTCTGTACAGACTATGCTGGTGCCTTTCTGGGATTAAATGATGTGCTATCTTGCTTTTGTGTTTGGATCTCCTTCTTTGTGTTTTCTTTGTTTTGCTATTTTTTATGGCTAATATCCTCAAATTATGAGTACTCTGTGATTCCTCAAATAAGTGATAGTTTTTCCATTTATCGCTCTAGAACAACATACTCGAATTATTCTATACCTTATTCACTTACACTTCTTTTTGAGATGTCAAAAGGGGGAAGTTGGTTTTTGTTGGTTTTGTATTAAGCATATGTGCAGGTGTAGAAAGTATAAGGTTTTTCATCATCAAAAAAGGGAATTTGTTAACAACATTCAAGCACGTTTTGATAATGACAAATGAGAACTAGGTTATGAGAACCAGGTTTACTTGTTAGATGATGCAGTAGGTAGATGCAGGAAACTGGACAAATTCTTATATGAGTCAAAAATGCTAAAATAAGAAAAGACGACACAATAAGACTGCTATATGGAAAATCCATAAAATGAAAGTGGTACTTTCCTTATAGTACTCAACTAGGTCTTCAAAAACCAATGCTACAAAAGGAAAAAGGTCGCACAAAGGATTTCTTGGCTTTGCAAATCTAAAATTGAATTTCTCAAGCAAAAGACAAGGCAGAGTTCCAAGAGCAAAACATCGAAGAAAGAAGAACTAGAGTTAGGTTTTATTTCTGAAAGTTAATTCATGTGTTTTGTAAGGCCCCGCATAGTTTAAAGGTTGGAATGTGTCATACTAGGGTAAAGTATGGAGAAATGGCTTTGGAGGACCCTTTTTTATCTCGAACTCGATGACATCTAATTGTATATATGAGTTAGTATCAATTCCTAAGTATTTAAAGAGTGTTAGATGTGGTGTAGGGTCATAAGGGATCTCTAACACCAAGCTGAGTCTAAAGAATTTCTATCGGCTAAGTCTTCATATGAGTCCGAAATAGGGTCAACTTCAAATACCCATATCTTCTAATATATAAAAAATTAGGTATCCCATTACCTATCAAATTAAAGGTCTTTGTGCATTATTCCCAATGCCACCAATATTGCATTATTTGGAGTTTGAAGTAAAAGGTTATGTCCTCTTAACTAGAAGGGTGGAAGCCAAGTCCGCGTCGCAGACTTGGTCAATCTTTGCTCAAATTTTAATTTTGAAAATAATGAACCACGGAAGAACATCTCCGTGTCGCGGACCTGTTCCCAATTAGTTCAAGATCTAGCGAAAATTTCCAGTTTCAACTAGGGGAAACTTGGAAAAGTCCCTGAATATATAGACGAACTTGGATGTATTTTGGGGTCATTTTTGCAGTCTTTTGCCTCCCCAAAATTCTAAAATTCATCCTTTTCTCTCTTAAATCATCTCCAATAAATTTGCCCTCAAACTCAAAGATTCAACCTTCCCATTGAAGACCTAACATCAAGACTTCTCCAATTCTTCTTTAAGTTCCTCTCTATGGTATGTGGGTTTTCACCCATGGGTCCTTCTAACCATGGAGTCCAAATGTTTCTCAACCTAGCATTTCAATTAAAAATGACGAAAATTTATGGGCCTTTACATGATGACTTTAAATGCATATATTATGATATATTTGAAGTTTCTTTACATATATTGATGGACATTGACTCTTGATTTCATGAAGATATGATGTCACTAAAGTGACTATATGAAGGCTTGAAAATAGTTTTAAGACATATATGGTGGGTTTCTTTGAGAATGTGTATTTTATGCATTTTCATTACTCTCATACATGCAAGAATTCTTTAAAGGCATTGAAAGGTTGTTACAAAATGAACCCATCCAGTTTCCTATGATAAAGTATAGTTGAAATGAGGTTTGAATCCAATGAATATTATGAAGTAAAAGCTTATGAAGGGGAGTATTTTTTATTGATGAAAGGGCTTGTTAGACAAAGTAAGGTTTCATTGGGAAAGGACAATCCTGACATTGAATCAAATAAAATGTTTAAGGTTATGATATGATATGTATGACATCCCTATATGTCGTCAATGCTTTTAAACATTTTTTCAAAAGGTAGGTCCAATTAGCATGGTACCCGGAATACCATCACTGATTGTAGACCTAATTTTCTTATAAGTCAAGGTTCATTAGTAGGATGGTTAATAGGGAATGACAACCATAATGAATTATAAACCAAAGGTTTTAATGAGATATTTCACCGATTAATGTTTTAATGTTAAAGTTGCTCTATTGATGTTCAAATGTTATTCCATGAGATTTGATCTAGCACCGAATATAGCATGTATATGGGGACTCGATCGAAGGGATTCTTAAGTAAAGTCTTATGTTGCATTAACTGTGTGACACCATATGATCCCTTGTCGTCTAGGCCTTTGTAGCCATTAAATATTAAAGTTAAAGTTAAAGAATGTTAAAAGTTGATCGGAGTTCTACCTGGCAAGTAGTATCCCCGTACCAATGTAGAGGGATATGTTGGATTCCATGTAATAGATTTCATGGTCTTAAATGAAAGTTATGGTCACTTCCCCACAAGATAAATATTTTAAGGTTTCATATGATGATGTCTAATGCATGCATTCACTTATGCATATTTCTTACTCATGTCTCTCTCTTATGTTCTTCATTTAATAGCATACTCACATACTTAGTACATTCAAAGTACTTACCCATACTTTTGCTCACATAATATCACCATGTAGGGATTGATATCGCTCCTCACCCTCCTCTCTGTGGCTAAGTTGATCATTGAACGCTACCACTTTGGTGAGTTCTCATATTCCGAGAATGACACTCCTATCTTATCTAGCTTATGTTATGTTAGACTCTTACTTTGAATTTTGGTATTTTTGACTAAATCTTGAGGGTGAGCTAGGGACATGTATTAGACCCTGCCAAGCGTTTAATGTAGAAGGTATGGTTGGACATAGAAGAAGATGTTATGTTGTCTTTGACTCTTACTAAATGTGAAGCCCCTTAGTCCCTACATCCCTTTGGTTTTCTGCTTGATTTGTATGTCATTACCAATGAAATGCTTAATAAATGTTAAGAGGATTGGATGAGGTACCTCCAAAGTCTCATTCGCCGTGTCATGTCTAAGACCCAAGACTGGGTCATGACATATTTTAACTCTACTTAGAAATATTATTTAGTTATAATTTTCTAAGGTAGAAAGTGAGGCTTGTAATAAGAAGTGGGTTTGACTTCTTGGAGAGTTTGAGTTGCGATTATAGTTAATCGTTAGTGTTTAGGTACTTGAGTTAGTTCCTTGATTATTGAGTTGTAACCTAAAATCGCTCTTTGAAAGTTAGTAAAATTTGGTGGAAATCCTACGAGATGTAGGTGGTGGTTTTTCTTCCCTTGAGCAAGGAGATTTTCCACAATAAATTTTGTTTCTTGTGTTTATTATTTACGGTCGTATTATTCATTCAAAAACCTGGTTCTTGAAATCGATAAGTGGTATAGGTTTCTACAAAAATTCGTAAAAGTTATGATGACACCTAAACTCTCCCATCGGTAGATAAGTGTCACGACCCTATTATTGGAGTCATGATAGCACTAGCTACCATAATCCACCGGTAGGTAAGCCAATTTATATCCTGGAATGACAAGTAGCGGGCATATCGGGGAGAAACAACAATTAACACAAGATACAACAATAATAAAGAAAAGACATCAGAAGAAGGGAAAAATGAGATAAATATATATATACTACAAAGTCTAATCCCAAAACTCGATAGTCACATGTACAAATTCACTTGACTAGGATGAAGACCAGACTGCCAATGACAAGAGGGGAAAAATAAGCTTTAGGAAAAAACATTTTCAAATCAAAATAATATCATAATAAGATGAGTACAAGTTCCAAAAATAGATCAAAAATATACAATCTCGTCTCAAATACAAAAAAACTAGGCAAAAGTATAACAAAAGGCGATAGGCTGATTCAAGATTCTATAAGCTCACCCTCGATCTCTGCATAACATGCAACTGGTTCGAACTTAAAATGGACACTAGTGCTCGGACCTACATATTATTTTATTTTTCCTTCCACTTCTTTGCAACCTACTTCTTCTCTGTCTCAAATTTCATGCTTCAAGTCCATTTCTTCTTTAATTTTAATTGAAACTCGTTCTGCTTTAATATTTTCTAAATTGAAAATTTTGTGTGAATTTATAAGAAGTAAAAAGTATAGCTACTATGGACACTAATAAACTGAGAAAACGAATTTATCCAGTTTAAAATTAGTTGTATGCCAATGATGGTGTAGTTGTTCATACTAATGGTAGTGATAATGGTTGATGTTGGATGCTAATAAGAATAGAGATGAGAGTTGTGATGATGGAAATGGTTGGTGTTATAATGTCCTACATAATGATGATAGTTAATAGTGGCGATGATAGTTATGATGGTAAGGTTGATTGATATTAGTATAGTTCGCGGTGTTGATGGCGATGGCTAAAAAATATGCTATGGTTGATGATATGTTGGTAGCCATTGATGACATTTCTAGTTGTGATGGTGGAGATGGTTGGTAGGAGGAATTTCCTGCAGTTGTGGCAGTGAAGGTGGTTGAGATGACTACGAACTGTAGTGATAATAAATATAATTATACTAATAGAGGTGGTATATGTGATAGCGACTGACAATAGTGGTTTATAGTGGTGTTTGTTAGCGATGATTGTAATGATAGAGGTATTGATGGTTGTCAATGATAATGGTAGTTTAAAATGGTGTTGGTGGTTAGTAAGAGTGGTTAGCGATGATGACTGATGATTGTGAATAGACTTATGGTAAAAATTCCACACAAAAATTTATTTTAATGATATTAAGACTTATTCAATATCTTAACGATTAAGGCCCCATTTGTTTGTACTTAATGGATGTTTGAATTTTAATCAGTCATATTCAGCCCATGAAGTGCATTTTATAGGAAAAACTATCTTATTAAACATACATCCATATCATATATATTGATTCTACATATACTTTTAATAATTGTGTATCTTACCACTAATTGAGATTTTTCTACCATATAAAAAATATACATATAGATACATGTATTTTTTCTATCGAATACACTAAAATAGGGAAAGAGGTGAGCGAGATGGAGAAGGAGACGGGTGAAATATTCATGTATCTCAGATACATGAGAATCACACTAGATACAGACTAGATAGATGTATGCAATGACTCTTGTGGTTATTTGCTTGCTTTTTTATGAAATTTTTATTTTCCCCTTCCCGTAGCTTTTGTGTAGTTTTGTGATATGTTGGGATGAGTGGCACACCTTTTGAGGTGGCTGAGATAGTTTTGAGTGAGTTTTTCTATTTTTTGGACTTTTATGTTTAAATAGTTGACTTTGATCAACATTCAGCGAATCGGACGTCGTATGCAATTTTTGTCTGTTCCATAATATTCAAAAGGTCCATTTTGGGTTGGTAGCATGGTTGATTTGGGTCCCAAGGCCTTCGACACGAGTTTGAGCCATTAAGCGAGATGTTTTTGAAAGTTTGTTAAAGAGTTGACTTTGATAAATATTCTTGGTAAACATCTTGGAATAATATTTCATTAGTGCGGTCAGCTGCAGAATATTAAGTTGGTTTGGAACGATATTTTGTCGAGATCCCAAGATGATTGAGATAATTTTATGGTATTTTGGTTGGTTTATATAAGTTTTGACTTGGCTCAATATTTTATTGAGAGGACCTCCATTTTTATTCTTCAATTTCATTGAGTCCGTAATGTCAATTCTAATGGGGTAGAATAGTTCGTTCGCACATATGGGTGTTCTGAATGAATCTCGAGCCCTCTTGGGGTAATTTCTCAATTTTAAGATTGTGCTGATGCAACTGTTGCTGGTGCCACCAGCATTGTTTTAGCGTGTTCCCATCTTGGAGCCGCGTTCGTGGAGACCACTGTAAATGGTATTTGCAATTACGATCTTGACACTTTGATCGCAAAGAGTAAAGTCAATAATGAAAAGCGATAAATAATACCAAAAAGAGGTCAAAGGAGACAAATGATAACTACAATCGAACTGAGAAGCACACGAGCCTAGGAATAAATAGAAATGAAAGACAAAGTAATTAGCTACAACCTAACTCGACCCCCATTGTAACACCCCCCCAAAATAATTGTCTAAGATTTGGACCCTTCTTGTATTCGTGCAAGGTCGAACCCAATTATTGTAAAGCGTGTGCATGAGTTAGGATGAGTTCCTAAGTAATTAAAGAGTGTTAGAGGTGATGTGGGGTCATAAGGTATCCTTAGAACCAAGATAAGTCCAAAAGAATTCTTCTTGGGTAATTCGTCAAAGGAGTTTATATAAGGGTCGAGTTCTAACGACCATATCGTTTGAAATATGACGATCTAGGTGGCCCACGATCTATTAAATTAAAGGTCGTCGAGTCTTCTTTCCAACGCCACTAAGAGTGTAATTTTTAGAGTTCGTAATCAAAGAATATGACGATCCTAAGACGGATGTGTACTGCAGGAATTTCAAGCCTGGCAGTGACTGCAGGGAACCTGGGCTAGGAACCGTAGTGGCGCGATGCACCACTATCGCGCCAAGAACAATCCTTAGTAGTTTAGTCCCTGGCGTGGCGCTCCACTAAAGAGATGTGTAGGGTTTTCAAGCGTATTTTCCAAAACCCAGAAAACTTAGGCTTGGCGCTGTAAGGGCGCGACGCGCCACTATCGCGCCATAAAATAGCCTCAGTAGTTTTGTCCTTGGCGCGATGCGCCACTATCCGATGTGTAGGTTTTAAGCCTATATTCGACTTGGTGCCGCAGTGGCGCAATGCGCCACTATCGCTCCAGGAGCATTTTAGCCTATTTTCCGGATTTTTGAGAAAGGGCAATTTGGGTATTTCCCCAAATTATATATACACCATCCTTGGACGTTTTTGGGACCATTTTTCAGTCTCTCTCTCACTCTCTCTAATAGCCCTAATATTTCCATCTGTTCTTTTTCTTCTTCTCCAAATCCTTCTCCAGCAAAGAGTGCCTTCAAGAGTTTGACAATGATGTGATGATAATGTTTGATGATGATGATGATGACGATGATGATGTGATGATGATGTTTGATGATGATGTGAATAATGATATTTGATGATAATGTGAATGAAAAGGTTATATTGATGAGGATGTTGTCTGATGAAGTAGATTGGAGTCTAATGTGATTATGTGATATGTGGTTTACCGAATTTGATGCAATTGGAGTCTTATGAGCATTTTAAAATTAAATGATTTTTTGAGAAGGAGCTTTAAATAAAAAATATGTGAACCTTTTTGCATAAACTATTTATACACTATTTTTAGTCTAAAGAATAATTATTTCCATCTATGATTTAAAAAGAGTTTAAGCATGAGTTGAGTTTGAGAAGTCTTTTAATTATTTTTGAATACGAGTATTTTGAGTATAAATGAGTTGAGCATTTCTACCTTAAAAATGTCGATTTTTGAGATTGAGTCGAGATTGTATAAATTTTAAAGAGAAGGGTTTGATAATTTGAGATGAGTCGATTTGAAAGAAGGTCCAATGAGGCCAGATTTGAGTTAAGTTTTGAAAAGCGTCCAATGAAACTAAATAGGTATTTTGAGTATCTTACTCACTTGATAGATATGAGCATATTAAGTCTTGGGAGGAGTATCGAGCACCTAATTGGGTAAGAGCATAGTCCATACTCGAACCAATAAGCTACATCGCCAAACGTAGGAGGGGATAAAACCGTTAAAGTCGGATGCTTCCTATGTGATCGAACTGTTAAAGTTGGATGTTTCCCATTTTATTGTCCTGACATTATAGGACTTGGTTGGATTGGATCCATGATTGGTTGATTCATTCATACCCTGGCAAGGTATGAACGGATGTGGCAACAACGTCGGCTTGTTGTACTATCACTTGCTCATATGGTGATGGTTGTCGGTTGGAGAAACTCCTAATTGAATAGATTGTGCTTGATTTTATTGGTTTGAATGTGATTGTAGATGATTGAGTTGAATTGTAAAACATTGCATAATTTAATTTGCATAGTTATTGAGTTGAGTCCTTTGAGTTGATTGTTGAGTTGATTTTATATGATCAGATTAGGTGATGTTTGATGGATTTGATTATATGATATGTGATTGGATAGTATACAATAGAAGGGTATATGATTGGATTGGATCGGATCGTATATGACTGGATTGAACCGATTATATACAATTTGATTGAACTGTATTGTGTATGATTGGATTGGATTGTATGATGCGTGATTGGTCTTTATCTAAAAATGTATTCTTACTTTAGACTTATGATGCCTTATTTGAGTCTCTCTTATCTTTCTGATTTGAGATATTTGGACCGATGATATTCTTCCTTGAGGTATGTTTTATTCTTCCATATTACATACTTGTACATTCTATGTACTAACGTCCATTTGAACCAGTATCATTTCATGATGCAGAGACAGGTTTAATAGATCATCAATAGGAGCATAATTGGGGATCTATTCGCATTCAGCGTATTGGTGAGTCCTCCCCTACATTCGGAGGACACCGCTTATATTATTCTTGCATCGAGTTAGCCCTTTTCATTTGATTTGATGTAGCCATGAATATGTCATTGGCACCAATTAGATAGTAGTGATAGAGGCTTCATAGACTAGATAGTGAAGGGTCGATTGAGTATTTCTTTCCTAAAATTATTCTTGTCAAACTATTTTTAATGACAAATATTAGAGTTGATTTGTTGGCCCATGGCCTTTATTCTTTGATTTAGATTGATGTTTTGAGTTGCTCACCAAATATTCTTTTTTTTCTTCCGCTGATTGAATAGATGAATGGATGTGTGATCAGGCTATGTGGTTTTCTTAGGAGCCAGAAATGGTTTCTGAGTGCCGGTTACGTCTAGGGTACCCTCTCAGGGCGTGACAACCATGTTATTAGAGCACAGAGTTCAAGAGTCTTAGGGAGTCTATGAAACTGTGTCTAGTAGAGTCTTGCTTATGGGTGTGTTGTGCACCACACTTATAATCAGGAGGCTATAAAACATTAAGAATTGTTTCCCTTATTTCATATTCTGAATTCGTGCGATACAGTTTAACACTATGAAAGTTCCCTTCTAATTTGTGCGTTGCTCATGTCCATTCGACTACGCCTCATACTCAAGGTAGTTGAAACCATAAATATGAGATTCTTGTTGATGAGTTAAGATAAAGTCTTGGGAAAGTGAAGAGACTGCACAACGCTTAACAGGAGCCAATTACTGTGCTTAACTCTATTGATTTGGAGGGATGTACTCTCATTCATATGGGTCATGCGTTGAGTCAGAGCGAGATGGAGAAGGAGACGGGTGAAATATTCATGTATCTTAGATACATGAGAATCACACTAGATACATACTAGATAGATGTATGCAATGACTCTTGTGGTTATTTGCTTGCTTTTTTATGAAATTTTTATTTTCCCCTTCCCGTAGCTTTTGTGTAGTTTTGTGATATGTTGGGATGAGTGGCACACCTTTTGAGGTGGCTGAGATAGTTTTGAGTGAGTTTTTCTATTTTTTGGACTTTTATGTTTAAATAGTTGACTTTGATCAACATTCAGCGAATCGGACGTCGTATGCAATTTTTGTGTGTTCCATAATATTCAAAAGGTCCATTTTGGGTTGGTAGCATGGTTGATTTGGGTCCCAAGGCCTTCGACACGAGTTTGAGCCATTAAGCGAGATGTTTTTGAAAGTTTGTTAAAGAGTTGACTTTGATAAATATTCTTGGTAAACATCTTGGAATAATGTTGGCCCATGGCCTTTATTCTTTGATTTAGATTGATGTTTTGAGTTGCTCACCAAATATTCTTTTTTTTCTTCCGCTGATTGAATAGATGAATGGATGTGTGATCAGGCTATGTGGTTTTCTTAGGAGCCAGAAATGGTTTCTGAGTGCCGGTTACGTCTAGGGTACCCTCTCAGGGCGTGACAACCATGTTATTAGAGCACAGAGTTCAAGAGTCTTAGGGAGTCTATGAAACTGTGTCTAGTAGAGTCTTGCTTATGGGTGTGTTGTGCACCACACTTATAATCAGGAGGCTATAAAACATTAAGAATTGTTTCCCTTATTTCATATTCTGAATTCGTGCGATACAGTTTAACACTATGAAAGTTCCCTTCTAATTTGTGCGTTGCTCATGTCCATTCGACTACGTTTCATACTCAAGGTAGTTGAAACCATAAATATGAGATTCTTGTTGATGAGTTAAGATAAAGTCTTGGGAAAGTGAAGAGACTGCACAACGCTTAACAGGAGCCAATTACTGTGCTTAACTCTATTGATTTGGAGGGATGTACTCTCATTCATATGGGTCATGCGTTGAGTCAGAGCGAGATGTATCCTAGAATCTCATCTCTACATCTTGATTTGAATGTTATCTTTGAGAGGGAGGTTATGTCTCTAAGTGATTAGTGTCACCATCTGTTGGAGTGTAATCCGAGGCATGGAGAGCTATAGTTGATAGGATGATTGTAGAGTTAGAAAGAGGGAGTTAGAGAAGTGGAACTTAAATAGTGAGAATGATGGTTGATTGCGGCCTGTAACTAGAGTGAAGTATCTATGAGGTGAGTAATAAGGTGTGACGAATGATGGTGATAGTGCTAGTTTAAAGATTTTATTTAGTACGCTTGAAGTAATGTATGCGAGAGATTAAGGTATTAACTTGTGAGGAGTATGTGTTATGAAAGGAGAGGTATGTGACCCTCAAATGTAAGTAGTGAGTTGAGGCTAAGTCATTTGGTGAGAAGAGGCTTAAGATATGTATATGAAATAGTATAGAGTTATATGAGGTTCTAAATTGTGAGTTGCTTTGAGTGACTAGTTAGTATCCTTTAGTTGATGCCTTTAAGCTAAGGGGGAGATGATAGGGTAATGAGCCAAGGTAAGTCTTGAGCTTTCGATAGTGATGAGTTGTCCATGGTAATAGTAGACGGAGTTGAGCAAAAGTAGATGAGGGAGAGTGAGTGCTTCTCGATTGTGATAGTTGTGTTGTACTTGTCTAGTCGAGGATAAATGTGTGGAGGAGGAGAAAGATAAGAACTTGTGATGAGAAATAAATAGGTAAGAGTATATTAGTGTGTCTCTAGGAAAGAGCTCATACAATGATGAGGGTATAAGTATTAGAGTAAGCATGACAACTCTTAGATGTGAGTGAGGTAGTTAGAGTGATAAGCTTGAGTGTATGGTTGTCACTGTGAGAGTGATGGTAGTAGGCTAATGATAGCATTTGGGGGAAAGATTAGAGGTTCGTGAAGGGTGCTATGAGGCTTGGAAAGGAGGGGAACTTTGGGCACTGATATATTGACCTCATGAAATTATGAAGAGGATCGGGAATGTCGCTCATGAATTGGAGTTCGACGGTTGAGGATGTAGATGTTTGAATGATTCGGTTGTTAGAGTTTCGATGTTTTATTCGTGCCTAATGATAAGGGTGTTAAAAGAGATGTCCCTACTCTTGACTTAAATCAATTTGTTATTCTTGAGCAGGGATAGTTGATTTTCCAAACTTCTTGATTGGTTGATTTATTGATGTGATTGAGTCACGATTGTTATTCATTCCTCGAGTCCAGCTTTGCTTGATCTTTATTCGAGAACGAATGATCCCAAGGGAGAGATATTGTAACACCTCCCAAAAATATTTTCCTAAGATTTAGACCCTTCTTGTATTCATGCAAGGTCGAACCCAATTATTGTGAAGCATGTGCATGAGTTAGGATGAGTTCCTAAGTAATTAAAGAGTGTTAGAGGTGATGTGGGGTCATAAGGGATCCTTAGAACCAAGCTAAGTACAAAAGAATTCGTCTTGGGTAAGTCGTCGAAGGAGTTTGTTTAAGGGTCGACTTCTATCGACCATATCATTTGAAATATGATGATCTGGGTGGCCCACAACCTATTAAATTAAAGGTCATCGAGTCTTCTTTCCAATTCAAACAAGAGTGTAATTTTTGGAGTTTGGACTCAAAGGATATGACGATCCTAAGATGGACGGGTACTGCAGGAATTTCAGGCCTGGCTTGTGACTGCAGGGAACCTGGGCTTGGCGCCGCAGTGGCGCGATGCGCCACTATTGCGCCAGGAACAAGCCTCAGTAGTTTGGTCCCTGGCGCGGCGCGCCACTACGAGATGTGCAGGGTTTTCAAGCCTATTTTCCAGAACCCAGAAAACTTGGGCTTGGCGCTGTAAGGGCGCGACGCGCCACTATCGCGCCATTAAATAACCTCAGTAGTTTTGTCCTAGGTGTGACGTGCCACTATCAGATGTGCAGGTTTTAAGCCTAAAATTGACTTGGCGCTGCAGTGGCGCGATGTGCCACTATCGCGCTAGGAGCGTTTTAGCCTGTTTTCCAGATTTTTGAGAAAAGGCAATTTGGGTATTTCCCCAAATTATATATACACCATCCTTGGACATTTTTAGGACCATTTTCAGTTTCTCTCTCTCTCTCTAAAAGCCCTAATATTTCCCTCTCTTCTTCTCCAAATCCTTTTCCAACAAAGAGTGCCTTCAAGAGTTTCAAGATTTCAAGTCTCCCATTGAAGACCCAACAACTAGGTCCCTTCAAAGTCTTCACAAGGTATGTAAGGCTAACCTAAAATATGGATTGAGTTCTTTTATATGCCCATAGATGTGTTGGATAGGAGTTGTGATAGAGTTGAACCTTCTAGGAAGTTTTTCTTGAAAGTTTTCCTAAACTAAAGAATGTTTTAGATACTATTGAGTGATAGATGATTTTAATGACTTGAGTTACTAAATAGTTATATTTCATATTATTGACTACAAATGGATCTTTAGATATAGATTTATAGGTATTGACGGTATTCTTGAGTTGAGTTTTGTTGGGAGTATGGATTCATGCTTCATTCACATGTACCCAAGATAAGATTTCTTTGTCATAATTGTCTTGAGGTTGAGAGGGATGGTTTTTTGTATATGTGTATTAATTGGAATGAAAAGAATGAATTTGATAGTTAAGAAGGTCCTTTTGCTTCTATTAATTGAACATAGGACTAAAATAAGGATGTTTGGAGTAGATGTTTGACGATTGATGTGATGATGATATTTGACAATGATGTGATGATAATGTTTAATGATGATGATGATGATGTGATGATAATGATGTTAGATGATGATGTGAATAATGATATTTGATGATGATGTGAATGAAAAAGGTTATGTTGATGAGGATGTTGTGTGATGAAGTAGATTGAAGTCTAATGTGATTATGTGATATGTGGTTTACCTAATTTGATGCAGTTGGAGTCTTATGAGCATTTTGAAATTAAATGATCTTTTGAGAAGGAGCTTTAAATAAAGAATGTGTTAACCTTTTTGCATAAACTATATATACACTATTTTGAGTCTAAAGAATGATTGTTTTCATCTATAATTTAAAAAGAGTTTAAGCATGAGTTGAGTTTGAGAAGTCTTTTAATTATTTTTGAATATGAGTATTTTGAGTATAAATGAGTTGAGCATTTCTACCTTAAAAATATCGATTTTTAAGATTGAGTCGAGATTGTATAAATTTTAAAGAGAAGGGTTTGATGATTTGAGATGAGTCCATTTGAAAAAAGGTCCAATGAGGCCAGATTTGAGTGGAGTTTTGAAAAGAGTCCAATGAAACTAAATGGGTATTTTCAGTATCTTACTCACTTGATAGATATGAGCATATTGAGTCTTGGGAGGAGTATCGAGCACAGAATTGGGTAAGAGTATAGTCCATACTTAAACCAATAAACTACATCGCCAAACATAGGAGGGGATGGAACCGTTAAAGTCGGATGCTTCACATGGGATCGAACCATTAAAGTCTGATGTTTCCCATTTTATTGTCCTGACATTATAGCACTGGGTTGGATTGGATCCATGATTGGTTGATTCGTTCATACCCTGGTAAGGTATGAACAGACGTGGCAACAACGTCGGCTTGTAGTACTATCACTCGCTCATATGGTGATAATTGTCGATTGGAGAAACTCCTAATTGAATGGATTGTGCTTTATTTGATTGGTTTGAATGTGATTGTAGATGATTGAGTTGAATTGTAAAACATTGCATAATTTAATTTTCATAGTTATTGAGTTGAGTCCTTTGAGTTGATTGTTGAGTTGATTTTATATGATCGGATTAGGTGATGTTTGATGGATTGGATTATATGATATGTGATTGGATAGTGTACGATAGAAGGGTATATGATTGGATTGGATCGGATCGTATATGACCGGATTGAACCGATTGTATACGATTGGATTGAATCAGATGATATACGATTTGATTGAACTGTATTATGTATGATTGGATTGGATTGTATGATGCGTGATTGGTCTTTATCTAAAAATGTATTCTTACTTTAGATTTATGACGCCTTATTTGAGTCTCTCTTATCTTTCTGATTTGAGATATTTGGACCGATGATATTCTTCCTTGACGTATGTTTTATTCTGCCATATTACATACTCGTACATTTTATGTACTGACGTCCATTTGGACCTGCATCGTTTCATGATGCAGAGACAGGTTTAAGAGAACATCAATAGGAGCATCATTGGGGATCTATTCGCATTCAGCATATTGGTGAGTCGTCCCCTACATTCGGAGGACACCGCTCATGTTATTCTTGTGTCGAGTTAGCCCTTTTAATTTGATTTGAGGTAGCCATGAACATGTCATTGACACCAGTTAGATAGTAGTGATAGAGGATTCATAGACTAGATAGTAAAGGGTCGATTGAGAATTTCTTTCCTTAAATTATTCTTGTCAAACTATTTTTAATGACAAATATTAGAGTTGATTTGTTGCCCATGGGCTTTATTCTTTGAGTTAGATTAATGTTTTGAGTTGCCCGCCGAATATGCTCTTTAATTTTTTGTCTTCCGCTGATTGAATGGATGAATGGAAGTGTGATCAGGCTTTGTGGTTCTCTTGGGAGCCAGAAATGGTTTCTAAGTGTCGGTTATGTCTAGGGTACCCTCCCGGGGCGTGACACCCATAAGCCCACAAGGTACACTAGTGCGCAATTTTAGATAAATAACCATAATGAACCCTCATAAGCCCAATGGGTACACAGAAGAGTTAATTTTATGATGAACGAGAACCAATACATCTAGAAAAAGGGAGTGCATAACTCGAACCTCAAACCATAACCAGAACACCCAAATAATTTAGAAGAACCATGCCGCCAAGTCTCAACTCAACAGAGGAAAATGTGCCTGAATCTCAGATTGTGACTGAAGATCAAGTGCCTAGACCTTGAATCCGCGATTATAAAAGTAGTAGGGACAAACCTTGAATCTGCGCCTATATGAATGGAAGACCCAGACCTTGAATTTGCAACTAGAAGGAATGGTAGGCCTAGATGTTGAATTTGCATCAATAAGAGATGTCAGAGAAGGATCCCATCTCAAAATCACCATCATAAGTTCATCGTGGATTGAAACCCACTCCAAAGATCCAATGGATCACTCTAAACTCAAACCAAATCCAATCCCAAGTAGTCAAGTACAAATTAGCGATCAAATAACACCAGGGCTGAAGTATCAAATGAAGTTATGGATGAAAGGTCATGAGAGATGATTTATTGCTTAACTAAGGCTCATACTATTAGATCAAACTCTACCACATAAGTCTATAGGGACCTAAGCAATCGAAAGCAGTGTCGAAGAATCTCCTAGGCCTATCGATTACAAAATACAAGTTTAAGGAAATCACTAGCCTACACCTAGGCTAGGGCCAATAACATGCTATCAAATCATCATATCAACAACAATTCTGAATCCAAAAGGCATGCTTCAAACAACAAAGATAAGGTAGACATGCCCGAATCCATGAAATATAAGAATAAGGCATGAGTTCTAATACCTAAACATGATATAACATAACCCGCCTAATTTTATCCAATCAACATGAATTTACATTTACAAGCTTAATCTAGAGTTTGGAAAGTTGTAGCTACCTCAAAACAATCCACACGTGCTCTAGAACCTCTATTCTAGAGCTTTGACTTCCGAACGGCCTCCAATTGCTGACACGCTATCAAAAACACAATCATAACATCAACACTGATGTTTAGACACAAAAATTGTATTAACTAGAAACCTGCCCAAAATTGAGTCTAAAACAAAATTATGGGAACAGTGCAGGGAATTCAAAAATTACTCCGTCAATAGGTCATAAATGGCTTACTGAACTTGTGCCACTAAAGCTCGAAAATGTACTGAAATAGCTTCTGCAATCAAACGATAAGAAAAACACCATTAAGGAGGTTCGGGCAGCCTTTTGGGATAATAAATTACCTCAAATATGATTTCCTCATGCCTACCCAAAGGTCCCAATATGTAGCCTTGCAAATTCCTAACAATTATCAACAAGAATCACCCAATTTGAAGCTCTAAAACTTGAGATATTGGCTTTGAAATATTTGCAACTGAGCTGGTTTTGCATATAGTCTTAATTAAAAAGACCAGGTAAATGACCTCCGTGAATGCAGGACCCAGTCTGCGATAATGGAAAGTCGGAGCCTCAAATCATCATGAATGCACACCTAGCCTGTAAATGCGATGGGCCAACTCACTAGCCTCTGCAAACATAGCATAGGTCCATGAACACGATGGAAAATCCACTAAGCCTCCACAAATGTAGAACTGGGCTTGCAAACGCAAATTCCAGGACTACTGGTCACCACATCAACTGGTTTTCCTAAAGTTTAAAATTCCGATGGGGTGTTGGGGATTCATTTGGAACTTTGTGCACGCAAATGAACTATACTACCCCATCAAATTCAACATTCTAGACTCAATGATACTATTGAAACTTCTAACATAGATTGTCTAGATGAATAATGGAACCCACACCAAAGCTCTAATTTTTCCATAAGCAATAAGGCTGCTTGAAATAAGTCTGAAAGCCTCGAGACCCGAATAAAAGGTACTTCTAGACAAAACTCAACATTTTGGACATAACAGAACCATCATAATTGGATTCTAACACTATTTTCTTAAAGTTTTTACCAAAGTCAATCATTTCAACTTTAGGAGCTTAAAAACATGAAAACTTGCATAAAAACCAAAAGAATGATTAGGTGACCAAACTGTCAGTCAAATCAAGTCATAATGACTTGGGGTAACTAAGGAAAAATTCTAAACAACAAAAAGAACACAACAAAGAAGAAATTACCTAGAGGGTCATTACAATAAGCCGTCACCACTCAACTGATTTGAAAAATAAAGTGAATAAGTGAAAGTAGGACATCAACATATTCAAAATCATAGAAAATCTTTAATAGCGACCAATTGAAAAAAATTAATAAAACACAACCTTAAGATTCGGCGTCATAAGTACAAGAGTGACTTCGAGTAAAATACAATTGTTCAACTAACTAATACACTGTCTGAAGGATTAAAAAAAGGTACATAATAAAGGAAGTCTAGCTATACTGTCTGAAAGATTAACAAAAGATTTTAAAAAGGGTACATAATAGAGAAAGTTTGGCACTACATATCAACCAAATAACTCACTAAATGTAAGATCCCAGAAGTTCAAAAGTTGGCTCAAGAAGGGAAACTCAAGGAAATGGAAAGAACCCCAAGTTTACGAGTCCCTCTATTACTCGTAGTCATTTTTGTGACTCATAGAGATGAGTTATAGAATGAGCTCTTGAGATTGTCCAGAAACATTCTCAGAAGAAGTCCTACGACTCAACATGATGAGCCATAATCCTACGGAAGAGTCATAGGGATGACTCATAACAAAACTTCAGAGACCAATAATTTATATGTTTTCAAGGCCTGCAAGATGAGTTGGGTCTACGACATTAATCCATATGATGAGTTGTAATCATGACTCATAGAAACATCTTACAAGACTCAAGTCTGAGGGTTTTTCAGACCCTGCAAGACGAGTTAAGACTATAACCCGTAGACTTGAAGATGAGTCGCAAGGACCAAATTGTAGGTCCAAAATTTGAAATTAATAAAGGGTAGTATTGTCTTTTTCCAAAGTTTGGTTTAATGAACCTAGACACTATTATATATAAGTTAAAGCCTATAACTTCCCAACCCTTTAAATTCCCCTCCTATTCTAATTATTCTTCAAAATTCCCCTAAGGCAAATTCATAAATTCTCTTAAGGCTCTTCTCCAAATTTCAAGCTAGGGTTTCAAGTTCATCAAAGTTCTTCTTCAATTTTGATTTGATTTCACCAAGGTATGTGGCCTTTTACCTAAGGAGTCCGAAGGTTTTCTCAAAGTTTTCTTCAAATTTTAATTGTCTATTAACCTTAGTTTTGATGAATTGCATTGGGCTATTTCAATTTCGTTTTTAGATATTATCAATGATCATTATAAGCATGTTTCTACATGAATAACATAATTTCAAGTTGAATTATGAATGCCAATGCATAAATCTATTTTCCATCATTATTATGAATGTTCAAAGATGATTTTGCATGAGTTTGATTATGAATTCAATGATTTTCAAAAGAAAGCTCTTATGAATGAAGTTGAGATTTGTAATGTAATGATGGAAGTTGTAATAATGATAAATGATGATTTAATAAAGTTATTATGGTGTTATAAGTACAATTCTTGCATAATCATGGTTAGATGGTCATAAGGATAATTCTCACCAAAGTTATGGATTCCTATGAATCACTAAAGTTAATGCGCTACTCTTATGATTATTTCCATGATGAAGTTAATGATGATAATTTGATGTTTCAAATGAATTCCATTGAGATATTGACTAAGGACTGAGAGGAATTATAGGTGGGGTTCAGTCAGGTAACGTAGTTAGTTGCCCAAGGGAATCCTAGTAGCAACCTAAAGCGCCAAACTACACTACCCCCATAGGTTACCTTATAGCTTAGCTAGTGGATCCACATATAGCTCACAAAGTTAAAGTTTTTCTCACAGATTCTACATTGGCAAGTAGCCTCATTCTTCTCGATGTGGGAGTTACATCAGATTCCATGTTATAGATCGCATAGTCTTAAGCTCTTGGTTAAAGGTCTTATCCCACATTCAAGTTATATGCAAAGATGAAAAGTTTACTATAAAGTTTTATGATGCATTGACCATAAGTTTTCATAATATTGTAAATGCTTTTAAGTTGTTTCATGCTCATTATAATTGGTCATGCATCCTATGCTATATTGTTCATGTCCTATTACTTTTTCATGCATACCTCACATACTTATTACCTTTTATGTACTAACATATATTTTGCCTACATTGTCTCACAATAAAGGAACGGATGATACTCACGCTCCTCACATTCATGGCTAGAGTTGCTTTAGTTCTCAAGAGTTGGCGAGGCCTCATTCATCGAGGATATGTATTTTATTTTATGTTATTACTTTGACTCTTCCCTTATGAATCGGGTGCTTTTCCTAAAGCCTCATAAAAATATGCTTAGAGGAATGTTTAGATGTTGCAAGCAATGTAGTACATTTTGGACATTGATTTGAGTAATTCTTTTCCTTATACTTATATTTTTGAGTTGTTTCTTCCACTTCATTTCATTATATCTTTTAACTTATGTATGTGGTTTATTTTAACATGTATTGGTTTGAATCCTTTGGGTTCCCGATCACCGTGTCACATCTAGGCCCTAGACTCAAGTCGTGACAAACTTGGTATCAGAGCCTAAGGTTCAAGTATCCTAGGGAGTCTAACATGCCGTGTTGAGTAATGTCTTTGTCATTGGTGTGAAGTGTGCCAAATATTTGAATAGGATGCTATAAAGCATTTTAGGAAAATCTCACTTTTTTCATGATCTATGTTATGCTGTAGAATGGTATCATAAGGCATTTCCTCTAACACTTAATCTTTATAATTTTTAGAAAATACCTCCATGAGGATACCCCACTAGAAGGAATATGGTTGGAGAGGAGCAACAATATCTGAATGATCCCTTGTAATGAACAAGTTTCCAGTGCCAAGTTTTGAGAGGCCTTCTAAGTGCTTGCTCAAGCCATTACAGTACAAGCCAATCGTGTAACACCCCAATTTCTTTTCGCCAAGACTCGTACCATTCTTCATTTGCGTGTAGGATCAAACTCGATGACTTCTAGTTGTATATAGTAGTTAGGATCAATTCCTAATTATTAGAAGTGCATTAGATGTGTTTTAGGGTCATAAAGGATCTCTAATACCAAGCTGAGTCAAAATAATTCTATCGGCTAAGTTTTTGTAAGAGTTCGTATAAAGTTTAGATTCATACGACCATATCTCCTAGAATATAATAAATTATGTGTCCTATTATATATCAAATTAAAGGTATTTGAGTCTTTTTTCTAACTCCATAAAGATTGCACTTTTTGGAGTTCGAAGTAAGAAGTTATGTCCAGTGGACCAGTGAGGTGTGCGACAAGTCCATGATGTGGACCTCTCGCGGACTTGACCATTATTTCTAGATTTTAGTAAGGGCAACTTGGACCATTCCCTATTATATATATATACGATCTTGGATGCATTTTTAGGGCTAAATTCGGCCCTATATCAGTTTCTAAGGAGTTTTCTCTCTAAAAATATCCAAGAACATTGAGAGCAAGAATTGGAGCAGAAAAGAAGAGTTAGGATTTAAGTTCTTCAAGTAAGGCCATCAAATCCTTGATTTGTTATTCAAGTCAGGTATGTAAGGCTAACCTAAAATATGGATTGAGTTCTTCCATATGCCCGTTGGATGGAAATTGTGAAAGACTTGAACCTTCTATGAATGTTTTCTTGAATTTTTCCAACTCTAGAAATTTTTTACATACTATTAACTGATTGATGATTTTCGTGACTTAAATTCTTGAATAATTACTTTTCATATTTTATTTCATAAACCGTAGCTACATATTGACTGCAAATGATTATGTATATGTAATGATTGTAACGAAAATAAGGAATTAGGATAGCTATGAATATGAATGACATAAATAGGAACGAAACCTTGATGAAGCTAGAATGTCCTTTGTGCCTCTATAAATTGAACATAGAATTAAATAAGGATTTTGGAGAAAGATGTTTGATGATGATGTAAATAATGTTTAGTTTTAAAAAGGTAAAATGATTGATGAAGAGGTAATGTTGATGATGATGTTTTGAGATGAAATGGATTGGAGTCTAATATGACTACATGATATGATTTGTATAATTTGATTTGATTGGAGTCATATGAGGATCTTGAGTATAAATGATTGTTTGAGAAGGAGTTTTAAAAATAATTTGTGAATATTTTTGAAGAAATAATTTATGAACTATTTTGAGTTTAAAGAATGATTATTTTCATCTTTAATTTAGAAAGAGTTTAAGCATATTTGAGTTTGAGAAGTCTCTTAATTATCAATTTGAGCATCAGTATTTTGAATATAAATGAGTTGAGCATTTTTACATTAAAATTTCTATTTTGAGTTAAGTTGAGGAGTGAAAATTATGTTTTAAATACATTTAATATTACTGGATGATTTAGTTGAAAGCGTGTATTAAATGAAAATATTAATGATTGTTGACTTGGAGTACTGATGAGTCATGAATGAGTCTTGAAAGGATTGTCTAATTGAATGAAGTGACGATTGAAATTGATTGAGTTTTAAAAGAAGGTCCAATGAGACCAGATTGATTGAGTTTTGAAATGAGTCCAATAAGACTAAATGAGTTGATTTGAAACTAAGTCCAAAGAGACTTAATGAGTATTTTGAGTATTTTACTCACCTGATAGATATGAGCATATTGAGTCTTGGGAGGAGTATTGAGCACCGAATTGGGTAAGAGTATAGTCCATACTTGAATCCAATGAACTGCATAGACAACGTAGGAAGGAATTGGACCTTTAAAGTCGGATGTTTCCCTATTTCATTATCCTAAAATGATAGGACTTGATTAATGGATGGATTCATGATTGGTTGATTCGTTCATACCCTAGCAAAGTATGGACGTACATGGCAACAACATCGACTGGTTTTAAATCATTGACTCATAGGAGATGTTGGTCGGTTAGAGAAACTCCCAAATTAAGTGGATTGTGTATGGTATGATTGGTTTGATTGTGATTGTAGATGTCGAATTGTAAAACATTTCTAAATTTTAATTTGCATATCTATTGAGTTGAGTCCTTTGACTTTATGGTTGAGTTTATTGTATATAATTGGATTGGATAGAATTAGATGGTATGTGATTGGATTATATACGATTGGATTGGATTGGATCAGATTGTATATGATTAGATTCGATCAGATTGTATATGATTGGTTTGGATCGAATAGTAAATGATTGGATTGGATTGGATCAGATTGTATATGATTGGATTAGATCGAATTGTAAATGATTAGACTGAATTGGATTGTACATGATTGGATTGGATTGTATATGATTGGTCTCTGTCTAAACTGTATTCCTACTTTAGACTTATGACACCTTAATTGAGTCTCTCTTATCTTTCTGACTTGAGATACTTGAACCTATATTATTCTATCTTTATGCATGTTTCATTCTTCCATTTTACATACTCGTATATTCCACGTACTGAAGCTATTTGGCCTATATTATTTTATGATGCAGAGACAGGTTTAAGAGATCATCGATAAGCGGATACCACTTGTGTTATTCTTATTGGTAAATCTTCCCCTATATTTGAAGGATACCACTTATGTTATTCTTTTGATAAGTTTAGTCTTTCCATTATGATTTGAGGTAGCCATTAACCTGTCATTGGCACCAATTAGATAGTAGTGATTGAGGCTTCATAGATTAGATAGTGATGGGTCAATTGACTATTTTATTTCCTTAAATTGTTTTTGTCAGACTATTTAATGAAAAAGATTGGAGTTTGACTTATTGGCCCATGGCCTTTTCTCCTTGAGCTAGATTGTTGATTTGAGTTGCCCACTTAATCACCTCTTTATTTTATGTTTTCCATTGATTGAATGAATGAAAAGATGCGTGATCAGGTCAATTGGTTTGCTTGGGATTCAGTAATGGTTTTTGAGTGCCGGCCACATGTAGGATACCCTCCTGGGGTGTGACAAACTTTGTATCAAAGCATAGAGTTCAAGAGTCCTAGGAAGTCTATGAATTTGTGTCTAGTAGAGTCTTGATTATGGGTGTGTTGTGCATCACACTTATAATCAAGAGGCTATAGGACATTAAGAATTATTTCACTTCTTTCATATTTTGAGTTCATACGGTAGGTTTTAACTCTATGAAAGTTCCCTTCTAATTCGTGCGTTGCACAAATCCATTCGACTACCGCTCATACTCAAGATAGTTGGAATAGTAAAGCTCAGATCCTTATTAATGAGTTACTTTTAGATAAAGTCTTGAGAATGTGAAGAGGCTCCACAAGGCTTGAGAGGAGCTGATTAATGTGCTTAAGTCTATTGATTTGAAAGAATGCACTCTTTAGATCGTGTGTTGAGCTAGAGAAAGATGTATCCCAGAATCTTATCTCTAAATCTTGATTCGAATGTTATCTTTAAGAGGGAAGTTGTGTGTCTAAATGATAAGTGTCACCATCCGATGAAATGTGATTTGAGGCATGGTGAGCTATGATTCGTAGAATGATCCTAGAGTTAGAAAGAGGGAGGTTGAGGAGTAGAACTCAAATAGTGAGAATGGTGGTTGATTAAGTCCTGTAACTAGAGTGAAGTATCAATAAGGTGAGTAATGAGGTGTAATAAATGATTGTGATAGTGCTAGTTTTAAGATTTGATTTAGTAAGCTTGACATGACTTATGCGAGAGATTAAGATATTAAATTATGAGGAGTATGTGTTAAGAATAGAGGGGTATATGACCCTCAGATGTACATAGTGAATTGAGGCCAAGTCATTTGGTAAGAAGAGGCTTAAGATGTGTATATGAGATAGTATAGAGTTGTATGAGGTTTTAATTTTATGAGTTTCTTTGGATGACTAGCTAGTATCCTTTAGTTGCTGCCTTTGAGCGAATGGGGAGGTGATATGGTAATGAACCAAAGTAAGCCTTAAGCTTTTGATAGTGATAAGTTGATCAAGATGAGACATTGATGTTTTTCCATCTTGAATTTTCCTAAACTTTAGTCGAGGTCATACTCTATTACTTTTGTTTGTATGAGCACCATTCCCATGGCATAGACCCATGCGCCCCCATGTTGATGGTAGTACACTGGGTTGAGTTAGAGTAGATGGGGAGAGTGAGTGTTTCTTGATTGTGATAGTTGTGTTGTACGTGTTTAGTTAAGGCTAGAGGTGTGGAAGAGGAGCGATATGAGACCCTGTGATGTGCAATATATAGGTAAGAGTATATTAGTATGTCTTTGGGTAAGAGCTCATGCAATAATGGAGGTAGAAGTGTTAAAGTAGGCATGATAATTCTTAGATGTGGTTGAGGTAGTTAGAGTGATAGGCTTGAGTGTGTGGTTGTCACTATGATAGTGATGGTAGTAGGCAATTAATGACTTTTGGGGGAGTAATTGGATGTACGTGAAGAGTGTTATGAGGCTCGGAAAGAAGGGGAAGCTTGGGCACCGATATATTAGCCTTCATGAATTGGAGTTACCTTCTTAGTTAGTCATATTTAGTTTGGTTCTTCATGTATCGATGATCAAAGATGTTCTTGGGAGATCCTTTGTTGGTAGTTACCATTGAAAGTGCTAAAATCAAGCATAGTCAGTCCTATGAGAATGACATAAAGACCAAATATCCACTTTTATTTGCGCAATCAATGATAATATTGAAAGTAACTTCATATTCTTGATTCGAGTTGATGTATTCCTTCTTAAGTGTGATAGTTGATGATCTAGATGTTTGAATGATTCGATTGATGGAGTTTCGATGTTCTATTTATGCCTAATGATGAGAATGTTGAAGCTAATGCCCCTACTCTTGACTTGAACTAATTTGCCTATTCTTGAGTCGGAATAGTTGATTGTCTAGATAGCTTGATTTGATTAAGTATCGATTTTTATTCATTTTTCAATTCCATCTCTAGTTTATCTTTATTCGAGGATGCATGATCCCAAGGGGAAGATAATATAACACCTCAATTTTTTTGTCAAGACTCAAACTATTTTTCATGTACATGTAGGATCGAACTCGGTGACTTATAGTTGTATATATGAGTTAGGATCAATTCCAAAGTATTTTAAGTGTATTAGATGTGTTTTAGGGTTATAAGAGATCTCTAACACCAAGTCGAGTCCAAAGAATTTCTATCGGCTAAGTTTGTGTATGAGTTTGTATGTGGGTCAAATTCAAAGGACCATATCTCCTAGAATATAACAAATTATATAGCGTATTACATATCAAATTAAATGTCTTTGAGTCTTCTTCCCAACTCCATAAATATTTCCCTTTTTGGAGTTTAGAGTTAAAAGTTATACCCAGCCGACCAGAGAGGTCCGTGACAAATCTGCGATGAGGACCTGTCGCGGACTTGGCTAGGTTTTCCAGATTTTAGTAAGGGCAACTTGGACCATTCCCTATTATATATACATGATCTTGGATGCATTTTTAGAGCTAAATTCCGCCCCCATATCAGTTTCTAAGGAGTTTTCTCTCCAAAAACATCCAAGAACATTGAGAGCAAGAATTGGAGAAGAGAAGAAGAGTTACGATTCAAGTTCTTCAAGTAAGGCCATCAAATCCTTAATTTGTTCTTCAAGTCAGGTATGTAAGGCTAACCTAAAATATGGATTGAGTTCTTCCATATGCCTGATAGATGTGTTGGATGGAAATTGTGAAAGACTTGAACCTTCTATGAATGTTTTCTTGAATTTTTCCAATTCTAGAAATTGTTTACATACTATTAACTAATTGATGATTTTCGTGACTTGAATTCTTAAATAATTAATTTTCATATTTTATTTCATAAACTGTAGCTACATATTGACTATAAATGATTAGGTATATGTATTGATTCGAATGAAAAGTAGGAATTGGAATAGCTATGAATGTGAATGGCATAAATAGGAATGAAACCTTGGTAGAGCTACAATGTCCTTTGTGTCACTATAAATTGGACATAAAATTAAATAAGGGTTTTGGAGCAAGATGTTTGATGATGATATAAATGATGTTTAGCTTTAAAAAGGTAAAATAAAACATGAAAAGATAATGTTGATGATGATGTTTTGAGACAAAATAGATTGGAGTCTAATGTGACTACATAATATGATTTGCATAATTTGATTTGATTGGAGTCATATGAGGATCTTGAGTATAAATAATTGTTTGAGAAGGAGTTTTAAAAATTATTTGTGCACGTTTTTTAATAAATTATTTATGCACTATTTTAAGTTTAAAGAATGATTATTTTTATCTTTGATTTAGAAAGAGTTTAAGCATAATTTGAGTTTGAGAAGTCTCTTAATTATCATTTTGAGCATGAGTATTTTGAATGTAAAAGAGTTGAGCATTTTTACATTAAAATGTCTATTTTGAATTGAGTTGAGGAGTGCAAATTATATTTTAAATACATTTAATATTTACTGCATGATTTAGTTGAAATCATGTATTAAATAACGAGTCATGAATAAGTCTTGAAAGGATTGTCTAAATGAATGAAGTGGCAATTGAAATTGATTGAGTTTTGAAAGAAGGTCCAATGAGACCAGATTGATTGAGTTTTGAAAACAATCCAATAAGACTCAATGAGTTGATTTAAAACTAAGTCCAAAGAGACTTAATGAGTATTTTGAGTATTTTACTCACCTGATAGATATGAGCATATTGAGTATTGGGAGAAGTATTGAGCATCGAATTGGGTAAGAGTATAGTCCATACTCGAATCCAATGAACTGCATAGACAACGTAGGAAGGGATTGGAACTTTAAAATTGTATGTTTCCGTATTTCATTATCTGAAATGATAGAACTTGATTAATTGATGGATTCATGATTGGTTGATTCGTTCATACCCTGTCAAAGTATGGACGGTCGTGGTAACAACATCGGCTTGTTTTATTTCACTGGCTCATAGGTGATGCTTGTCAGTTAGAGAAACTCCCAAATTGAGTGGATTGTGCATGATATGTTTGGTTTAATTGTGATTGTAGATGATTGAGTCGAATTGTAAAAAATTTCTAAATTCTAATTTGTATATCTATTGAGTTGAGTCCTTTGACTTTATTGTTGAGTTGATTATATATGATTAGATTGGATTGAATGGTATGTGATTGGATTGTATACGATTGGATTAGATTAGATCAGATTATATATGATTAGATTGGATCGGATTGTATATGATTGGATTGGATCGAATTGTAAATGATTGGATTGAATTAGATTATACATGATTGGATTGTATATGATTGGATGGTATGTGATTGGATTTTATATGATTAGATTTGATTGGATTGTATAAATTGGATTGGATCGAATTGTAAATGATTGGATTGAATTGCATTGTACATGATTGGATTGGATTGTATATGATTGGTCTCTGTCTAAACTGTATTCTTACTTTAGACTTATCACACCTTGATTGAGTGTCTCTTATCTTTCCTATTTGAGATATTTGAACTGTTATTATTCTATCTTGACACATTTTTTATTTTGCCATTTTCCATACTTGTTCATTACATATACTGGCGCTATTTGGATTGCACCCTTTCATGATACATAGATAGGTTTAAGAAATCATCAATAGGTGCACCATTGAGGATGTGTTCACACTCAACTTATTGGTGAATCCTCCCCAATATTAAGAGGATACCACTTCTGTTATTCTTGCGATGAGTTTAGTTTTTTATTCTAATTTGAGGTAGCTACGAACCTGTCATTGGCACCAATTAGATAGTAGTGATAGAGGCTTCATAGATTAGATAGTAATGGGTCGATTGAGTATTTTATTTCCTTGAATTGTTCTTGTCAAACTATTTAATGATAAAGATTGGAGTTAGAGTTGTTGGCCCATGTACTTTTTTCCTTGAGCTAGATTATTGATTTGAGTTACCCACTTAATCACCTCTTTATTTTAAGTCTTCTGTTGATTGAATGAATGAACGGATGTGTGATCTGGTCAAGTGGTTTGCTTGGGATCCAGTAATGGTTTCTGAGTGCCGGCCACATCTAGGGTACCATTTTGGGGTGTGAAAAATTGTGAGGTGGTTGATCTCATAAACTAAAGTATGGGTACAGCAGCAACAAGGATTCATGACTTCATGAGGATGAATCCTACGGAGTTTTGGGGTTCTAAGGTGGATAATGATCCACAAGAGTTTTTTGATGGTGTTCACAAGATTGTGGAGATTATGGGGATTAGCCTGGTTGAGAAGGTGGAGTTGGATACTTATCAATTAAAAGGTTTTGCTCAAATTTGGTTTGATCAATGGAAAGGAGAGAGGCCTAGAGAGGCGGATTCTGTGACTTGGGAAGTGTTCAAAAGAGGGTTTCTTGATCATTGTCTCCCATTGGAGTTGAGGGAGGCCATGATACAAGAGTTCATCAATCTTAAGAAATGTGGTTTTAGTGTGAGGGAGTATTCCCTCAAGTTCACTCAATTATCAAAATATAATCCATTCATGGTTGCTGACATAAGAGCTCGTTTGAGCAAGTTCTTGTCGGGTGTGTGAAATTTGGTTTCTAAGGAATGTAAGATAGCCATGTTAATTTGGGAAATGGACATCTCTAGACTCATGACCTTTGAGGAGCAAATAAAGAGCAATAATCTAAGGGAGAAAGCTAGAGAGTCCAAAAGAGCAAGGACCGATGGTGGTGATTTCTCTTATGCTAGGTCCAAAAGTGGTGGGTGTCCTCATTTTCACCAAAGGTATTCCGGTCAAGGTTCCTCGAATTCTACTAATCCAAGGTTTGACAAAGATAGGGTGCCAAACCCCAAGCCTCAAGAAGGTGCACCAATTGGCCAAGTGACCCCTACATGCAAAAAGTATTGGATGAACCACAAGGTAGAGTGTCTAGCGGGTTTAAATGTATGCTATCGATTTAGTAAGCCATATCATAATAGTAAAGAGTGTAGGGTTAATGATGGTCGTCCTCAAGTACACGTTTCTCATGGAGGAAAAGTTCAACAAGGAGGTCAAGTGCAACTAAAGGGTGTTCAATGCAATAATCGATTGTATGCTCTTCATGGAAGGTAAGAGATGGAGGATACCCCTGATGTTGTTACTGGTATGTTCTGGGTATTTCACTATGATGTTTATGCCTTACTTGATTTCATTGTAAATTTATCTTTTGTTACTCCTCATATGTCCATGAGATTTGATGTTAGTCCCGAACCATTATTAGAGCCTTTTTCCATTTATACTCCCGTAGGTGAGTCGGTTATTGCTAAAAGAGTATAGAAGTTGTCCCATTTTGGTTTTTCACAAAGTTACCTTATGTGATCTAGTTGAGCTTGATATGACCAATTTAGATGTCATTCTCGGTATGGATTATCTATATGCATATTATACTTCTATTTATTGTAGAACCCGAGTGGTTTAGTTTCAATTTCCAAATGAGCCAGTCGTAGAATTGAAGGGTAGTGATTCCATATTTAAAGGTTAATTCATTTCGTGCCTTGAAGCTCAGAAAATGATTTCTAAAGGTTCCATCTACCATCTTATGAAGTTTAGGAATACAAATTTTGAAGCCCACACTCTAAAGTTGGTCCCTATTGTTAATGAATTTTCAGATGTGTTTCTCGATGATCTACCTGGTGTTTCTCCTGAATGGGAAATTGACTTTGATATAGACCTTCTCTTCTATACTCAACCTATTTCTATTCCTCCTTACCGAATGGCTTTGGTAAAACTAATGGAGTTAAAGAATAAACTGAAAGACTTGTTGGACAAAGGTTTCATCAGACCAAGTATATTCACATAGGGTGCTTCCATTTTGTTTGTTAGAAACAAAGATGATTTGCTTCGTATGTGTATTGACTACCAACAATTGAACAAAGTAACCATCAAGAATAAATTCCCAATTTCAAGACTGGATGATTTGTTTGACTAATTTCAAAGGGCAAGTTACTTCTCTAAGATTGACCTCCACTCCTGTTATCATCAACTAAGGGTGAGAGAGTGTGATATTCCCAAGATGACATTTCGAATAACGTATGAGAATTATGAGTTCGTAATTATGTTATTTGGTTTGACCAATGCCCCCATGACATTCATGGACTTGATGAATAGGGTGTTCAAAGAATATTTAAACATGTTTGTAATTGTGTATATTGATGACATTTTGGTTTACTTTCGGAATGAGGAGGAGCATGCTAATTACTTAAGGATTATGTTGCAAACTTTAAGGGACAAGAAATTATTTTCCAAATTCAATAAGTGTGATTTTTAGCTAAGGGAGGTTACTTTTCTTGGTCACATTGTATCCGCTGAAGGAATTATGGTTGATCCTAAGAAAACTGAGGCGGTTAAGAATTGGCCTAGACTATTGTCCCCTTCGAATATTAGAAGTTTTTTGGGCTTAGCCGGATATAATAGAAGGTTTGTGGAAGGGTTTTCTTTAATTTCATCACCTTTGACTAAGTTGACTCAAAATAAAGTAAAGTTCCAATAGTTGAAAGCTTGTGTAAAGAGTTTACAAGAGTTGAAAGATCGTCTTACTACCACTTCTATTTTGACCCTACTAGAAGGGCCCAATGGTTTTGTTGTGTATTGTGACAACTCAAGGGTTGTTCTTGGTTGTGTTTTGATGCAATGATTAGGTGATAGCCTATGCTTATAGGTAACTTAAGGTGCATGAAAGGAACTATCTGACTCATGACTTGGAATAATTGGCGGTCGTGTTTGTTCAAAGATTTGGAGACACTATCTTAATGGTGTCTATATGGATGTGTTTACCGATCACAAGATTTTACAATATATTTTTAAGAAAAAGTACTTGAACCTTCGGCAAAGGAGATGGCTTAAATTATTGAAGGACTATGACATGAGTGTATTGTACCATCTGGGTAAGGCTAATATGGTTGTGCACTTAGTAGAATGTATATGGATAGTGTTGCCCTTGTTGATGAGGGTAAGAAGGAGATGGTTAAGGATGTGCATAAGTTGGCTTTATTAGGTGTCCGGTTGGTTGATTCCAATGATGAAGGTATCCCTATTAAAAATGGTTCAGAATCTTCTCTTGTGGCGGAGGTTAAGGCCAAACAAGATAGTGATCTGGTGTTGGTTGAATTGAATAATTTGGTTGCCGAAAAAGCCATTGAGGCTTTCTCCCAAGGGGGAGATGGTGTACTTCATTATCAAGGCCCGTTGTGTATGCCTAATATTGATAGTTTGAGAGAGTTGATATTAAATTTGGCTAATAGTTCACGGTATTTGATTCATATGGGATCCACCAAGATATATTGTGATTTAAGAAAAATGTATTAGTTGAATGACATGAAGAAGGATATAGCGGAGTTCATGGATAAGTGTTCAAATTGTCAACAAGTTAAAGTTGAGCATCAAAGACTGGGAGCTTTATCCCAAGACATAAATATTTCTACTTGGAAGAGGGAGGATGTGAACATGGAATTTATGTTGGGTTTTCCCCATACTAAGAAACAATACAACTCTATTTGGGTTGTTGTAGATCGAATGACTAAGTCAGCTCATTTTCTGCCGGTTAAGACTTCTTATGGTGCTAAAGATTATGCTAAGTTGTATGTTTGTGAATTGGTAAGATTTCATGGTATTCCCCGGTCTATTATATCGGATCGAGGTACTGAATTCACTTTGAACTTTTGGAAGTCATTTCAAAGGGGTCTTGGTACAAAGGTTAAGCTAACTACCACTTTCCAACCTCAAACCGATGCTCAAGATGAAAGAATAATTTGAACTTTGGAGGATATGTTGAGGGAGCGTGTGATGGCTCTTAAAGAAAGTTGGGATGAGCATTTTCCATTAATTGAGTTTGTCTACAACAATAGTTATTACTCTACTATCCAAATGGCTCTTTTGGAAGCATTGACTGGAAGAAGATATAGGTCCTAGAGGGATGGTTTGAAGTAGGTGAGATGGACTTGATTGGCCCCGATTTGTCTATAGATGCCATGGAAAAGATGAGACTCATAAGGGAGGGATTGAAGACGGATCAAAGTTATCAAAAATTCTATTCGATGTTAGGAAAAGGGAGCTTGAATTTGACGTGGATGATTGAGACTATTTGAAGGTTTCACCGATTAAAGGTGTAATGCATTTTGTAAAGAAAGGGAAATTAAGTCCAAGGTATGTTGGACCTTATAGGATATTGCGATGTATTGGCAAAGTGTCTTATGAGTTAGATTTTCCATTTGGGTTAGCAATGGTTCACCCGGTGTTTCATGTATTTATGTTGAGAATGTTCATGGGTGATCCAAATTTCATTATACCATTGGAAGATAAGAGTGTTGAAGATAATTCAACCCTGTAGGCCATGACTGGGTTCCGACCTTGACCCTCGAATACATATTTATCAGTTGTGGTCAAGTCGAACTTTAAACAATATATTACTATGCATCAATACCCTATTGGGTGATAACATTTTCATAAACCTATAGCCTCTTTTATTTGTAATGCATCGTGAAAGGGCACGCAAGCCGACGAGGCTGCCATAACATAATAATACATACAATATATCACATAGACCCAACTGAGTCAAAATGACATACACAACCCACATATATATGTCTACAGACCTCTATTGAGTGGTGACAAAAAGATATGGCGGGAAAAGGCCCTCGCCATACCTTTGAATAAATGAAAGTAATTATATACATCAGCGGTCAGTACTAAAAACTAGGATCTGATACAATGGGGCCTCTTCCAGCTGAGTTAAGCGGAATCCTAAGCTGACGGAATACCAAAACCTGTATTTGTACCTGCTGACATGAAATACAGCCCCCAAAGAAAGGTGGTCAGTACGACTTATGTACTGAGAGAACATAACATATCTAAGATAGAGAAGTAGAGGATAAAATATCATATAAGAAACTTCTATACCTGTGCCCTGTGAATCATAAAAATATGCATACTAAAATTATACAATATAGCCGGCCTTATCAGAGATCTGGTGAATCATATCTATAGGACCATCATAGGCCCGACGCCATCACCACCTTATTACAACACATCATCATATATATACATATGTACCCATCCCTTTAGTGAGGGACTCGGTGAGTTTTTTATATCATTGCATTATCATATCCTCGTGTAGCGTACCCGACCCTTTAGTGAGGGACTCAATGGATAATGCAGTGAACTGCGCACGTCTATGTACCCAGCCTGGGACTCGGTGATATAAGGGTTACAGTATGCATGAGTAGAGTAGTGAGTAACCATATGCAATTTAAAATATTATCAGAGACTCGACCGTATAAGAAAATTAAGCTATCGTCTAAGAACCCGAGTAGTAGTGTAGTCATCTCAAGTGCCCTCTAAATGCCATTAGAGGTTATATCATTGAGAATCTCGGGGACCCTAGACATGTATTAAAGTAAGGCCACATCATTTATGGAACCAGAAACACTTGTTGTCATATAGTCGTTAAGACTTGGAGCTTGTACATCTGTTACCTTTTTAACATATAGAAGTTTCAAGGAAAATAGTTCAACTACTATAAGAGTTGGATATCCAGAAGTAAATAGGAGATTCTTAAGAATGGAATTACCTCAGAGATTGTATCATGCTCTACCTACGTCTAAGACATGCCAAAAGAAGAAAGAGGATAAGCTCTACATAGTCTGTACTTTCCTTCATTTGGTCATTATGTACATATTTTGCACCCGGCCCATCATGGGACTCGGTGAACAACCATGGCATCATAACCTCATTTCCATGCCAAATACATCTCAAGAGAAAGGAAGGATAGTTCTACATACACTACTTTTCCACACGTAGAAACCTTGGAAGGCAATACTCGATTCTTGTAGAGGTTCCAACATCAAGCAGTGGATAGGGATTATGAGGCGTACTTGGAGTTATGGGAATGGAATTGTCCCCACATATCATATACAACCCAGTTAAGTCTAAGACATGCCAAAAGGAAAGAGAGATAGCTTTACATACTTGTGCCAAAAACATGCCAAGAGAAAGCTTCACATACCTCTTTCGGGTTACTCTTTGTCACTTTTGCCTCATCGTCCTTTGAACCGATTCAACACGGATGCAATATGAATATCAACAACCCTTGACTTTTCAGCATCTTAATTTTTACCCAAATATTCATAGAACTCATTTCCTCGCTCGTCTCCTCGACTAGTTCTTTAGTTAGTTTAGGCATTAACGGAAATTGGGCAGCACCTCCCCTATAACATGCCCTATCCAAATTTCCAATAAAATCCCTAATCACTACAGCGAACCAAAAAAAACAAATTGCAGCATATATACAAGTAATTCACATCAACATTACACAATACAAATTTCGAACGACTCGTTTAAAATTACGATATCCAAAATAGGGTTTCTAGTCTCTATTTCGCAAAACATTTAACCATACAAAGTGGAGGGTCGTGTGGATGCAACCAGAAGATACCACATACCTTTTGGGACCTGTTCCATACCTTCAAAACACCATAAAACCACCTCCCATTGCAGCACCACAATCGCAATAACACTATGCAACCTTTAACAACTTTAACTCGGCTAGAAAGACTTTAATTTAGATTAGTTCTAACGTCAAGCCCCTTTATGCCATTTTCATATTTCCATCCACATAAAAGATGTGTAATACACTACATAACAACACCATAACCTCCAAATTGAAAGAAAAGACCTTACCTTACCCAAAATTGGCCAAAACTCGCCAAAACCCACTTCGAAAACCTCTTGATGTGTTGAAATAGAGCAGACTATTTGTGTCACTTCTTCGCTGCCCCAAATTGTGATTTTATGATATTAAACACTTTTATGTAATCTTGGGATATCTTAAATAATTAATTCATGGAACAAAAGTCGGAGGCTTACCTCAAGTTGGCCAAACCCGTAGCCCTCCACCTCTTGCTCCTAACATTTTTCTCCTCAAGTTTCTAGGTGTAGGGCTGAATAAATGACTCCTTAGTCATCATAATATACATATATACCTCCACGTGATCGATGAACACCTTAGATAATTAATTCATGGAGAAAAAATGGAACTCATCTTTGAAGGGAGGAATCCGTAGCTATGCTTCCTTATTCTCCAAGTTCTTCATATTTTTGTCTAAGTATGAACAAAAGGATGACTTTTAGTCATTATAAGGTGCATGTATACACCTACTTAGGAGGTGAAACATGTCATCCCCATAGGGTAATATGTGTCCAACCACTATTGGGCGACGTATCCATGCCATACCTCCTAGCTGCCACGTGTCTTTATAGGGCCCACCCTCTAAGCAGGTGGGTCACCTACTTAAGCCCATGTAGTTGGGTCACCTGCTTCGACATGTTACTTTCCCAAGCTTCCATGTGGTGCCTCTTCTTGTTGCTATGTGTCGCTCTTCTCCCTCTTCGTGGGTTCGTAATCTCATCTTACTTTAAGAACTCGTGTACTCCTTGCTACATAAGCTTGGTATGAACTCAAGTAGCTTAAGAATGTAAGATTTTCAAGTTTGTATCTTTCGTACATAAGTCGAGTCCTAGGGTTCATTTTTTGTCCTCCAACTCCCCTCAAATTCTTATAACCTATTTCCAACCTTCGCTACCATGGGGTAACACATTCTGCCTTCTTTAGAGTTGTGTGATAGTGTAGTAGATTATCCGACTCACAAGATAACTTCTAAGAAGCTTAAGAACCATTCTGAACTCAAGAGTGTGGGGTGTAACATCCTTCCCCCCTTTATAACATTCATCCCCGAATGTTTAACAAAACTTCCCTTAGAACTTTATACAGATTATAAGGAGATTCCTTTCTATTGCGATAACCCACACTTCCATCCACGTAATTAATATATGAGTTTTCGTAGTTCGGATTACCTGTAGATATTAGGAATAGGTAAGGATACTTGTATTTCATGTCCTCTTCTACTTCCTAGTTCAATTATTTACGATTCCTACATTGCCAGAACACCTTGACAGAAGCTACGTCCTTAGTCCACAATCTTCTAGTTTGTCAATCCAAGATGGAGATAGGTTGTTCCTGTCACGACCCAACCTCGTAGGTCGCGACTAGGGTCCCACCTGGACCCCCCGTACACATATCTATCAGTTGTGGTCACATTGAACTGTAAATAAAACAATATCATATAACAGAGCTCCACTGGGCGATAACATTTACAAATACCTGTAGCCCTTTTTATTTATATCACAACATGACAGGGCACGCAAGCCGACAAGCCTGCCATAACATAACAACATGTACAGTATATCATATAGACCCAGCTGAACCAAACTGACATATACAACCCATATATACATGTCTGCAGACCTCTCAAAATATAAATGACAACATATGGCGGGACAGGGCCCCCGCCGTACCCCTGAATGGACAAAACAATTCTTATACATCAGTGGACAATATCAAAAACTAGGCCCCTATACAATGGAGCCTCTTCCAGTTGAGCTGCATGGAATCCTAAGCTGACGGACTCCCAAAACTTGTATCTGTACCTACGGGTATGAACGCAGCCCCCCGAGAAAAGGAGTCAGTACGACATATGTACTGATTATATAAAATGTAACATAAAACACTGGAAGAATATCTGAGATAGAGAAACAGGGAATAAGATATCAATTCAGAAACTTGTACTTGTACTTTGTGAATTACAAAAACATGCACGTTCGAATCATATCATATAGCCGGCCCTTTCGGGGGTCCGGTGAATCACCTCTGTAAAACCATCATGGCCCCAGTACCATCACCACCTTATTACAACATATCATCATATATCTATACACGTATCCTGACCCTCTATTGAGGGACTTAGGGAATAATGCAGTGAACTGTGCACGAGAACATATCCTGGCCCGAGACTCAGGGAAAGAAGTGTTACAATATACACGAGTAGAGTAGTGAGTAACTATATGCAATTTAAATCATTATTAGAGACTTGACCGTATAAGAAGACTAAAATTTTGTAGGAGGACTCGAGTAGTGGTGTAGTCATCTCGAGTGACTTCTAAATGCCATTATGGGCAATATCAATTATAATCTCGGGGCTCCTAGACATGTACTAAAGTAAAGCCAAATCGCTTATGGAACCAGAAACATTTGTTAATATATAGTCTGTAAGACGTGGAGCCTGTACATTTGTTATCTCTTTAGCATAGAGAAGTTTTCAGGGAAATAGTTCAATTATTATAAAAGTACGATATTCAGACGTAAAAAAGAGATGCTAAGAATGGAGTTACCCCAGAACTCATATCATGTTTAACCTACAACTAAGACATGCCAGAAGAAGAAAGAGAATAAACTATATATAGTCTGTACTTTCCTTTATGTGGATATTTTGTACACGTCCTATTATAGGGATCGGTGAACAACCATGGCATCATAACCTCATTTTCATGCTAAGTACATATAAAGAGAAAGGAGAGATAGCTTTTCATAAACTACTCTTTAACACGTAGAAGCCTTAACAGGCAATACTAAATCTTTATAGAGGTTCTATTATCAAATAGTGGATGGGGATTAGGAGGCACACTTGGAGTTCTGGGAATGGAATTATTCCTACATTTCATCCACAAACCACCTAAGGCTATGACATGCCAACAGGAAAGAAAGATAGCTTTACGCACTATGTCAACAACATGCCAAGAGAAAGCTTCACATACCTTGTCTGAATTATTCCTTATCCTGCTTGCATCGCCGTCCTTTGAACCTATTCAACTTGAAAGTAGTATGAATATCAACCCCTTTTAATTTCCAACATCTTAGGTTACACCTTAGTATTAATAGAATCTATTTCCGTCGTCGTTTCCTCGACTAATTCTTTAGTTTGTTAAGGCGTTAACGAAAATTGGGCAGCACCTCCCCTATAATGTGCCCTATCCAAATTTCCAATTAGGTCCCTAAGACCTACATCCAACCAACAATAACAACTTACAGAAATTCACACCAACAATATACAACATAGACTCCAAACGACTTATTCAAAAATACGGTAGAACAATAGGGCGTCTAGCCTTTATTTTGTAACGCCTTGGAGTAACTGGTAAAGTTGCTGCCATGTGACCAAGAGGTCACGGGTTCAAGCCTTGGAAATAGCCTCTAGCAGAAATGCAAGGTAAGGCTGCGTACAACAGACCCTTGTGGTCGGGCCCTTCCCCGGACCCTGCGCATAGCGGGAGCTTAAGTGCACCGGGCTGCCCTTTTTCATTATACACAACGAGGGGTCGTGTGGATTCAACCAGAAGCACCCTAACCCAAATTAGAACATATTTAGTCCCTGAAACAACACATCACACCCCTGCATCAGCACCTCACACGAACAACACTATCCTTCGATGACAATTTAATTATAGCAATTCCAATTTAGTTTATTTTGAACGTCAAGCATTTCTACGACATTTTTAAACTTTCCGCAACATACAAGGGGTGTAATATACCATATAAGAATACCATAAGCTTCAAATTTAAAGGAAAAACCTTATCTTTCCCAAAATTGGCCAAATCTCGCCAAACCTATCAAAATGTGAATTCTGGACAGCCTACTGTCTTGTATTGTCGCTTAGTTTCGAAGGGGTAATTAAAGGAAACAAGATTTTTGGCCTCAATGAAATTTAGAGACATGTGTATCAAGGTCTCAAATAATTTTTAATTACCCCTACAACAATTTTGTATTAAAATATATGACCAAAATACTCACATCTGTCCGTGTAGGATTTCCAAAACCCAATCTGGGCAGTACCTCCTCTACACTTCATCACCCGTTTTCGCGAAGATAAAAGCAAAACTGGATTTGAAAGTCTAAATAAAAGTTATAGACCTATAAAATAAATTTCCAAAACATATTGAATCACCCGAAACTAAGCTATACACAAGGAGTTATACCCATATTACTAACAACTGTCCCCCTCCAAAAATGGGTCTATGCCCTACCGTTTTCTCTTTAAGTTTCTCTTAATTTTCCAAATGAAGAACTGAAAATATGGTTTTTTAGGCATCATAATATACATATATACACCTCCACATAATGGAGTAACACCGTAGATAATTAATTCACGGAAGAAAAGTGAGAAACTTACCTTAACTTCTCCAAAATGTGGCTGCCTTTCTCCTTTCTCTTCTTCACATTTTTAAGAGTTCTTGGCTGAATTTTGGATATGTAATGAAGTACTTAGTCATAATACATACATATATAGGTTGGCTTAGGAGGTGACACGTGTTATCCTCTAAGGGTGACATAGTCCAACCCTTATTGGACCACCTAACTATGCAACCACTTAGGGGCTACCATGTGGCAGTGGGGTCCACCCCCACCCCCAAGCAGGTAGGTGGGTCACCTCCTTGCTTGAGGTGCTGCCATGTGTCACTCTCTTATTGGCTTCCTAATTTCATCTTGTTCCCTTCCCCGTGGGTTCGTAATCTCATCTCATTTTAAGAGCCTATGTAATCCATGCTTCGCAAGCTTGGTACGTACTCCAATAGCTTAAGTATGTAAGACTTCCAAGTTAGTAGCTTACGTAGGTAGCTCGAGTCCTTAGCCTCCAACTCTTTCCAGATTCATATAACTGTATTTCCAACCTTCCTTCTCACGAGGTATCACAATCCTCTTTCCTTAGAGTTGTTTAATAGGGTCGTAACTTAAGTGGCTCACATACTAGCTTCTAAGTAACTTAAGGGACCTTCCGAGTTCAAATATGTGGGGTGTAACATCCTTCCCCCCATTTACCCCTTCAAAATGGAGTAATAAGATTTTAGGTTGTCCAGAATTCTGGTTTGAATAGTTTTGGCTGATTTTTATTGATTTCATGTTTAGTTTTGATATGATGAGACTCTTAAACTTAGGTGGATATTTGATTGTGTATTTAAGGAGTATATGTTATTATACAATCTAAGAGATTTTGTTTGACGAAGTAGATTTTGGTTAGTCTATGGCGGAGAGGAATTGAGCTCCTCGAGTTGTGGTAGAACTTGTTGTATGCTAAAACGCCAAGGTTTGTGTATAAACTTGAACTTAGAAAATTTTATTTTTTAAAAATTTAAAGTATTTTGATGGGTTGTTTCCTTACTCCTTGTCTTGTATTATGGTATGACTATTATCTCAAGTATTGCAAAACTTTTGCTAAACCGCCCACTTGTATAAATTGCTTGATCATTTTGTATTCTTGTTGGGACTTTTTCCTTCTTGTTACGGTGACTTATCATCAATATTGGAATTTCTCTCGATTCAGATCTTACCCATCTTGACTTTGGATTTATATTTCGTCTTGACCCTGGATTTTCGTCTATTTTCGAGTACGAATGAAAAGCCACTTTCAACATGGTTCTTGATTCTCTTGATATTGGGTGATGACCCTTCTTGATATGGGCTTCAGTACTTCTTGGTTTCGGGGCTTCGATCCGTCTTGATATTGATTGTGCTTAGTGTGAAGGCATGACATACCTATTGGGCGAAATTGATTATTTGACAACTCTTTCGAATTGAATTATAAGTTTCTTGATACTTTAGACTTCGAATATTGATATTGATATTTTAAAACTCTTCAAGGTTTTTATTCGATACTTTGATATGCTTGTTCACGTGGGCTTTCTTTTATCTTATTGATCCACCTGCGACGAATAAGGGATTTGAAGAATTTAATGAATCCAAGACCAAAGTTTATACACCACTAACCTTTATGCTTAGCGATAGTTGTTTTCTATAGTAGGTAATGTGTGGGACGAGATGTGAAGATTGCCATTTAGAGTGGACTTTTGGAGCCCTTGTGAAGATCACATCTACATATACATCTAGTTTTGTAAATATTTTGGGGACTTCTACAGGATACATGTGGCACGTATGTATGATATTTTGAAGGCTTGTGGGAAAAAAACCGTATGCTTATAAATTGAACAGGGTGACTAGTTTTGCTAATTTAAAGTATGATTTTAACTCAAGTCATTCCTATACTACGTTTATATGTTGGCCTAATATTTTGCACAAAGAAAGATAATAGCTTTGTAATAACTACTGGTTTGAGTTTTATGTATTTTATGGACCCGCAATGGTGTTGACTATTTGTGATTTAAAAAAAATACCTTTTATTTCGTAAGTGGCATCCTCCCAAAGGAGGTGCTACAGGAAGGGTCAAACAAAGGAAAAGAGGCAAAATGCAAAATGACCATACTAGTCGTTACATCACTTAACTCTAAAATTCATGTTTGTCATAGAATAGAGAGAAAAAGATATACCTGAATGATTCAAAAATTGAGTATAGTTTCTTTACATGTCCAACACATTCTCCCAAGAGGCTTTCTCGACCAGGCGAACCTCCACTGCACCTTCACTCATGTTATCTACTTAGACTTCAACTTCTAATTCAAAATAGTTATAGGCTCCTCATAAAATGCCAAATTATAGTCCAACTGCACCAAGCCCCAATAAATAACATGGGAACCATCCTAATGGTACCTCTCCAACATTGAAAAATAAAATATAATATGAAAACCTAATAGACCTAGTGGCAAAGACAACTCATAAACTACTTAACCAATATGTTTAAACACATAAAATAGGATGATAAACCTCTGTTGACCTTACCCTCCTTCTCAAACCTCATCAAAAACATCATAGGTGAAACCTTTAGCAAAACCTTATCACTAATCATAAACTCTACATTATGAAATTTTTGATCAATATTGTCTTTTGGCCTATTTGAGTTGTGAGAAGCCTCTCTAGAATTAACTTGACTTTGTCTAAGGAATTCCTTAACAAATGAGTACCCCGAGGCTTCACCTCAAAATCATCGAACCAAAAACCTACGGAGGGATATCTCCTACCATATAAAGCCTCAAATAGAACCATCTGAATGTTGGAATGATAATTATTACTGTATGTGAACTCCACTATAGAAAAAAGTGATCTCAATAACCTCAAAAATCAATCACACATAGTGATAACATAGTTAAAAAGGCATAAATAGTCCATTCGTACTAACCATCCATCTATAGTTGAAAAGTTGTTAGGTTGTATATGAGTATGCAATTTCTTCTGCATAGACCTCTATAAAAGAGATGCAAACTAAATACACTGATATCAAATCATTAAATAGGCACCCCATGAAAATAAATAATATCTTGAATATAGATCCTGTCCAATATCTCTAAAGTATAGGTAGTCTGATCTAAAACCAAATGAGTAGATTTGGTAAGCTTATCCATAATGACCCAAATAAGATCAAACTTTCATCAAGTCTATGGAAACCCTACCAAGAAGTCCACAATAATCCTCTCCTATTTTCACTAAGGTATAGTCATTCTATTAGTTACACCACCTAGTCATTGGTTCTCATACTTCACCTATTGATAATTCAACCACTAATTTTACCCAAACTACATCCTTTTTATGGGATATGTAAAGGTGTTGATTGTAAAATACAACAACCCTAACTAGGTTGAAGTCGAATTCCATTGAAATCATGATATAGATTTTTATAATTTGCAATTGCAACTTTAACCAGTAACTACTATGGGAAAACTAGGGTGTTTAACGAAAGTTACTACCTACTTTAACTAAGATTTTCATTAATAATAAAGACAAACTAGGGTTTCAATTCTGAGATATCAGAACTCAAATAAATACTTTACTATTAACTCATTCAGGTGTGTTCATTGTGTAAAACTGTCGAATCTGTAAGCCTCCTAAATTCTCTCGACCCAATTAAGAGAATATAACCTTAAGATTTTATCGGCACTTGGATGTCGAATTAGTTTGTTAATTCATCAAAGGTCTTAGGTTAGCTGTCCTCTCTAAAGATCAAGCTATTAGATGGTGGTTGATAGCACCAAATCTGTGTTAATTGAGGATAAAGTAAATAAAACTTTTGGGTAATATAACTCATGCAAGAGAATCTTCATTGTTCCACAATAATCTACTAAAACTACGAAGAATCCTTAAAAATCTAAGAGCTCTGAATCTTCTCTTATATGAGTAATCCCTAATCTCTACTGATAATTTGTAACATCTACTGCTAATTCATATCCCTAAAAACATCATTGAGAATACACACACACATACACACACACACACACATATATATATATATATATATATATATATATATATATATATATATATATATATATATATATATGTATATATATATGTCAACCATAGTTTATCAAATAGGGGATCGCGGTATGGGGTCTATCTTGAGGTACTGAGGGGCATGGCAGGGGTCCATCTCAGACTGATGTCGTCTTTGTTGAGTCTATGAATTGTAGTTCCAATAAATTTGTGGCACAAAGCCTAACTCAAGGTCCTTCCCGCAACAATTTGGGCTTTCTCTTAGTCCGAACTACTTCTCTTTGCATACCAATCCATCATTTGGGTCTTTGTTTTGGAGTTTTTAGCTTGAAATCAACCCAATCATGTCCATCAACTCATCACATAATATACTCAATAAGAACATGGATATTCATATGATTATACTTAGAACTTAGCCAAAATATGGGTAATATATGGTGTTTGAATGCATCAATACACATCAAATCATTGATGTCGGCCAAACTATACACTTTTTAAGAGATTAAATTTGTCGATTAAAAAAATTCTAACCCAACTAGGTTGAGGTTGAATCCCACAAAGAGACAACTAGAGTTTTTTTATAGTCTGATATTAAGATTCAATCCGTAAATATTATAGGAAAATTAGGGATTTTTATGAGAATTTGCTAACTACTTAAAATACATGGATTTTAGTCAATAAGAAAGACAAACTAGGGTAATATATTTTAGATATCGAAAGTCAATAAATACTTTAAAGTTAATACCCTAAATCCTTTTTTGACACTTCTGTGTTGAATTACTTTTTTCATTCATCAAAAGTCTCAAGTAAAGTATCCTCTCTCGAGCTCATGTTATTAGATGATAGTTGGTAGAAATAGATCGATGTTAATGATTATTTTTCCTAATCTTAAATTCTATGATTAAGTAAATCAAAAAATAGGCGAGTTCTTTATAAGTACAGCTTTTTGAAAAGATATTTATTATAAATAATTTATTATCATCATCCTTACTCTAAGTTCTATAATCCTAGTTATGGGCTTAGATACTCATAACTAGCCATTAACAATACCTATATAATTAAACTATATAGAACATGAATTTAAAAGCAAGTAATAAGAACCTTTTATTAGTGCAACACTAGCAACAGAAACTTGTTCATTCCAAAGTAATCTACTAAAACTGTAAAGTCAATCCTAACAACTAAGAACAATAATTTATAATCTCTAAGACTAAATTGTAATCCTCTATTAATTATTTGTAACCAAAAAAATAATCCAAAGACATATAAATAACAATAGGGTTGTAACCGTTACCCTATTTTTACACAACTTTGACAAGTTTAAACCCAGTTCAACATACAGGGGGTCGCAAGATGGGATCCATCTCATACCCTACCTCTTTTTATTGAATCTTTAAAGTTTAGTTCTTATATAGGTGTGACGTGAGGCTCATCTCATGATTCTTCTTATAACTATTTTTGCTCTATTTTAGTTCGGATTACTTAGCTTTATATTCCAATTTTGCTCTATTGTTTTTGGCCTAAACCTAATCTAATCATGCCTATTAAATCACCACAAAATATAATGAATAAACACAAGGAAACTTATAAGATTATAATCGTATCTAAGTTAAGATATTGGTAAACATGATATTCTTTTTTATTATTATTTTTTTATTTAGCAACCCTTATGGGGGGGTCAGGGCTGAGCAACACCCTCAGGAGTTAACATTAATAAAAAAAGAAGCAAAAGTACAAGGACGGGGACAGAAAACCTTACCTCCGATCCTATGGTGGTTCATAAGTCGGCCAACCTACTAAGGTCAGCCAACTCATCCGCAATACTATCAACAAGTAAACCTTGACACTAATGCACCTAAAAGAGAAGACTCTCTCGATACAAAGAATCTAAGAATACATTTTAAGGGAGACTCTCCCCTTTACAAAAATAGAAAAACAAAATACAACAAAATTTCTTCAAATAAGCAATAACTAGGTAAGAGACAACCTATGTGAAGAGATCCTATCACCTTCAAAATCATCTCATGGAAGTTTTAAATTTTTTTTCATCTTTGTTCTTCTAAAGGTGATCATCTCCATTTTATCAAGATCATAATAAGCTCTTGCCTCCTTTGGGAGTTCTTGTCTAGAAAAAATAAAGATGGGCAGTGGTTTATTTGTGACTGAATTTGGAGAGAACATCAGGTGTGAAATTAGCTTTCCTAAAAGTATGTATGCATCTAAAAACTTCAAATTCAATGATAATATTTTGGAGTTTATCCAGAAGGTGACAAATCTGCCAAAGGGACTTAGCTTGTTGATTGATCGATTCAATGAGAAGCTCTGAATTAACTTCCAGGATCACTTTGGTATATCTTAATTGTAAGCACCAAGATAGACAAAACATAGAAGCATTAATCTCATCTTGATTTTTGGTTCCTTCACCCATAGGTGTAGGAAATGCATATATAAAGTTGCCCTGACTGTCCCTAAGTTTTCCTCCAACTCCTATTTCGCCTTGGTTCTCTAATGCACTACCATAAATATTAAGATTGACCATTAATTGAGGATATTTATTCCAGCATACAGTGGTCACTTTGATATCATGAGTGCACTTCTCAACCAAGAGAACTAGTTCCTTCAACTAACCTGCCCACTTGATCTATCGAAATGCCTTTGAGAGGAGGTTGAAGGGTACTTGTACACAAAATACTTCACTCTTGATGAATTTAATTGCTTACCCTTATACTTAACACATCTGTTCTTCCATAAATTCCAATAGATAAAAATAGGAGTGGATTGAAGTATGAATTTATGGGTATCATTAGTGTACCTCAATGTCCACTACCTCATAATCAGATTTCTAGGAGGGGTATATTCATTGTTTATTCTAAGAGAATCAGCAAAGAACTTCAAGATATGCTTAGAAAAATGATCGGTCAAAAAAATATATTCAATATTATCCTAACTAGGAGTATAACAACAGTAATATTCAGTTGGGTTGTGACCAAAAGTTGTGATTTTTTCATTGGTAGGTAACTTCCCCCTAAGGGTTTTCTATAGTTGCAAAGAACATTTGAAAGGGATAAACTTGTGCCAAGTATATTCATTGATGAGGGTATTGTTTTGTTTTCTCTCTAATCATGTTCCAAGCAATAGAACAACTAAAAATACAATCACTATTGAGCTTCCATCAAGGTTGATCAGTGAGCTAAAGTTAGTTTTAAAACTGAGTAGCTAAAATGCGAGGAACAAAATAAGGAGGAGTTATCTAAGTGATTCTTTCCATATCCCTTTACCCATTGATAAGGAAAGTAGCCACTTTGATGTTGTTAGGTCTCGTAGAGTCAGTTTAATAGCCAGCTAAGGGACCAATCTCCCACCAATCATCCCACCAAAAATATATAGAACTTGAGTTGAGTTTCTATTGAATATGGGGTTCCATTTTGTGCTAGTTAGTCATCATATGCTTCCAAGTTAGAGATTGTCCAGTGTGCCATATTTTCTTGAGAGGATTATCTCTTTGAAAGTACTTGGCTTGTTCTAAACACCCACCATTGCTTGTATTAGAAAGAAGTAGAAACATCAAAAAAATTTCTAACTTTAATACCCCCTTCATAATATGGCAAGCTAAGATTTTTCCATGATGACCAACAATACTTTGTTATGTCATTTTCCACCCTGAGAAAAATCTGCAATGAGAGTTTAGATTTCCATCTAATGATCCTGACTATAACATTGGAAACTAAGTTATAGTAATATATCACCCTTTGCCTTCCAATGTAAAAAGGGCATACTAGATAGTTGATAGGGCTCATCTTTTTGCAAAAACCTATGAACCTTTCGATTCTATCCACAATAGCTATGAAAATATTAGATGGGATCGTGAAATGGCTCTTATCTCTGTTAATAAACTGGTTAAAAACTCTCTCATAGGTATCAAGAGTATTCATTATGAGCTTTAGAGAAGATCTTTCCAGAATTGAATATTATGACATCAGCTACAAAGATAAGATGGTTGATATAAGGACCTTTTCTCTCCAAGTATAAACCATAATAAGAAGGATCAAGATTCAATATATTCATTAATCTGGAAAGAATTTCAGCTCCTAAAATAAATAGAGCAAGGGAAAGTGAGTCCCCTTTTTTGAGTCCTCTAGTTGAGTGGAAGAACCCATTCCTTGAACCATTAACAATGATAGGATACCAGCTTTTAGACAATATCCTCCAAGTCATGTCAATGAAAAATTCACCAAAACCCATTCTCCCGAGCACTAAACAAATGTAAGACCATGAGACCCTATCATATTCCTTTGCCAAATCCAATTTGATATCCACATTACCAACAACATTTGGCTTCTTTATTTGATAAATGATTTTTTATGCCAACAATATGTTTTTAGAAATGCTCTAATTTTTGACAAATCCAGATTTTCTCAAAGAAATAAGATTGGGTAGAATAGGAGGTAGTCTTAAATAAAGGTTTTTGAAAATGATTTTGTTGGTGAAGTTTCTAAGGTTAATAGGTCTCAACTCTAAAATTTTATTAGGATGGTCTACTTTTGGGAGTAGAACCAAACATGCATGGAAATAAATCTAGGTATAGTGTGACCACAAAAGAAGGATTGAATAATCTCTATGAGATCAATGTTGATAATGTTCCATCATACTTGAAAAAAATTACCATTTATTCTATCAGGTCCCGCAATAGACTTTGGATACATTGCAAAAACCACACTCTTCAGTTCAAACAGGGTAGGAATTGCTTGAAGTTGTCTGTTTTACTCTTCTATGACCATTCTTGGGATGCAATTTAGGGGCTCCTCATGAATAAACTTATCCTCCCCAGTAAATATATGTTGAAAATGACTACAGGCAGCCTTGGTAATATTATCATCACCCTGCAACTAAGTACCCTGCTCATCTTGGATTTTATGAATGTACAACTTACTTCTTCTTTCTTTTATTAGAGCATGAAAGTATTTGGAGTTCACACCCCCATACTTGAACCATTGGAGATGGGATTTTTGTTTATCCATACCTTCTTCAATTTTCATAAATCTGATGTACTTAGCATTCAAAGCATTTAGAGTGATCCTGTTTTCCTCATAATTCCCGTTGATAAGTTCTTCTTCAGCAATTCTAACCTTCTCTTCATAGTCGATTACCTCAAAATATATGTCACCAAAGTCATTTCTAGACCAGTTACTCAAGGTAGTAGCTAATATCTTCATTTTCTGATAAAAAATTAATATAGGATTGCCATCAAACTTTCTATTCCAACAACTGCTTACCATTTCCATGAAGGAATGATGTTCAGTCAAGCAGTAGGAACTTAAACTATTTAATGGGGGTTTTATGCATCTCCATCATTTCTATAAGATGTGGACAATGGTCAGATCCAATAAATAGTAGGTGAGAAATAGAAGTATGGGGTATAACTTTAAGCTATTTGTCATTCACCATGGCCCTGTCAAGTCACATCCAAATTTTGAATTAGATACCTCTATGGTTAGACCATGTAAATTTTTGACCAGTGAAATCAACGTACATTAACCCACAAGCTTCAATAACACTTATGAACTCAAAACATTTAGTCATATTATAAGGAATTCCTCCTAGTTTTTCCTTAGGGGCAGTGATAACATTAAAAATCTCCCATAGTACACCAAGGTAATATGGTGTTGGCATGATATAATAACTTATCTCATAGAGGTCTTCTAAGAGAATCCAAGCACTTAGCATAAACATAGGTAGTGATGAACTTATGAGGGGACATAATATGAATGATCTCACAAGTAATATGTTGTTATTCATTATTCACAATTGTGTAGTCTACCTCATTAGCCCCAAAAAGCCACATCTTTCCATTATGATTGTAGGCACGTGGTCTATGTTGAGCTGAATTTTCACACTTTGTATTTGAGAATTATCAGAAAAAATTTCCAAGAGGGCAATGAGGGTAATATAGTGAATATTTTACAACCCCTTATATGCTATATAATTGTACTAATCATTGGGAATTTTTGTCTTGGAAGATTCTAGTGTTTGGTCTGTATGGAAGCAAAGTTTCTGGAACTGGAAGGTTTGATATTAAACCTGGTTTTATGGATTCCTATTGGGGAAAAACCTTGGTTGTTAGTGACCTTTTGGATCTCATCCTCAATCACTTTATCATTAAAAGGACTAAAAGCTTTTATCAACTGGTAACTCTATTCATCATCCTCATCTTAATCCTCAATAGGTGGATTATATCTATCAAATTCATCCTCTAAATACAACACATCGTAGTGTAATGACCCTTAGGTCATTTTTAAATTTAAGCATTTATCCATCATTTAGAGAATTCTTGTAGCGATCCCAAGTTATTTATGACTTGCTGAAACTGACTGTTCGGTTGCTTGATCGTTCATTTGGGTTTTAGGCCCATTTCCTTATTTTGGAGCTTTTATAACTTGAAAAGTTAACTTTGGTCATAACATCAGGAAAATGACCTCAGAATGGAATTTTGATGATTCTAACAGATCTAGAATGACCAAATTAGTCTAGTAGAATGGTTGATATGAGTACCGAGGCAATCGGTATGAGTTTAGAACAACTTGGCGCTTTTGCCTTTGAAATTTGGCTCACAATTGACTTTGGTCAACATTTATGAAAAATACACTCCAATGAAACTGATAGCGCGGTTTGTTCCAGAATGTCGAGTTTGATCTAAAATGATCCTTCATTCTCTTTTTGAGGCTTTTGGTCTAATCCTGAGGCCTATTATGGAATTTGGCTCCAAATAGCCATTGGGTGTGGGACCCACTTTTATTCTCAATGGCTGCGTATGGAAATTTTAATTATGCCATTGATTTCAGAATGTCAAATTTAGTGGGGTAGCATATCTTGTTTGTACGCGCGGGATTCCGAATGAATTTTGAGAACCCCGTCAAAATGTTAGAACTTGAGAAATATCGACTTTTTTGCTGATATCTAGTGTAGTAAAAATTGTTCTCCATGATCGTGGGACCTTGTCTTCATTTGTCGAGGTCCATGGATTTGTTCTATGCGATCGCGGATCTATGGCTGGATTCGCAGAGGTGTAAATCCTTGGCCTCTGCGATCTCGGGACTCTGGATGCGTTTGCAAAGGTCAAGTTTCTTGATCTCCATGTTCGAGGACCACTGTAGCCGCGTTTGTGAAAGCCAAAGTCCTAACCTATTAATCAAGACCAAGGATGATTATCAGATTATATTTCAAAGTTCAAACCTCGATATTTCCTTCATTTCAAGCTTAATTTAGGCGAGGTCCAAATTCAAGAGAATTTTGTGGGAAATCCAGCGGTGAACTTGGAAACTAGAGGGGAAGCTTCGTGTGAGGTAAGAATTCGTAATTAACTACTAGTTTAGTTATTTTTACATTGATGTTTTTTTGAACTTTGGAGAATTGTAACTTGGAAAATTTAACTCCAATTTTAGTGAGTTTTGAGGCTAGATTGTGGGGTTTCTCAAAAGGATTATTATGGTATGTTTGGTTTGGTTTGTGGGGTTGTCGTTTGTGAGAAATAGCTGATCAAAGTTCCTATTGTTATATGTTTGAAAGCATGGTTGGTGTTAGTCTAGGCTTAGACTAGTGTTGCCTAAGACTTGTGCAATTTTGGTGTCGTTGGGCCTTAGAACTTCTCTAACATCATTTCAGATGGTTAGCTCCCTGTATACTGATATAGCATATTGGAGTCTGATAGCCAGAGCCTTAGCTAGGAAGTAACCTAGCTTGTGACCTTACCTCCATAATGCTCAATTCTCCTATCAGTCATGTATCACTTGGTTCTTAATTTTTGGAAGTTTTCTCGGTGATTCTGGCTATATTTGATTCGAGATGGAACTGTGCATTGATTACACTCGGTTTGGGGGTACTCCCCGTGATGCATAGTTGGTCGCTGATTCTAATTTTGTCCGATCCCTTAACTTACTTGTGTTCGGCCTCTTACTACAGATACCCAGTCAAAGTATGTGGTCCAGCTTACTTGTGTTCAAGCTTCCTAGCTACAGTTACTTGGTTAAAGTCCGCGGTCTAGCTTACCTTTGCTCGATCTTTAGCTATAGTTACCCGATTGCAGTCCCTGGTCCAGCCTGTACCTTGTTAAATTCTAGATTCCCAGATAAATCTTCGGTTTAAGTCTTCACCTACTCTCAACTGTGGGTTGGGGTGTTAGAGTTTGGGAATAGTTATGTTCAAGTCTGGGAAATGGTGATATTATTGAAATCATTTGGTTTCGTTTATTTTCTTTCAACTATTTTTGCACCTACAAGGCTTATGGGAGTCCATGTAGGTGGTTACTCTTTATTTTGCATGAGCAAAACCATCGGGTTTAAAGGTGCCCATTGGAGTAAGTTAAATTATTTCTCTTTGTTTGCTAGTACGCTCATGTACATACCAATATTTACTTCTTGCCCTTCCTTTGGTTGTGATCTTTTGCTTGCATTTTAATTTACTTTTGCTTATCTTTCTGTGTTGTCCTATGATGCCTGCTAGGTACCTGTTGTTTTAGTACTCATACTACACTCTATATTTGTTTTTGTGATGTAGTGTGAGTACTAGCTACCAATGTTGATTCAAGCCACCTGCAGTTGTGATTAGAGGCGAGGGTGAGCACACTACGTTCTGAATTTACCTGTCTCCTTCTGTATATATATTTTTCCGGTCTTTTGCTTTACGAGATAGCTCCATTTCTTTGGTCCACTTTTAGGACTTGTACTATTTTATTAGCAGCTCTGTACATATGACTTTCAGGTTCTGTGAGGGATCCTTTTGTTTGTATATATATTTTGTTACTTTCGCCTATTCATTGTGTTCTCCTATTATTACTGTACTGCTTTAGATTAGATTGTTGGTCTTCTACTCTAACATTCCATTACTTTCAGTTCTAGGATATGGGTCGGCTTGCCTACTGGTGGGTCATAGTAGGCAGTATAATGAATTGAGAAATTGGGTCGTGAAAAGTTAGTATCAAAGCTCTAGGTTCTCCGGTCTCACTTGTACAAAGCTAACTTCCATTAGAGTCATGCAGATCGGCGTAGAGACATTCGTGACCTATCCTTGGGAGGCTATAGGATGTGTTTAGGACCGCATCTCTTTTGTATCGCTATCGTCCAGTATGTGTCTTGTTGGTTTCTATAAATCTTACTTGTTCCACTATATTACAGGATGGCTCGTATACATACTAGTGGTAGAGGCTGACCTTGGTATAGTGCTAGGGTTGCAGCTCTAGCCCGGGAGTGAGAGAAGATTTTGAAGTTGGAGGTAGACCCACCAATAGCTCTAGTATATCAGCAACCTGTGGGCTCAAAACTAGCCCAGCTACCGCCTAAGCCAGATGCAACTCTGGACTAACAGGCGATGTTTGCCTAAATTTTTGCTGCCATAAAGGGTATGCAGCAGGACCCAGCTCAGGCACTCCAGAACTGCAAGACCATCCAGCACCAGTGACACTGATTATTCAGTAGCCATCGGCATCGACCGCTCATCTTGATGATTTGGAGGGTATCATGCCACTATGGGAGTAGAAGATGCTCGTGGAGTTCCTTAGACTATATTGCTGAGATTTTCTAGAGCTGTGGGTAAGGATGCCTATGAGTTTCTACTTATTTGCCATGAGCGACTACAGACTTTGGGTTTAGTAAAGTTTAGAGGAGCTGACTTCACTGCTTACCAGCTAGACGGTCTCTCTAAGCAGTGGTGGCATACATATTTGGAGACTAGGCTAGCCGAGTCTCTACTAGTCACATGGGCTAAGTGTTTGGAGGTCTTCTTTGCCTAGTTTATTCCCAGGAATGTTAGAGATCAGCTCTGGGATCAGTTCTCCCAATTAGAGTAAGGCTCTATTACCTTATCAAAGTATGAGGCCCAATTCTATAAGCTCTCCAGACATGCTTCCGTTATTTTACCCACAGAGGAGGAGAGAGTTCAGTGCTTCGGCAAGGGATTGAGGTTCCAATTACAGATCGACACTCAGTCTTTAGTCTCAGTGGGCCGCTTATTTCTAGAGGTGGTAGAAAATTCCCGCATGTTCGAGCAGCTCATCACGAGACCCAAGGAGGCAGTGGAAAGAGAGATATAGAGGAGGATAGCCATGATAGGCGCCAGTTTAGACCCTGGGAGTCCTATGATAATTCTTGGTAGAGATTTCAATCGGGTCCATCCGCCCCTTCTAGGCCTATTTTCAAACTTTAGAGGGTGACCAGCACCGTTAGATTGGTTTAGGTGTCGGTATGAGTTAGGGCAGAGGTAGTTCACAGATGGGTTCTTCAGGCTGAGGTGCCCGACCTCCAACTTTCAGCCAGCATTCCCCGGGGTGCTATAAGAGAGGGGAGCTAGATCATTGGTCTCGCGAGTGCCCTCAATACAGGCTAGCCTTACCAGCTCCATAGGTAGGTAGATCCACGCCATCACTAGCACCTCTAGTTCAAGGTGGAAGCTAGGGCCTAGACCATAGGGGTGGTCATCAGAGTGCATGGGGAAGTCCCCGGGGAGGCAGGTAAAGAGGGAGAGTCGATGCGTAGGGTAGAGAGCCCAGTCCCACTTCTATGCAACTCTAGCTAGAGTAGACGCTAAGGCCTCGGACGATGTAATCACAATTACGGTCTTATTATTCCATCAGCCCATATCAGATTTATTTAATCCAGGCTCTGCATATTCTTATATATCTATTTATTATGCCCATCATATGAGTATGATCTCAAAGCTATTACTTAAGTTATTGCTTGTTTTAACCCAGTATGTGATTCTTTACTAGTGGATCAGGTTTTTAGATCCCGTGTGGTGACTATTAAGGTTTGTTACACTAGAGTTGATCTCGTTTTACAAGACTACCCCACTCATGACATGGAGTTGGCGGTAGTAGGTTTTGCGCTTAAGATCTGGAGACACTACCTGTATGGAGTTCGATGAAAAATTTATACTGACCATAGGAGCCTTCAGTATATTATGAGCTAGAGGGGCCTTAATTCGAGGCATCTCTGCTATATTAAGATTTTGAAGGACTATGACCTCTTTATTCTCTACAATCCCATCAAGGCAAATGTAGTAGTGGATGCCTTGAGTCAGAAGGTGGTAAGTATAGGTAGTCTAGCTTTTCTTTCTACTATGGAGTGACCATTAGCATTGGACATCCAGTCCTTTGCTATATGGATAATTCAGTTGGATATCTCTAATTCCTGGTGTGTGCTAGCTTATGTGGAAGCTCAGTCATCTCTATTGGATCAGATTTGCAGCCATTAATTTGAGGATGAGGATTTAGTTGTACTTTGAGATTAGGTTTTAGGAGGTGACACCGGCCTGGTTACCTTAAATTCGTATGGGGTTTTGAGGTTTGGTGGTTGACTTCTATTTCGAGGGTTAAGGTCTTGATATAGATGATCCTCAGCAAGGACCATGACTCTAGATATTCTATCCATCCGGGCACCACTAAGAAGTATCGTGGCTTGAGGTAGCACTATTATGGAGCAGCATAAGGAGAGATATCGTGGATTATGTATTGCGTTGTTTAAATTTTAGTAGGTTAAGGAAGAGAATTTGAGGCCTGGTGGCGAGCTTCATAGATTACCTATTCTTGAGTGGAAATGGGAGGGGATCACCATAGATTTCATTGTGGGATTGCCTGGTACTTCCAGCGGTCTTCATAGTATTTAGGTCATCGTGGATCGATTGACCATGTCATCACACTTCCTTCCCGTTCATATATCCTACAGTGCTAAGAGGTTGACCCATATTTATATTTGGGAAGTGGTTCGCCTTCATGAGTACCTATTTCTATCATCTCAAACCAGGGCTCAAAATTCACATCTTGCTTGTGAAGGTCCTTTTAGAAGGTTAGAAAGAGTTGGGTACCCATGTCGACCTTAGCACAACTTTCCACCCGCAAACTGATGGTCCATCGGAGCACACTATACAAGTCTTTGAGGACATGTTGCCGGCTTATGTTATGGATTTCAGAAATTAGTGGGATCAGTTTTTTCCTTTGGAGGAGTTTACATATAATAACAACTACCACTCTAGTATAAAGGTGGCCCTATTTGAGGCCTTATATAGTAGGTATTGTCGCTCTCAAGTTGGTTGGTTTGAGTCTATGGAGCCCAGGCCGCGCAGTACAGACTTGATACAGGAGGCCTTAGATCATGTGAGGGTGATTCAGGATAGGCTCAGGATAGCTTAGTGAAGATACTAGAGCTATGCGGATCATAGGCATCAACTATTGAGATTTTTCGTGGGTGACAGAGTATTCCTCAGTGTATCGCCCATAAGGGGCATGATGATATTTGGGAGGTGAGGCAAACTTAGCTCCAGGTATATTGGTCCTTCTAAGACATTGAGGATAGTTGGCGAGGTTGTATATGACTACTCAAGCCTAAGGTATTAAGTTATTCTTATTCAAATCGATCGAACTCCTATGTATTCAATTCCTCCTATGTCATTCATATGCAAACATGTTCACGAAGGTTGATTTTAATTCATGTTTTATGTTAAGTTTGGAAATCTCATGTTCGATGCATTTTAAGGTGTTATTATATTTATGATGGGTTCCTAGTCATTTTCCCATGTCTTTCTTAAGCTAGTTGAATCTCATTCGAGGATGAATGTTCCCAAGGGGAAGATATTGTAAGACCCCAGAAGTCAGAAAGTTGGCTCAGGAAGGAAAACTCAAGGAAATAGAACTGTCCCCAAGTTTATGAGTACCTTTAAAACTCATAGTCATTCCTTCTACTTGTAGAGATGAGTCATAGAATGAACTCTTGAGCTTGTCTAGAAACATTCCCAGAGGAATTCCTAGGACTCAGCAGGACGAGTAGTCCTATTGATGAGTCATAGGGATAAGTCGTAACAAAACTTTAGAGACTAATAATTTACAAGTTTTCAAGAACAGCAGGACGAGTTGTGTTTACGACCTATAATCCATATGAAGAGTCGTAATCATGCCTCATAGAAGCATATTTAGAGACTTAAGTCTCAGGTTCTTTCATAACCTTCAAGCCGAGTCAAGACTACGACTCGTAGACTTGAAGACGAGTCATGAGGAACAACTTATAGGTCCAAAATCCTTAAGTAATGAGGGGTATTATTGTCTAGGTCTTGTCACCAAAAACCTTCCCCGCTTTTTCAAAAGTTCAATTCAATGAACCTAGACACTATTATGGCCAAGTTCAAGTCTATAACTACCCAACCCTTCAAATTCCCCTCCCATTCTACTCATTCTTTAAAATTCCCCTAAGTCAAGATCATAAATTCTCTCAAGGTTCTCCTCCAAATTTCAAGGTAGGGTTTCAAGTTCATCAAGGTTCTTCTTCAATTTTGACTTGAGTTTACCAAGGTATGTGGGGATTGATCCATGGATTCCTTAACTGAAGCAGTCCTCGGGTTTCCTCAAAGGTTTCTTTAAATTTCTATTGTTTATTAACCCTAATTTTGATAAATTGTATTGGGTTGTTTCAATTTTATTTTAAGATGTTATCAATGATCATTATAAGCATGTTGCTATATGAATTGCATAATTTCAAGTTGAATTATGAATGTCCATGCATAATGCTATTTTCCATCATGATTATGAAAGTTCAAAGATGATTTTACATGAGTTTGATTATGCATTTAATGATTTTCTAAAGAAAGCTCTTATGAATGAAGTTGAGATTTATGATTTAATGATGGAAGTTGTAATGATGATAAATGATGATTCAAGAAAGTTATTATGGTGTGATAAGTACAATTCTCACACAATCATGGTTAGATGTTGATTAATATAATTCTCACCAAAGTTACAGATTCCTATGAATCACTAAAGTTAATAAGCTACTCATATGCTTATTTCCATGATGAAGTTAATGATTATGTTTTGATGTTTCAAATGAATTCTATTGGGATATTGACAAATCACCGAGAGGACTTATAGGTTGGGTTCAGTTTGGTAACGTATTTAGTTACACAAGGGAATCCTAGTAGCAACCTAATGTCCCAAACTATGTTGCCCCTGTAGGTTGCCTTATGACTTAGTGAATGGATCCACTTATAGATCACAAAGTTAAAGTTGTTCTCGTGGAGTCTAGCCTATCTCTTGTCAATTTAGGAGTTACATAGGTTACCATTATATAGCTCGCATGGCCTTAAGATGTCGGTTAAAGGTATTATCCCACATTCAAGTTATATTCAAAGATGAAAAGTTTACTATGAAGTTTTATGGTGCATTGACCATAAGTTTTCATGATATTTAAAATGCTTTTAAGTTATTTCATGCTCATTATTATTGGTCATGCATCCTGTGCCATATTGTTCACGTCCTATTACTTGTTCATGCATAACTCACATACTTAGTACCTTCTATGTATTAACGCATTTTTACCTACATTGTCTCATAATATTGGGACGGATGCTCCTCATGCTCCTCACATTTGTGGTTAGAGTTTCTTTAGTTCTCAAGAGTTGGTGAGTACTTATTCATGGAGGACATGAGTTTTCTTTCATGTTGTTACTTTGAATTTTTCCTTATGATTCAGGTAAGCTAGGAACTTGTCCTAAAGACCCCATCAAGTATAGATTTAGAGGCATGTTTAGACGTTGCATGCGATGTAGTCCATTTTGGACATTGATTTGAGTACTTTTCTTCCTTCGACTTACACTTTTGATTTGTTTCTTCTACTTCATTTCATTATGACTTTTACCTTATGTATGCTAAAATGGCTTGGTTGGAATCCTTAGAGTTTTCGATCACCGTGTAATGTCTAGGCCCTATGCTCGGGTCGTGAAACTAAAAATCTTTAAAAGTAAAGCCTCGAAGTCAAGTTAATTAATATGACCCACTCGTACTCGAAATGCAGTCTGCACATAAAAGGGTGCAACAAGTGTAGTATTATTACAAGAATGACATATACTCAATAGCCATCATATGCAAACAATGTTGAGTAATGATAAGTATATCATATTAATCATGAATTAACTACCTTAATAAGATCTCCTTAGAACAGATATCGTTCAATTAAAAAAATAAAAACAGGTCAAGTATCACCAAAATAGACAATTCATAGAAATTTAGATATATGAGATGTTCTGCTAAGTAATGCAGATTCACTAGCCAATAATCAATCGACATATACACACTCTTTGAGTAGTGGAATTGGTGGGAGTTGTGATCCATGGGGAACTCGTAAGGTGCTTATACTCTATTTGAAAACATTTCCTATTGGATGACCAAGTCCACTTTGAGAATATATCAACACATCAGCTACCTGAAATATTTTATCTTCAGGTACCTCAGTCCATTTGAACTATAATATCTTCACTCATGTCAATTTATGTCTTAACATGACTAATCGTATAATATCTATGTGATTTATTTCAAATTAGTATGTATGAATGATCACAATAAGTAGAATATTTATATGCAGCACAATAATAAACATATATACTTTCAACAGTAGCTTAAGGCAACACATTCATTATAATAGTATGGTATGTATATATGTTTGTAGTGATGCAAGTAGCACATAAGCATTTCAAATCAAATATTGTCTATAATTTAAGTCCCAACCTAGATTTTATAACAAGATGTCATTCTTCAATGTATGTCGAGTTCAGTCCCAACTTAGATTTCATACCAAGATGTCATTCTTCAATATATCAATATATTACTCTTAACATTACATTGATACCCATAAATGTACTCATCACAGACATGAGTATGAGACTACCAACATGTCCTAAAACTATCATATTTTATATGAATAATCATATCCCAAGCGGAGTATAGAATAAGGTATAACCCGCCTCAAATGCCGAGCAAACGTGAAACAAACCATCAAAAATGTGTTTTTCCATTTTGAATCACCTTAGAATACTTTCAATCTATTAAAAGACACACTTTACATAAGTATACAAATCTCTTGATACATATATTGTTATATTTTAATCTTGAACCAAAAGGTCAACCCATAAGTAAACTCTAAGCAACCACAGTCAAATTTAAAATTTTATTTTAAAATCAGTTTAACCATAAAACAAGGGTCTCAAATTAAAAATTTCATGAAAAATTGAGCCGAATTGACTTTCAGATCATCAAAATATTATTTTTCAACTTAGAGATAATGGAGAAATAAAAAATAATAGGTTAAATTCTTGCCTCTGAGCAAAAAAAAGAAAATCTCCCTTAAATCTCCAAAATACAAGTTCTCAAGATCCAAAAATAAAATATGAAGTGTAAGTTTGACATGAGAATTTCCACATGATTTTGCCAAGTTATATCCACAAAAGTGCAAATTTTGATCGTAGACAAAGGGAAAAGAGTGCAGAACAGAGGCAACCTCCATTTCCTTTGCCCGAAGCGAAAGGGATCACTCAATAGCGCCTTCACATGAATGGAAACACCTCAGCAGGAGCAGGCCTTACTGACCCCAACTTATTTTGTAGAAGTAGAATGTCTTATATAGGCCCGACAAAAAATAAGAGGACACTCCTTCAGACATTTGACTTTGCAAAAGTGGGAATAAGGTTGCAAAACAAATACACTAGATATAATTGAATCGATAACCAACTCCAAAGTTTCAACTTTAGTTTTAACACGCAAAACTCATCTGAGACCCCCTGTCTAAATATTGAAAACTTAAAATTATCGATCCAACATCATCTTGATCAAATTTTGACAGTGGTCAACTCAAAGTTTCGAAACTACCAATAACCCAAATCACTTTTAGGTGCGTTAAAATTCATGCAAACCATTCAACAAAGTCACCAATTAGTTTTTAGATCCAATGGAATTATTGAAACTCTTAAAAATCTTTAACTTTGACATCTGAGAATCTTCTCCAAAACACATCTTATACCCTTGTGAATCATGACATACATCCCATAAAGTGATTGTGACACCCCGGAATGTTTTTTCGTAAAGACTCGAACCTTTCTCCACGTGTGTGTAGACTCGAACCGAAGGACTAGTAATTTTATACATGAGTTAGGATTGATTACTAAGTATTTGAAGTGTGTTAGATGTGTTTAGGGGTCATAAGGGATCTCTAACACCAAGTCGAGTCTAAAGAACTCCAATCGATTAAGTTTACGGACAAGTTAGTATAAGGTTCAACTTCAAATGAGAGTATCTCCTAGGATATAACGAACTGGGTGGCCCACGACTACCAAATTAAAGGACTTCGAGTCTTCTTTCCAACGCTACCAATATTGTAAATTTTGGAGTTCGGAGTCAAAAGTTATGGCAATTTTACTACAGACTAGTACCGCAGGAATTTCAGGCCTGGGCGAAATTTGGGCTTGGCGCTCCAGTGGCTCCCGGCGCCACTATAGCGCCAGAAAATAGTCTCGGTAGTTTGGGGCTTGGCGCGACGCACCACTATTAGATGTACAGGGTTTTAAGCCTATTTTGTCTTGGCGCTGCAGTGGCGCGATGCGCCACTATAGCGCCAGCAAGGTTTTTGCCCAATTTTTCAGAATTTTGAAGTGGGGCAACTTGGACTTTTCCCTAATTTTATATACCCTATCCTTGAACGTTTTGGGACCATTTTTCAGTCCTCCCTCTCTCTAAAAAGCCCTAAAATTTTCTCTCTCTTCTTCTTCTTCTTCTTCTCCAAATCCATCTCCAATAAAGGATGCCTTCAAGAGTTTCAAGGATTCAAGCCTCCCATTGAAGGTCTAACATCAAGGTCTCTTCAAAGTCTTCAAACAAGGTATGTAAGGCTAACTTAAAATATGGATTGAGTTCTTCCATATGCCCATAGATGTGTTGGTTAGGAGTTGTGAAAGAGTTGCACCTTCTAGGAAGGTTTCCTTGAAAGTTTTCCCTAAACTATGGAATATTTTTAGATACTAATGGTTGATTGATGATTTTAATGACTTGAGTTACGAAATATTTATTTTTCATATTATCCACTACAAATGTACCTTTGTATATAGATTTATAGGTATTGATGATATTCTTGAGTTCAGTTTTGTTGAGAGTAAGGATTTATGTTTCATTCGCATGAGCCCAAGATGAGATTTCTTTTATCATAATTGTCTTGAGGTTGAGATGGATAGTTGTCTGTATATATGTATTGATTGGAACAGAAAGAGTGAATTGGATAGTTAAGAATGTCCCTTTGTTTCTATAATTTGAACATAGCACTAAAATGAAGATTGTGGAGTAGATGTTTGATAATGATGTGATGATAATATTTGACAATGATGTGATGATAATATTTGATTGTGATGTGAATGGTGGTGTTTTGATAATGGGGTAATAATGATGCGAGTGACGATGTTTTGATGATTGTGTGAGTGATGATTTGAATAGTGATTATTTAATATGTGTAGAATGATTGATGAAGAGGTATGTTGATGAGGATGTTATGTGATGAAGTGGATTGGAGTCTAATGTGATTATGTGATATGTGATTTGCATAATCTGAGTTGATTGGAGTCTTATGAGTATTTTGAAAATAAAGAATCTTTTAAGAAGAAGTTTTAAATAAATAATTTGTGAGCATTTTTGCATAAACTATGTATATACTATTTTTGAGTTTAAGAAATGATTATTTTCATCTATGATTTAAAAAGAGTTTAAGCATGAGTTGCGTTTGAGAAGTCTTTTAATTATTTTTGAACATGAGTGTTTTTTAGTATAAATGAGTTGAGCATTTGTTTTACGTAAAAAGGTCTATTTTGGGATTGTATAAATTTTAAAGAGAAGAGTTTGATGAGTCGAGATTAGTTGATTTAAATGAGTCCAATGAGGCTAAATGAGTATGTTACTCACTTGATAGATATGAGCATATTGAGTCTTGGGAGGAGTATCAAGCACCGAATTGGATAAGAGTAAAGTCCATACTCAAACCCAATAACTACGTCGCCAAATGTAGGAGGGGATTGAACCGTTAAAATTGGATGCTTCCCCAAAATGTTTTTCCTGACATTATAGGACTTGGTTGGATTGGATCCATGATTGGTTGATGCGTTCATACCCTATCAAGGTATGAATGGACGCGGCAACAACATCGGCTTGTTGTACTATCACTCGCTCATATGGTGATGGTTGTCGGTTAGAGAAACTCCCAATTGAATGGATTATGCTTGATCTGATTGGTTTGATTGTGATTGTAGATGATTGAGTTGAATTGTAAGACATTGAATAACTTAATTTGCATATTTATTGAGTTGAGCCCCTTTGAGTTGATTGTGAGTTGATTGCATTGATCAGATTGGATTAGATGAATTGTGATTTGATGGTGTACGATTGGACTGGATTGGATTAGATGATATGTTGATTGGGTTGAATAGAAAGATATATGAGTGGATTGGATCAGATCGTATATGACCGGGTTAAACCGATTATATACGATTGGATTGAATAGGATGATATATAATTTGATTGAACTGTATTGTGTATGATTGGATTGAATTGTATGATGTATGATTGGTCTTTGTCTATAAATGTATTCTTACTTTAGACTTATGAGGTCTTATGTGAGTCTCTCCTACTTTTCTGATTTGAGATAGTTGATCCGATGTTATTCTTCCTTGAGGTATGTTTCATTCTACCATATTACATACTCGTACATTCCATATACTGACGTCCATTTGGACCTGCATCATTTCATGATGCAGAGACAGGTTTAAGAGATCATCAATAGCAGCACCATTGAGGATCTATACACACTCAGCATATTGGTGAGTCCTTCCCTACATTCGGAGGACACCGCTTATGTATTCTTACGTTGAGTTAGCCCTTTCTATTTTAATTTGAGGTAGCCATGAACATATCATTGGCACCAATTAGATAGTAGTGATAGAGGATTCATAGACTAGATAGTGATGGGTCGATTGAATATTTTTTTTCTTGAGTTATTCTTGTCAAACTATTTTTAATGACAAATATTTTTGTTGATTTGTTGGCCCACGACCTTTATTGTTTGAGTTGGATGGGTGATTTGAGTTGCCCACCGAATATTCTCTTTATTTTTTTTATTTATCTTCCGCTGATTGACTGAAGGAATGGATGTGTGATCAGGCTATGTGGTTCACTTGGGAGCCAGAAATGGTTTCTAAGTGTCGGTTACGTCTAGGGTACCCTCCCAGGGCGTGACAAACATGGTATCAGAGCATAGAGTTCAAGAGTCCTAGGGAGTCTATGAAGTTGTGTCTAGTAGAGTCTTGATTATGGGTGTGTTGTAAACCACACTTATAATCAGGAGGCTATAGGACATTAAGAATTGTTTCCCTTCTTTCATATTATAGATTCATGCGATAGAGTTTAACTCTATGAATGTTCTCTTCTAATTCATGCATTGCTCAAATCCATTCGACTACCTCTCATACTCAAGGTAGTTGGAACAATAAATATAAGATTGTTGTTGATGAGTTAAGATAAAGTCTTGAGGAAGGTAAGAGATGGCACAAGGCTTGAGTGGAGCCGACTACTGTGCTTAACTCTATTGATCTGGAAGGACGTACTATCATTCGTATGGATCGTGCATTGAGTCAGAGCGAGATGTATCCTAGAATCTTATCTCTACATCTTGATTCAAATGTTACCTTTGAGGGGGAAGTTGCGTATCTAAGTGACAAGTCTCACCATTCAAGGGAATGTAGTTTGAGGTATGGTGAGCTATGGTTGGTAGAATGATTGTAGAGGTAGGAAGAGGTAGTTAGAGAAGTAGAAATAAAGTAGTAAGAATAGTGGTTGATTGAGGCCTACAACTAGAGTGGAGTATTTATAGGGTGAGTAATGAGGTATAATAAATAATTGTGATAGTGCTAGTTTTAAAATTTTTAGTTAGTAGGCTTGACATTACATATGCGAGAGATTAAGATATTAACTTGCGAGGAGTGTGTGTTATGAACGGAGGGGTTATGTGACCCTCAAATATAAATAGTTAATTGAATCTAAGTCATATGGTAAGAAGAGGCTTAAGAGGTGTATATGAAATAGTATAGATTTGAATGAGGTTCTAAATTTGTGAGTCACTTTGAGTGACTAGTTAGTGTCTTTTAGTTGATGCCTTTAAGCTAAGGGGTCGATGATGGGGTAATGAGCCAAAGTAAGTCTTGAGCTTCTAATAGTGATGAGTTGGACAAGATGATAGTAAACGGAGTTGAGCGAGAGTAGATGAGGGAGGGTGAGTACTTCCCGATTATGATAGTTGTGTTGTACTTGTCTAGTTGAGGATAAATGTGTGGAGGAGGAGTGAGATGAGACCTTTTGATGAGCAATAGATAGGTAAGAGTATGTTAGTGTGTCTTCGAGAAAGATCTCATACGATGATGAGGGTATAAGTGTTAAAGTAAGCTCGAGAACTCTTAGATATGAGTGAAGTAGTTAGAGTAATAAGCTTGAGTGTATGGTTGTCACTGTGAGAGTGATAGTAGTAGGCTAATGATTGCATCTGGTGGAAAGATTGGAGGTACATGAAGGGTGTTATGAGTCTTGGAAAGGAGGGGAAGTTTGGACACCGATATATTAACCTTATAAAATTATGAAGAGGATTGGGAATGTCGCTCATGAGTTGGAGTTCGACGATTGACGATCTAGAGGTTGGAATTATTCGGTTGATAGAGTTTTGATGTTCTATTCGTGGCTAATGATGAGAATGTTGAGGGTAAGTTCCTACTCTTAACTTGAAGTGGTTTGCCTATTCTTGAGTCGAAATAGTTGATTGTCTAGATTGCCTGATATGGTCGATTGACTGATTTGATTGAGTCTTGATTTATATTTGTGCCTCGAGTCCGCCATTGGTTTACTCATCATTCGAGGACGAATGATCCCAAGGGGGAGATAATGTGACACCCCAAAAAAAAAATTCGCAAAGACTGGAACCTTTCTCCACGTGTATGTAGACTCAAAGCGAAGGACTAGTAATTTTATACATGAGTTAGGATTTATTCCTAAGTATTTGAAGTGTTTTAGATGTTTTTAGGGGTCATAAGGGATCTTTAACACCAAGTCGAGTCCAAAGAACTCCAATCGATTAAGTTTTCGGACGAGTTAGTATAAGGTTCAACTTCAAACGAGAGTATCTCCTAGGATATAACGAAATAGGTGGCCCACGACCTACCAAATTAAAGGTCTTTGAGTCTTCTTTCCAACGCCACCAATATTGTAAATTTTGGAATTCGGAGTCAAAAGTTATGTCTATTTTACTACAGACTAGTACTGCAAGAATTTCAGACTTGGGAGAAATTTGGGCTTGGCGCTCCAGTGGCGCCCGACGCCACTATAGCGCCAGAAAACAGCCTCAGTAATTTGGGGCTTGGTGCGATGCGCCACTATTAGATGTGCAGGGTTTTAAGCCTATTTTGGCTTGGGGCTGGAGTGGCGCGACGCGCCATTATAGCGCCAGCAAGGTTTTTGCCCAATATTTTCAGATTTTTGAAGTGGGGCAACATGGACTTTTCCCTAATTATATATACCCTATCCTTGAACGTTTTGGGACCATTTTTCAGTCCAACCTCTCTCTTAAAAGCCCTAAAATTTTGTCTCTCTTCGTCTTCTTCTTCTTCTCCTAATCCATCTCCAACAAAGGGTTCCTTCAAGAGTTTCAAGGATTCAAGCCTCCCATTGAAGGTATAACATCAAGGTCTCTTCAAAGTCTTCAAACAAGGTATGTAAGGCTAACCTAAAATATGGATTGAGTTCTTCCATATGCCCATAGATGTGTTGGTTAGGGGTTGTGAAAGAGTTGCACCTTCTAGGAGGGTTTCCTTGAAAGTTTTCCCTAAACTATGGAATGTTTTTAGATACTAATGGTTGATTGATGATTTTAATGACTTGAGTTAATAAATAGTTATTTTTCATATAATCGACTACAAATGTACCTTTGTATATAGATTTATAGGTATTGACGATATTCTTAAGTTGAGTTTTGTTGAGAGTAAGGATTCATGTTTCATTCACATGAACCCAAGATGAGATTTCTTTTGTCATAATCGTCTTGAGGTTGAGATGGATAGTTGTGCGTATATATGTATTGATTGGAACGGAAAGAATGAATTCGATAGTTAAGAATGTCCCTATGTTTCTATTATTTGAACATAGGACTAAAATGAAGATTGTGGAGTAGATGTTTGATAATGATGTGATGATAATATTTGACAATGATGTGATGATAATATTTGATGGTGATGTGAATGGTGGTGTTTTGATGATGGGGTAATATTGATGCGAGTGACGATCTTTTGATGATGGTGTGAGTGATGATGTGAATAGTGATTATTTAATATGTGTAGAATGATTGGTGAAGAAGTATGTTGATGAGGATGTTATGTGATGAAGTGGATTGGAGTCTAATGTGATTATGTGATTATGTGATATGTGATTTGCATAATCTGAGTTGATTGGAGTCTTATGAGTATTTTGAAAATAAAGGATCTTTTAAGAAGAAGTTTTAAATAAATAATTTGTGAGCAATTTTACATAAACTATTTATACACTATTTTTGAGTTTAAGTATGAGTTGAGTTTAAGAAGTCTTTTAATTATTTTTGAACATGAGTGCTTTTTAGTATAAATGAGTTGAGCATTTTTTTTACATAAAAAGGTCTATTTTGAGATTGTATAAATTTTAAAGAGAAGAGTTTGATGAGTCGAGATGAGTTGATTTGAAAGAGTCCAATGAGGCTAAATGAGTATGTTACTCACTTGATAGATATGAGCATATTGAGTCTTGGGAGGAGTATCGAGCACCGAATTGGATAAGAGTAAAGTCCATACCCAAACCCAATAACTACGTCGCCAAACGTAGGAGGGGATTGAACCGTTAAAGTCAGATGCTTCCCCAAAATGTTTTTCCTGACATTATAGGACTTGGTTGAATTGGATCCATGATTGGTTGATGCGTTCATACCCTGGCAAGGTATGAACGGATGCGGCAACAACGTCGGCTTGTTGTACTATCACTTGCTCATATGGTGATGGTTGTCGGTTAGAGAAACTCCCAATTGAATGGATTATGCTTGATCTGATGTGTTTGATTGTGATTGTAGATGATTGAGTTGAATTGTAAGACATTGCATAACTTAATTTGCATATTTATTGAGTTGAGCCCTTTTGATTTGATTGTGAGTGGATTGCATTAATTGGATTGGATTAGATGAATTGTGATTTGATGATGTACGATTGGAATGGATTGGATTAGATGATATGTTGATTGGGTTGAATGGAAGGATATATGAGTGGATTGGATTGGATCGTATATGACTGGGTTGAACCGATTGTATACGATTGGATTGAATCGGATGATATATGATTTGATTGAACTGTATTGTGTATGATTGGATTGTATTGTATGATGTGTGATTGGTCTTTGTCTAGAAATGTATTCTTACTTTAGACTTATGACGTCTTATGTGAGTCTCTCCTACCTTTCTGATTTGACATAGTTGATCCGATGTTATTCTTCCTTCAGGTATGTTTCATTCTGCCATATTACATACTCATACATTCCATGTACTGACATCCATTTGGACCTGCATCATTTTATGATGTAGAGACAGGTTTAATAGATCGTCAATAGAAGCACTATTGAGGATCTATACACACTCAGCGTATTGGTGATTCCTTCCCTACATTCGGAGGACACCGCTTATGTATTCTTGCGTCGAGTTAGCCCTTTCTATTTTAATTTGAGGTTGCCATGAACATGTCATTGGCACCAAATAGATAGTAGTGATAGTGGATTCATAGACTAGATAGTGATGCGTCGATTGAGTATTTCTTTCCTTGAGTTATTCTTGTCAAACTATTGTTAATGACAAATATTTTAGGTGATTTATTGGCCTACGACATTTATTCTTTGAGTTGGATGGGTGATTTGAGTCCAAAATAGGGTTTCTAGTCTTTGTTTACCAAATTAAAGGTCTTTGAGTCTTCTTTCCAATGTCACCAATATTGTAAATTTTGGAATTCGGAGTCAAAAGTTATGTCTATTTTACTACAGACTAGTACTGCAAGAATTTCAGGCCTGGGAGAAATTTGGGCTTGGCGCTCCAGTGGCGCCCGACGCCACTATAGCGCCAGAAAACAGCCTCAGTAATTTGGGGCTTGGTGCGATGCGCCACTATTAGATGTGCAGGGTTTTAAGCCTATTTTGGCTTGGGGTTGTAGTGGCGCGATGCGCCATTATAGCGCCAGCAAGGTTTTTAACCAATATTTTCAGATTTTTAAAGTGGGGCAACTTGGACTTTTCCCTAATTATATATACCCTATCCTTGAACGTTTTGGGACCATTTTTCAGTCCAACCTCTCTCTTAAAAGCCCTAAAATTTTGTCTCTCTTCGTCTTCTTCTTCTTCTCCAAATCCATCTCCAACAAAGGGTTCCTTCAAGAGTTTCAAGGATTCAAGCCTCCCATTGAAGGTATAACATCAAGGTCTCTTCAAAGTCTTCAAACAAGGTATGTAAGGCTAACCTAAAATATGGATTGAGTTCTTCCATATGCCCATAGATGTGTTGGTTAGGGGTTGTGAAAGAGTTGCACCTTCTAGGAGGGTTTCCTTGAAAGTTTTCCCTAAACTATGGAATGTTTTTAGATACTAATGGTTGATTGATGATTTTAATGACTTGAGTTAATAAATAGTTATTTTTCATATAATCGACTACAAATGTACCTTTGTATATAGATTTATAGGTATTGACGATATTCTTAAGTTGAGTTTTGTTGAGAGTAAGGATTCATGTTTCATTCACATGAACCCAAGATGAGATTTCTTTTGTCATAATCGTCTTGAGGTTGAGATGGATAGTTGTGCGTATATATGTATTGATTGGAACGGAAAGAATGAATTGGATAGTTAAGAATGTCCCTATGTTTCTATTATTTGAACATAGGACTAAAATGAAGATTGTGGAGTAGATGTTTGATAATGATGTGATGATAATATTTGACAATGATGTGATGATAATATTTGATGGTGATGTGAATGGTGGTGTTTTGATGATGGGGTAATATTGATGCGAGTGACGATCTTTTGATGATGGTGTGAGTGATGATGTGAATAGTGATTATTTAATATGTGTAGAATGATTGGTGAAGAAGTATGTTGATGAGGATGTTATGTGATGAAGTGGATTGGAGTCTAATGTGATTATGTGATTATGTGATATGTGATTTGCATAATCTGAGTTGATTGGAGTCTTATGAGTATTTTGAAAATAATGGATCTTTTAAGAAGAAGTTTTAAATAAATAATTTGTGAGCAATTTTACATAAACTATTTATACACTATTTTTGAGTTTAAGTATGAGTTGAGTTTAAGAAGTCTTTTAATTATTTTTGAACATGAGTGCTTTTTAGTATAAATGAGTTGAGCATTTTTTTTGCATAAAAAGGTCTATTTTGAGATTGTATAAATTTTAAAGAGAAGAGTTTGATGAGTCGAGATGAGTTGATTTGAAAGAGTCCAATGAGGCTAAATGAGTATGTTACTCACTTGATAGATATGAGCATATTGAGTCTTGGGAGGAGTATCGAGCACCGAATTGGATAAGAGTAAAGTCCATACCCAAACCCAATAACTACGTCGCCAAACGTAGGAGGGGATTGAACCGTTAAAGTCAGATGCTTCCCCAAAATGTTTTTTCTGACATTATAGGACTTGGTTGAATTGGATCCATGATTGGTTGATGCGTTCATACCCTGGCAAGGTATGAACGGACGCGGAAACAACGTCGGCTTGTTGTACTATCACTTGCTCATATGGTGATGGTTGTCGGTTAGAGAAACTCCCAATTGAATGGATTATGCTTGATCTGATGTGTTTGATTGTGATTGTAGATGATTGAGTTGAATTGTAAGACATTGCATAACTTAATTTGCATATTTATTGAGTTGAGCCCTTTTGATTTGATTGTGAGTGGATTGCATTAATTGGATTGGATTAGATGAATTGTGATTTGATGATGTACGATTGGAATGGATTGGATTAGATGATATGTTGATTGGGTTGAATGGAAGGATATATGAGTGGATTGGATTGGATCGTATATGACTGGGTTGAACCGATTGTATATGATTGGATTGAATCGGATGATATATGATTTGATTGAACTGTATTGTGTATGATTGGATTGTATTGTATGATGTGTGATTGGTCTTTGTCTAGAAATGTATTCTTACTTTAGACTTATGACGTCTTATGTGAGTCTCTCCTACCTTTCTGATTTGACATAGTTGATCCGATGTTATTCTTCCTTCAGGTATGTTTCATTCTGCCATATTACATACTCATACATTCCATGTACTGACATCCATTTGGACCTGCATCATTTTATGATGTAGAGACAGGTTTAATAGATCGTCAATAGAAGCACTATTGAGGATCTATACACACTCAGCGTATTGGTGAGTCCTTCCCTACATTCGGAGGACACCGCTTATGTATTCTTGCGTCGAGTTAGCCCTTTCTATTTTAATTTGAGGTTGCCATGAACATGTCATTGGCACCAAATAGATAGTAGTGATAGTGGATTCATAGACTAGATAGTGATGCGTCGATTGAGTATTTCTTTCCTTGAGTTATTCTTGTCAAACTATTGTTAATGACAAATATTTTAGGTGATTTATTGGCCTACGACATTTATTCTTTGAGTTGGATGGGTGATTTGAGTCCAAAATAGGGTTTCTAGTCTTTGTTTACCAAATTAAAGGTCTTTGAGTCTTCTTTCCAATGTCACCAATATTGTAAATTTTGGAATTCGGAGTCAAAAGTTATGTCTATTTTACTACAGACTAGTACTGCAAGAATTTCAGGCCTGGGAGAAATTTGGGCTTGGCGCTCCAGTGGCGCCCGACGCCACTATAGCGCCAGAAAACAGCCTCAGTAATTTGGGGCTTGGTGCGATGCGCCACTATTAGATGTGCAGGGTTTTAAGCCTATTTTGGCTTGGGGTTGTAGTGGCGCGATGCGCCATTATAGCGCCAGCAAGGTTTTTAACCAATATTTTCAGATTTTTAAAGTGGGGCAACTTGGACTTTTCCCTAATTATATATACCCTATCCTTGAACGTTTTGGGACCATTTTTCAGTCCAACCTCTCTCTTAAAAGCCCTAAAATTTTGTCTCTCTTCGTCTTCTTCTTCTTCTCCAAATCCATCTCCAACAAAGGGTTCCTTCAAGAGTTTCAAGGATTCAAGCCTCCCATTGAAGGTATAACATCAAGGTCTCTTCAAAGTCTTCAAACAAGGTATGTAAGGCTAACCTAAAATATGGATTGAGTTCTTCCATATGCCCATAGATGTGTTGGTTAGGGGTTGTGAAAGAGTTGCACCTTCTAGGAGGGTTTCCTTGAAAGTTTTCCCTAAACTATGGAATGTTTTTAGATACTAATGGTTGATTGATGATTTTAATGACTTGAGTTAATAAATAGTTATTTTTCATATAATCGACTACAAATGTACCTTTGTATATAGATTTATAGGTATTGACGATATTCTTAAGTTGAGTTTTGTTGAGAGTAAGGATTCATGTTTCATTCACATGAACCCAAGATGAGATTTCTTTTGTCATAATCGTCTTGAGGTTGAGATGGATAGTTGTGCGTATTATATGTATTGATTGGAACGGAAAGAATGAATTGGATAGTTAAGAATGTCCCCATGTTTCTATTATTTGAACATAGGACTAAAATGAAGATTGTGGAGTAGATGTTTGATAATGATGTGATGATAATATTTGACAATGATGTGATGATAATATTTGATGGTGATGTGAATGGTTGTGTTTTGATGATGGGGTAATATTGATGCTAGTGACGATCTTTTGATAATGGTGTGAGTGATGATGTGAATAGTAATTATTTAATATATGTAGAATGATTGATGAAGAGGTATGTTGATGAGGATGTTATGTGATGAAGTGGATTGGAGTCTAATGTGATTATGTGATATGTGATTTGCATAATCTGAGTTGATTGGAGTCTTATGAGTATTTTGAAAATAAAGGATCTTTTAAGAAGAAGTTTTAAATAAATAATTTGTGAGCATTTTTTTACATAAACTATTTATACAGTATTTTTGAGTTTAAGAAATGATTATTTTCATCTATGAATTAAAAAGAGTTTAAGTATGAGTTGAGTTTGAGAAGTCTTTTAATTATTTTTGAACATGAGTGCTTTTTAGTATAAATGGGTTGAGCATTTCTTTTACATAAAAAGGTCTATTTTAAGATTGTATAAATTTTAAAGAGAAGAGTTTGATGAGTCGAGATGAGTTGATTTGAAAGAGTCCAATGAGGCTAAATGAGTATGTTACTCACTTGATAGATATGAGCATATTGAGTCTTGGGAGGAGTATCGAGCACCGAATTGGATAAGAGTAAAGTCCATACCCAAACCCAATAACTACGTCGCCAAACGTAGGAGGGGATTGAACCGTTAAAGTCAGATGCTTTTCCGAAATGTTTTTCCTGACATTATAGGACTTGTTTGAATTGGATCCATGATTGGTTGATGCGTTCATACCCTGGCAAGGTATGAACGGACGTGGCAACAACGTCGGCTTGTTGTACTATCACTTGCTCATATGGTGATGGTTGTCGGTTAGAGAAACTCCCAATTGAATGGATTATGCTTGATCTGATGTGTTTGATTGTGATTGTAGATGATTGAGTTGAATTGTAAGACATTGCATAACTTAATTTGCATATTTATTGAGTTGAGCCCCTTTGATTTGATTGTGAATGGATTGCATTAATTGGATTGGATTAGATGAATTGTGATTTGATGATGTACGATTGGAATGGATTAGATTAGATGATATGGTTATTGGGTTGAATGGAAGGATATATGAGTGAATTGGATTGGATCGTATATGACTGGGTTGAACCGATTGTATACGATTGGATTGAATCGGATGATATATGATTTGATTGAACTGTATTGTGTATGATTGGATTGTATTGTATGATGTGTGATTGGTCTTTGTCTAGAAATGTATTCTTACTTTAGACTTATGACGTCTTATGTGAGTCTCTCCTACCTTTCTGATTTGAGATAGTTGATCCGATGTTATTCTTCCTTGAGGTATGTTTCATTCTGCCATATTACATACTCATACATTCTATGTACTGACATCCATTTGGACCTGCATCATTTCATGATGTAGAGACAGGTTTAAGAGATCGGCAATAGAAGCACTATTGAGGATCTATACACACTCAGTGTATTGGTGAGTCCTTCCCTACATTCGGAGGACACCGCTTATGTATTCTTGCATCGAGTTAGCCCTTTCTATTTTAATTTAAGGTAGCCATGAATATGTCATTGACACCAAATAGATAGTAGTGATAGTGGATTCATAGACTAGATAGTGATGCGTCGATTGAGTATTTCTTTCCTTGAGTTATTCTTATCAAACTATTGTTAATGACAAATATTTTAGTTGATTTATTGGCCTACGGCCTTTATTCTTTGAGTTGGATGGGTGATTTGAGTTGCCTGCTAAATTATTCTTTATTTTTAAACTTTCTGCTGAATGAATGAAGGAGCGGATGTGTGATCGAGCTATGTGGTTTGCTCGGGAGTCAGAAATGAGTCTGGAGTGTCGGTCACGTCTAGGGTACCCTCTCGGGGTGTGACAGTCATAAACAACACAAAGAAGCTATGGAAGTGTAACACCCCAATTTTATTTTTATGTTTTTCTAAAAGATTGTCAGGTGATCAATGCTATCTATGAAGTTCTACGTGAGTAGCGATGGTTGGAAATAGGTCGAGGGATTTGGAAGGAGTTAGAGGCTAAATAATGGGTCATGGTAATCAACCTACTTGCATTAGCTATTGATTGGGATGTCTTACATAATTAAACTACTTGAGTACACATCGAGCTTAAGTAGCAAGGATTACATAGGTTCTTAAAGTGAGATGAGATTACAAACCCACGAAAGAGGGAAAAGAAGGTGTAGCACCTATTTGAAACAAGTAGGTGATGCACCTACTTGGACTAAGTAGGTGATGCACCTACTAGGACCAAGTAGGTGACACACCTACTTGGGGTGGACCCCACTCTACCATGTGGCAGCTTTAGATTGGGTGCATGGATGAGGTGTTGCCCTAGGGGATGGACACGTGTCACCCCTAGGGGCTTCTATGTGTCACCTTCTAAGGAGGTGTATATATGTATATATTGATGACTAAGAAGTCATTTTCTTCAGCCTTACACTTAGAAATTTGAGAGGAAATTTTAGAGAGCAAGAGAGAGTAGCTATGGCCCTTGTTGCTGCCAAGGTAAGGCCGCCGATTTCGTTCTGTAAATTAATTATCTAAGGTATTCTTCAGTTAAGTAAAGGTGTTTAAAAATGTAAAATTTATAGTTGGGGCAGCGAGGAGGGTGATGAAGTATAGGGGAGGTGCTGCCCAGATTTTATTTTGGAAATCCTACATAGACTGCTGCTGGTATTTTAGGCATATCTTCTTGTACAGAACTGATGTAGGGGTGATTCAAAATTGTATGTCCCTAATACACATGTATATAACTTTCATTGAGTACACAAAGAATATTTCCCCTATTTATCCCATCGAAACTGAGCAACAATACAAGACAGTAGGTTGTCCAAAATTCCGATTTGAATAGTTTGGGCTGATTTTTATTGATTTCATGTTTAGTTTTGATATAATGAGACTCTTAAACTTAGGTAGATATTTGATTGTATATTTAAGATGTATATTTTATTATACAATCTAAGAGAAAGTATTTGACGAAGTGGATTTTGGTTGGTCTATGGCGTAGAGGAATTGAGCTCCTCGAGTTGTGGTAGAACCTGTTGTATGCTAAAACGCCAAGGTTTGTGTATAAACTTGAACTTGGAAAATTTTATTTTTTTAAAATTTGAATTATTTTGATGGGTTATTTCCTTACTCCTTGTCTTGTATTATGGTATGACTATTATCTTAAGTATTGCAAAACTTTCGCTAAATCGCTCATTTGTACGAATTGCTTGATCATTTTGTATTCTTGTTGGGACTTTGTCCTTCTTGTTACGGTGACTTGTCATCGATATTGGCATTCCTCTCGATTCGAATCTTGCCCATCTTGACTTTGGATTTACATTTCGTCTTGACCATAGATATTTGTCCATTTTTGAGTACGAGTGAAAAGCCACTTTCAACATGGTTCTTGATTCTCTTGATATTGGGTTTTGACCCTTCTTGATATGGGCTTTGGTCCTTCTTGATTTCAGGGCTTCGATCCCTCTTTATATTGATTGTGCTTAATGTGAAGGCATGACATACCTATTGGGCAAAATTGATTATTTGACACCTCTTTTGAATTGAATTATAAGTTTCTTGACACTTGAGCCTTCGAATATTGATATTGATATTTTGAAACTCTTCAAGGTTTGTATTCGATACTTTGATATGCTTTTTCACTTAGGCTTTCTTTTATCTTATTGATCCACCTACGGCGAATAAGGGATTTGAAGAATTTAATGGATCCAAGCCCAAAGTTTATACACCACTAAGCTTTATGCTTAGCGATAGTTGTTTTCTATAGTAGGTAATGTGTGGGACGAGATGTGAAGATTGCCATTTGGAGTAAAATTTTAGAGCACCTGTGAAGATCACATTTGCATATGCATCTAGTTTTGTAAATATTTTGGGGACTTGTACAGGATACATGTGGCACTTATGTATGATATTTTGAAGGCTTGTGGGAACAAAACCGTATACTTGTAACTTGAACAGGGTGACTAGTTTTTCTATTTTAGAGTATGCTTTTAACTCAAGTCATGCTTGTATTACGTTTATAAGTTGGCCTAATATTTTTCACAAAGAAAGATAATAATTTTGTTATAACTACTAGTTCGAGTTTTATGTATTTTATGGACCCACAATGGTATTGACTATATGTGATTTAAAAAAAACTACCTTTTATTTCGTAAGTGGCATCCTCCCAAAGGGGGTGCTACAGGAAAGGTCAAACAAAGGAAAAGAGGCAAAATGCAAAATGACCATACTAGTCGTTACATCACTTAACTCTAAAATTCATGTTTGTCCTAAAATAGAGAGAAAAAGATATACCTGAATGATCCAAAAATTGAGTATATTTTCTCTACATGTCCAACACATTCTCCCAAGAGGCTGTCTCAACCAGGCAAACCTCAACTGCACCTTCACTCATGTTATCTACTTAGACTTCAACTTCTAATTCAAAATAGTTATAGGCTCCTCATCAAATGCCAAAGTATAGTCCAACTGCACCAAGACCCAATAAATAACATGGGAACCATCCAAATGGTACCTCTCCAACATTGAAAAATAAAATATAATGTAAAAACCTAATAGACCTAGTGGCAAACACAACTCATAAACCACTTAACTAATGTGTTTAAACACATAAAATAGGATGATAAACCTCTATTGACCTTACCCTCCTTCTCAAACCTCATCAAAAACATCATAGGTGAAACCTTTAGCAAAACTTTATCACTAATCGTAAACTCTACATTATGAAATTTTCAATCAATATTGCCTTTTGGCCTATTTGAGTTGTGAGAAGCCGTTCTAGTATTAACTTGACTTTGTCTAAGGAATTTCTTAATAAATGATTACCCCGAGGCTTCACCTCAAAATCATCGAACCAAAAAACTAGAGAGGGATATCTCCTACCATATAAAGTCTCAAATAAAACCATATGAATGTTGGAATGATAATTATTATTGTATGTGAACTCCACCAAAGAAAAAACTGATCTCAATAACCTCAAAAATCAATCACACATAGTGATAACATATTTACAAAGGCCTAAATAGTCCACTTGTACTGACCATCCATCTATAGTTGAAAAGTTGTTAGGTTGTATCTGAGTATGCAACTTCTTCTGCATAGACCTCTATAAAAGAGATGTAAACTAAATACACTGATATCAAATCATTAAATAGGCACCCCATGAAAATAAATAATATCTTGAATATAGATCCTGTCCAATATCTCTAAAGTATAGGTAGTCTGATCTAAAACAAAATGAGTAGATTTGGTAAGCTTATCCATAATGACCCAAATAATATCAACCTTTCATCAAGTATAGGGCAACCCTACCAAGAAGTCCACAACAATCCTCTCCTATTTTCACTAAGGTATAGTCATTCTATTAGTTACACCACCTGGTCATTGGTTCTCATACTTCACCTATTGATAATTCAACCACTGATTTCACCCAAACTACCTCCTTTTTATGGGACATGTAAAGGGGTTGATTGTAAAATACAACAACCCAACTAGGTTGAGGTCGAATTCCATAGAAATCATGATATAGATTTTTATAATTTGCAATTGCAACTTTAACCAGTAACTACTATGGGAAAACTAGGGTGTTTAACGAATGTTACTACCTACTTTAACTATGATTTTCATCAATAATAAAGACAAACTAGGGTTTCAATTCTGAGATATAAGAACTCAAATAAATACTTTACTATTAACTCATTCAGGTGTGTTCATTGTGTAAAACTGTCGAATCTGTAAGCCTTCTAAATTCTCTCGACCCAATTAAGAGAATATCACCCTAAGATTTTATCGGCACTTGGATGTCGAATTAGTTTGTTAATTCATCAAAGGTGTTTGATTAGCTGTCCTCTCTAAAGATCAAGCTATTAGATGGTGGTTGATAGCACCAAATCTGTGTTAATGATCTTTTTTCCTAATCTTAATATTTTTTCCAAACAGGTCAAAATATATGCGAGTTCTTAATGTTTACAATCATTACAAACAATATTTACGAAAAAAACATAATACACAACGATCTCCCTTTATGAGATGATATTTATCATAAATGATTTATTATCATTATCCCTACTTTAAGTTCCATCACCCTAGTAATGAGTGTAACTACTCATAACTAACTGTAAACAACAACTATTATCATTTAAATAACTAGAACATTAATTGAGGATAAGGTAAATAAAACTTTTGAGTAATACAACTCATTCAAGAGAATCTTCATTGTTCCAAAATAATCTACTAAAACTTCGAAGAATCCTTAAAAATCTAAGAGCACTGAATCTTCTCTTGTATGAGTAATCCCTAATCTCTACCGATAATTTGTAACCTCTACTTCTAATTCATAGCCCTAAAAACATCATTGAGAATACACACACACACACACACACACACACATATATATATATATATATATATATATATATGTCAACCATAGTTTTTCAAATAGAGGATCGCGGTATGGGGTCTATCTTGAGGTACAAAGGGGCATAGCAAGGGTCCATCTCAGACTGATGTCGTCTTTGTTGAGTCTATGAATTTTAGTTCCTATAAATTTGTGGCACAAAGCCTAACTCAGGGTCCTTCCTGTAGCAATTTTGGCTTTGTCTTAGTCTGAACTATTTCTCTTTGCATACCAATCCATTATTTGGGTCTTTATTTTAGAGTTTTTGGCTTGAAATCAACCCAATCATGTCCATCAACTCATCACATAATATACTCAATAAGAACATGGATATTCATATGATTATACTTAGAACTTAGCAAAAACATGGGTAATATATGGTGTTTGAATGCATCAATACACACCAAATCATTGATGTCGGCCAAACTATACCCTTTTTAAGAGATTAAATTTGTCCATTAAAAAAATTCTGACCCAACTAGGTTTAGGTTGAATCCCACAAAGAGACAACTAGAGTTTTTCTTTATAGTTTGATATTAAGATTTAATCTGTAAATATTATAGGAAAATTAGGGGTTTTTTTAAGAATTTGCTTACTACTTAAAATACATGGATATTAATCAATAAGAAAGACAAACTAGGGTAATAGATTTTAGATATCGAAATTCAATAAATACTTTAAAGTTAATACCCTAAATCCTTTTTTGACACTTCTGTGCTGAATTACTTTTTTCATTCATCAAAAGTCTCAAGTAAAGTATCCTCTCTCAAGCTCATATTATTAAATGATAGTTGGTAGAAATACATCGATGTTAATGATCATTTTTCCTAATCTTAAATTCTATGATGAAGCAAATCAGAAAATAGGCGAGTTCTTTATAAGTACCGCTTTTTGAAAAGATATTTAATATAAATAATTTATTGTCATCATCCTTACTCTAAATTCTATAACCCTAGTTATGAGTTTAGATACTCATAACTAGACATTAACAATACCTATATAATTAAACTATATAGAACATGAATTTAAAAGCAATTAATAAGAACCTTTTATTAGTGCAGCACTAGCAAGAGAAACTTGTTCATTCCAAAGTAGTCTACTAAAATTGTAAAGTCAATCCTAACAACTAAGAACAATAATTTATAATCTCTAAGACTAAATTATAATCCTCTATTAATGATTTGTAACCAAAAAAAATTATCGAAAGACATATAAATAACAATAGGGTTGTAACTGTTACCCTATTTATACACTACCTTGACTAGTTCAAACCCAGTTTGACATACAAGGGGTCACGAGATGGGATCCATCTCATACCCTACCTCTTTTTATTGAATCTTTAAAGTTTAGTTCTTGTATAGGTGTGACGTGAGGCTCATCTCATGATTCTTCTTATAACTATTTTTGCTCTATTTTTTCGGATTACTTAGCTTTGCATTCCAATTTTTCTCTACTGTTTTTGGCCTAAAACTAATCTAATCATACCTATTAAATCACCACAAAATATAATGAATAAACACAAGAAAACTTATAAGATTATACTCGTAACTAAGTTAAGATATTGGTAAACATGATGTTCTTTTTTTTTCTTTTTTTATTTAGCGACCCTTGGGGTGGTTAGGGACTGAGCAACACCCTTCGGAGTTAACATTAATAAAAAAAGCAAAAGTACAAGGACGGGGATAAAAAACCTTACCTCTGATCCTATGGTGGTTCATAAGTTGGCCAACCTACTAAGGTCAGCCAACTCATCCGCATTACTATCAAAAAGTAAACCTTGAAACTAATGCACCTAAAACAGAAGACTCTCTCGATACAAAAAAATCTAAGAATGCATATAAAAGGGAGACTCTTCCCTTTACAAAAATAGACAAAAAGAAAATACAACAAAATTTCTTCAAATAAGCAATAACTAGGTAAGAGACAACCTATGTGAAGATATCCTATCACCTTCAAAATCATCTCATGGAAGTTTTAAAACTTTTTTCATCTTTGTTGTTCAAAAAGTTGATCATCTCCATTTTATCAAGATCATAATAAGCTCTTGCCTCCTTTGGGAGTTCTTGTCTGAAAAAATAATGATGGGCAGTGGTGCATTTGTGACTGAATTTGGAGAGAACATCAGGTGTGAAATTAGCTTCCCTAAAAGTATGTATGCATATAAAAACATGAAATTGGATGATAATATTTTGGAGTTTATCCAGAAGGTGATAAATCTGCCAAAGGGACTTAGCTTGTTGATTGATCCATTTGATGAGAAGCTCTGAATTAACTTCCAGGATCATTTTGGTATATCTTAATTGTAAGCACCAAGATAGACAAAAACATAGAAGCATTAATCTCATCTTGATTTTTGGTTCCTTCACCCATAGGTGTAGCAAATGCATATATAAAGTCGCCCTGACTGTCCTTAAGTTTTCCTCCAACTCCTATTTCGCCTGGGTTCTCTATTGTACTACCATAAATATTAAGATTGATCGTTAATTGAGGATATTATTCCAGCATACAGTGGCCACTTTGATATCATGAGTGCACTTCTCAACCAAGAGAACTAGTTCCTTCAACTAACCTGCCCACTTGATCTATCGAAATGCCTTTGAGAGGAGGTTGAAGGGTACTTGTACACAAAATACTTCACTCTTGATGAATTGAATTGCTTACCCTTATACTTAACACATCTGTTCTTCCATAAATTTCAATAGATAAAAATAGGAGTGGATTGAAGTATGAATTTATGGGTATCATTAGTGTACCTCGATGTCCACTACCTCATAATCAGATTTCTAGGAGGGGTATATTCATTGTTTATTTCAAGAGAATCAGAAAAGAACTTCAAGATATGCTTAGAAAAATGATTGGTCAAAAAAATATGTTCAATATTATCCTAACTAGGAGTATAACAACAGTAATATTCAGTTGGGTTGTGACCAAAAGTTGTGATTTTTTCATTGGTAGGTAACTTCCCCTTAAGGTTTTCTATAGCTAGAAAGAACATTTGAAAGGGATAAACTTGTGCCAAGTATATTCATTGATGAGGGTATTGTTTTTTCTCTCTAATCAAGTTCCAAGCAATAGAAAAACTAAAAATACAATCACTATTGAGCTTCCATCAAGGTTGATTAGTGAGCTGAAGTTAGTTTTAAAACTGAGTAGCTAAAATGTGAGGAACAAAATGAGGAGGATCTATATAAGTGATTCTTTCCATATCCCTTTACCCATTGATAAGGAAAGTAGACACTTTGATGTTGTTAAGTCTCGTAGAGTCAGTTTGGTAGCCAGCTAAGGGACCAATCTCCGACCAATCATCCTACCAAAAATATATAGAACCAGAGTTGAGTTTTCATTGAATATGGGGTTCCATTTTGTGCTAGTTAGTCATCATGTGCTTCCAAGTTAGAGATTGCCCAGTGTGCCATATTTTCTTGAGAGGATTATCTCTTTGATAGTACTTGGATTGTTCTAAACACCCACCATTGCTTGTATTAGAAAGAAGTAGAAATATCAACAATTTTTCTAACTCTAATACCCCCTTCATAATATGGAAAGCTGAGATTTTTCCATGATGACCAATAATACTTTGTTATGTCATTTTCCACCCCGAGAAAAATCTGCAATAAGAGTTTGGACCTGCCTGAGAGTTTAGATTTCCATCCAATGATGCTGGCTATAACATTGGAAACTAAGTTATAGTAATATATCACCCTTTGCCTTCCAATGTAAAGAGGACATACTAGATAGGTAATAGGGCTCATCTTTTGGCAAAAACCTATGAACCTTTTGATTCTATCCACAATAGCTCTGAAAACATTAGATGGGATTTTGAAATGGCTCTTATCTCTATTAATAAGCTGGACAAAAACTCTCACATAGGTATCAAGAGTATTCATTATTAGCTTTAGAGAACATCTTTCCAGAAGTGAATATTATAACATCAGCTACAAAGATGTGGTGGTTGATATGAGGACCTTTCCTCTCCAAGTATAAACCATAATAAGAAGGATCAAGATTCAATCTATTCAATAATCTGGAAAGAATTTCAGCTCCTAAAATAAATAGAGCAAGGGAAAGTGAGTCCCCTTTTCTGAGTCCTCTAGTTGAGTGGAAGAACCCATTCCTTGAACAATTAACAATGATAGGATACCAACTTTTAGACAATATCCTCCAAGTCATGTCAATGAAAAATTCACCAAAACCCATTCTCCTGAGCACTAAACAAATATAAGACCAAGAGACCCTATTATATGCCTTTGCCAAATCCAATTTGATAGCCACATTGCCAACAACATTTGGCTTCTTGATTTGATGAATGATCTTTTGTGCCAACAATATATTTTTAGAAATGCTCTAATTTTTGACAAATCCAGATTTGCTCAAAGAAATAAGATTGGGTAGAATAGGAGGTAGTCTTAAATAAAAGTTTTTGGAAATGATTTTGTTGGTGAAGTTTCTAAGGTTAATAGGTCTCAACTCTAAATTTTTATTAGGATGTTCTACTTTTGGGAGTAGAACCAAACATGCATGGAAATAAATCTAGGTATAGTGTGACCATAGAAGAATGATTGAATAACCTCTATGAGATCAATGTTGATAATGTTCCAGTATACTTGAAAAAAATTATCATTCATTCCATCAGGTCCCGCAATAGAGTTTGGATACATTGCAAAGACCACACTCTTCAGTTCAAACAGAGTAGGAATTGCTTGAAGTTGTCTGTTTTGCTATTCTGTGACCATTCTTGGGATGCAGTTCAGGGGCTCCTCATGGATAAACTTATCATCCCCAGTGAATATATGTTGAAAATGACTATAGGAAGCCTTGGTAATATTGTCATCACCCTGAAATCAAGTACCCTTCTCATCTTGGATTTTATGAATGTATAACTTCCTTCTTCTCTCTCTTATTAGAGCATGAAAGTATTTGGAGTTCACACCCCCGTAATTGAACCATTGGAGATGGAATTTTTGTTTATCCATACCTTCTTGAATTTTTATAAATCTGATGTACTTAGCATTCAAAGCATGTAGAGTGATCCTGTTTTCCTCGTAATTCCCATTGATAAGTTCTTCTTCAGCAATTCTAACCTTCTCTTCATAGTCGATTACCTTAAAATATATGTCACTAAACTCATTTCTAGACCAGTTACTCAAGGTAGTAGCTAATCTCTTCATTTTCTGATGGAAAACTAACATAGGATTGTCATCTAACTTTCTATTCCAACAACTTCTTAGAATTTCCATGAAGGAATGATGTCCAGTCAAGCAGTAGGAACTTAAATTATTTAATGGGCGTTTTATGCGTCTCCATCATTTTTATAAGATGTGGATAGTGGTCAGATCCAATAGATAGTAGGTGAGAAATAGAAGTATGGGGCATAACTTCAAGCCATTTGTCATTCACCATGGCCCTGTCAAGTCACATCCAAATTTTGAATTAGATACCTCTTTGGTTAGACCATGTAAATTTGTGACCAGTGAAATCAAGGTACATTAACCCACAAGCTTCAATAACACTTATGAACTCAAAGCATTTAGTCATATTATAAGGAATTCCTCCTACTTTTTCCTTAGGGGCAGTGATAACATTAAAAATCTCTCATAGTACACCAAGGTAATATGGTGTTGGCATGATATAATAATTATCTCATAGAGGTCTTCTAAGAGAATCCAAGCACTTAGCATAAACATAGGTAGTGATGAACTTATGAGGGGACATAAAATGAATGATCTCACAAGTAAAATTTTGTTCTTCATTATTCATAATTGTGTAGTCCACCTCATTAGCCCCCAAAAGCCACATTTTTCCATTATGATTGTAGGCACGTGGTCTATGTTGAACTGAATTTTCACACTTTGTATTTGAGAATTATCAGAAAAAATTTCCAAAAGGGCAATAAGGGTAATATGGTGAATATTTTACAACCCCTTATATTCTATATAATTTTACTCATCATTGGGAATTTTTGTCTTGGAAGATTCTAGTGTTTGGTCTGTATGGGAGAAAAGTTTGTGGAACTGGAAGGTTTGATATTAAACCTGGTTTTATGGATTACTATTGGGGACAAACCTTGGTTGTTACTGACTTTATCATTAAAAGGACTAAAAGCTTTTATCAACTGTTAACTTTATTCATCATCCTCATCCTAATCCTCAATAGGTGGATTATATCTATCAAATTCATCCTCTAAATGCAACACATCGTAGTGTAATGACCCTCAGGTTATTTTTAAATTTAAGCATTTATTCCATCATTTAGAGCATTTTTATAGTGACCCCAAGTTATTTATGACTTACAGGAACTGACTGTTCGGTCGCTTCATCATTCATTTGGGTTTTAGGCCTATTTCCCTATTTTGGAGCTTTTATAACTTAAAAAGTTAACTTCAGTCATAACATCAGGAAAATGACCTCAGAATAGAATTTTGATGATTCCGACAGCTCTAGAATACCAAATTAGGCTAGTAGAATAGTTGGTATGAGTACCGAGGCAATCGGTATGAGTTTAGGACTACTTGGCGCTTTTGCCTTTGAAATTTGGATCACAATTGACTTTGGTCAACATTCATGGAAAACACACTCGAATGAAACTGATAGCGCAGTTTGTTCCACAATATCGAGTTTGATCTAAAATGATCCTTCATTCTCTTTTTGAGGTTTTGGTCAAATCTCGAGGCGCATTGTGGAATTTGGTTCAAAATAGCCTGTGGGTGTGGGACCCACTTTCATTCTCAATGGCTACATATGGAAATTTTAATTATGCCATTGATTCCAGAATGTTGAATTTGGTGGGGTAGCATATCTTTTTATACGCATGGGATTCCGAATGATTTTGAGCACCCCGTCAAAATGTCAGAACTTGAGAAATATCAACTTTTTTGCTGATATCTGGTGCAATAAAAATTATTCTCTATGATCGCGAGCCCTTGGCTTCGTTCGTCGAGGTCCATGGATTTGTTCTCCGCAATCGCGGATGTAGGCCACATTCGCAGAGGTGTAAATCCTTGGCCTCTGCGATCTCAGCACTCTCGATGCATTTGCGAAGGTCAAGTTTCTTGATCTCTATGTTCGAGGACCACTGTAGCCGCGTTCGTAAAAGTTAAAGTCCTGGCCTTTTAATAAAGACCAAGGATGATTTTCAGATTATATTTCAAAGTTCAAACGTCGATATTTCCTTCATTTCAAGATCAATATAGGCGAGTTCCAAATTCAAGAGAATTTTGTGGGAAATCCAGCGGTGAGCTTGGAAACTGGAGGGGAAGCTTTGTGTGAGGTAAGAATTCATAATTAACTACTGGTTTAGTTATTTTCACATTGATGTTTTTTTGAATTTTGGAGAATTATAACTTGGAAAATTTAACTCCGATTTTAGTGATTTTGAGGCTAGATTGTGGGGTTTCTCAAAAGTATTATTATGGTATGTTTGGTTTGGTTTGTGGGGTTGTCGTTTGTGAGAAATAGCTATTCAAAGTTCCTATTTTATTTCACCTTCTTATTTCAAATTATGTCAATTTTTGTTTCATGCTCGTTTTGCGTAGTTTCCTAATCCCATACTGTTTATCAAATTTATTTGAACTTGTGGAGATGTTTTGAACCTATTTTTGGGGTCAATTCTGAAATTTTGGATGTGGGTCCTGTATTTCCCATTTTAGACCCCAAAATTAGTCCATCTCCAAATTTGATAATTTTTATGTCATAATGACCTTATTAACGTTGTAATTCTATTGTTGATAGCGTGGAAGTATTCAGAGGCCGATCGAAAGGGAAAAGCTCCAATTTTCTAAGTTGGAGCGTACTTGGTCGGCTTACAGGTAGACTACAATTTCCCCTCGTGAGACTGAACATGTTTAGGCAATTGCTTATTAATTTGTATGAGTTTGGAGTGGTTTGGGTGTCAAGCATGCTAAATTCCTAGAATCCATGCCCTAGGCATTATTTGAGGAATTTGTTGGACTGTTTTAGCATGACTTAGTAGTTGTTGGTTGTTCCTATCTTATGATGAATATTGTGCCTATTGTTATATGTTTGGAAGCATGGTTGGCCTTAGTCTAGGCTTAGACTAGTGTTGCCTAAGACTTGTGCAATTTTGGTGCCGTTGGGCCTTAGAACTTCTCCAACGTCATTTCAGATGGTTAGCTCCCTGTACACTGATATAGCATATTGGATTCTGATAGCCAGAGCCTTAGCTACGATGTAACCTAGCTTTTGACCTTACCTCCATAATGCTCGATTCTCCTATCAGTCATTTATCGCTTGGTTCCTAATTTTTGGAAGTTTTCTTGGTGATTCGGGTTATGTTTAATTCAGGATGGAGCGGTGCATTGATTACACTCGGTTTGGGGGTACTCCCCGTGATGCACAGTTGGTTGCTGATTCTAATTTGGTCTGATCCCTTAACTTACTTGTGTTTGGCCTCTTAGTTACAGATACCCAATCAAAGTACGTGGTCCATCTTACTTGTGTTCAAGCTTCCTAGCTATAGTTACTCGGTTAAAGTCTGCGGTCTACCTTACTTATGCTCGATCTTTAGATATAGTTACCCGATTGGTTTCATTCATTTTCTTTTAACTATTCTTGCATCCACAAGGCTTGTGGAAGTCCATGCAGATGGTTACTCTTTATTTTGCATCAGCAAAACCATCGGGTTTATGGGTGCCCATTGGAGTAAGTTAAATTCTTTCTCTTTGTTTGCTAGTACGCTCATGTACATACCAACATTTACTTCTTTCCCTTCCTTTGGTTGTGATCTTTTGCTTGCATTTCAGTTTACTTTTGCTTATCTTTCTATGTTGTCCTATGATGCCTACTAGATACCTGTTGTTTTAGTACTCATACTACACTCTATATTTGTTTTTGTGATGTAGTCCGAGTACTAGCTACCAATATTGATTTAAGCCACCTGCGATTGTGATCAGAGGCGAGGGTGAGCACACTACATTCTGGATTTACCTGTCTCTTTTTGTACATATATTTTCCTGTCTTTTGTTTTACAAGATAGCTCTATTTCTGTGGTCCACTTTTAAGACTTGTACTCTTTTATTAGCAGCTCTATATATGTGACTTGCAGGTTCTAGGAAGGATCCTTTTGTTTTTATATATATTTTGTTGCTTTCGCCTGTTCATTGTGTTCTCCTATTATTACTGTAATGCTTTAGATTAGATTGTTGGTCTTCTACTCTAACATTCCATTACTTACAGTTCTAGGATATGGGTCGGCTTGCCTACTAGTGGGTCATAGTAGGCGCTATAATGAATTGAGAAATTGGGTCATGAAAAGTTGGTATCAGAGCTCTAGGTTCTCTGGTTTCACTTGTACAAAGCTAACTTCTATTAGAGTCATGCGGGTCTGCGTAGAGACATTCGTGACCTATCCTTGGGAGACTATATGATGTGTTTAGGAACACATCTCTTTTGTATCACTATCGTGTAGTGTGTGTCTTATTGGTTTCTATAAATCTCACTTGTTCTACTGTATTACAAGATAGCTCGCATACACACTGGCCATAGAGGCCGACCTCGGTATAGTGCTAGGGCTGCAGCTCCAGCCCAGGAGCGAGAGTAGATTTCAAAGTTGGAGGTAGACCCACCAATAGCTCCAGTATATCAACAACCTATGGGCTCAAGACCAGACCAGCCACCGCCTAAGCCAGACGCAACTCTGGACCAACAGGCGATGTTTGCCCAAATTCTAGCTGCCATAAGGGGTATGCAGCAGGCCCTAGCTCCGGTCACTCCAGAACCGCAAGACCAGCCAGCACCAGTGTCACCAATTATTCAGCAGCCAGTCATCTTGATGATTTAGAGGGAATCATGCCACTGTGGGAGCAGAAGATGCTCGTGGAGTTCCTTAGACTATAACTGCTAAGATTTCCTAGGGCTATGGTAAGGATGCTTATGAGTTTCTACTTACTTGACATGAACGACTACTGACTTTGGGTTTAGTAAATTTTAGAGGAGCTGACTTCACTGCTTACCAGCTAGACGATCTCGCTCGGCAGTGGTGGCATACATATTTAGAGACTAGGCTAGCCGAGTCTCCACTAGTCATATGGGCTAAGTTTTTGGAGGCCTTCTTTGCCTAGTTTATCCCTAGGAGCATTAGAGATCAACTCTGGGATCAATTCTCCAAATTGGAGTAGGGCTCTATTACCATATAAAGGTATGAGGCCCGATTCTATGAGCTCTCCAGGCATGCTTCCGTGATATTACCCACAAAGGAGGAGAGAGTTCGGTGCTTCATCAGGGGATTAAGGTTCCAACTACAGATCGACACTCAGACTTTAGTCTCGTGGGCCGCTCATTTCTAGAAGTGGTAGAAAATTCCTGCATGCTCGAGTAGCTCATCGCGAGACCCAAGGGGGCAGTGGCAAGAGAGATAGAGAGGAGGATAGCCATGATAGGTGCCACTTTAGACCCTAGAAGTCCTATGATAGTTCTTTCCAGAGATTTCAATAGGGTCCATCCGCCCCTTCCAGGCTTATTTTCAAACTTTGGAGGGTGATCATTACTGTTAGATTGGTTCAGGTGTCGGTCCGAGTTAGGGAAGAGGTAGTTCGCATTTAGTCTTCCAACTCGGCTAATCGCCATGAATGGAAATACCTTAGCGGGCATGTAGATTTTTCAAGCTGAGGTGCCCGACCTCTAACTTTTAGCCAGCATTCCCGAGGGTTCTATGAGAGAGGGAAACTAGATCATTGGTCTCGCGAGTGCCCTCAATGCAGGCTAGCCTTACCAGCTCCATAGGTTGGTAGATCCATGCCAGCACCGGCATATCTAGTTCGAGGTAGAAGCTAGGGCCTAGACTATAGGGGTGGTCATCAGAGTGCATGGGGAGGTCCCCAGGGAGGTAGGTAAAGATGGAGAGTTGATGCGTAGGGTAGAGGAGCCCAATCCCACTTCTATGCAACTCCAGCTAGAGTAGACTCTAAGGCCTCGGACGATATAATCACAATTACAGTTTTATTATTCCATCAGTCCACATCAGATTTATTTGATCTAGGCTCCGCATATTCTTATATATCTATTTATTATGCCCATCATATGAGTATGATCTCAAAGCTATTACTTGAGCCATTGCTTGTTTTGACCCCGGTATGTGATTCATTAGTAGTGGATCAGGTTTTTAGATCCCGTGTGGTTACTATTCAGGTTTGTGACACTAGAGTTGATCTCATTTTATAAGACCGTTACTTTAGCCATGCCTGGTATCCCATCGGTGGTGTGGTAAGGCTCTTGTAGTCGCATACCGGTTAGGGTAATCTCTTTTTAATCTCTTTTGTTCGGGCACAGAAGTTAGTGGCTAGCAGTTGCTTAGCATACTTGGCTTGTGTTAGAGATGTGAGTAGGGAGTGACCTATAATTGATTCAGTACTTCTGAGAGTTTGCACATGTGTTTCCTGCCGATCTCCTTGGCCTCTCTCCTAACCGCGATATTGACTTCGCTATTAATGTAAAGCCTAGTACTTATCCTATTTCTACCCTACCATACTATTTAGCCCCCGTAGAGATCAAGGAGCTTAGTTTTCAGCTTTAGGATCTCTTGGATAAGGGATTCACTTGGCCTAATGTATCACCATGGGGTGCCTTAGTCCTTCATTAAGAAGAAGGATGGTACTATGAGGATGTGCATCAATTACAGGCAGTTGAATAAGATGAAGGTGAAGAAACGTTACCCCATGCCTAAGATTAATAACCTATTCAACCAGCTTTAGGTTGCCGTGGGTTTTCTAAGATCAATTTAATATTTGGCTACCACCAGTTGAGGACTAGGGCAGTAGACATCCCTAAGACCGCATTTAAGACTCGTTATGATCACTATGAGTTCCTGATAATGTTTTTTGGGTTGACTAATGCCCTTGTCGTATTTATGGACTTGATGACCTATATTTTCAAGCCATACTTGGACTCATTTTTCATAGTCTTTATCGATGACATTCTGGTAAACTCGTAGAGCCGGGAGGAGCATGAGCAGTATTTGAGAGTAGTGCTCTAGAGTTTGAGAGATCAGTGGCATTATTCTATGTTCTCAAAGTGCGAGTTTATTCTTGAGTCATAGCATTATTGGGGCACGTGGTGTCCAAGGATGTTATTATAGTGGATTCGATGAAGATTGAGTCTATTCGTGATTGGGCCAGTCCCACCTATGTGATTGAGATTTGTAGGTTTGTCGAATTGGCAGGGTACTACAAGCGCTTTGTTGAGGGGTTTTCTACTATAATGATACCTCTGACTTGTTGAATCACTAGGATGTCCTATTTGTGTGGTCAAAGAAGTGTGACAAGAGCTTTCTGAGGCTTAAGGAGTTGCTTACCACCACTCTTATATTGACTCATCCAGTTGAGGGTGAGGGATTCACTATTTTTTATGACTCATCCAAAGGCGTTGGTTTAGGTTGTGTGCTGATACAGCAGGGTCGGGTTATTGCTTATGGATCGAGGCAGCTTAAGCTATATGAGCAAAACTACCCCACCCATGACTTGGAGTTGGCGGTAGTATGTTTTGCGCTTAAGATATGGAGACACTACCTGTATGGAGTTTGATGAAAAATTTATACTGACCATAGGAGCCTTCAGTATATTATGAGCCAGAGGGACCTTAATTCAAGGCATCTCCGCTGGATTAAGCTCTTGAAGGACTATGACCTCTCTATTCTCTACTATCCCAATAAGGCAAATGTAGTAGTGGATGCCTTGATTCAGATGGTGGTAAGTATAGGTAGTCTAGGTTTTCTTTCTACTATGGAGCGACCATTAGCATTGGACATCCAGTCTTTTTTTATATAGATAATTCAGTTGGATATCTCTAATTCCCGGTGTGTGCTAGCTTTTGTGGGAGCTCGGTCATCCTTATTGGACCGGATTTGCAGCCATCAATTTAAGGATGAGGATTTAGTTATACTTCGAGATTGGGTTTTGGGAGGTGACACCGACCTGGTTACCTTAGATTTGTATGGGGTTTTGAGGTTTGGTGGTTGACTTCTGTTTTGAGGGTTAAGAGCTTGATTTAGATGATCCTTAGCAAAGACCATGACTCTAGATATTCTATCCATTCGAGCACCACTAAGAAGTATCGCGACTTGAGGTAGAACTACTGGTGGAGCAGCATGAGGAGAGATATCGTGGATTATGTGTCGCATTATTTGAGTTGTCAGTAGGTTAAGGATGAGAATTTGAGGCCTGGTGGCGAGCTTCACAAATTACCCATTCTTGAGTAGAAATAAGAGAGGATCACCATAGATTTCATTATGGGGTTGCCTTATACTTCCAGCGGTCTTGATAGTATTTGGGTCATCATGGATCGATTGACCATGTCATCACACTTCCTTCTCGTTCATAAATCTTACAGTGCTAAGAGGTTGGCCAATATTTATATTTGGGAAGTGGTTCGCCCTAATGGGTGCCTATTTCTATCATCTCAGACCGAGGCTCACAGTTCAGATCTTGCTCTTAAAGGTCCTTTTAGAAGGAGTTGGGTACCCATGTCAACCTTAGCACAACTTTCCACCCGCAAACTAATGGTCCATTGGAGCACACTATATAAGTCTTCGAGGACATGTGGCAGGCTTGTGTTATGGATTTTGGAAATCAATGGGATCATTTTTTTCCTTTAGAGGAGTTTATGTACAATAACAGCTACCACTGTAGTATATAGGTGGCCCCGTTTGAGGCCTTATATAGTAGGCACTGTCGCTCTCAAGTAAGTTAGTTTGAGTCTATGGAGCCCAGGCCACGTAGTACAGACCTAATAAAGGAGGTCTTAGATCATGTGAGGGTGATTCAAGATAGGATCAGGATAGCTTAGTATAGACACTAAAGCTATGCGGATCATAGGCATCAACCATTGAGATTTTTTGTGGGTGATAGAGTATTACTCAGTGTATCTCCCATGAGAGGCGTGATGATATTTGGGAGGCGAGGCAAGCTTAGCTCTGGGTATATTGGTCTTTTTGAGACATTGAGGATAGTTGGCGATGTTGTATATGAGCTTGCTTTTCCCCAGTCCTTTTCAACTATTCCTCCAGTTTTTCATGTTTTGATATTGCGGTGGTATATTCTAAATGAGTCCCATGTTCTTTATTATGACGTGGTTGACTTGGATTATTATTTGATCTATATTGAAGATCTACTTGCTATTTTGGCCAAATATGTCATGCAGTTGCATTCTAAAGCCATTCCTGTGGTTAAGGTTCATTGGCGACATCATCTAGTCGAGGAGGCTACCTGGGAGATAGAGCATGAGATGCAGGTAAAATTCCCTGGATAATTTGAGTCTTCAAATACTTCTTTACTCTTACTTTCACGAATGCAATTCTTTCAATAATGGGTGTTTTAATGACCCTCTAGGTCATTTTTGAATTTAAGCATTCATCATGTCATTTAGAGCATTCTTGTAGTGACTCCAAGTCATTTATGACTTGCTGGTACTAACTGTTCGGTCGCCTGGTCGTTCATTTGGGTTTTAGGCCCATTTTACTATTTTAGAACTTTTATAACTTAAAAAGTTGATTTTGGTCATAACTTCATAAAAATGACTCAGAACGGAATTCTGACGGTTTCATCAGCTCTAGAATGGACAAATTATGCTAGTAGCATAGTCAGCATGAGTACGAGTTTAGGACCATTTAGCGCTTTTGCCTTTGAAATTTAGCTCACAATTGACTTTTGTCAACATTCTTGGAAAATGTGCTTAGATGAAAATTCTGACAGCGTGGTTAGTTCTGAAATGTCAAGTTTGGTCTAGAATGATCCTTTGTTTGCTTCTCGAGGCTTTCGATCTAACCTAAGACCCATTATGGAATTTGGCTCAAAATAGCCCTTGAGTGTGGGACCCACTTTCAGTCGTAACGACCCTATATGAAAATCTCGACTGCACCATTGAGTCCGGAACGCTGAATTTGGTGGGGTAGCATATTTTGTTTGCACGTAAGGTATTCTGAATGAATTTCGAGCACCCGATCAGAATGTTTGAACTTGAGAAATATCTACATTTTAGCAGATATCTGGTGAAGCCAAAATTTCTCTTCGTGAACGCGGCCAAGTCCATGATTTTTTTCTCTACGATCGTAGAGCCATGGCCTTGCTCGTAGAGGTGTAAGTCTTTGGCCTCCTTGATCACGAGTATCTGGGCGTGTTCGCGAATTTCATATTTTTTGACCTCATTGTTCGCGGACCACTGTAGCCGCATTCATGAAGGCCAATGTCCTAGTCTTTTAATAAAGACAAAGGAGGATTTTTAGATTGTATTACAAAGTTCAAACTCAATATTTTCTTTATTTCAAGCTCAATTTAGATGATTTAAAGGTCCAAACTCAAGAGAATTTCCAAGCGGAATCCAGTGGTGAGCTCAGAAACTAGAGAGGAAGTTTTGGTCATGTAAGAATTTGTAATTTTCTATTGGTTTAGTTATTTTTGGAGTGATATTTTTTTAAACTTTGGAGAATTGTAACTTGGCCAATTTTAACCCTATTTTTAGTGATTTTTAGGCTAGATTGTGGGGTTTTTTCATAATGATCATCGTGGTATGTTTGGTTTGGGTCGTGGGGGGTATCGTTTGTGAGATATAGCTGATCAAAGTTGCTTCTTTCCTTCACCTCCTTAGTTTAAACTATGAGAATTTTTGTGGCATTCTCATTTTGCATAGTTTTCCAACCCCGTACTGTTTATCAAATTGATTTGTGAACTTTAGGGGATGTTAAGAACCTATTTTTGGGGTCAATTTTGGAATTCCAGACACGAGTCCACATTTCCCATTTTAGAGCCCAAAATTGGTCCGTTTCCAAATATGATAATTGTAGTATCATAAAGACTGTATTAACTTTGTGTTCTATTATTGATAGTGTGGCAGCATTCGGAGGCCGCTTAGAAGGCAAAATCTTCAGTTTCATAAGTTGGAGCGTGCGTGGTCAGCTTATAGGTAGGCTACGATATTTCCCTTATGAGACTGAGCATGTTTAGGCAATTGTTTATTGATTTATATGAGTTTGGAGAGGTTTGGTTGTCCAGCATGCTAAATTCCTAGAATCCATACCTTAGGCATTATTTTGAGAATTTGTTGGACTGTTTAAGCATGACTTCATGATTGTTAGATGATCCTATCTTGTGATGAATACTGTACCTGTGGTTATATGTTTGGAAGCATGTTTGGCCTTAGTCTAGGCTTAGACTAGTGTTGCCTTAGACTTTGGCGATTTTGGTGTTGTTGGGCCTTAGAACTTCTCTAATGTCTCTTCGGACGGTTAGCTCCTTGTAGACTGATATAGAAGACTAGAGTCTGATAGCCTGAGTAGCTAGGCAGTAACCCAGCTTATGCCCTTATCTCCAAAATGCCCTATTCTCCTATCAGTCCCGTATCGCTCGATTCCTGATTTTTAGAAGATTTCTCGACAATTCGGGTTATACTTGGTTCTAGCTGGAGTGGTGCATTGATAACACTCAGTTTGGGGGTACTCCCCATGATGCACAGTTGGTCGCTAATTCTAATTCGATCTAATCCCTTAGCTACAGTTACCCGATCAAAATTCGTTGTCTAGCTTACTTGTGTTCAAGCTTCCTAGCTATAGTTACTCGGTTAAATTCCACGGTCATGCTTACTCGTGCTCGATCTTTGGTTATAGTTATCCGATCAAAGTCCGTGGTCTAGCCTACTTATGTCGATGCATTAGCTACAGTTACCCGGTTGCAGTTGATGGTCCTGCTTGTATGTGGTTAAATTCTTAATTCTCTGATGAATCATCAATTTAAGTCTTCACCTACTCTCAGTTGTTGGTTTAGGTGTAAGAGTTTGGGAATGGTTCAGTTCAAGTACGGGAAATGGTGATATTATTGAAATCCTTTGGTTCCGTTAATTTTCTTTCAGATATTCTTGCATCTACTGGGCTTATGGGAGTCTATGCAGGTGATTACTTTGTATTGTGCATGAGCGTACCCATCAGGTTTATCAGAGCCTGGCGGATTTAGTGCGATTCTTTCTCTTTATTTGCTAGTATGCTTGTATATATACCTACATTTACTTCTTGCCTTGCCTTTGGTTGTGATCGTTTGATCGCATTTCAGTTTACTTTTGCTTATCTTCCTCAGTCGACCTATGATGCCTATTGGGTACCTGTTGTTTTGGTACTCATACTATACTCTGCATGGGTTTTCATGATGCAGGTCCAAGTACTAGCTACCGACATTGATTCGAGCCTGCTGCTGTCGTGATCGGAGGTGAGGGTGAGTAAACTGTATTCTAGATTAACCCGTCTCCTTTTGTGCATATATTTTGCCTATCTTTTTCTTTTTGAGACAACTCTATATCCGTGGCCCACTTTTTAGACTTGTACTCTTTTATTAGCAGTTCTGTACATGTGATAGGAATATTTTGAGGTTTTATAGTTTTACAGTATTTATCTAGAGGGATAGAATTGTGTTGGACTTGTATGGGGGTAATATCCATCCCAACTTAATCATTTTCAAGGACCAATTGCTGATAATTATTATCTGCAATATTCTCTTTTTGCTGATTTTCCCTTTTTTTCTATTTGATAGCATCTCTTCTCTTTTTCCTTAACTTATTCTTCTTTACAGTATATCCTTGAGCACTAATACTTGCTAATGAACCCATATATTTAGCCATGTCTCATTTGCTTTGATTCTGGATAGGTGAGGACATGAAAACTATAGTTTCAATACCATGGTGATGATTTATATTCTAAACTTAAGTCTTAGTAGTAGTAGGGACTTTAAGGTCCATCTTATGGTCAGTTAAAGGATTGTCATGCAAAACATGAGACAATTCTCCCTATTTTGGTTCCCCATCCTGCAGGTTAGTATAGTTCTCATGATTCCCAACCTTACCTCTAATAACTTCATCATCAGGAAACATCATAATGGAATTGTGGGGAGGGGACTCATGCCCAATATCATCATAATTAATATTATAGGGAGAGGGGAGTTGATCCTAATTCTTAAGATCAACACCACTTTTTTGGGAGATCTTAAGTCAATACCTAAGCTTGTTTGCTTCTCCATTTGGTTTCTTGAGTTGGTTTCATAATCTAAAACTTTGTTTTGCTGCAGTTTTTCAACTTTGAGATTATTATTCTGTGGGTGGCCTTTGAAGTTTTTTCCTCTTTTGAGTTTCCCATTTCTCCTGTTCTTGCTCTTTCTGTTGGTCTCACTATGAACTTCCTACTTGGTGTTTACTTGCTGATTCCCTGCTTGTTCTTCTTGTTCCTGCACTTTACCTGGTTTGCCATCTCCCTTTTTTTTAGACTCTTCCTATTTATTAGTAGCTTCCAATTCTTTTTTCCTCTTGTTTTCCTAATCCTTCTTCTTAACTATGCATCTATCAATGAAGTGCCCTTCATGTTTATAGTGATTACAATACCCAGGGATTTTCTCATATTTTATTACCTGCCACTTACCTTTAGATAAGTCATCTTCATCAAATCCCAACAAAACATGTTGGGGTCTATCTTTGATAAGATCAATTTGGATCTTAACTTTAGCTACACTACCTCTAGTTTTTTTAAATAGAGACACTGTCAAGATATAAAGCCTTACCAATAGGGGATAAAAGAGTGGTAAGAAATTCAAGATAATAACAATGCTATGGAAGCTCAGGAAGTGTCACCCATATGGGAACAAGGGGATTTTCTTTTTCTAGCTTAAAGGTAGGAGTCCATAACTGGATCCTCATGAGTTGACCATTTATGAATATTCTTTGTTTAGTCTAGACTGTAATGTGGTCACCCTCATTATCTAGATCAATGTAAATGTGTCTTGCATTGAAATAGGTTATTTTAACCCCTCCTATGAGTTGAGTTTGGAGAATGAAGTTCTTTCTTATGAAATCCACTCTTGGCATGGTATTTGTGAATTTCCCAACTAATGCGTACTTGCATATTGCTTCCAACATACCCAAAACATTATTCTTTTTGAATATAACTACTAGATAGTCCTATTTGGTGGTGATTTTAGGAGGGGTAATCCTAATAGGAATTTCTATTTTAGCTTGATTGGCTCTCAACTTTTCTTCCAAAGATTCCACCACAATGGGAGGGGGAAGGGTCAAGGATTTGGTTGTTTTTGTCTTTGGTAATGAAGTTTGTGTTGTCCTTATTCTTCTATCTTAATATGGTTGTTTCTCCTTTTCTTAGAACGGGTTACAGTCATCAAAGTTGGTGGATATTTAAAGGGGTAGGGTTGCTTATGAGATTCTGCAGGTTAGGACTGATTTATGGCACTTTTGATCTTATTTTTTATGGTGATCATTCTAATCTTTGGACCATATAGCATTGGTTAGTACTACAACTTTATTTTTAGTTTCATTAGAATGTAATTGATTCATATCATTAACAATAATATTACTATTAATTGAATGATTAGAACTAGAGTTAGAGCACTTACCTGTAGATGAAGATGCTTCAATGTGAATTGGTGGACTATCTTGGATGCTCTTTTATCCCTTCCCAACATCAACCATAGTTTTATTTTTTTTCTTATAATTGCCTTGAGGATTAGTATCTTGCGTTTATCCATTATCTCTTTTTCTCTCCTGAACTGGATCATCACTGCCTACCACAGAAGGATTATGCAAATTATTGGTGGTTTCATGGGTATGATTTTGTTGTTTAGCATTATTCTTTATTTTACATGAACCTCCAATATCTACTGAGTAGGTAATTCTCCACTCGAATTTAACCTTGTAGTGTTAGGGTGAGAAATATCCCTTGAAACACTTAGGGACAAATTCGATCCATTTTGATGATTATTGATTTGGGTATTTGACTTTGGAAGCTTGATTACATCCACATCTACTAATTGGCCTTGGTATTTACTTGAGGAACTCATCAAAGCTCCTCCAGTGCCATTGACTGAATTTCCTCCTTTGACCATTTCATTATTGAACTTCTCCGCAAATTCAATAGGATCCATGTTTTGCAATGGAGAATCACCCCCTAATACCTTATTTCTCATGAATCCCATCAGAGGTGGTGCGAATTTGAGAATTTGTGTGAAGGGATTCTGGTGTGATTCTCCCAGGAATCACCTTAGTCGATATCTCAAATGACAAAATGGAATTGTCCAATTTTTTGCTTGTAGATAGATCTTCTGTTCCTAAATCATTCGCACCATCTGGAAATAAATGAATCAACATAGAATTGGATAAAGAAATAATTGTTTGAGCCCAACTTAGCACCTCTTCGGAAATTGCCATAGTGATCTCGGGACTGATTTGCAAATTCATGGAGCTATGGATGGAATTATGGGAGATTCTTATTGGGTTTTGTGGTCAATGTAATTGCTCTTCTCCTGATCCTAGTTCGATGGACATTGGACCTTCCCCAACAACACTGTGGACATTTCGGTGGGACAATAGTGGTGCTATCCTTAGAGAGATTATTTTTAGAAAGAGATGTTACCGTTAGAGGTGAAGAAGTGAGAAACATGATATTTTAATGCATTAAGGCAACCCAGATCAATCACCGCCCCACACTCAAAGATTTTGTTCATCCTCTAAACCTCATCATATAATTTTTAGATCCATTATCAAATCAATGCTAGTTAGATAAGGTTACTCAGAAAATCTAGTTCACATTGACAGTTTAATCATGACTTGAAATTTGTTCATTCAAGCATAAACTTCTAAACTCAAGTCTTATCATGCAAATATCAGAACTACTAAAATGACTCTTTATCACATATTTAGGGCAAATATGCAAATATTCAACGAAGAATGCCTCACGTACATCATACCACTAGAAAGGGACATTCTTTTGAGTCAATCTAGTCAATGGTGCTGTAGTCAAAGAAAACCCCTTCATAAACCACCTATAGTAGCTTGCTAACCTGACTAAACTCCAAACCTTGGTAAGAAAAAGTAACTCTAGCCCAATCACGATCTACCTCTATCTTTGCTGAATCCACCATAATTCTATCTTTGGACACCATGTGCCATAAGAATGCTTCAGACTGAAGAAAAACCTCACACTTAGAGAACTTTTCATACAACTATTGATCCTGCAAAAGTATGATGCACAATCCTCAAATACTGCTCATGATGCTCCATAATGTCGGAGTAGAATAGAATGTCATCGATGAACACCAACACAAAGATGCCTAAGTAGGGTCTTAACACATGGTTCATCAAATCCATGAATGTTGTTGGGGAATTTGTCAAAAAAAATGAGTCCTAAAGGTAGTCTTTAAAATGTACGCATTCCTAATGCTCAATTGGTGGTAGCCTAATATCAAGTCTATCTAAGAGAATACCTCTACACCCTAAAGCTGATAAAAAAATCATCAGTATGCGGCATTAGATACCTATTCTTTATCTTCTCCTTGCTCATTTTCTTATAGTCAATGCATAGTCAAAAGGAACCATCTTTCTTTTTCACAAATAGAATGGGAGCACACCATTCAGACACACAAGGCCTAATGAACCCCTTACTCAGGAAGTCCTGGAGCTTCTCCTTAATGTCTCTCAACTTAGCTGGTGTCATTCGATATGGAGGAATAGAAATCGGTTGCATGCCTGGATCAACATTAATGTCGAAGTCAATGTTATGATTAGGAGGAAGACCAAGTAGATCGATAGGGAACACATCAGGGAACTTTATATGTCACGCCCCACTAGAGAGAGGAAAATATCGAGGACTTATCTGAGCACATGCTAATATATGTATTAGCTCATACTGAAGTTGTAGACTCATAAGCAGCATAACATATATCAAACACACACTAAACATAGATAAAAAAAGGTCCACTAGGCTACTTAAAACTTAAATAAAACTAAGTCTAAGAAGCCTATAAAGAGTGCATTTGAGAATCTGATAACTGGTCAGAATAGGACCCCAACATACCTATTATAACATATGTACATACATAGCAAAAAATAGGCTCAATATTTCTGATAGCTCTAGGCAGAGGTGGAGCTTACCACTACTAAACTAGAAGTCTCCAGTCTATTGGAAATGTCTTCTATCCTGAGTACTTGAGCCTACATCGATGGAAATATAGCGCCACAAAAATAGGGGTGTTAGTTCATATAAAACATATACTGGTATGTAAAGAAGACTGAATAACAGGTAGACATGTAAGAATACTCAAATGAATTAAATATCAAGCTAGGCAAATCTGAGTATATGTATGTAGGAGATGTAATGGAACATTGGAACTGTGACCGATATCAAGGGTCCTAATCTAGCATTACATGTCTTATTCATTTATATATATAAGATTCCTATAATTTGTGTAAGTGATATCTTTACTTTATTATATAACTTTGGGGCAATCTACGAACCCTGTATGGCATCTGTAGCCCACTATGACAACCAAGCAAGAAATCTAATAGTATGGGTAACGAGGTCTATCAAGGTACTCCTCAATGGGCTCTTGTATGGTTTGCCCATAGACCTATATAAGTAGGTGAGTCCACGATGGGAAATTTCAACTAACTCTATTTGATTTTGTGCACAAAATAGCATCGCACTTAGTAGCCCTAAGAATACCCATCCTGTGTTGCAGAGTAGGCTAGCATCTCAAATTGCATGCAAAGGCTTATTATAAATAACTCATGAATCATATAACTTGTGAAACACTTATTGATTATTTTATTTAGCTTAAGAATCGTATATCTATGTGATCTATACCTAAATGGATAATCTGTGGCCAATTGCTTCTTTTAAGTTTATCATACACATGTACCCTATAACTTCTTGGAGTTTCAACTGAAGATACATACGGGGACGTGAAACATAGGACTTTTCTGACTAGAAAAGGAGTACTATAACTCTATCACTTTAGACATCCAAGATGGGAAGATTTGAAATATAGGATTACTTCATCATATAATCTCGTACGAAATTTATACTAGGAACATGCAATCCTGGGTGTTTCCTTAATGGCGAAAGAAGTTTTAGCTTTACATTCCTTACTTTGGGACTATCTTATGTCATGTCGTCAAACTCCTTTTATGACTTCTATATGATAACATCATATAGGGAAGTATTAGTAGATAATCATCAAGCACAACAAGTCTAAAAACACAATAATGGTTCAAAAGCGACAAGCTGAACAATTATGATAGATAAATGGCATATCGCCACACCCTTCTCTTTATCTACTTTCCAAGTGGGATCATGACTTACCTATGAGGTTAATATTACTACCCAATCCATACTTCAAAATTATCCATCCCCTTAATAATTCAAATTTTATATATAAACTCAAGCTCATAGTTTTTGAACACCATTCCTTGAGTTCTTTATCAAACGGTGTCAAATTCCCTTATAAGCTCTTATTTTAAGTTGGTCGGAAACTACTACCATTAATGAAAATAATAAGATATCATATAAATACTTAAAAAATATTCTTTATCAATTTAGGTATTTCATCAAATACTTGGCAAGAAACAAACTTGCAAGAGCTATAAAAGTCGTGCTTTCTATACCTAGCCTTCCATTTTATTGTAACAAAGTTGCTGCCTCCATACAATATGAACTAACCCTCCTTTAATCAAAGTAACAGCCAATACATCCTTCTACATATTCCCTCCTCACCAATTCATCAATTACAATGAGTAAACATTGGACTTACGTCTTTCTATCACTGCCCCGTGAGTCTTACCCATAAATTAAACTTAAAGCATATTTTAGAATAATATTTATGGAGATAGAACAAGAGTCATACTTCTATGACCAAGAGAAGAGAACTCTGCCCTTTTTATTCCTCAATAAAACACCTTTTTCCTTCTAGAAAACACTCGGCTAAGTATATCTTACGATCTATAGAGAGAAGGACACTTTCTTCTCAAAGAAATCAACTTACTTAAGCTTAGGAACAAAAACATAGACGTTTTAGGAATATATGAAATGAAATCTTTAAGTTTTAATATATAAACATTACTTTTGGCCGATTTTCTTAAAGTAGCACATGTCCCGCAATGATTGGGTAGTGTGCATATCTATCATAGAATGCCCATAAAATTTTACTCCAAAGTTGTATTGACGGCCAGTTCATTTTCCAAGAAACTATACTCAAATACCGTTCATTTGATAGGTTGTAGACCCTCTAAATTCTTATATATTAGGAGATATACTCGTTAAACTTAGATGATAAATTAGATCATTTAAAATATTCCTCCACAATGAACATTTTCTTTAATGTTCTCTTTGGCCTATAACTTTAGTGTAATACTTCAAATGACATAACATAAGGATTAATTTGTATTCATAACCATTTGCAATAATATTCTCTCGATATCACACCAATGCATCGGCATTTATGAGTCTGCGTGCTATTACTTTATTCCCCTATTGGGATCATTCATCCTTGAGTGTGGGTTGAACCTTAAAATGAATATAAGTCTTTTAGTTTACAAAAACTTTGGCAGAGTTTCCTTTGTAAATAGGCCTATCCAAATTTTGTCAGCCAACCAGAGTACATACAATATGCTTCACATAGCATCACAACAAAATAATATTCACGTATATCCACGAGGCTCTTCTTGGCCTTATATAAATTGAAACTGTACTAACTAACATAACATACCTTATACCAATGGAATCTCAACTCTGAGGAACATATGAGATACTGAAATTATATATCTGTAACAAGTACCTAAATATGTAATATATGAATTATGCAGTGCTACAACTGACACTCGAATGAAAGGATTGATGTATTTAAGAACCTCTGGGAAGCTACTAAAATAAGTAGGTATACTTGGCGCTCATATCAACCTCGGCTTCCCAAGTGGGTTATTGTACACTTTGACTTCTCTAAAGTACCTTAACCGTTGCTATGTCCTTGGTCCTCAACTTCCGAACCTGTTGGTCTAATATTGCCACTGGGACTTCTTCAAATGATAACTCTTTTGAGATTTCAATACCTTCTATAGGAATAACCTTTGTAGGGTCGCTTAAGCATTTGTGTAACATAGACACATGGAAGAACAGATGTACTGCAGCTAACTCTAGAGTCAATTCTACTTCATAGGCAACCTGACCAACTCTTCGTATAAATTTGCATGACCCAATATAACTAGGGCTCAACTTACCTTTCCTCCTAAATCGCATAACGCCTTTCATAGATGACACCATCAAGAATACCTAATCATTAACCTTAAAATGTAAGTCTCTACGCCGCACATTTGCATATGATTTTTATCATCTTTGAGCAGTCTTATAGTGCTCTTGTATTAATTTTACTTTCCCAATGTCTTGGTGGATGATATTTGTTCCTAATATTTGAGTTTCACCTACTTCAATCCAACTAATAGGCAATCTGCACCATCGCCCATAAAGATCCAACTAATATTTTAGTTTCATCTAGTTCGAGCCAACTGATAGGCGATCTATACCATCGCCCATAAAGAGTTTCAAATGGAGCCATGCCTATGCTGGAGTGATATCTATTATTATAGACAAATTCTATCAAGGGAATATAATTGTCCTAAATTCCTTTTAAGTCTAGAACATACGCTCTCAACATATCTTCAAGTATCTCAATTGGGCGCTCCACTTTGCCATCTGTCTGGGTGAAATATGGTGTTAAAGTTCTCCTGTGTTCCCAAACTCTTCTGGAATGACCTATAGAAATATGAGGTAAACTGGGCACCCCTATCTCAAATAATGGACAGTAGAATCCCATGAAAGCGAACAACTTCACTTATATATAGCTTGGCATACTCCTGTGCTGGTGGATTTAACTAGAAAGAAGTAGGCTGACTTTGTCCATCGATCAACAATCACCCAAATGGAATCCTGTCTCTTAAAAGAGAAATGCAAACCTGTGACAAAATCCATATTAATAGCCTCCCATTTCCATATTGGAATGTTCGAGCTAGGCCACCGGGTCTCTGATGTTCTTCTTTAACTTGTTGGCAATTAGAGCAATGTTCCACATACTCTACTATATTTCTCTTCATGTCATTCCACCAGTAGTCCTCATTAAGGTCATGATCCATTTTTATAGAGCCGTGATGAATTACGTATCAGGAACAATGTGCTTCAGTCATAATTTGCTACCTCAACCCATTTATATTAGGAACACATAGTCTACCTTGGCATCTCAAGGTGCTATCTCCTGCCAACTCAAATGCAGTAATTCAATGTTCTAACATCTATTATCGATACTTGAGCAATAAAGTATCATCATACTATTTTTCTTTCACTAATTCCATTAATGATGACTTTGCAGTATTTTCCACAATTGTGCCTCCATCTTCAAATTCTAGTAATTAGACTCCTAGCTGGCTAATTAGTAAACATCTTATACTACTTCTCGATGCACCCGTGTTAAATTTACTAGGCTTCTCATAGATAGTCATGTTAACTTTTCCTGTGTGGTATAGAATGTTCACATCACAGTCCTTCAAAAACTCTACGACCTGCTTTGCCTCAAATTCAACTCTTTTTTCTTGAAAAAAGATATTGGAGACTCTTACTATCTATAAATATATCATGTTCTCTATACAAATAGTGATACCAAGTTTTAAGCGTAAATACAACTACTGCAAGCTCCAAATCATGAGTTGGATAGTTTATTTTCATGTTTCTTCAATTGTCGAGAAGCGTATACTATAACCTTGCCATGCTGCATCAAGATGCACCCTAGGCCAATTCCTAAATCATCATAATAAACTACATACCCTTATGTACCCTCTAATAAGGCCAACATTAGCACCGTAGCCAATATATCTTTAATCTCTTAGAAGTTATTTTCACAAGCATGTGACCATTGGAGCTTCACCGCCTTCTGCATCAACTTAGTCAATGGGGCAGAAATGGAGAAGAAGCCTTCTAAAAATCATCGATAATAGCTAGCTATCCCTAAGAAATTATGCACCTCTATTAGAGTAATAGGTCGAGGCTAGCTCTTCACAGCCTCAATCTTCTTGAAGTTTACACAAATGCGTTCACTTGACGCCACATGGCCAAGAAAAGCCACTGTGTTCATGCAGAACTCACATTTAGAAAACTTGGCATATAGTTGGTGCTCTCTGGGTGTTTGTAGTAATGATCTAAGATGATTTATATGTTCTGCGGCATCACGTGAATATGTCAAGATATAATCTATGTATACCATCACATATAAATTAAGAAAGGGTTTGAAAACCCTATTCATCATATCCATGAAGGATACGGGGGCCTTCATTAGTCCAAATGGCATGACGAAGAACTCAAAGTGACCATATATCATCCGTAAGGCTGTTTTAGGAATATCTACTTCCAAAATCTTTACCTGATGATATTTGGATCTCAAGTCAATCTTTGGAAAGCATTTATCTCCTTGCAATTGATCAAATAATTTATTGATCCTTGGAAAGGGGTATTTTTTTTATTATCACTTTATTCAGTTGCATGTAATCTATACACATTCGTAGGGTGAAATCCTTCTTGCATGCAAATAGTAGTGGAGAACCCCAAGGCGATATACTGGGGTGAATATAACCTTTGTTAAAAAAATCTTTCAACTGCTACTTTAACTCTTTCAACTCAACTGGAACTATTCTATAAGGTGGAATGGATATAGTTTGGGTACCAGGATCTAAGTTGATACAAAAATCAATCTCTCTAACTGGAGGTAATCCAGGAAGTTTATCAGGAAACACATTTAAATATTCATTCACAATAGTCAAAGCTTGAAGTGTTGGCACCTACTTCTCAGCTTCAAGGTCTCTTACTTAGACCCAGGTGATATAAAGAACCTTTCTCTATAATCTTTTATGACTTAAAGATAGGAAATAAACCTTTTTCTAGGCATCAAAGAATTGCCTTTCCACTACAAGACCGTCTAACTTGAGAAATGGAATTTAGCAATATTAGATCGACAATCAAATATAGCATAACAAGATAAAAACCAATCCATTTCCATAATGACGTCAAAATCCACCATTTCTAGTTTTATTAAATTTTCCAATATGACCCGGCCTCATACTATTACCAGGCACCCGTAATAAACTATTCTAGCTATCATAAATTCTCCTATTGTAGTTGATATTGCAAAATGGCTCATATAATAACTTTGGCACTACTCCAAATTTCATAGCAACAAATGGAGTAATATATGATAGAGTAGAATCTAAGTCTATTAGTGCATATATATCATAAAAGAAAATATATAAGGTACGTGTAACCACATTAGGGATCTAGGGGTACCTCTAAATCATGCCAACCAATTAGTGCATATATGTGGTTTGGGCCATCTCTAGAATAGAATCCTCTACCTCTAGAAGAACCTCTACCTACTGATGATTGAGGACCACATGATGAAGATGGTATTGATGACGAGGATTCTCCTATAGAGACAATATACTGTGGCCTATCACCTTTACCCTCAGATCTAATCCTAGGACAGTCATACATCTTATAAACCTCGACTCCAGACTTATAGCAAGCAATAAAGCTATATCATCACTCTCCTAAATGTGACGTACCATACTATCAACATGTATATCATAGTGGTAGTCCTCGACTAGTACCTTTCTAAGAGTTGTAACTTGGTGCCCTCAAAGTTTGACTTTGCTCATGTCTAGGTTACGATGACTGAGTTAGGGAACTAGTTGTGGAGAAGTCTATTAACTGAGCTTGCCTTTGTGGACCTCTGTTGGAATAAGATCTATCACCTCCCTGAAACATTGTAGTTCTCTTAGGCCTATTTTTTTGTTCTCTTTCTCTCTCAGCTCTACCGTTTGGTAAGTAGACTTTTATCTGTTGAGCATGTGCCATAATTATAGAAATATCAATATCCTAGTTTAATGCAGCAACCGCACAAGAACCAATCAAATGATCTCCAAGGCTAATAACAAAGAAATATTTCCTTGCATCTAGGGTATTGACTATCTTAGGAGTGAATCTAGACAACTGAGTGAACTGCATGCTATACTCCTTTACATTGAGGTTTCTCACTCGAAAGTTTAGAAATTCTTCAACCCTCTCGTCCCTGGGCTATTGGGGTACAAAGTTCTCCATAAGGCCTTAGAAAACTCCTTCCAAATTATTGGGGGAGCATTTGGTCCCCTAGAATCCACCCACATCTCATACCATGCTATGGCAACATCTTTCAGCTGATACAAGGACAATTTAATTGCCTTAGTCTTTAGGATATGCATGACCCTAACCATTTTGTTGATCTTATCTATAAACTGTTGTGGGTCCTTTTTCATACTAGTTTCGGTGAACTCTAGGGATTCACATGGTGGAAATCATGTCCTCTTGATCTAGCAACCTCTTCTTAGATAGTTCTAGGTGCAACTGCATTTTTTCCTTGGACTTGAGCAACTACCAACTGCGTGCGAAATTGTATTGCCCCTCTAAGATCTTGCTCGGAGGTACCTGGAGGTGGTATAGGTGGCACATGAACTACTTTTTATAATATTGGAGGTGTAAAAACTCCCGCAAACCCTTGTGCATTGGAAATATGAGGACCTTGAATATAGGAAATGGCTAGCTCTCTTGAGCACTAGTTTGATAACCTAATAGTGGAGTCTGCTCTAAAATAACTACCTTATGAGTAGTGCTAGAAGTAGACCTCGGGCCTTCTTTATCCTTATTTGTAAGATACATGAACTGTATTACAAATAATAACAATATAGGTCAAAATTGATTTTCTATGACTTAGCTCTATCGCACGATCTAGATTATGAAAGAAGGTCAAATTCTTAAATGCTTGTGTAGTCCATAAATTATAAATATGGCACACAACACATTTATAAGAAAGGTCCTACTAGGAATAGCTTCATATACTCCCTGGGACACTTGAAAATTGTGTTCTGATACCAAGCTTTACCACTCCCCTAACTAGAGAACGGCCAACATCGAGGACTTATCCAAGCACTTGCTAAAATATGTATTAACTTATACTAAAGTTTTAAACTCATAAGTAGAGAAACATATACCAATACACACACTAAACACAAATAACAAAAGGGCCCATTAGGTTACTTACAACCTAAACAAAACTAACTCTAAGAAGTTTCTAAAGAGTGCATGTGAGAATATGATAACTGGTCGGGATAGGACCCTGACATACCCATTCTAACTTATGTACATACATTGAAAAATATAGATTCTACATATTTGATAACTCCAGGTAGAGATGGATCTTACCACTGGTAAACTAAAAGTCTCTGGTCTATTGGAAATATCTGCTATCTTGAGTACTTGAGCCTGCATTGATGGAAATGCAGTGCGACAACAATAGGGATGTCAGTACGCATAAAGCATGTATTGGTATGTAAATCATACTAAATAACTATTAGACATGTAAGAAAACTCAAATGAATCAAAAATCAAAATAGGCAAATCTGAGCATATGTATAGAGGAGACATAATCCAACACTAGAACTGTGACCAATCTCAAGGGTCCTCATCTAGCATTACATGTATTATTTATTTATATATATAGTATTCCTATAATATGCCTAGGTGACATCTTTACTTTGTTATGTAAATTTGTGGTTCTTTGTAAAACATAATAGACTATGTCTATAATCTGTGAATCCTGTATGGCATCTGTAGCCCACTGTCATGAACACTAATGAAATTGCATAGTCTAGGTAATGACGTCTACCAAGGTACGCCCCTTGGGATGTTTTATGGTCTAACCACTGGCCTGTATAAGTCAGGTGAATCCATGAAGGGAAATTCCAACTGACTCTATCTAAATTTTGTGCATAGAATAGCATTGCATGCAGTAGCCCTAATATTACCCACCCACGCTGAAGAGTAGGCTATAATATCAACTTGCATACACAGGCTTGTTATAAGTAACTAATGAACCATATAACTTGTTAAACAATTGTTGATTATTTTCTTCAGCTTAAGAATCATATATCTATGTGATATGTATATATATGGATAATTTGTGGACAATTTCTTCTTTTAACTTTATGATACATAGGTACCTTGTAACTTCTAGGTGTTTCAACTGAAGACGTATATAGGGACGTGAAACATAGGACTTTTCTGACTCAAAAAGGAGTACTATAACTCTCCTTGTTTAGACATCCAACATGGAAAGATTTACAAAGAAGGAATACTTCATCATCTAATCTTGTATGATATTAATTAAACACATGCGACTCTGGTTCATGCCTTGTTGGCAAAAGAGGTTCTAGCTTTACATACCTTACTTTGAGAATTATAATGTTATGTCTTGTCGTTAATTTACTTTACTGCGTTCTATAAGTTAACATCATATAAGGTAGTATAAGAATCTAATCAAGAAGAACAACAATGACAAAAACACAATAATAGTTCAAAAGCGATAAGATCAACAATTATGATAGATAAATGATATATCGCAACACCCTTCTCTTTATCTGCTTTGCAAGTGCGCTCATGACTTAACTTTGGGGTTAATATTACTCCCCAATCAATAATTCACAAAGAATCAGCCCCTTAATCATTCAAATTATACATATAAACTCAAACTCATAGTTTCTGAAAACCATTCCATGAGTTATTTATCAAATGATGTCAAATTCCCTTATAAGCTCATAGTTTCAGTTGGTCGGGAACTACTACCATCAATTAAAATAATAGGAGATCATTAAACACCTACAACATATTCTTTAGCAATTTAGGTATTTCATCAAACACTTGGCGAGAGACACATTTGCAAGAACTATAAAAGTCACATTTTCTATACCTAGCCTTCTATTTTATCGTAATGAAATTTCATCCTCAATACAATACAGTTAAACCCTCCTTTAATCAATATAACAACCAATACATCCTTCTACGTACTTCCCTTTTTAATCCTCAAGAACACACTTTTTTCTTTAAGAAAATACTTAGCTAAGTATATCTTACGGCCTATTGAGAGGACACTTTATTCTCGAAGAAAGAGAGCTTGAGAAGATTGGAAATAAAGAACCCTTAATTTATTATGAAGAAAGGATGAAGAAAAATCTTACGAAAAGAACCTTAGGCATTTTAGGAATATATTAAATGAAATCTCCAGTATCAATATAAAAACATAATTTTTGGCTAACTTTCTTAAAGTGCCACATGTCCTGCAATGATTGGGCAGTACGCGTGTCTGTCGTAGAGTAGCCATAACTTCTTACTCTGAAGTTATATTGATGAGAGGTTTATTTTTATGAAAACTAAACTCAAATACCTTTCATTTGATAGGTCGAATACCCTCTAACTATTTATATATTAGGAGATATGCTAGCTCAAAGTTAAATGATAAATTAGATCATTTAAAATATTCCTCCACAATGAACCTTTAAACTTGAACCTTTTCTTTAATGATCTGTTTGACTTATAACTTGGAAATAACACTTCAAATGAATTAATATAAGGATTAATTTGTATTGATAACCATTTGCAACAATATTCTCCCGATATCACATCGAGCATCAGCATTTATAAGTCACAGATATATTTTACATTATGGGTTATTACACGATAACCACAGGATTTGATTCAAGGTAAAGAGCATCGAAACTTATATCATGAACGTAGGCATAATTTTTCAAATACCCCTTTTATATAGTAATACCCCAAAAGTGTAATGGTGTATTGAAAGGAAAGTTACAAAATCTGGTGCAAAGTGTCTTCTGGTGCAATGTTTCACAAAGGGGGTTCATGAACCGTATAACATTTCATGATCGATGGAGGCCACCCTGGAAGGGAACTCAGAAAAGAGAAATTTCAGGTGAGGTGATGGACGGTTGTATGTCCGTACAAAGTTTCACAGATCAAAGAATGATCCTTAGGAAGGGAGGTCCAGACCTTAGACATTTTAGTTTTTCATGGAAGGTTGTATGGGTTGTAGTGTTTTGTATAGACCATGGAGGTTTCAGTAGAAGTCAATCTTCATGAATCAAATGCCCCTTCAGTTGACGAGCACCTTTACAGACAATGAATAGTTATACGACCTGTGGAGGGCTTCCATGAAATAAATTCCATCAATTATTTTTCAGGGGTAGTTGGGTCTTTTTCTACTATTTTAGTTCCTATCCCATGTTTTTTTGGACTTCTCTTAGTGGGATTTAGTGAATTATATCATCCTAAGACCCTCAATCTCTCCTCATTCTCTCAAATCAAAGTTTCTTATCCATCAAGTCATCTCTCTAAGTAACTTCTGGCTTCAAGATTTCAAGTCTCCATTGAAGATCAAAGGTAGGGTTTCACTCATGGTATGTGAGAGATTTATCGATGGATTTTTATTCACTCGTTGAGTCCTAAGAAACCTCAAATTCTCTTTTATGATTCTTATCCAAATTTCTAGGTTTCATGATTTCCTTATGGGTTCTATTAAATTTTGTGCTACTCCTCATAAATTATCTTATTATGCATGATTTGTGCAAAATTACATATTTTCAATAATATTTACACGAGCCCATGCAATACAAGTATTTTCTGATTATGAAAAAAGCTTTGATGACAGGCATGCATGATGATTTATAGAGTATATGAATAAAGTATGCTTTTCGATAAAGTATCAAGTATGCTTTATGAAATTTAATGCTTCCAATTGAATTATTCTCATTGTAAAAGATTATCATGATTCAGATGCTTAAAATTAGTTTCTCTTATGAGAAATTTATGAAATCATGATTTAAAAGAGCTATTTTTATGATACAAAGTTTATGAACGATTTGGTATTACTAGATTCTTACCATCTCAAATATTATTAATATGATATGATTATGAATGATTTTCATTGGGAGTTTACTTAGCACTGAGTGGATCTTGGGATGAAGGTTTATCCCTTAGTAGAACTTTACACTTAAATAGCAATCCCCTTATCCCAGAAATACATGCCACCGTAAGAGTAAAAAGGGTCATCCTCTAGTTGAGGCTTGATTTGTAGTATGTTATCATTAAGCGTATGATTGTGACTCTTTTCATAATATTGTGTTGACCCTGTATTATGTTTTACGAATTTAGTTCATTAGAATATTTCATGTTTTACTTTGTGATGTATCATCATGTTTTCATACTTATCATGAACTCATGCTATACTCATGCACTTTTCTCTATACTCACTGCATTCCATAGTACTAACCACATATGTTGGCCTATATTGTCTCATTATATAGGTTCTGACTTCTCCTATCAAGCCCGTGGTTAGTATTGGATCTTATCATCATTTCTTATTGTTGGTGAGTCCTCATATTTTGAGGACGTCTTTTTTAGACTTAATTCTGATATTACTTTTAGTTATCAGATATTAGAGATATCTAGAGACTTGTTCTAGAATCTCACTTATAGTAGATGCTCCCAGACATTAGTATTTCCACGTATGTTAAGTTGTACTCAATTTTTCTATTATGCTATATCATATTATTTTTGGACTTTATCACATTTTCATATTATTTTAGGTTAGTTTGTTATCTTTAGGCCATGTGATTTAGCTTACGGTCTATCGAGACTCCAGGTACCATGTTCTAAGGGGAAATCTTGGGTTTTGAACTCGTAATCTTGAGATGTAGTGGAACTCTATAAGTTTTCCTTCTACCTCATGTTCTAAGCATTTCTGAATCATGCCTTCAGGAAGATCTCTATTGAGAAGAAATGCCAATGTGAATGAGGAGCAACAAGCTCCACAAGCTTTAGTTGATCCTTTAGTCGAGCAAGTCTGACATGCCAATTTTAAGTCTACTTTCCCAATGGTGGCCCAAAATATGATGAAATAAGATAATAGAGAAGATGTAGCTCTTGTGATCCCAAATGTGGGTACGGCGGCAACAAGGGTTTGAGACTTCACAATAATGAATCCTTTGTAATTCGATGGTATGAAAGTGGATGAATATCCATAAGAATATGTTGAGGGAATTTATGTTTCGCGTATTTACTGTACTTTCGACACTCAAAATGGTGAATTAGTGTGGGTTTTAATCATGTTTTTTGTAAATATGATGTGCATTGTATTCATTTTGTAGTAAATTTAAGTCGTGCATTGGATTGGGCTATATTATTGAGAGTTTGTTGAAAATTCACTATATTGGTATCCACAAGTGGCACCACGGGCCATAAAGCTTTATGCAGCTCGTGGAAATTGGCTGTTAAAAGTGACGTACTGAAAAAGATCTAAGGATTTTTTGTCCAAGTAAAACTCCACAGGACCCTTGATGGGTCGTGGAGTCTATCACAGATCATGGTGGTGGTTTGCGAATAGCATGATCAGGACTTCCTACAAAGTTCAAGGAAAGAACCACAAACCCCACCATGGGGCGTGTGAAGGACCACATATCATGAATATTACCCGTGAAGAAATAGAGGACCACACAACTATGGAGCCAAGTCAATTACCATAGAGTAACTCTATGGGATGTGAACAACACTACAGGTAGTGAAAATGAACATGAACCAGTACCGACTTATGTGTTCTTAGATGCTTTATGATTTGGTATTTTATTCTATGAATAGGTGCACACATTTCATTTTCAAGGTTACACAATTTTACAAATTTGTTAGAATTGAACATTGTTTGAGGCTTATTTTGACTTACTTTCAAGAATCAAACGTTAATATAATATTTTGTTCATTCTTGATTCATTGTTCTTTTTTTGATCCAAGATTTTCTATCGCAAAAATGTAAGTATTATTCTAATGAATTCTACACCAATTCTTAACAATTTGCCTATGAATATGAGTAGCTAAATCCCATAACTAGGGTTGTGGGAACCATGACAGAATAACGAAGTAGGCAAATGTATAGGTGATTTTTATTCATTGTTCTAGCATTTATTGTAGTTTTCTTCATCTTGTTTTCCTTTTAAGTAGTGCACGCATTAAAACTCACATGTATTCATTACTTTTTTGGGAGAGGGGTAGTGATTAGGAAAAGAAAACTACAATGGAGATTCAAAGTTACAAACCTTTATCTAAGAACTTGAGCTCAGGAGGAGATAGTTTTTTAAGGTCAAAAACAAGATTTAGTTAGTTATACATTTGGATAATGGAGGGGAAATAATGAAATATATATAATAGGGCTAGAAGTCATTTAGATGTACATAACTTTCTAGACTTTGCATGCAGTGCATTGAAACGATATCACCAATACAAGACGTCTACTTAGTTACATATCATGGGGAATACAGACCTAGCTACCTTCTCATACTGTTCAACATCCAAAGTCTATTTTACTTTTTTACTATAAGCATTGATACTTGTTAGGAATTAAATGTAAGATCCCGTAAGTTACAAAGTCCTAAAATGAGGAACCAAAGATGAAAACCAAAAAAATGTAGCTTTTATCACCAGGTGGTATTCACGGGAGCCACTACGAGCAGTGTTGAGGACCACGGGCCGTGAAGATCCAGCGTGGTCTAAGCCTTGTGTTTTGAGTTTATAAGTGATGACCACGAGTGATGTTGAGGATCATGGACCGTTATGGCTCCCCATGGTGGACACCTCACAAGTCTCCTATTAGGGTCAGTTCCATGACCCATGTTCATGGACTGTATTGAGCTCCATAGACCGTGAAGGTCTCCATGCAGGAAGTCCTGAAACTTCCCTACAAAACCCAAGAATGCAAGTCCAAGGCAACTAACATAGAGGGCCACAACAAAATGTGGTTTCCATAATGGGTCGTGGTGGGTTTCGTGGTGGCAACCATCTAGAACCATTTCTACGAAATCCCATGTCCCTCACTACGAAGGGGTCATAGATCGTGGTGACCTTAACGGTCCATGGTGATGGTCAATTTTGGTTCTGAATTCAGTTTTAAGTTGGGGTAATTTTGGTCATTTATCAATATTTCATTAATGAATGTGGACGATATTTGGGACTAGGTTCTGACTTATTAACTAATGTAAAGCCTTCGAACCCTCTCATCCTCAACCTAACTCTCAAAAACCCCAAAGACTTCTCTCCCAAGTTTTCTCTCAAGGTCTTCTTCTCCCTAAAGTAATTCAAAAGAGTTCTTCAAGGTGAGGCTTTAATTCTCTTCAATTTAGGGCTCATCAAGGTCAAGATATGTGGGACTTTGTCCATGGGCACCTTTAACCCATTCAATCCCAAAGGTCTATTCTCAATTCTCTTATAATTTCTTCAATTAAAAGCCCTAATTTTATGATTTACATTAGGCCTTTCAATTATCATATTATCCAATGTTATTAATATTATTATGCATAATTAACATCATATTGCATGATTTCAAGTTGAATTTTAATGACCCATGCTATATGCTTATTTCAAGTATGATTTATGAGATATGATCATAATTTTTAAGGATATTTCAATGTAAGCTTTATGAATGCATTTTAATATGCTTTATGAAAATAAGTTTATGAATGCCTTATGAGAGATTATGAACAGTATTTTAATGATGTTTCAAGCAAGTTTAATGAAAGAGTGAATTGAGATCCTTGAAGGTGACTTAAGACTTTAACAAAGGAGTGACTTTAGATCCTTGAAGGTGACTCAAGACTCTAATGAAAGGGTGACTTAAGATCCTTAATGAGGTAGGTGACTTAAGACCCTAAAGACGTTTTGTGGAAGTCCTACACCCACATTATATGAATTATTTTATAATGAACTATTCCTATGTACAAGTTTATGAATTATGATTCTGAAGAAGTTTATGATTATTACAAGTATGATTTATGATTATGTTATGATATATATTCCGTAGGATGATGTACTTAGCATCGAGTGGAAATTAAGGTGGGGGCTTGACCTAAGCCCTAGTAGCAACCTCTAGTCTCTTAAATTACGTTTCTACTGTAGGATTGCCAACATGGCCTAGCTAGTGGATCCACATATAGAACATGATGATAATATATGGACGGAGTATACCTTGGAAAGTAGCATCCCCCTTCTTGATGCGGGTATCGTCGCATTCCATGTAATAGCTCATATGGTATTAATGTAGGTTATGGTTATCTCCCACATATGGAAGTTTTATGATGATTATAAGATTCTTTTGATGCACTAACCAATGAGATAAACATTTACAAGGTTTTCATGTTTACTCATATTTTAATGATATTGGTGTTGTATCTATGATTAATATTGATTATGTCCCATGTTTAATGTTCATGCATATTCTCACATACTTAGTGTATTTCATGTACTAACGCATATCTTTTCCCTATATTGTATCATAATGTAGGGTCCGATGATCACATTCATCCTCCCTCCGCTCATTGCTAGAGTCTACTATTAGCTTCTTGTTGGTGAGTCCTCATAGTTTGAGGAGATGATATTTTTTTCATATTTAATAGTTATACTTCATTACTCTATGTTGTCTATTGGGTGAGCTGGGAAATTGTCTAATGCCCCCATTTAGTTTTAGAGGCATGTTAGATAGTGAGAGTTTATGTTGTCTCATATTCCATTGATTTTGTGACTTATGAACTTATAGAGGTTTTTGCTTTCGTATCTTGATTTAGTTTGATTGCTTATTTCCTTATGTATGCTCATGAATCTATGCTAAGAGGCTTGTTTGGGGTCCTTTGTGGTTCTAGTCGCCATGTTACTGATAGCCCTAGGTCTGGTCGTGACATTAAAAAACTAAAACCCTAATTTACTTTATGTATTTTTACCTTTGGGAAATAATGACTACAACTGAAAAAAGTAATAGTAGACTTATTTTCTCTTCTTTTCTTGTGGCTTCGACCCCAACCTAGTTGTGTTCTATATTTGACAATGATATCTTTATACTCTTAATTCGAGTGCAAGTTTGGACATAACAAATTTTGGCACAGTTGCTGGGAAATGCAGATTTCAAATACTAGAATTAGTAGTTAATTTTGTTTGTAGTCTTACTTCCTAATTTTTTTTTTGTTTTTTTTGTTTGTGTAGGGTACATGTTTTTGAAATCCCAAACCCGAAGTAAGGATAAACCTCTGATCCCTTACGATCCTGAGCTATAGAAGTCTATTTGTAAGATGAATGTAGAAGCGTACAAGGCGCAAAGGTTGAGAGAACATATGAAGGCTCAAGCTGGAGCCAACAATAGCCACAACAATAACATAGGGATGATCAAGAAGATATGGAGGTTGAGTTGGAACCTCAACATACTCCGCCAGTGCCAAGAAGTAGAGTGCAACAGAGACCCATTGACTTTGTTGTGGAGGATGATGATCTAGATATGAATAGAGTCGGAGCCACTGGGACTATAGTTCTTTCTCCACTACCACCAGACATAAATTTCACCCATACTAACACCATTCTTCAGTTCTTGAACTATTAGAGGATTGTTTAAAAGAGCAGCTAGAGATGATGCACATTAGCACTTAATGAAGTTTATTGCTACATGCAGATCTTCTAATATCCCTATAGTTAGCCAAAAATCTGTTTGTCTGAGATTATTTTCATTGTCTCTATCTGAGAAGGCAATTTGATTTCTAAATGAGCTCCTGCATTATTCAATTACAAACTGGAGAGAGTTGAAGGAAGTTTTTTTCAGAGCAATTCTTCCCACCTTTAAAGAAGATGCAGATCAAAGATGAGATCAATGCACATAAGTAGCTGCCCCTTGTAATACTACATGACTCGTAGTTGAGATTTAGTCAGAAGTTCAAGCATCGTCTTAATCACAATCTCATAGATAAGCACTTGATGGAGCTATTTTACAGATCCTTCAACTTTATGACTAGTCTTACTGTTGATCAAGATTGTGGTGGATCTTTTATGTCTAAGACTTTCGCTAAAGCATCAACTATCTTGGACTAGGTTACAAACACCAATAAGGTGTGGCACATGAGAGATTTTGAGATAAGATATTTGGGTTACATATATGAGATGTCGGCTAAGCAGAGAAGAAGAATAAGATTAACACATGGTTCACATCAAAACACAAATGGATTTACTTACCAAATGCTTACTATTTGGAGGTACTGAGAAAGTAGATGCAATTGGGGGTGCAAATATGTGAGATGAGCCAGAGATAAATTATGATGAGGAGGTGAAGTATTTGAACAACCAAGGGGGTTTCTAGCATTACAATGCTGAAAACCAAGGTCAAAACTTTCAGAAGGTATGAGAAATCCGAAAGCACCTCAAACAAGCCTGTTAGCATTCTTTTAGCCTTTCATAGGTAATGACAATAAGTAAAAAAACAAAAATCATAATTGTAAATCTTAAACTTAGATACGTCCAACAATACCTCTAACTTTTAGATTTAACGGGGCTAAGACAAGTCCCTAGCTCACCCTTAATCATAATAAAAAGAAATGTCATAGTAGTGTCCAAAGATCTCAACATATCATAAGCTAGAAAGATAAAGTAGTATTGTTCCCAGAACATGGGAACTCACCAAAAGTAACCTTCAAACGAAATCTCAACTAGCCATGTGGGGGAGAACCAGGAGGAGCATCAGTCCCTATATGGAGATATCATGTAGGAAAAAGATTATGCGTACTTTGAATGTACTAAGTATGTAGGCGTGCATTACAAAATAAAACATTCAGTACATTTATAAGGTAAAGTACATAAATGAGTCCATGCATGAGTAATCAAGTAGATACCATTTAAATCATACATATGTGGATATATACATGCATGAGTAATGATGTAAATAGCATTTGAAATATTCATTTATGGGAAGTTGACTATAACCGATATTAAGACCATGCAAGCTCTTACATGGAATCCAACATAACCCCCTACGTTGGCCAAGTAGTCTACATGCCTAGGGTAGAACTTCGTCAATTGTACATTCATTCTTTATCTTTAACTTTAAGGTCTTTCGTGGATCTATTAGCCTAAGACTACAAGGGCTCCTAAGTTGGCACATAGTTAATGATACAAGGGGTTACTACTAGGATTTTCTTACCGAATCCCACCTCAATGACTCATTCGGTGCTAAGACAATTCCACGGAATAGTTTATTACTTCAAAATAGTCATAACATATAGATTGAGAATTCAAAATATCACTTTTTGTAGAATAGATCATTAAAACTTTTGGTTATTCAATTATACAAGAATTGTCCTTATTGCATAAAGAATTCATCATTTATATCATTTTATCATTTTTTTTATTTCATAAGACTCCATTTTGATCATAGACATTGCTTTCATAAATATTCATTTGGAGTCAAAGCTTTCAATTCAAACTTCATTGAAAATATAGTAAAACTAGGTGGGTTCAAATCACTTCAACTTTCAAACATGTATGTAAATGAATATGCATAAATACTTTGAAATTCATTAATTAAAAATCATGTTGTAAATAACCTATCAAGAATTTCAAGAACCTTTAAAGAGCTAAATAGAAAAAATACTTGAAAACCATCAATTCATACATATGAAATTATTTTGAATCAAAATAGACCAATAATCATTAGCCATGAGTCATGCTATTAAGTAGCAATAAGAATTACCCATAAGAAATTCTTAATTGAAATCAAGAGATTTAGTTGAAAGAGTTTTAGACTCCATGGTTGAAAGAACCCATGGACAAAACACCCACATACCTTAGAGTAAAGCTTAAATAAAATAAATATAATTTATCATATAATAAAAATACTTTAAAAATGAGAGTGGAAGGAATACTCTTATTGAAGTCTTATATACCTGAAATCCGAAGCTTTACTCAGAATCGAAGGACTTAATGAACAATCTTGAATCCTAGTCTTTTCTCCTTGCCGGAGCATTTTGTGTACTATCCGGAGTATATGAATCACCGAAATAGTATTTATATACTACTAAGAACTAAAACTATATTTTGAGAATGAGTAAAGGAGTGTATAGAGAGAAGAGTTGCTTGATAAAGCTTGATGAACAAAATGATGAAATAAGGTGGGTATTAATAGGTGTGAAGGGGGGACCTAACAATAATTAAAATAATTATAAATAAAAATCTAAATATTTAATGGAGGATTGTGATTTCATGGGTGATGTCAAATGGAGGACTATTGATATCATGGGTGATGTCAAATGGAGGACTATTGATGTCATGGGTGATGTCAAATGGATCTAGATCTTCTATGGTTGATAAGATGAATCTTTACGGAATACCCTTGTTCGGAGCTATTTTTGAACAAGATAACTTCCTAATTAGGATTTGATGTCTCATATGAATTATAGATCTAGAAGTCATATTTCATGTTGTGTAAGAATCAACTACTTTGGAGCATCCTATAGTGAGATATGATTTTTCTTCTACAAATACTCCATTTTGTCACAACACCAGGTCTTGCAAAGATTAAATTATTTGACATACTTAACCTCCAAATCTTAAGCTGTGGTCTTCACAAAGGTTGTAGGTAATGATGTTGAGTTATTAAAAAATTTGAATCACCAAATTTAGACAATCCTATAAAAAGTTATGCCCAAACTACAGAAGCAGTATCATTTTCATCGAGAATTGAAACACCATATACAATATTTTTAGGGGGTGTACAACAAGTTCCTTGAGCTATTTGGGACAGTGTGACGGTGTTGGTTTTTTAATTTTGTGCATGGGTCCCAATGTCTAATTTTGACCCGATTATAGTTCCATTTATAATTATAGCAATATGGGGATCTTTGTCCTTGTTTTGATGTGTTCTTCAATAATTTGATAGAGTGGCATCATATGGAGGTGGCCTAGAAAGGAAAGACTCAAATTTAGAGGTTTGGGTGCAGTTTAGGCTTTGAGGTAGGCTATGGATTACTCTTTTTAGACTTGGCTTAGTTAGGATTGGTATATTTTGAGTAGAAATGCATGATTAGGTTGACGATGTAGGTGCTAATTTTCCATTGAGTGTTTTGGAAATGATTATCATTGTTAGTGACTAGTTTGGGGTTTTAGTCGTTAAATCCTTACACTAGCTGATGTCTTGGCTTATTTATATTGATTAGAATCCTTTGAGCTTACTCCTAGGTGATTTGAACATTGGATGTCATTTTCTTGACTTGCTTGGTTTTGGTTGCCGGTTGATGTGATTTCGGTGTATGCCTATATCTTTCTTGCTTTTAATTTTAAAATGTTGGGCCCGAGGTCGTGTTTTCCATATAATGGAGTCTCAGGTTAGTGATTTGGCTCCTTTGATAAAAAATTTACTCAACTCGATTGATATATAATTTTTTTATAGTACTTTTATTAATTTACCTCGCCGGTGTTAAATACATTTTTAAAAGAATAAAATGGTCATATCAAGACTTTTGACTGATGAATAAGTGTAAAGTTTTAAAAGAAATAGTGGTGATAATTTAATTATGGCATTTCTTATTAGGAAGCTCGTGGCGTAAATTTCGGGTGGCCCGTTGATACATATTTTGAGTCATTATTATTATTATTATTATTATCATCATCATCATCATCATTGAGAAGCTCGAGGTGTGAATTCGGGGCTACCCGTTGATACATATCTCAAGTTATTATTATGATTATTCTTGAGAAGCTCGAGGTGTGAATTCCGAGATGATACATATTTGGATTACTATTATTATGACTATTATTGGGAAGTTCGAGGCATGAATTCCGGGTGCTTCATGATATTTTTAAGGATATTGAGCCTTAGCTATGAGTTTATATTTGAGTATTCTTTCAATATTTTATCAGTTGGGATTATTGGTGTGCTCCTCTTATTATTATTGGTTTCATCTTGCTGCTTATTATATATTTTATTCTTTATGAGTTTGGTCGGCTTATGATGCCTACTGGTTACCCCATGTTTTTTGTTACTCATAATGAACTTCTACATCTTTTGAAGCAGCTTCTAGTTCGAGCTACCCTAAGCGGGCACCTGATCATCCATAGCGGGACCAGTTTTAGATTATGGTGAGCTTCCAGCATTCAGAGACTTGCTACATTCCCTCTTTTCCTCTGACTTGTATTTTGCATTTTGGACTGCCAGATCTGTATTGTATAGTAATACATTTTGTTAGCTTTCATACTTAGTGGATCCTGTATAGGCGACACCAGGTCTGGGGTTCGGTCTAGTATCAGTTCGTCATTTCTTTTGGTCACTATTGGGCCTCTTGTATATTTTGTATCATATTTACATATTTATACCTTGGCCTGAATTTACTTTGGTTATATTCTTTTGCTTCCGCCTTCTTACGTTATTAATTATGGGTCCTCCGTGAAGTCCCAGTTTCCAATTAAATAAAGGGTAATTTGGGAATTTCTTAATTCTTTCATTTATGTATGTGGACATTTTTGGGACTAGATTCATTATGTAATTATCCTACGTACTCCTAAGTCTATTCTTTTTCCTCATTAACTGCCAAACAATTTTAATACTTTTTTATCAAGGTTCCTTCAAGAGTTTTTTTTTAATTAAATAGACCTAACCCAAGGATCTCACTCCTTGTGGCGGTCAGGAGTTGAGCCTCACACCCCCAAGCCTTAACATAAATGAAATACAAAAGTACAAGAAGGGAGAGATAGACCTTACCTCCGATCCTATATTAGTACATGATTCAACTATCCTACTAAGGCCGGTTAACTCACCCTCATTTACTATAAGAAAAAACTTAGAACTATGTACCTAAGAGATGACTCCTCTCAATACATTAATTCTAAGAAAGTGTAAATAAGAGAGATTCTTCCCTTACAAAATATAAAGAAAGAGCCTATGCAAAATAAAACTTCTTCTTAGAAGCTATAGCTAATGCCTTAGCTTAAAAGAAGAAGAATACATACAAAATGAACAAGTGAGAAACCTGTTCTACAAAGAGAGATCCAGCCAGCCATCTATGGTGGTTCTTTAATCCTTTTCATCCTTTGTCTTCTGAAGCTTGACATGCCCAGTTTGTCCAATATGTAGTACCCTCTTGTCTCCTTAGGAAGTTGATGGAAATTGTAAATCTAGTAGGTTCTGTCAACCTTGTAATTGTGTTTAGAAAGAGTATCTGCAGGAAAGTTTGCTTCCCTAAAAGTGTGATTACATTGAAAGTATTTCAGCAAAGTGATCAAATCTTGAAGCTTATTGATGTACTCTCTGATAGTCCAAGGGGTTTGGTTTCTTGTATTAGCCATTTAATTAGCAGCTCTGATTCTACCTCCAAAAGAACCCTGTTATATCTATGCTGAATGGACCAAGTGATACCCAGTACTGCAGTCTGCACCTCAGCTTGGTTGTTAGAACCAAAACCAAGTGGTGCAGCAAAGGAATAAATGAGCTTCCCTATGTGATCCCTTAAGATACCCCCAGCTCCTATTCTTTTTGGGTTATCTAAGGTACTCCCATCAGTATTTAGCTTCACTAAAGTGCAAAGAGGTTTATGCCATTTAACTTGAATAATATTCATAACATGACTACAGCTCTCAACCATAGATAGTAACTCCTTCCAGTCACTAGTCCAATTAATATAGGGGAAAGCTTTAAGGATCAGCATGTAGATATCCTTAACAATTAAAAATTTAAATCTAGTGGTACTAAATTTCTTTCCTCCATACTTGCTAGCATAACTATTCTTCCATAGCTTCCAAAAAATAAATGTAGGTGTAACTTGCAACATGAGTTTATGCACCTCATTGTTTGTTTTGGACAGCCACCATTTCATCAACACACTTCTCATGGGCTTGCTACTATGTTGTATACCCCAACAATCTGAAAAGTACATCTAAATGTGCATAGAAAAATGGCCTGATATGAATATGCAATCTATATTGTCCCACCCTGGCTTGTAACAACAAGAGCAACGGATGGGTTCATGACCAAAGGAGACAATACTCTCATTTGTAGGATATTTTTTCTGAAGGACCTCCAGACCAAAAACGATACCTTGAAAGGTATATTACTGTTCTATATAGTGGTGTCAGTCATAGTTTTGCTTCTTTTTTGCCGACCTGGTTCCAAGATTATGCACAAGTGAACTTCCTATTTGGATTTAATTTCCAATAGGCTATATCTTTGATGCCAGGTTGGTATTTAAAGGAGGTACTGAGAATCTTCTATACAAGGTGGTGTGGGGCATGCTGTCTCACTTTCTCCTCATTCCTTATACCATGAATCAAGAACGTAGAGAATGTGATATATTACGGCTACAAAGATAGTTATTGTGATTATCTAGGGGTCCAATTCCTAGCCAATCATCCCACCAGAAACTACAGGTAGCTGAGTTGATATGCCATTATATATAAGGCTCAATATCAGGTTTATTTGTCATCATATGCTTCCACATAAGTGATTGGCCAGTTTCCTATTTCTTGATCACTGGATAGACCCTTTGGCAGTATTTGGCCATACGAAATTCCCCCCATAAAGTTTTCTTAGACCCAAAGATCCACCACTTCTTGTATTGCAAAGCTAAACACACATCATTCAAATTTTTCATGCTAACACCCCCTTCTTCAACAAGATACTTTAGAGTCTCCCATAACCTTGGATACCATACTAGTAAATTATATGATCCTCTGACCCCCTATGTATAGAGAACATCCCAAATAAGTGATAGGACTATGAGTTTACTTGAAACCAATGATGGTAGTGACCCTTTCAATAATCTCATGATTTGTATTCAAAAGGATCATGCACTGACTTTTATCCTTGTTAATAAGTTGACCTAAAATCTGTTCATAATCCTGTAATGTTTTAATGATATACTTTAAAGAGTATTTGAAGGTTGAAGAGAAAATGATTATATCATCAGCGAAGCTCAAATAATTAATCAAGGGACCCTTCTTTTCCATGTGAAAGCCTCTGTAAATATAATGATGGTGCAAATTGTTCAACATTCTAGATGATACCTCATCCCCCATTATAAGCAGGGCAGGGGACAAAGGATCTCTCTGTTTAAGACCCCTTTTTGAGTGGAAGAAACCATACCTACTACCATTGACAATCACGGAATACTAGTTGTTAGATGTTATCCTCCAAACCATGTCAATAACCAAGTCTCCAAACCCTATCCTTCTCATCACTAGACATAAATAACCAAGATACCCTATCATAGGCTTTGTCCATGTCTAGTTTAATAACCACATTATCACCAAGGTTGGGTTTTTTAATGCTATGAATAATTTCTTGTGCAAGCATTATATTTTCTGAGATGCTTCTTCCTTGGACAAACCCTGATTAGTTCTCAGATATAAGATGAGGGAGAGTTGAGGCTAGTCTAAGGCACAAAACTTTGAATATGACTTTATTGGTAAAATTGTTGATAGATATAGGTCTGAAATTAGTCAACTTATTAGGGTGGTCTACTTTTGGGATTTGAACCAAACATGAATGAGAAATAAACTTGGGTATAGAGTGGAGATAGAAAAAGTATTGCACCAAGTTTAACAGGTCTTCACTAATGATATTCCAGCAAGTATGAGATAACTTGCCATTAATACCATCAGGACCAGCAACATACACAACACTCATAGAAAATATAGCTTCTTTTAGTTCTTCCTTGGTAGGAATAACATTAAGCCTTTTGTTTTGTTGATCAGTGATGATATTGGGAATACAATTAAGGATGTCTTCATTGATCATCTCCTTTTTCCTAGTAAATATATTCTCAAAATGAGAACAAGCAGCATTAGCAATATGTTCATCACCCTGAATGGTATTACCTTGATCATCAGTGATTTTATGAATGAATAATTTTCTTCTCCTTCCTAGGATAATAGCTTGAAAGTATTTGGAGTTGGCATCTCCATCATTAAACCACTGAAGCTGAGTTTTTTATTTGAGGATGGATTTGTCATTCTTCAAATACCTAATATACTGAGCATTAACCTGGTTGAGCTTGGTTCTATTTCCTTCAGAATTGTCAGTTATCATGTCATTCTCTACCTGCCTTGCTTTTTCTTTAAACTCTTTGACAGATTCAAATATGTCTCCATATTATTGTCTTGACCAGTTTCAGAGAGTATTAGACATTCTCTTAAGCTTCAGATGGAAAATTGTCATAGGGGTTCCCTCCATAGGTCTCTCCCAAAATGCTCTTACAGTGCTTAGGAATGTCTCATTCTCCACCCAACAATGTAGAAACTTGAAGTACTTGTTGGGATTAATGTGTCTATCCTTGCATTCAAGTAAAAAGAAGACAATGATATGAACCTGTTGAAGCAAGATGAGATACAGTAGTCATAGGTATCACCTCCAACCACCTATCAGTTACCATGGCCCTATCCAACCTTTTCCAAATTCTAGCCTTGTTATCCCTGTTGTTGCACCATTTATATTTTTTACCATGAAATCCCAAATCAATGAGCCCACATGCTTTAATTATACTTATGAACTCAAAACTTTTGTTCATATTATAAGTTTGTCCTCCTTGATTTTCTTCAATATTAGTGATCACATTAAAATCACCTATAGTACCTAAGGCTTGTCTAATTCAGAAAACTACAGTAGCTTCTCCCATAGACTTCTTCTCATATAATATTTATATTTGGCATAAACAAATGTCATTATATAAGAACCAGGAGTAGACACATGATTGATTTCATAGGTGATCTATTGTTCATTATGAAATAGAATAGAACAACCCATATCTTTGTTCCAGAAAAGCCATATCTTGTTATTAGAATTGTGAATAGCACTATCCATTTTAAGCTGAATTTTGTAATAGTTGAGTTGAGATTGGTTAGAAAATGGTTTAAGAATTGCCAACAGAGAGGTTATTATAATTCGTGAGTTTTTGGAGTCTATCCAAGGCAACTTGAATATCAATACTGCTTGCATTCTAGCATATTATACTAATCATCAAGATTTCTGGGATTTTGACCTTGTGTTGATGCTACTTTTACACACAGCATTATCTGAATTTGTGAAAGCAGCTTGTTTCTTCTTGTTCTTTTTTTCATGTTGATTTCTAGGTGACAGACCATTCTTCTCTAAAACCTACTGCACTTCATCCTGTATAGTAGTATCCATGGTAGAACCATATACCTTTAATAAATAAGCACTGGTTTCCTCTTTTCATGAGTTTGTTCCCTCTGATCAGGATCCTTCTTATCTTCAGAGTGAGTAACTCTGTATTCATCATTTAGATCATCTGATATGGCTCTATTATTAAGTACACACACCTTAGTAGAACTAGTTTGGACTTATAAAGGAGACAAATGTATTCATGTATGTTCTTCAACCAAGACATAGGTTACTCTTTGTTGTGTATATTTAGTTTGCCTTTTTGATTCCATGTCCTATTTTTTCTTCAAAGAATCCCTCTTTTTCTTACTCAGAGACAAAGTGGATTTGTTATTAAAAATCTGAGGACTAGCACCCTAGTTTTTCTGACTACTATTTGGAGGTTCAGTAGAGTTATCTCCAATCTCAATCTCATAACCTTGTAGCTTGTCCTTAGAAGTATTTCTTCTGATATTACCATCCTCTTGGGACCTAATGGTAGTTTGAAGAGTGGTAATAGGGACTCTAGAGTCTTTTCTATGGTCAACCAAAAGAAATTCCCTCTCCCTGGTATCCCCTTCCTGCAAGTTAGTAGGTATCTCCTATATTTACCTATCCCCACCTCCATCAACTACTTCAGCAACAATATTTAAAATATTTAAAACATTATTAGGGGAGTCATGGGGGTGTGGCAGAATTGAGTCAAAACCTGAGATTTTTTATTTTGTAGTATTATAGTCCCTTGCTTCCATATTATTGTGAGGACCAATTTTTACAACATAATTGCCATTTTGTTTCTTTTGTTCTGGTCTTTGTTCTCATTCTCTTTATTAATCTGCTGCATAGGACTATGGGGCCTGGGAATAACATTTTTGTGGGGTGGTGGGGGTTTAATCTGGACTCCAGATCAATATTACAAGTTTGGAGGTGAGAATCTTTAGTATTAGATATTATACTTATTTGCTGCTGGTTCCCTCCTTGTTGGTTGTCTCTTTTAGGAGACTAAGGAGAACCTGAAGCGTCTCCTTGTTGTAGCATATATTGATCCCTATGTTGTTGTGTTTCTTGTTGTTAAAGTTAACCATTCTTCTTTCCTCTCTTCCTTTAAGTTTGCCATTCTTTTTGTTCTTGGTTTTTTCCCTCCCTTTCAATAAGTTCTTTTTCTTGTTGGTCCTGGAGTTTGTAGCTTTCTCTACCTACAGAATATTATCCTTACTAGTGTTGAGTTTTTTCTTGTTTCTTTCTGCTTCTTCTTGTGCCTTCCTTCTCTTATTCTTTTCATCCCTTCTTTTCATAGTGCATACATTGCTAATTTGGCCTTGATGCTTGCAATAGTGGCAGTACTCAGGCACTCCTTCATATTGAATAGGCTGCCATCTACCCTCACCATTCTCATCATCATCAAACCCCATCCAAATATGTTGAGGTCTTTGCTTGGTCATAGCAATTTCAACCTTGAATTTAGCTACACTACCCCTTGTCTTCTTATAAGTGGCCAGGTCTAAGAACAACACCTTACCAATTGGGGCTAGTAATTGAGTTACCACTTCAAGACAGTAGCAGTTCCATGGCAACTCAGGTAAGATTACCCAAATAGGAACCAAAGGAGTTTCTTTCTCTGGTTGAAGTGAGTGAGTTTAACCCCTCCTCTGAGTTCAGTTTGAAGAATAAATTTTATCTTGCTAATCTCTATTTTAGGCATAATGTTAGTAAACTTACAAATTAGTGTATATTTACACCTAGCAGCAAGCTTGACCATGAAGTTCTCTTTTCTGAAAACCACTGCAGGATAACCTTATTTAGTAGTAATCTTGGGTGGACTTATATCAATAGGGGAATTTTTCATAACTTCCTAAGCTCTTAATCTTGTTGGAAGAGTATGAAGGATGATAGGGTTAGGAGGATTAGGGGGTTTGGTTGGTAGTCTTAGGAGCTTGGTTGTTTCTATTCTCTCATATATTATTTTGGTTTCTTTTGTCAGTGTTGGGATTGTAGACCTCAAAGTTATTGGACACTCTCAAAGTATTATTGTTAGGGACATAAGGCTTTTGTTTGGCTCTCATTGGGACCGTGTTGGTACTTATCAGAACTTGACTTATTGTTCCCCTTAGAATTGCCATTAGCCTGTATTCCTTGAGCCTTTTTCCTTGATCTCTAATATTCTCCACTATAATAATCTGATCAAAAGGGGTCTGAGTGTCACTTTTCTTATCATTGTTATTCAAAGCCAAGAGTTTATCATCCAACCTATCACTAGAATCAATTTGTACTTGTTGCATTGTAGAAGTTAAGTTGACATCATTTTGTTCAATTGCCTTAGCATGCAATTGAACCTCATTGCTAACATGATTATTAAGAACAAATTAAGATTGAGTACTAGGATTAGAAGACTTACCTTGTGATTCATTTGCAGAATTATTATTGCATTGCTAATCACTCCCTTGGTCAGTATGAAGCTCAACTGAAACCTGATCATAGTCACTTATATCATCTATTCCATTCTTGCTACTTATTTTGTTTCATGTACCTTGTATTCCAATGTTTTGTTGCTACAATTGACCTTGAGAATTCGAATCTTCCAAATCTTGAACATTCAAATCACAATTTTCTCTGTTTTTGCAGACATGATAGGGTCTTTTGATATTTGAACCCATTGGTGATGATTCAAATTGGCGCCTTTGTTACACCCCACACTCTGGAGCTCGAAATGTCCCTCAATCTTCTTAGCAATTACTATATGAGCTGAATAATCTATAACGCTCTTAAAAAACTCTAGGGAAAGGAGAATGTGATACCCTATAGTAGGGAAGGTTGGAAGTAGGGTTATGAGGAGTCGGAAGAAGTTAGAGGCCAAGTAAAGAGTCGTAGGACTCGACTTACCTACGTAATCTACTAACTTAGAAGTCCTACACACTTAAGCTACTTTATTACACGTTGAGCTTAAGTAGCAAGGAGTGCATATGCTCTTAAATTAAGACGGAATTACGAGCTCACGAAAGAGAAATAAGGAAACGATGCATCTACTCGAAGAAAGTAGGTGATGCACCTACTTGTAAAAGCAGATGATGAACCTACTTAGGGTAAAGTAGGTGATGCAGCAGCTTGGGGTGGACCCTACTTCCATATGGAAGCATGTGATTGGCCGAATAGGTTGAGGTGGCACCCTAGGAGGCTTCCACGTGTCACCCTAGGAGGATGCCATGTGGAACCTTCTAAAGAGGTGTGTATATATGTATTATGTGACTCTTAACTTGTTCATTATCCAAAAATTAGCCAAGAACATAGAGAGAAAAACGTGAAGAAGGAAAAGAACAAGGCAGCCATGGTTTTGAGAAATTAAAGGTAAGTTCTTCAATTTTTCTCCATGAATTAATTATCTAGGGTGTTCCTTAACCATGTACCTTATGATGTCTACGGAACCATATCTTCAGTTTTACACCTTGAACTAATAAGAGAAAGCTGAAGGAAAACATTGGAGGCAAGGAAAGGAGGGCTACGGGTTTGGTCTCCAAAAGGTGAGCCCCTGACTTTTGTTCCATGAATTAATTATTTAAGGTATCCTAAGATTATATAATGGTATTTAAGAACATAAAATCATTATTTGGGGAAGCAAAGAAGTGACACCAACAGCCCGCTCAATTTCAGCACGTTTGGAGAAGTTCCGAGTTGCAATTTGGCTGTTTTGGCCAATTTCTGGTAAGGTAAGGTTTCTCCCTTCAATTTGGAATTTATGTATTGTTATGGAGTGTATTATATTCCTTGTGTGTGTCTAGGAACATAAAAATGGTATAGGAACGCTTGACGTTGGAGACAGTCCAAATTGTAGTCGTTATAGTTGAATTGTCGTCGAAGTAAAGTGTTGTTCTTGTGAAATGTTGATGCAGGGGTGTGGTGTTTTGTTGCAGGACCTAAATGTGTTCTAAAAGGGGTAGGGGTGCTTCTGGTTTCAGCCACACGACCCTTCATTTCATATAAGTAAAGATGTTGCGAAACAAAGACTAGAGACCCTCTTTTGGTATCATAGTTTCGAGCAAGTCGTTTGGAGTTTATGTTGTATATTGTTGATGTGAATTGCTTAAACATATGCTGCAGGTTTTTGTTGTTGGTTGGATGTAGTGATTAGGGATGTAATTGGAAATTTGGATAGGGCATATTATAGGGGAGGTGCTGCTCAATTTTCGTTAATACCTTAACTAATTAAAGAACTAGTCGAGGGGACGAATAAGGAAATAGATTCCATGAGTACTAAGGTGCAACCTAAGATACTGGAAAGCTAAGAGTGGTTGATATTCTTATTACTTTCATATTGAATAGGTTCAAAGGACGACGAGGCCAATAGGATAAAGAGTAACTCATAAAAGGTATATGAAGCCCTCTCTTGGCATGTTTTTGACATAGGTATGTAAGGCCTATCTTTTCTCTTCCTCTTTGGCATGTCTTAGATGTAGGCTATGGATGATGAAAGCTTTGGGTCAACTTCACTCTTAGGTTCTGAAATGACTTCAGGACACTTGATCACTTCTGGATGTTAAGACTTTTAAAGTAGTTAAACTCCTACTCCTCGAGTCTTCTATATGACTGTATAACAATTGATTCGACTAAGCTCTTTTTGTAAAAAAAAAGGCTTTGAGACAACCAACGCTCGGACTGCTATAAGATATTTCATACTGGTATATGTCTAAGATTTCCAAAACTCCCTTTTACATAGTCCTTAGTGACATTTAGAGGGTATACGTCAGATACTTTCTGCCCTAATCTCCAGGGATGACTCACCTGATGACTTTATTGAGTCTATGTTAATGATTTAAACTGTGTTTTATTTCTCATTACTCTACTCGTGTATACTGTAAAACTTCTTTCATCGCGCTCATGCCGGGAATAGTAATCGTGCACAATTTACTACATTTTTCACCGTTCCCTCACTAGAAGGCCGGGTACGTATGTATATATATGATGATGTATTGTAATAAGATGGTGATGGCACTGGTCCATGATGGTTTTACAGATATGATTCACCGTACCCCTAAAAGGGCCGGCTATATGGTATGATATGAGCATGCATGCTTTTATAATTCACAGAGTACAGGTATAGGCTTCTAATTTGATAATTTATTCCCCTGCTTATTTATTTCGGATATACCTCTAGTTGTATTATATTACATTTTACATACTCAGTACATATGTCATACTGACCCCCTTTTCTTGAGGGGCTGCATTTCATGCCCGCAGGTACATATAAAGGTTTTGGGAGTCCGTCAGCTTAGGATTCCGCGTAGCTCAGCTGGAAAAGGCTCCATTGTATCGGAGCCCAATTTTTGGAACTGACCACTAATGTATAAAATTGTTTTGTCGATTTAAGGGTTCGGCGAGGGCCCTATCCCGCCATATATTATCGTTATTATTTTAGAGGTCTATAGACATGTATATGTGGGTTGTATATGTCAGTTTGGTTCAGCTGGGTCTATATGATATATTGTACGTGTTGTTATGTTATGGCAGCCTGATCGGCTTGTGTGACCTTTCATGAGGTGATACAAAGGAAAGAGGCTACAGATATATAGAATGTTATGACCCCTGGGGGTTCTCATGTACGTATTATGTTGTTGTAATCCGGTTTGACTACACTTGATTTATATGCATTGTATGTTTATAATTCAATATGACCACAACTGATAGATATATATACGGGGGGTCCAGGTCGGACTCCAATCACGGCCTACGGGGTTGGGTCGTGATTGCCTTTTTCTTGTGGGAGGCTCCTCCATCTCAAGATCATTTTGGCATAAGTTTTAACAAATTTGGGTCGCCAGCACTTCGACATCGCAACTGATTTCTTCGCCGTACATGATTCTACCATGGGAATTGGTTGCAATTCTCCCCACAAGTGCGCCTTAGCATGGTGAAAAATCCCCAGTATTTTCTTTATATCGAATCTTGTCAGAACCCCTTCTAATTTGAAGGCACGACTCAGGTGATTCTGTGGCTATTCTCTTCGAAATTGCCTGGTGCTTGCTCACAAATGTGATGGTGGAATCATATGATTTATGGATTGTATATAGCCCATGTGATGAGGATTCATCTCCTCCAATCCCTTATACTTAAATCAATCCACATTTTTGTAACAAAATAATTCTTTGTGCTTGTCTCAACTCCTAGACAGTAATGTAAATAGTGTTCACTTCAATTGTTTGGGGATTCGAGGAGCTGTAGGTTGAATTTGGAGTTGTGGTAACTTGGGTTGTGTTCATCTCAACAAGATCTACGATCGTATAGTTTGAACAAAAAATTTCCCCATCAGGAGGTGGGTCTCCCCATATCAGCCTTTAGGATAATTATGCCCTTCCTTGAGAGCCTTTTCTAAGAGAGAAGTTTTAGAGAGAGGAAAAAATTAGGAAATAAGGAAGTGATTATGCCCTTCATCGATATCCTTCAAGAGTTCATCTTCTTCATCAAGGTTTTGGCTAGGGTTTCTTCAAGAACAAGTCTCATTTCCTAATTTAAAGTTCAAATTCATTCAAGGTATGTGGGGATTGATCCGTGGCATCCTTTCACCCAATGAGTCCTAATGTTTTTACTCAAAGTCTCATGAAATTTCAATTAGGTTTGTAATCCTAGTTTGATGAATTGCATTGGGCTGTTTCAATTACGTTTATAATTGTTATCAATGATTATTATAAGCATGATTCTACATTAATTGCATGATTTTAAGTTGAACTATGAATGCTCATGCATGAAGCTCTTTCAATTATAATTATAAAGATCAATGATGGTTTACATGAGTTTTGATTATGAGCTCAATGGTTTTCAAACGAAAAGCTTTTATAAATGAAGTTGCTTGATGATTAAATAATGAAAGTTATGATGATGATCAATTATGATCCAAGAAAGTTATTATGGTGTGATAAGGACAATTCTCACACAATTATATTTATAACAATTCTCACCAAAAATTATGGATTTATATGAATCATATAAAGTTAATGAGCTACTTTTATGATTGTTTTCATGATGAAGTTAATGATGATGTTATAGTGTTTCTAATGAATTTTGTTGGTATATTGACTAAGCACCAAGAGGAGTTCTAGGTGGTGTTCTATCTGGTAATGTAGTTAGTTACCCAAGAAAATCCTAGCAGCAACCTAAAGTTCCAAACTACATTGCTCCCATAGGTTGCCTTCATGGCTTAGCTAGTGGATTCACATATACCTCACATAGTTAAAGTTGTTCTCACAGAGTCTACCTTGGAAAGTAGCCTCGTTCTTCTAGATGTTGGAGTTATATTGAATTTCATGTTAAAGATCTCTTGATCTTAAGATGTCGGTTAAAGGTCTTATCCCACACAATTTCAGTTGAGTTATGATTTTTTATGATGATTACGATATTTCGATGCATTGACCAATCAGATGAATGTTTTAATATTTTCATGATGCTATATATATTTTAAAAGATATTGGTCTTGCTTCCCACGATTCATAGTGATTATTTCCTATGTTTATTATTCATGCATATCTCACATACCTAGTACCTTCTATGTACTAATGCATATGTTGCCTACATTGTCTCATAATGTAGGGGTGCACGATGATCATCCGATTCGTGGCTAGAGTTGACTTAGCATTCTCCAATTGTCATTGGTGAGTCCTCATTTATTGAGGATGGGACTTTCTTTTATATTGATCATATTGACTCTTCTATTATTATTTGGGTGAGCTTGGATCTTGTCCTAAATCCCCTATCAAGTATACATTTAGAGGCATGTTTAGACATTGCAAGTGATAAAGTCCATGTTGGACATTGATTTGAATATTACTCTTTCCTTAGACTTTCATTATTGAGTTGTTTTTTTGCTTCATTTCATTATGTTTAATTGCCTTATGTATGCTATGTATGTTAAGATGGCTTGATTGGGATCCTTTGGGTTTTCGATCATCGTGTTATGGTTAGGCCCTAGGTCGGGTCATGATAACATGCCCTTAAAATGTCTTCTAGAGTCTGAATTATACGATATGCCTGACCATCTATCTGCGGATGGAATGCGGTACTAAGGTTCACCTTTCAACCTAGACCTTTCTAGAATGACTTCCAAAACTGGGCAGTGAACTAATCACCCCTATCTGAAATGGTGGATAATAGAACACCATCAAGTCTAAATATCTCACATATGTACAACCTAGCATAGTCCTCTAGTGAATCTGTAGTCTTAACTGCCAAGAAATTGACTAATTTAGTTATTCCATCAACAATCACCCAAATAGAATCATATTGTCGATGAGATCACGGTAAGCCTGAAATGAAATCCATGTTGATCATGTCCCATTTCCACTCTACAAGCTATATATTATGAGCCACATCACATGGTCTTTAGTGCTAAACTTTGACTTGCTGAAAATTCGGGCACTTAAAAATAAAGTTTGCAATATCTCTCTTCATGCCACTCCACGAGTAGACTTCTCTCAAGTCATGGCACATTTTGGTAAAGCCTAGATGGATAGAATATATGGAGCTATGGGCCTCTTCTATGATCCTATCTCGGAAACCATCAACATTCGTAACACACAACCTACTCTAGAACCTCAACACGTCATCTCTCCCTTGTGCAAAAGCCATCACTTTCTACTTATGAAAATTGCCCTTCAACTGAAGTAGGATGTGATCCTTATATTTTGTTTCCTTCACTTCCACCACTAAGGATTATTTAGCCCATTTTTCATAATGAAACCACCTTCATTTGAGTCTATAAGGCAGACTCTAAAATGTGCAATTTTATGCACTTCCTTAGCTAACTCCTTATTTCCTTCCTCAACATGAGAATTACTCCACATGGATAACCTGCTAAGAGCATCAACAACAATATTAGCCTTACTTGGATGGTAGAGAACGCTCATATCATAGTCCTTGAGCAACTCAAGCCATCTCTTCTGCCTCAAGTTTAGCTCTTTCTAACTGAAAACATACTGGAGACTCTTATGATCAGTAAACACTTCCACATGCATGCCATAGAGATAGTGTCACCATATATTTAGAGTAAATACCACTGCTACCCACTCGAGTCATGAGTCGGCTAATTTCTCTCATTGATTTTAAGTTGTCTAGAGGCATAGGCTATAACCTTTTCTTTCTTCATCAGAACATAACCAATTCCAACTCTGAATGCATCGCAATATACAAAAAATCCACACGTTCCCTCATGTAGGGACAACACTGGAGCAGTACTCAATCTGGTTTTCAATTCCTAAAAGTTTTTCGCAGAAGCTTCAGACCATTGAAATTTAGTCTTATTTTGAGTCAACTTAGAAAATGGAAATAAAATAAACAATAATCCTTCCACAAACCTTCTGTAATAACTAGCCAAACTCAAGAAACTCCTTATGTCTCTCGGGGATGTGGGTTGGGGCAGGTTCCTTACTACCTTGATCTTATGTGAGTCAACTCAAATACCTTCACCCGATATAATATGGACTAGGAATGCCATGGATGCAAGACAAAACTCACATTTTGAGAACTTAGCATTTAACTCCAAAAACCTTGAGAGTATGGAGGATAATTCTGAGATAGTTAGCATATTGTTATTCATTACTGGAGTAGACCAAGATGTCATCAATGAACATAATAACAAACATGTCTTGATACTGCTTAAATACTCTGTTAATGAGATTAACATTAGTCAAACCAAAGGACATAACAAGAAAATCATAATGACCATAACGGTTTCTAAAAGTTGTCTTTTGGATGTCACTTCCTTTCACTTTCAACTGATGATAGTCAGATTTGAGGTCTATCTTAAAGAAACAAGTGGCACCCTATAGTTGGTCACACAGGTCATTGATTATAGGAAAAGGGTACTTATTCTTTATGGTGACCATGTTCAACTAATGGTAGTTGATACACACTCTAAGCGAACCATCTTTCTTTCACAATAATAGGACAGAGGTGCCCCAAGGTGAGACACTCAGTCGGATGAAACCCTTATCAAGGTGATCTTTCAATGACTCTTTTAACTCTTTCAACTCAGTTGGAGACATTGTATATGGCCGAATAGGGATAGGCTGAGTATCAACAAGGACATTTATCCTAAATCTATCTCTTTGTTAGGAGGGACTCTAGGTAGATCATTGAGAAAGACATCTAGAAACTCATTTACAACTGGAACTCACCGAAGGGATGGTGTGTCAACACTAGAGTCTCTAACTCGGACAATATGATAGATACATATCTTGAAAACTAACTTTTTAGCCTTAATGTATGAGATGAAATAACCCTTAAGAACTGATGGACTTCCCTTCCATTCTAAGACTGGATAATTAGGAAACTGAAACTTGACTACTCGGGTTCTACAATCAATTGAGGCATAATAAGCATAGAGAAAATACATTCCTAGGTTAACATCAAAATAAACCATGTCTAAATCGACTAATTCAGGTATGGTGTCTTTATAATAGATTGAGATGGTGCAATCTCGACAGACTCTTTTAGCAAGAACGGACTCACCGACTAGAGTAGATACACTAAAAGATTCTAGAAGGTGTTAAGGATCAATCCCAAACTTCATGGCTATATACGTAGTTAGAAAAGACAAATTTGCACCTAGATCAAGTAAGTCATAAACATTAAGGGAAAAGAATTTAACCATACAAATAATGACATCGGGTGAGTTCTCCTAATCTTGGCGACTATCCATAGCATACAAATAGTTTGAACCTCGTCTTGTTGTACATACACCATAAGCCTGGATATGTCAATATCAGAGATCAAAGAAGTGGCCTTGTACTCATTCTTCATATATTTTCCCAATCCAGTGACAAACTTCCACATCTTCAATATCACTTCCGGGACTATCTCTGGGGCATATTGTCACAACTGGATGAACTGGTGACTATACTCTTTCACTTTCAACCCTTCCTGCTTCAGATTCACAAACTCTTCTACCTTCAACTCCCTTAGCTCTCGAGAAAAGAAGTGATCCAAGAATACACCCTCGAACTTATTCCATGCAGCTGGTTTATCATCTTCACCACAACTCTCTTCCTATTAATTATACAAGATGTTGGCTATATTCTTGAGTTGATAAGAAACAAGTTCAACTCCTTCAATCTTAGTAGTGTATATAAACTTTAAAATTTTCCACATCTCATCAATGAAATTTTAGGGATCCTCTTCTACATTGGACCCGGTGAACATTGGCGGATTCATACTTAAGAAATCCCTGATTCTAGTCATAGCTAACGACTCTTGGGAACTAGAGTGACCTGATAGCCTAACTAAACAACCATCAACAGAGTGAGAATTATAATCTCTCCCTTAAATTTTGCCTCAGAGATAAGGAGAATTTGTGGAGCAGGTGTCTATGGAACCCCTGTAGTACCAACAGACACCTCTTGAATCCCAAACTCATTGCCTTGATCTAACAGGCGAGCTCCATCTCTAGTCTGCATCCTTGAAGGTGGAGGCATAGTAGTCATATGGACCTCATTGGAGACATTACTCTAACTGGCGGTTGCCTTGGAGGCATGATCTAAAAACGCATACATGCATGAGTTAGAAGAAACTTCTATAGAGTTAAACTCTATTGTACAAATCTAGAGTATGAAAAAAGGGTGATACTTCCTAATGTCCTGTATCCTCCATATTATAGATGTGGTGCACTTCACACCACAAAAAGAACTACTACTAGAAATAACTACATACACATCCTAGGACTCTAGAAGCTTATTCTCTAATACCATGTTTGTCACGACCCAAGCTAGACCATAGTGTGACACAATGATAAGAATCTCGGAGGACCCCAATCAAGCCACTTAGCATATCATTCATGAGCATACATAAGGTAATTAAAGCAATAAAATAATATATAGATGCAAAAATATAGTCTCAACATGACAATCTTAATATAGGAGAATAAGTCTCAGACTCAAAATGAAAAACAACATAGACTCCATGACATTCAGTGCCTCTACTAACTAGATAGAGATATAAGAAAAGCTCCTAGCTCACCCATGACAACATAAGAAATTCATAATAATGATAAAAAATAAATTCTTATCCTCGAAGCATGAGGGCTCACCACAAGTAAAAGTATAAGCTCAACTCTACTCACGAATAGAAGGTGCGCAATGATTGTTTGACCCTACGTTATGATATAATGTAGGCAAAAAGTATGTGTTAGTACATGTAATGCACTAAGCATGTGAAAATAATACATGAACAATAAGTATAGGGCATAATTAATATGAATGATGAGATGCATGACCAATATCATAAAATATAAGTAAAACTGTGAAAACCTTAAAATATTATAATCATTTGGTCAATGCATCAAAACATCATCATGAGAACCCTATACCTTTTCATATACCTTGATATTATAATCATTTTCTCGTTTTTTGATTGAGTTTGGGTTATTATTATTTGATCGGATTCAATTGAGAGGTGAAGGTATAAAGTCCTTTGTTGCTCATAAATTTGATAAGATTTCGATAATTCCATATATCCTTTTCTTTATTTCAATTTTCCACATTTAAATTCTAGTTTCCCGACTAAGATCATTACCAAAAAGGTCCCAAACTTAAATTGAGTCGGGCACCTGGACGGAAGGCCCACCACGGTCTTTGAAGCTCACTACAGCTCGTGGTGGTGGCCATGGTGATGAACTTTGTTTTTGGGCTGAAGGGGTGACCTCCAAGGAGGCCATCATGACTCGTGGTGCTCACCATGGCCTATGGTGCCTCTTGTGATCTTCACCCAATTCCAAGAGTCTTGGGGTTCAAGTTCACAAGAGGTTTCATGGTTCGTGAAACCCTCCACAAGTCGTAGAGCACTCCGTAGTCCTTCCCTCTTAACTCCCATGATATTGAACACCTAGACGGGCCCTCTCCATGATACGTGAAGCTGAGTATGGTGTGTGAAAGGTCCTGTGGTCAGCATCTTGTGCAAACTTTTCTGCAACTTCCTCCAATGCCTCATTTTCCAACTTTTCAACTTCCGCAGTCTTATAATTTGAGTGTTTCGATGACCAACTTAAAGTCATTTTGTGCTTAAAATAAGCTCAATAAATATTTGGGTTTATTTGGATCAACTTATTTTAAGAATTTTATAAGTTGAAAATAGCTTATAAGTCAAAAAAAAAGTTGGCCTGCACCTACTGTTTTTTAACTTATAAGCAGTTTTCAACTTATAAGCTGTTTAAAAATAAGTCAATCGAAACAGGCTAAATATCTCCCCCTTGGGAATATATTTCCTCAAATGGGACTCAAACTAACATGAATGGAATAGGAAAGAGACATAACAACCCAAAATGAATGAAAAATGCACCAAAAATGCATAAGACATAGAATGTTCAATCCCAAGCTAAAACATAACCTTAAAACTCATTTCATGAACATGGATGCATATAAAAATAAGAGAATGACTAAAACACAAGGATTGGGATGAGTGGATCATGAAGGAACTTAATACCTAAACTAGGAATGGAAGGAAATAAATGAGGATATTGTAACATCATATCGGCTTTGGCTTCGCATGTAGCACCCTCAACATCTTGGTTCCTCCATAATACCTTAACTGAAGCTATTTCCTTGTTTCTTAACTTTCTAATTTGCCAGTCTAGGATCTCAATGGGAACCTCCTCATATGAAAGACTCTCGCTCACACCAATGATTTCCAAAGACATAATAGAGATAGGATCACCAACAAACTTCCTCAACAAAGACATATGAAACACCGAATGCACCGATGCCAACTCGGAAGGCAAATCCAACTCATATGCCACCTTGCCAATCCATCTCAAAATCTGATATGGGCATACATAGCGAGGACTAAGCTTCCCTTTCTTTCCAAAATGCTTTAGACCTTTCATAGGTGAAATTTTCAAGTAAACCCAATTATTTACCTCAAATTCAAGTTCTTTTTCCTCACATCTGAATATGACTTTTGTCGACTCTAGGAAGTCTTCAATCTTTCTCTAATAAGTATAACCTTCTCCATAGCCTCATGCACCAACTTGGGTCCTATCAATGAAACTTCACCAACTTGGAACCAACCAATAGGAGACCTATACCTCCTACCATATAAGACCTCAAATGGAGCCATCTAAATGTTGGAATGATAATTGTTATTATAGGAAAACTCTATCAATAGAAAATGATTATACTGGTTACCTTTAAAATCAATAATACAGGTTCTTAACATGGTCTCTAAGGTTTGAATAGTACACTCAGCCTGACCAATTGTGTGAGGGTGAAAAGTTGTATTAAGCTTCACTTGAGAACCAAGACCCTTTTGGAAAGATCTCCAAAATTAATATGTAAACTGAGTACCTTGATTCGAAATGATAGACAATGGGACACCATGAAGCTTAATCAACTCTCAGATGCACAATCTAGCATAGTCCTCAGCTGAATAGGAAGTCTTGATGGGAAGAAAATGAGTTGACTTAGTCATTTGGTCAATGACCACCCAAATAGAATCATGTCGCCTAGGAGTATGAGGAAAACCTGTAATGAAGTCCATATTCAAGTCTTCCCACTTCCAAACCTCCCATTTTTTTATGCTCAACCTTTACTTATTGACAATTTAGACACTGAGCCATAAATTTCGCAATATCCCTCTTCATGCCCTTCCACCAATACACTTTCCTCAAATCACGATACATCTTTGTGGCATCTAAATGAATAGAATACCATGAACTATGAGCTTCAGAAAATATCATTTCCCTCAAGCTATCTATATCATGAATACATAATCAGTCTTGATATCTCAAAACACCATCTCCCCCTTAGAAGAAAGCCTCAATGTCTTTTTCGGCAACTTCTTTCTTCAACTAAACCAAATTAAGATCATTATCTTTCTTGCCCTTAACATCCAGCACAAGAGACAATTAAGAACCATTTTGAACAATAACATCACCATACTTGGAATCAACCAATCGAACACCCAAATAGGCTAATCTATGAACATGTCGAACCAATTTTTTCTTCTCATCCACAAAATGGGTAACACTGTTCATGGACAATCTACTAAAATCATTAAAAACATATTAGCTTTTCCCGGATGGTACAACACGCTCAGGTAATAGTCATTCAATAATTCAAGTCATCTCTTTTATCGTAGATTTGAATCCTTTAGATTGAACACATATTGCAAGCTCTTGTGATCAGTGAATATATCAGCATGGACACTATATAGATAGTGTCTCCATAACTTCGAAAGCAAATACCACTGCCGCTAACTCCAAGTCATATGTCGGGTAGTTATTTTCATGCACCTTGAATTGCCTAGAAGCATAGGCTATCACTTTACCGTTATACATTAGAACACAACGAGAACCAACTAATGAGGCATCACAATAAACAACAAACCCATTGGAACCTCTCAGCAAAGTCAACACCAGAGTGGAGGTAATCCTATCCTTCAACTCTTGGAAGCTCTTCTCACATGCCCCGGACCATTAGAATTTTACATTTTTTTGAGTCAAAGGTGATGCAATGGAAGATAAATCTTTCACAAACCATCTATAATAACTGGCTAAGCCCAAGAAACCCCGAATATTAGAAAGGGACAACGGTCTATGCCAATTCTTAACCTCTTCGATCTTTTTTGGATCGACCATGATACCTTTAGTAAAGATAATATGGCCAAGGAAATCAACTAACCTCAACCAAAACTTACACTTGTTAAACTTAGCAAAAAACTGATGGTCCTTGAGAATTTGCAAGAAAATCCTCAAATCATTAGAGTACTCTTCCTTACTCCAAAAATAGATCAAAATATCATCAACAAACACAATTACGAACATATCTAAATATTGCTTGAACACCATGTTTATCAAATCCATAAAAGCTACGAGAACATTCGTTAGTCCAAACGACATAACCAATAATTTGAAGTGATCATAACGAGTTCTAAAAGTTGTCTTTAGAATGTCACATTCCCTCACTCGGAGCTAATGATAACCCAATCAAAGATTAATTTTTGAAAAGTAGCTTGCTTCTTGTAGTTGATCGAACAAGTCATCAATCCTTGATATGGGATACTTATTCCTAATTGTGACCTTGTTTAATTATTGATAGTCAATATACATATGGAGAGAACCATCCTTCTTCCTAATAAAGAGAATTATAGCACCCCATGTAGAGATACCCAGTCTAATAAAACTCTTGTCTAACAAATCTGATCCTTTAACTCTTTCAATTTTGCTGGGGCCATTTGATATGGAGGAATAGAGATAGATTGGTTATAGAGGAGAAGATCGATACCAAAGACTATTTCTCTTTCGTGAGGAATACTTTGAAGATCATTGGGAAAAACTTCCAGAAACTTATTAACAACTAAAACTGACTCAAGAGTAGAAGCTTCAAAATTTGTATCTCTAACCTAGACTAGATGATAAATGCAACCTTTAAAAAATATTTTCCGATCTTTAAGGCATGAGATGAATTGACCTTTAAACATGAAATTACTATCTATGTATTCTAGGACTAGCTCATTAGGAAACTAAAACTTGACCATACGAGTCCTACAACATATAGAAGTATAACATGCATGAAGTCAATCTATACTAAGAATAACATCAAAATTGGTCATATCAAGCTCTACAAGATCAACTGAGGTGACTTTATGGTAAATTGTAATTGGGCAATTTCGATAGATTCTCTTAGCCACAACTTAATCACCAATAGGAGACCAAAAAATGCTCTAACAAGATCTCGGGACTAACAATGAATTTCATAGTAAGATACGGAGTAACAAATGATAGAGTAGCACCCGGATCTAACAATGTATAAATGTCAAAGTCAAAGACTTTCAACATACAAATCACCACATTGGGCAAATCCTCTAACTCCTGATGAGTCTTAAAGGTATAAAATCTATTTTGGCACTGACCGCCACCCAAAGTAGTAGCATGCTGACCCGGAAGATCGACAACCTAAGTCTGAGTTTGGGGCCTAGCACCACTCCTACACTCCTTTTCTTGATGACCCAGCTTTCTACACCTAGAGCATACATTCGATCCCACTAAGCATTCTCCCTTGTGATTTCTCCCACACCTCTTTCTCGAAGGGATAACTTGACCACCTAGAGCTCCTCCTTGTGCCTTAGCCTTAGGCACCATATATTTATGAAATTTTGGAGCCAGAGTGTTAGATGAAACTTAGCCAGAAGAATTTTGATGAAACTAAAAATGACCACCATTTCCAGACCTACCATGTGAGAAATAACCACCATCAGTTTGAGCCCTTTTAGACTCCCTTCTAGATCTTTCTTTCAACTTTTCCACCTTAATTTGCTCAGAATATGTCATAAGCCTTGAAATGTCCATCTTTTTGATAAGCATAGCGGTTCTACACTCTTTGACCAGCAAATTAGATACAACCGAAACAAACTTGCTTATATAAGCACTTGGATCGACAACCATGAAAGGAGCATATTTGGAAAACTTTTTAAACTTGAGTGCATACTCTATCACACTCATGTTACCTTGGCACAAATTGATGAACTCTTGGACCTTAGCCTCCCTCAACTCTAAAGGAAAGAACCAATTAAGAAAAGCACCATTGAATTCCTCCTAATCAATTGTACCATTATCTCTACCTCTTTCATCTTTTCTTTGATCATACCAAACTTGAGCAACCCTTTGAGTTGATACTCTACCAATTTCTCTTTTACCACTGGGTTAACACCCGTGATATCAAAAATCTTACCAATACCCTATATGAGCTCTTATGGATCCTCATCCACCTTAGGACCATGAAACTCGAGAGAGTTCATAGAGGTGAAATCATGAACTAGGCTAGCCACCATACCCATATTTGGGTTCACGGAAGCTACCACCTCTCGGTTAACTTGAGCCTCCATGACTTGAGCAAGAACTTGGAAAGTGGCTCAGAACTATGCATGAGACACTTTCTCATTCAAAGGGTCATTTGGATCTTATTGATCTGCCCTAATGTTCCTTCAGATGGGGTTCCTCCAAAAGGGTTCCTTCTTGGAGGAATATTTCTGAAATCGCAAAGAGAAAGCGTTAGAGAAGGGATCCTTAGAGTTCAACTCTATTGCACAATGAGATCATGAAAGAAGTGACTTTTTCCTAAGATGCCTCATAGCTTCATATTCATAGATGTGGTGTACTTCACACTGATAAAAAAATCTCTACTTGATGAGACATGTTAGACTCCCTAGGACACTTGAACCTTGTGCTCTTATACCAAGTTTGTCACCATCCAAGCTAGACCCTAGGTGTGGCACAGCAATTAGAATCCCAGGGGACCCCAATTAAGCCTCTTAGCATATCATACATTAGTATAGATAAGGTAAGTAAAGCAATAAAATATGACATAAACGTGAAAATAAAATCTCAACATGAAAGTCTCTATAAAGAAGAATAAGTCTCAAACTCAAAATGAAAGACAACATAGACTCCATGACATCCAACATGCCTCTACTAACTAGATGGAGGCATAATATAAGCTTCTAGCTCACCCATGACAACATAAGAAAATCATAAAAATGATAAATATGAAAGTCTTGTCCTCGAAGCATAAGAACTTGCCATTAGTGAAAGTATAAGCTCAACTGTACTCACAAATAGAAGGTGTGTGATGATCGTCCAACCCTACATTATGATACAATGTAGGCAAAAAGTATATGTTAGTACATGGAATGTACTAAGTATGTGAGAAGAATGCATGAACAATGAGTTTAGGACATAATCAAAATGAATGATGAGATGCATGACCAATATCTTAAAACATGAGTAAAACCATGAAAACCTTAAAACACCATAGTTATTTGGTCAATGCATCAAAACATCATCATGAGAACCCTATACCTTTTCATATACCTTGATGTGGGATAGGACCTTTCACAAACACATAAGACCATACGAGCTATAACATGAAATCTAATGTACTCCCACATCGAGAAAAAGAGGCTAATTTTCTATGGTAGACTCCATTATAGTACTTTTTCTAACTTTGTGCTATATGTGGACCCACTGCTACATCAAATTGACACTTTAAACTTGCGCGGGCAACGTAGTTAGGGACTAAAGGTTGCTACTAGGATTCCCTTGGGTAGCTACAATAGCTACCGCACCAAACCCTACCCTAAAGTCCTCTCGATGCTTAGTCATTATCCCAATGGAACTACATGAAAACATAGTCATTAACATCATTAGGAAAGAAAATAAAATATATCAATTCTCATAATAAGAAAATCATAAAAATAGCTCATTAACATGATTGATTCATAAGAATCCATGAGTTGGTGAAAACTACCTTATCACCTCATTAACATGAGTGTGTTAGAACTAACTTATCACACCATCATTTCTTACTTAAAACATCTTTTAAACATAATTCATAATCTTTCATGATTCATATTCATAAGCTTTGATAAGCATTCATAAAACATTCATTTAAATTCTTTGAAATTCATGGTCATGATTCATTGAAAACATACTTGAAACTAGCATATAGCATAGGTACTTGAAATTTAAGTTGAAATCATGCAATATGATGTGAGTTTTGCATAATTTAATTAATATCATTAGATAAATCATAATGAATAAGACCCAATGCACATTCATGGAATTAGGGCTTTGAGAAAAAGAATTCATAAGAAATTTTGATAGAAAACTTGGGATTCCATAGGTGAAAGGGTCAATGGATGAATTCTCACATACCTTGAGTTTTAGAAGCCCTATTTTTGCTCTTGATGTGAGACTACTTAATTTCCCTTGAAAATAACTTGAGGAAGAAGAAAGCTCTTGATATAAGACTTTGGAGAGAGGATTTTAGGTTTAGAGTGTTTGGGTGAGAATAAGAGGGTTAGGAGGCCTTAGTATAGTTATTAGGATAGAATAAACCCCCAAAATCGTCCATATTCATTAATGAAAATATAAGAAAGACCATAACACTCTGGTAGTGGTTGTGGTGATGATCTCTCTTTTAGGTCTAAAGGGGTGATCTCCATGGATGTCATCGTGACTCATCTTTCTCACCACGACCCGTGATGCCTCTCGTGGTCTTCACCTAATTCCAAGAGTCTTGGGGGTCGAGTTCACGTGAGGCTTCATATTCCATGAAACCCTCCACGGGCCGTAGAGCCCTCGGTAGTCCTCCCGCCTTAACTCCCATGATCTTGGACACCTATACAAGCCCTTTCCATGAGCCGTGAAGCTAAGTAAGGCCCATAAAGGGTCCCGTGGTCAGGATCTGATGCAAAATGTTTTGCAACTTCCTCCAATACCTCAATTTCTGGCTTTAGAACTTTTGGGGTCTTACACCTTGAGTCTAACCAGAAATCATTATTGGTTCCAAGCGAACCTTTGGGCTGGATGACTACTAAGGGGAAGACTAAACTCAAGTGAGAAAGCAAAAAAAGGTTCGCCTTTAGAATACATAAAGTAACTCCTACATCTGTCTAAGATAAGCTTAATATAATAGAAAATAATGTTTTTAAAACAAAATACTGAAAATACTGAAATGACTCAACTCTATCTATGAAGCCTCTACTAATTAGGAATAGGTGCTAAGAGAAGACCCATTGCTACCTCAAAAGTGTTTGAAAATAACTAAACTATAAGCATAATTAAAAGTAGTCCTTTGAAAGCTAGGAGGTCTCACCAAAAGGCTAATGATAATATGATCTCAACTGAGTACCTGTTGATGATGTCGAACACTTGTAGTTGCATCATAAAATAATGCAGCATCAAAAGACGTTAGTATATGAAATTCACGGTATGTAATATAGCAAAATAAAATAATAACTGAACTGAAAAAGAATATTGATAATATTAACTTAACTAAAATATAAAGCATGCATGTAACAATGGAACATGCAAACTTCACGACTGAGACTATGTGTCTTTGTATATATATATATATATATATATATATATATATATATATATATATATATATGAATGATATGAAAATACTAACTTTACTTTTTGTAGAGTTTCTCTAACCGATAACCATCACTATGAGCCTGTAATGATATAACGTATTGCCCACGTTGCTAAAGCTATCCAATACCTTGCAAGAGTAAGGACGAACTTAACTTATAGATCCATCTAAAAAAGTTTGTATTAGGGACTGAGGTGAGGAGTCTCCCGAACCAATGACATAATCCCACCCTATGTTGGCTATGTAGTTTATGAGATTTGAGTTATCTTAACTCTTACTCAAATCGATATTCAATACAACTTTCAAGACAATGCAATAATTTTCATAATAGTAATACTGTCTATGATGAGTCAATGCTCAAAATACTTCTCTGAAGCTATACTGAGCTTCTCTTTAACTGACTGAAACTGTGTTCGAAACTATTTATGATTTTTTTTAAAATAGACATGCTTTTCTCAATAAAAGCGATGCATTTGGAACCCTTCAGTTCCCTTAAAACTCTTTAAAGATAATAATGTGAAATACTTGATATTGCTTAAGTTTTGAAAATCATGCATCATGAATTAGTAATGCAAAATACTTTAATGTAAATCATGAATAATGAATACCCATGCAACAACTTCAAATTATCGATTAATAGGGTTCATGTGAGAAATAAGATAAACTATAATCCAAGAAATTAGAATTCACACAAAGAAATATATACTCAATAATAATTCTCAAAACTCAGTAGAACGAAACCAAATTCAATTTGAGAATTCAAGGAGAACTTGGGTTAAAAACCTAGGTTAATCTTTTAGTAACTGAATTTAGATTTAGGGTGTGAGGACGAACTTAGTCCAACACTCTGAGTAGACTTACATACCTGGAAGAACAAGATCCTTGAAGAACATTGAACAAAATGCTTGAACCCTAACTTTTTCTCCTCTTGAATCCTTGCTCTAAGTCTTGGAAATGATTTTTATAGGAAAGGTCTGAATGGTACTGATAAGGAGCTTAATTGAATCCCAAAATGTCGAGGCTTGGATTGGAAAAAGGTGAGAAAAGACACAAATATCCTTCATTAAAGTTGGCAAAACCGTCTGCAGGTGTCATCTACGGTCCGTAAAAGCCCTCTCATAGAAAGTGCCTAGAAGTCTAGGGGTTTTATGATATTGGGGTCTACAAACACTTCTACGGATCGTGGAGGCTCCTACGAGTCATCTTGTTCAATTGTATAGGAAATATTAAGGGAGTGTTCTCTGAAGTTGGGTCTATGGACACTTCTATGGTTCGTAGACCCTTCTACGGTCTGTATAGGGGCTCGTCATGTACCCTTAGAATTTCTCATTCTCAAGACTTGGTCTACAGATCAGGTCCATGGCCCGTAGAAACTTCTATGATCCATAGCTCCTGGCTTCACTTCTATTACCTGAAGTTCAACTCCAGAAGATCATCTACGGCCTGTGAAAACTTCTATGAGCCGTAGATGATGCTGGTACACGACAACTTCAAAAACATTGAAGTCTTTTGTTGGGGTTTCTGGACTGATCTTAGTTAGAATATTTTGGGGTGTTACAGAAAAACACCAAGGATCTGTCCAAAATTACTTTGACAAAATTATTGAATTCCTTAAAGGCACAAGAACAAGAAGGGTTATGAGAAAATATGAAACTATTGAGAGCATTGCCAAACAAACATGAAGATATTGAAAAATACAAAAAGAAAAACGATAAGAAGAACTTGCCAAGAAAAGGAGAAGGAGAAACTCGCTATAACAACAAAAGCAAAATAGGTAGCTCCAAAGAAAACTAACATGATTGTAAGTTTGTGGAAATAATGGACATGTGTCATACAAGTGTTGAAAATGGATGTTAAATGCAGTAAGTGCAACCAATTTGGGAATGAATCAATCATCTACAAGAATAAATCTCAATAGTATAACGCAGATACCCAGGTGGTTAATGAATAGGAAGAGGATCAACTCTTTATCACATCATGTTTTGCAAGCAACATTTCAAGTAAGTCTTTGTTGATCGATAGCGAATGCACAAATCATATGACTTGTGATAAAGATCTCCTTATAGACTTGAAGCCTACTGGAGTCTTAAAATTTAGAATAGGCCATGGAGATAATATCCTATCAAAAGGAATGAAAATCATTACAATTGAAACACAATAAGGTACTAAAATAATTTCTGATATTTTTTATATACCCAACTTGGACCAAAACTTGTTAAGTGTTGGCAAATTATAAGAAAAAAATTTCAAATTGTATTTCGAATATAAGTGTTACTTGATCAAGGAGGCCTCAAGACAAGAATTGTTTAAATTCAAAATGAGAGGCAAAAGTTTTTGATTAATCCATCAGATGAAGAGCAGATGGTATATTCAGCAAAAAAAATATTGTTGAGCTATGGCATAAGAGATTTGTACACTATCATTGCCAAGGACTTCTTAAAATGCAAAAAGTGAAGATGGTGGAGAACATTCCTAACCTGAGAGTGATTTCTACAAATTGTCACGCTTGTCAATTTAAAAAATAAAGCCAACTTCCATTTCAAAAGGCAACATAGAGAGCGACAAAAAATTTGCAGTTCGTTCACATAGATATTGGAGGACTATCTTTACTACGTTATTTTATTCATGATCTGATCCGGATGTTCTAAATTTATTTTTTTAAGTTCAACTCAGAAGTTAAGAGCATTTTTTGGAAGATCAAAGAGAAAGTGAAAAATAAAAGTTTCTACAAAATTCAAATTACGATATGACAACAACAAGGAGTATACATCTCATCAATTAGATCTATTATGTGAGGAATCGGGGATTGAACGTCAACTTAAAGCTCCCTATACTCTAAAATAAAATAGAGTTAGTAAAAAAAGAAATAGATTTATTGTGGATATGGTAAGATGTATGTTGTATGAAAAGAATTTGCCAAAATTATTTTTGGTAAAGAAAACAAACCAAGTTGTGTTCCTACAAAATCGACTTTCCTCAAAGGTTGTGAAAGATCAAACTCCTTTTGAAGCATGATATGAATACAAGCCTCTAATGTATTTTCTTAAAGTGTTTGGTTCTCTTTATTTTAACTATGGTCCTTAGATTAAACGAGATAAACTAGACAAAGAGATTATTTCGAATATTTTTATTGGGTACAATATTATTTTAAAGACGTATAAAATATTTAAATCAAAAGTTCAGAAGATAGTTATCAGTAGAGATGTCCACTTCATAAAACATGAATAATAAAAATAGAAAGACTCAAAAACATCATTCAAAAAAAACTCATGGTTAAACAAAAAGGAGGATAACCCACCAATTAGGGGAACCCGATTGCTCTCAGACCTATATCATAGATGTAATGTTGTAATAGTGAACCTGCTAACCCTGAAGATGATCTCAATGACCCCAAATGAAAAAATGAGATGAAGGAGGAGTTGCTTATGATGAAAAAAAATACATGATAGCTTGTTGAAAAACCTCAAGACAAAAAGGTTATTGGAATAAAATAATTATTTCAAACCAAGCTAAATATTGACGGTTCACTCAACAAGCATAAAGAAAGGCTTGTAGTTTAGGGTTATGCTCACAATCAGATTGTTTCTTACTATTTCTGCACAATGTGGCTGAAAAATGCATTAGATGAATGTCAAATCAGTATATTTTTAATGGAATTCTTGAAGAAGAAGAAGAGCAAGCTCAAAGTTTCATTGTAAAAGGAAAAGAAGAGAAACTTTACCGACGACATAAATCTCTTTATGGCCTAAAACAAACACCAATAGTTTGGTATAGTCGAATAGATGATTATTTGCTTGGCCTCAATTTTAAAAAAACAAATCTTGTAGAATTCACATTGTGTTTGTGTGTTAAGCATAATAACAATGAGATTCTTGTTGTTTCTCTCTATGAGGATGACCTTTTGATCACAGGGAGCGTGCAAAGTTTATTGGTGAGTTCAAACAAAATATGATGCAAGCTTTTAAAACACTAAGCACTTCAATATCAAAATTTTCTTCTTGAGAGAAGTGCAAAAAGATGGAGACATGACTCTTATCTACTGCAAGATGGAAGAACAATTGACTAATATATTTTCTTTACTAGTCAGCAAATTCGAGTTTCTCAGACAAAAAAATGAAATTTACAGTTTTCAAAGCTAGGCGGAATGCTAGGAATTTACCTTTGAACTGTAGTAAATTTATTTAAACTACTTTAGTTTTTAAACAAGACTTAATCTATTAGCCGTTAGCCATTTATTCCTATTATTTAGGAGTTAGTAATATGCTAGGATCGTGTTTTACCATTTTATTTTATTTCAAGTCTTAGAAATATAACATGAAGATATCATTAAAAGTATTCTTATAGTACTATACTTCTTTGCTTTCAAATATACTTTTGTTCTTAAAACTACCTATAGAGATATTACTTTTACATATGACTATTTTGTTGAAAAGAATTTTTGTTGCCTGTAAATATTGAAAAGTAACCCTATTTATTGATGAATTAAATCTAGATTATTCAGTTAACGAGTCATAACCTGATGCACTCAACATGGTTCTTTATTTTTCTTTTGCTTTCAAATAAATATGAAAAGAAAAGTATTTAAAAAAAATATATTTTTACCCAATTTGTCCAATAGTTTGATAGGTTATTTTAAGAGAAAATTTAACAAATGACTATCCTTTAAGCATAATTAGAGATCTATATTTATAGTTTATGTATTTACAATTAATAGATATTGTTTGAGATGCTCAAAAAATATCTCTTTTTCCTCTCTCCTCAATCTTACTCTACTCTTTCCCTATCTCTCTCACCTCTCTTCTCTCTCTCTCTCTCTCTCTCTGCCCTCTCTCTCTCTCTATCCCTCTTTGTCTCTTTGTATTTTATATTTTCACATCTCTCCCTCTTTATATTTATTTTAACCTCTCTGTATATATATATTGAGTTATCATACGACTGTATTCGTTGTATTGATACATGATGTTAGGTCATATCTTCTCTCTCTGTCCCTTTCTCTTCGTATTTTTGTAAGACCCCGTAAGTCAGAAAGTTGAAACCAAGGAGAAAAGTCTCAAAATTTTGAACCCATCCAGGTGAACGAGCCCTTCTACAGCTCATAGGGCCTTCTACGGCTTGTAAGGTGGGGTTTTCGCGACCCTTCGAGAAGAAAATTGGAGTTACCTTCAGGAGAGGTTCTACAACCTTCCAGGATGAGTCATTCTCGAGAAAATGGGTCATAGAAATACCTCATAATCTAAGTTCAGAAGCCAAGTTTCAAGTACCCCTCAGGGCCAATTCTACGAACTTGCAGGATGGGTCGTAGAAGCTCAGACAGATCGTATGGACCACCCGTCACAAAACTTTAGAGACTTAAATTTTACAGATTTTCAGACCTGCAGAATAAGCCTTGAGAACGGACCATTCTTGGGAGGACGGGTCATATCAATGGTCATTCATAAACATTCAAAGACTTGAATTTTGCAGATTTTCGGGACCAACTGGATGAGCCCAAGGAACAGGTCATTTCCATGAGGAAGGGTCGTATAGACGAGTCGTTTCTAAACTTTAGAGACTATGTTTTAAGCACTTTTCTCAGGCATGCAAGACAGGTCATTTGCACAACTCATCGTTATGACAATGACCCATAGAAGGGTCCCGTAGGGCCAATTTTCCAGATTTAATAAGGGGAAATTGTGTCTTTTTCAAAGTTCGCTTCAATAAACCTAGACACTTTTGTGGCCAAGTTCAAAGTCTGAAAACACTCTTCTCTTCAAGACCTCCCTCCAATTCAATTCATTCTCTCAAAACTTCTAAGGTAAGAACTCACAAGGTCCCTCAATGTTTCTCTCCAAATTCAAGGTAGGGTTTCCAATTTCTTCAAGGTTCTTTTTCAATTCTTAGTGAATTCAAGCAAGGTATGTGGGTTGTCATCCATGGGTCCATCCACCCATGGATCCCAAAGGTTTTCTCAACCTAGTATTTCCATTCCAAATGATGAAATCTTATGGGCTTTTACATGATAATTCCAAATGCATATATTATGGTATATTTGAAGTTTATTTACTTAAATTGAGATATATTGACTCTACATCTCATGTAATGAATGGTTTTGTTAGGGTTCTTATATGAGGGCTTGAAAGGTAGTTTTAAAGTGTATATGGTGGGTTGTTTTAAGATGTTTCATATGATGCATCTCCATAACTCTCATGCATTAAATATATTTGAAAGTTATATGAAATGAACCCACCTAGTCTTCTTATATAGAAATGAAGTTGAATTGAAAGTTTTGACTCCAAATGAAAGTTTATGAAGCAAATGCCTATGTTTAAGGGAGTCTTTATGAAATAATTGCACGATGATGAAAGGGCTTTTAGCTAAAAGAAGGATTCAATGTGAAAGGACAATTCTCACATATTTGAATCAAATGAAATGTTGTAATGAGTTATTCCATCGATAATAATTTAATGTCTAAAGTTATACAATGCTTATGTTATTATGATATTTAAATATTATTCTGTCGGATTGACCTAGCACCGAATGTAACATGTAAATGGGGGTTCGACCTAAGGGTTCCTTAAGAAAAGTCTCATGTTGCATTAACTATGCGCCAACATAGAAGCCCTTGTAGGCTATTTAGGCTAGTGGATCCACAATTAGCTCTTAAAGTAAAAGTTAAAGAAATGATTAAAGTTGACAGAGTTCTACCCGGCAAGTAGTCTCCCCGTACTAATGTAGGGGTTATACTGGATTCCATGTAATAGATCGCATGGTCTTAAATATCGATTAAGGTCGCCTTTCTACAAATTGAATGTTTTAAGGATTCATATGATGATTTCTCATGCATGTATTCACTTATGCATATTGCCCAGAGATGTCTCTCTCTTATGTTCTTTATTTCATAGCACACTCACATACTTAGTACATTCAAAGTACTAATGCATACTTTTACCTACATGATATCACCATGTAGGTACCAGCGTCGTTCCATACTCTTCTCCTCGTGGCTAAGTTGAGTGTTAAAGGCTACCACTTTAGTGAGTTCCCATATTTCGGGAACGACACTCCTACCTTATCTAACTTATGTTATGCTTAGACACTTAAATTAAGTTTGGTATTTTGACTTAATCTTGAGGGTGAGCTAGGGATATAGCCTACCCCCGCCAAGTCTTAATGTAGAAAGTATTGTTGGACATAGTAAAGGGGGTTATGTTTCCTTATATCCCTTATGTTTTCCCTCGATTTGTTTATCATTACCAATGAAATGCTTAATGAATGCTAAGAGGCATGGATGAGGTACCTCCGAGTTTCTCATTCACCGTGTCATGTGTAGGCCCTAGGCTTGGATCGTGATAAACTTATTGAGTCTATATTCAAAGTGGATCCTAAGAAAATAGAAATGGTCAAGAATTGACCTAGACCATTGTCTCCTTCGAACATTAGGAGCTTATTGAGTCTATTCGGTTACTATAGAAGGTTCGCTCAAGGATTTTCTTCCATCTCATCTCCTATAACAAAGTTGACTCAAAAGAAGGCGAAATTCATATGGATGGATGAGTGTGAAAGGAGTTTCCAAATCTTGAAAGATCAATTTACCTCCGCTCCTATTTTGACTATACCAAAATGATTAGAAGGGTTTGTGGTTTATTGTGATGCTTCAAAGACTGGTTTGGGTTGTGCCTTAATGCAAAATGGTAAGGTCATAGTTTATGCTTCTAAGAAATTGAAAGTGCATGAGCGTAACTACCCTACCTATGATCTTGAGTTGGCGACCATGGATTTTTTTTTGAAACTTTGGCGGCACTACTACTATGGGTATATATAGATGTATATACCGATCATAAAAGCCTTCAATATGTGTTCACCCAAAAGGACCTCAATCTAAGATAGAAGGTGGCTAGAGCTCCTCAAGGACTATGACATGAGTGTGCATTATCATTTGGGTAAAGCCAATGTGGTTGCCTATGCCTTTAGTAGAGTGTCTTGGGGAGTGTGGCCCATGTTGATGAAGGAAAGAGGGAGTTGATTAAAGATGTTCACCAATTGGCTAGTTTTTTTTTTTTTTTTTTTTGTGGGAACAGACCATACACGAGGCTCCCACCTCTCATGCGCGGCCAGGGGTTGAGCCGCTCACCCCCAAGCTGTATTATACATAAAAATAGAAAGATACACGGAGGGGGGCATAAACCTAACCTCCAATCCTATGGTGGTTCATAAGCCGATATTCCTAATAAGGTCAATCAGCTCATCCCCGATACAAGCACACAAAAAAGGATCCTAGAAACTATGCACCTAAAGGAGAGGACTCCTCTCGATACAAAGAAACTAGAAAAACATAAATAAGGGAGACTCTCCCTTTACATAGTAAAGGAAAAATCTAAATATAAAAGGAGATAATCTTCATAAAAGCTATATATACAACAAAATTTTAGCGTAAACGAGAATCATCAAAGAACATGACTAAAATTATAACATGGGGAATCACAAACACTGCAATTGGGTGATCAATCCAAGGATGCAAAACAAAGTAGTAGATCATGGAGGCTTCTTAATCCGTTTGGTCTTCCTCCGCCTAAAGCTAGGTAGGCCGATTCTATCTAGCATGTAGTATCCTCGAATACCACGAGGTAGCTGCTGGAGGGTAGTGTAGTGGCTTGGAATGGTAAGAGTGTGACTGTGCTTGGAGAGAGCATCCGCAGTGAAGTTTGCCTCCCTGTATACATGTCTGCAAGAAAAGAAGGCAAATAATTTGGTAATATCAACAAGGTCATGAGTTACCTGGTGAAGGCTCCACGGAGGTTTCATCTGGTGATTGATCCATTTAGTGAGCAACTCCGAGTCAACTTCTAGGATAACATGATGGAAGCCCTGTTGAATGCACCATCTAAGCCCATAAGTAGCCGCCTCTAGTTCAGCTTGATTGTTGGTTCCCTCCCCTAGTGGTATGGCATAAGCGAAGAGGAAATTACCCATGTGATCTCTTACAATGCCACCCCCCCAATAGCCCCCGAATTACCCAACGCGCTACCGTCAGTATTTAGCTTAACGAAACCGAGTTGTGGCTTAATCCATGAGACTTGGGTAATCTTCATCTCATGACTACACTTATCTATGTAGGAGATAGTGTGGATCCAGTTCGAAGGCCAATGGATATAGGGGTATGCGATTCTAAGAAGATTAGAGATGTCCTTGAAAACTGCAAATTTCACTCTCGCCAAGCTAGAACTCTTCCCCCCGTATTTGCTCGCGCATCTATTCTTCCACAAATTCCAACATATAAATATTGGGGTGGAGTGAAGGATAAGTTTGTGAGCTTCTGTGCGGTACTTGCGAAGCCACCAGCTCATAATAAGGGGTTTGAGGGGCGTGACTTCATGTTTGATGCCTAGGGAATCTGAGAAGTAGCGCCAAATATTCCTAGCAAATTGGCCCGTGCTGAAAATGTGTTCTATGGTGTCCGGACCTGGGCTGTGGCAACAACAACATGGAGTGGAAACATGGCCGAATGCAACGATCTTTTCCTCCGTGGGCAGCTTGCCTCTAAAAGCCCTCCACAGCAAAAAAGAGCATTTAAAGGGTATGTTTTTGTGCCAAGTGTAGTGGTCGGAGAGTGTCTTGGTCTTGTGTTTCCTCACAAGCTTCCATGCCGAAGAGCAGGTGAAGCTTCCATTGGTATTCAGCTTCCAAATGGCCTGATCTGGTTTGTTTTCTTGCGTTTGTAGTGTGGTAGAAGTTATGAGAGTAATGAGCTACGCTGGAGCCAACTGATTTAGCATGTCGATGTTCCACTGCCCATCTATAAGAAAATCAGCCACCCTAGCATTGTTCGCTCTTCCCAGCTCGTGTCTATAGTTTGCTAATGGTCCGACACCTAGCCAGTCGTCCCACCAGAAACAACACGAACCCGAGTGTAGCCTCCATTGAATGTGAGGTTCGGCAGTGTGTTTGTTGTGCATCATATGTTTCCACACACGCGACTGCCCAGAATGGAATTTTTTGGTGATGGGGTTGGCTCTCTGACAGTATTTGGCTCTAAGGAAATCACCCCACAGCGTCTGTTTAGCTCTAAATATCCACCACTGCTTGAACTGGAGAGATTTGCAGACATCTGTAGTTCTCTTCAACCCAATACCTCCTTCATCATAAGGATAGCACAGATTTTTCCATGAAGACCAATGGTATTTTTTCTTATTATCCTTCCACCCCCAGAAAAAATCAGCGGTAACTCTCTCAATCTGCTTGAGAGTAGTACTAGGAGGAGTAATGGCTGAAAGAAGGTGAATGGGGAGCGACTGAAGTACATATCTCACAAGTGTAGCTCTACCGCCGTAGCTGAGGATTTTGGAATGCCACCCTCTAATTCTGTTGACAACCTTAGAAACCATGTCCGTGTAGTACATGACTCTCTGCCTGCCAATGTAGAGAGGGCATCCTAAGTAGGTGATGGGACTATGCTTTTGAGTGAAATCTGTAACCTGTTTCACCATATCCACATTGTCTTGGAGCGCATTGGAATGCATCATGAAGTGGCTCTTATTCTTGTTTATAATTTGCCCCGATGTCTGCTCATATAGGGTCAAGGTCTTCATGATAATCTGAAGAGTTTCCCTCCTTCCGGAGGTAAAGATGATAACGTCATCCGCAAAACTCAAATGATTAATCTGTGGGCCTCTTTTCGCCATATGGAAACCCTGGTAGAAGTGGTAGCTATGAAGACTATTCAGCATTCGGGACAGCACCTCCGCTCCTAAAATGAATAAGGCGGGAGCAAGAGGGTCACCCTGTTTGAGCCCTCTGGTGGAGTTGAAAAAACCATGTCTAGACCCATTAACGAGAACGGAGTACCAGTTATTAGACATGATTCGCCAAATCATATCAATAAAGGTCTCACCGAAGCCCATTCTTCTCAGTACCAGACAAGTATAGGACCAGGAGACTCTATCATATGCTTTGGCCATGTCTAACTTGATAACCACATTCTCGCCAATAACAGGCTTCCGGATATCGTGGATAATCTCTTGTGCTAGCATGATATTTTCTGAGATGCTTCTTCCTTTTACAAACCCGGACTGATTAGGAGAAATAAGACTGGGGAGAATGGGAGAAAGCCTGAGGCAAATGAGTTTTGATATTATCTTATTAGTAAAGTTACTGAGACTAATGGGTCTATAGTCAGAGAGCGTGTTGGGGTGATCTACCTTTGGGAGCAAGACTAAACATGCATGAGAAAAAAAACTTAGGCATAACATGGCCACAGAAGAAAGAGTTAACCACTGCAAGTAGGTCCTCCGAAATAATTTCCCAGCAAGCTTGGAAAAATTTTCCATTCATGCCATCCGGACCGGCTGCAGAGTTAGGGTTCATGGAGAAGACCACCTTTTTTAACTCCTCAATGGTAGGCGTGGCTTGAAGGCTTTCATTCTAAGTAGCTGTGATCATTCTAGGAATGCAATTCAAGATGTTCTCCGAAATTGGAGACTCATCACCTGTGAATAGTTTTTGAAAATGATCACAAGCTGCTCTAGCAATGTGTTCGTCGCCTTGAATCAAATCCCCCTCTTCGTTAGTAACCTTGTGAATGAACAGTCGCCTTCTCCTGCCACGAATTAAAGCATGGAAATACTTGGTGTTAGCGTCTCCATCCTTGAACCAATGTAGTTGAGTTTTTTGTTTCAGAATGTTCTCTTCAATTTTAAGAAATCTGGTGTATTCGGCGTTGAGAGCATGCAATTGCATCATGTTCTCTTCATTATTGGATATTATCAGATTTTCTTCGGCACTTTTCACCAATTCTTCATATTCCTTAACCTTGGCAAAAATGTCGCCGAATTCCACTCTCGACCATTTGCTAAGGGTAGAGGATAGCCTTTTCATTTTTTGGTGGAATGACCACATTGGATTCCCCGTCATAGGTATGTCCCAACAGGACTTTACAGTTTCAAGAAAAGTAGGGTTATCCACCCAACAATTCAAGAATTTAAAATATTTAATAAGGGAATCATGTCTAGCATTCATCTCTATTAGTAAAGGGTTATGGTCAGAGCCAGTCGAAGGGAGGTGAGTAACTGAAGTGTGTGGCATAACAGCTAACCAGTTATCGGACACCATAGCTCTATCGAGTCGCTTCCATATTCTTTTATGCATATCTCGTTGATTACACCAAGTGTAGTCTGAGCCATGATACCCCAAATCCATTAGGCCACAAGCTTCGATAACGCTGATAAACTCAAAGCTTTTCTGCATGTTGTAAGGGATTCCACCTAGTTTCTCAGTAGTGGACGTGATGACATTGAAGTCCCCAACTGTGCACCAAGGAAGGTTAGTGGAAGCGTGATGCAAAAGCCTATCCCAAAGTGTCCGTCTAAGAGTATCTTTGCATTTTCCATAAACAAATGTCATGAGAAATGCATTTGGATGCTCTACATGTTTCATCTCACAAGTGATCTGTTGATCGTCAATATCAATAACTTTACAATCAACATCTTGAGTCCAGAAAATCCAAATCTTACCATTAGGATTGCAAGCGGACCTATCCATACCAAGGTTGATTCTAAAGCTTTGTAGATGAGCGTTGTTGGAAAAAGGTTCTAGGATGGAAATTATGGACGTTTGATGGATTTGTTTGAGGAACTTTAGTCTATCTATGACACCTTTGGTATTGATACCTCTAGCATTCCATACAATTGTGTTAATCATTGATGGGTTCTGAGGTTATAGAGCCTAGTGTTTGGTCTACTAAACGAAGCATGCATAGTAGAAATTTTTGGATTATGGTGAATACCTCTAGGTGATAAGCCTTGTTCACTAGCTAGCTGGTTCATCTCATTATCTGTGACTTTGGTAGTGGTTTTGGATGGTGCAAGAGTTCTATTAGACTGTTCAGTAGTCTCTTCTTCATCCTCCAGTTCAACCTCACCTTGAAACTCTTGGTCATATTCATCTTCTGAATGTATGACACCATACTCATCAAATTCATTTGCTAGGGTAGGAGTAGTATTTAGTGCGCAGGGAATGGTGGAGTCTTGTTGTGGATGCATAAAAGGAATAGACTCAATGTTTAGTGGAGTAATAGTGATGGGATCTTCACCTTTAAAATCGGGGCTTCTGATAGGTGTATTTTGGTTAACTAAAACCAACTGCGAGCATGTATTAGCAACTACATCATTGGTGGCTGCAGCAGCTTGATGTTGTTTTAGTTCTTTCCTCTTTCTAGCTTCCTTTCTTTTATGAGTCCTAGAGTTGGATGTCTGTTTGGAATTACTACAGTTGATTTGAGCAGTTGGAGAAACAGTAGCTTCTCCTTGTGTTTTAAATACAAGGTTCGCAGCAGGAAGTTGAGTTAAAGAGGCATAAAAGGCCTGCATTTGTGGGTTTGGGTGTTGCACTTGTTGGGAGACAGGATCGAGGAATTGAACACTTGAAGCATAGCTGAAACTGCAGCCCTTTTCCTGGTCATTTTCAGCACTGTCATTGTGATCTACACCTAGACTTTGGTGCTGAAATGGTATTAGTTTAGAGACCACAACTTGCACACTTTTTCCTTTCAAACTAGGAGTTGAGCTAGCCCCCAAGACATGCAAGTTGTCCTTTAATCCTACAGCTGGAACATGTCCCAAAACCTGCAGGTTTTGAGACTGAGTAGGGGCTGCAGTGTTGCCCATTTCCTGAGTGGAAATAGGAGCAACTAGAGGTCTTGATCCCTGTTCCTGAGTGGCCATATTGTTCATCATATTCTCTTCAAAAATAGCAACTGATGTAACACCCAAAATCTGTAGATTTTCATGCAAACCTGCAACTAAACCACCACCCAAAACCTGCAGATTTTGACTCTGAAGATGAGCTGCATTTATGTCAAATTGTTGATTGAAAATAGGGCCAGCTGCAGGTGTGAATTCTTGCACTTGAGTGTCCCTATGTTTTACTCTATATTCCTTCAGATTAGGGGCTGAAGTAGCACTCAAAACCTGCAATTTTTCATTCAAACCAACAGCTAGAACATCTCCCACAACCTGCAGATCCTGAGGCTGAAAAGGGGCTGCATTGATGCCCATTTCAGGAGTGAAAATAGTAGCACATGCAGGTCTCAATCCCTGTACCTCAGTGGCCCTATTTTGTACACTCTTTTCTTTCACTGTAGCAGCTGCACCAACACTCAAACCAAGCATATTTTCCTTGGAACCAACAGCTGGACAAAGTGAAGAGCGTTCTCCCAAAAACTGCAGCTGGTGCAAATGAATTGAAGCTGCAGTGTTACCTTGTTCCTGTGTGGAACTAGGGGCATCCACAAGCCTCATTTCAGCACCATCTGAGCCTTTAAGATTCTCAGGCAATTCCTTAGAGGCAAGGTCCAGTTTGTCAAGTTGCTGGGAAGAAAAATGCTGAATATTTGAAGTGGTAGCAGGAGCTCTAAAGTCATTCCTAGGGTCAATCCTAAGGTTCTCATGCAAAACATGAGACAAAACCCCCCCTCTGGACACCCCATCCTGCAGGTTAGTTGGCTCCTCCTCAATACCATCCTCACCTCCATCAACTTCGGAATCAGACAATACAGTAAAAATATTATTCGGGGAGCCATGGGGGATTGGGAGCATTGAGTCAATACCTGGTTGATGCTCGCGCTGTCCATTTTGAATTGGACCAGTCATAACAACAGAATTACAATCAAATTGGGGATTGGGGTTTGGGAGCATTGAGTCAATACCTGGCGTCTTTGCTTGAATGGGTTTGTACACCTGTTGAGTATTACCTTGTATCCTTTGGGTGTTCTGCACAGTTTGGGTCTTACCTTTGAAGTTTCTTTGCTTTTGGGTTTGCCATTGGTCGTTTGCTACTTGATTCCTGTTTGGGTTGATTGAGTGCTCCTTCTCCCTGCGACTTCCTTCCTGAGTTGTGGTGGTGGTTTCTTCTAGAGGTACCTGTTGTCTGAAACTTAGAGTGTTAGCTAAAATAATAGGAGTAGAGATCATACCTGTGTTTTTTGGCGACGCATCTTTCTTTGGCTCTTCTTCCTTATCTTTGGCCTTGTTTCGTTCTGCATCTCTTCTGCTGACGTGGCAAGCCAGAGGAGTATGACCTTGGTGTTTGCAGTAGGTACAGTAAAGGGGAACATCTTCATATTCGATGTCCTGCCATCTTCCTTCTCCATTTGGATCATCATTTTCGTCGAATCCAATCCATACACTTTGGATTCTAGGCTTGGTGATGTCCATTTGGATTTTTGCTTTTGCCACGCTCCCCTTCGTCTTTTGCATGAAGGCCATGTCCAAGTGCAACACTTGTCCCACGTCCGCGAGCAGAAGCGTAACAAATTCTTTATGGAAACAATGCCAAGGGAGTTCCGGGAGTATGACCCAAACAGGGAGAATGGGGGTTTCATAATTTGGATCGAAAGTAGGGGTCCAAACTTGAAATCTCATGAATACACCGTCTATGTACATTCTCTTACTGTCTAAAACAGTAGCTCTATCATGTTCATTGTCAAGATCAATATATATATGTCTAGAATTAAAATGGGTGATCTTGACCTTGCCCCTAAGTTCAGTTTGAGTAATGAACTTTTTTCGTATTACCTCCATCTTTGGCATTGGGCTGTAAAACTTGCCTATGAGAGTATACTTACATGATTCAGCCATCTTAATCATGTAGTCTTCTCTCTTAAACATGATAGCCGGACAACCTTGTTTTGTCACCCTTTTTGGGGGTGTTAGCTCAATTCTGGTTGTAGGATCAGCTTGTTTGGCTCTTAGTCTTGTAGCCATGGATTGCTTTGCTATAGGGGGTGGAGGGTGGTTTGTGGTGGTGGGTTGGTTGGTAGGGGGCTTAGTATTAGGAGGTAGCGCGGTGGGGGTTAAGGACACTACCGGATTTTTAGAGTTTTTCGAGTTGAATCTTTGGAAATTGGATGAGATGGGAGGGAATTCTGAAACGGGAGGATGGTTGGTACGTTTGGGATTAGTGGAAGTGCTAAGATTGCTTGGGGTGGTGATACAATCAACCAAAACAGATTCGGGCACGAGAAGACTGTTTTCGGCCCTATTTGTGCAAGTTGGAATTTTAGAATTTGAGTTCGGGGTGCCTAAAAATTGGGATTTTTGATTTTTTTTCATTCGTAATGGTATGTGGGTCGTTTTGGGATTGCGAATTATTTTGGGCGTTCACCGGAATAGCGATTCCGGTGGATTTTTCAATAGTTTCGACACTATTTTTGATGATGGCCTGATCAACATGTTTCCTATTGTTAGGATCCTTAACAGTTTCCTTGTTTTGAATTCCTTGCGACTGATTCTTTTCATGACCACTTTGATTGACAACTAAGGGATTTTGAGTTCTATCATTCCGATCATTTCTTTTGTCATTGGTCATAGCTATAATATTATTCCTAGCAGTAGAACCATAAGCCATTTGTTCGAGTGTATTCACAGGTAGTTGACCATCAACATTATTGTTAATATAATGAAATTGTTCAGATTGAGAGAAATTAGTGGGCTGAGAGGACTTATCTTGAATTTCCGTTGACGACTTACTGTTACATTCCTTCTCCGTACCTTGAATTTCTTGAATTTGTGCTGGAGCATGATGATAGTGATCACACGGTTGTATTCCATTCAATTGTTGCTGTACTTGGTCCTGAAAGTTAATATTTTTCGAAAATTGACATGCTGAACCTGCAACTTCGTGGCTCCTACTGTTCTCAGAGGTCCAAGGGATATTCGAATCCAATGGAGGTGATTCGAAGTGGCGCTCTGAGCTTAGGAGAGGCGCATCAAACTGAGGAACATTCTGGTATAACTTTTGTTTAAAATGAGTCGCCTGAGCCCCTGCGCCAACACCACTTTCTTCACCGGCGATGATTTCTCCGGTGAAGATTGTTCCTACAGCTGCGCCATGACCTTGTGAGCAACCCCCAGTAGGTCCGATGGTTCGAATCTCTCCGGAGCCGCTTCGAATATGAAGGCACGACGGCGGCGACTGTGAGCGGCTTCTTTCAGTGGCTGCCATGTCTTGAATCTCGCCTGAAGTTGTTCGATTTTGGAGGCGCATTTCAGGCGACTCAGATGCTGTTCTCGCATAAATCGCCTGAAGATTGCTCTCAATTTGATTGGGAAAATGTTGTGCATTTTGAATCAATCCAACCTCACTTGAAATTGCATTTTCAGTATCTTTTTGCAGATTCAAAGTGGTATTAGCTGGATTAGAGGATGAGGCTTGTTCTGGTGGTCTGGAAAGCTCCACCGGCGGCGGTAAGGCCATTCCGGCAGACCTGATATTGTGAAGGTGTGTTAGATGAACAGTAGAGAGAGAGATTTAGGGTTCTTCGTTGAGAGAGTTCTTTTCCAAAATCACTTTTTGACTTAAAATGACTTTTCCAATTGGCTAGATTAGGGGTGAAGTTGCGCGGTACTGATGATGGTGGTATGGTTGTCCAGAATGGGTCTGAATCCTCTTTGATAGTGAATGTCAAGTCGAAAAAATACCTTGACCCGACATTTGTCGAGTTAAGGAAGTTGGTGAAGGAAAAGAAGGCAAAGGTCTTTTCACAATGGGGAGATGGGGTGTAATATTACCAAGGTCGATTATATGTTCCGGATGTGGATGGCCTAAGGAGTTTGACCTTGATGGAGACACATAATTCTGCTTACTCCATTCACCCCAGTTCGACAAAAATGTATCGGGACTTAAAAGAGTTGTATTGGTGGGGTGGCATGAATAAGGGCATAGCAAGGTTTGTGTTTGAATGTCCGAATTATCAATAAGTGAAGGCCGAACATCAAAGATTGGGTGGTCTAGACCAAGATATTGAAATCCCTACTTGGAAATGGGAAGAAGTTAATATGGAATTTTTAGTGGGTTTGCCTCACACTCGGAAGCGACATGATTCTATTTGGGTGATTGTTGATAGAATGACTAAGTCGGCTTACTTCCTACTGATTAAGACTTTCTATAGGGCCGAAAATTATGCCAAGTTGTAGATTCAGGAGTTGGTGAGGCTGTATGGTGTGCCGTTGTCCATCATTTTGAATCGTGGCACCCAATTCACTTATCACTTTTGGATATCATTTCAAAGGGGCCTCGGTACTAAGATAAAGTTGAGCACCGCATTCCATCCTCAAACCGATGGGCAAGCCGAAAAGATAATTCAAACACTAGAGGATATGTTGAGGGCTTGTATGTTAGAGTTTAAAGAAAATTAGGATGATCATCTACTGCTCATCGAGTTTATCTATAATAATAATTACTACTCAAGTATTGAGATGGCACCATTTGAGGCTTTGTATGGGAGATGATGTAGATCCCCGATTGGTTGGTTCAAAGTAGGTGAGATGATCTTGTTGGGACCCGACTTGGTACTTGATGCTTTAGATAATGTGAAGATCATTAGAGAAAGGTTGAAGATGGCTCAAAGTTGTCAAAAGTCATATTCTGACGCTAGAAGAAGGGATCTTGAGTTTGATGTGGGTGATTGGGTGTATTTTAAGGTTTCACCCATGAAAGGTGTGGTTCGATTTGGTAAAAAGGGGAAATTGAGCCCTAGGTATTTCACTCACAAGGTCCCTCAAGGTTTCTCTCCAAATTCAAGATAGGATTTCTGATTTGTTCGAGGTTTTTCTTCAATTCTTAGTGAATTCAAGCAAGGTATGTGGGTTTTCATCCATGGGTCCTTCTACCCATGGAGCCCAAATATTTTCTCAACCTAGTATTTCCATTCCAAATGATGAAATCTTATGGGCTTTTACATGATGATTCCAAATACATATATTATGGTATGTTTGAAGTTTATTTACTTAAATTGATATATATTGACTCTACATCTCATGAAATGAATGGCTTTGTAAGGGTTCTTATATGAGGGCTTGAAAGGTAGTTTTATAGTGTATATGGTGGGTTGTTTTAAGATGTTTCATATAATGCATCTCCATCACTCTCATGCATTAAATGTATTTGAAAGTTATACGAAATGAACCCACCTAGTCTTCTTATGTTGAAATAAAGTTGAATTGAAAGTTTTGACTTCAAATGAAAGTTTATGAAGCAAATGCCTATGTTTAAGGGAGTCCCTTAAGGGTTCATTTCGTATAACTTTCAAATACATTTAATGCATGAGAGTGATGGAGATGTAGCATATGAAACATCTTAAAACAACCTACCATATACACTATAAAACTACCTTTCAAGCCCTCATATAAGAATCCCTACAAAACCATTCATTTCATGAGATGTAGAGTCAATATATATTAATTTTAGCCAAAGGAAGGATTCAATGTGAAAGGACAATTCTCACATATTTGAATGAAATGAAATATTTTAATGAGTTATTCCATCGATGATGATTTGATGTCTAAAGTTATATAATGTTTATGTTATTATGATATTTAAATATTATTCTGTGGGATTGACCTAGCACCGAATATAGCATGTAGATGGGGGCTCGACCTAAGGGGTCCTTAAGTAAAGTCTCATGTTGCATTAACTATGCGCCAACATAGAAGACCTTGTAGGCTATTTAGGCTAGTGGATCCACAATTAGCCCTTAAAGTCAAAGTTAAATAAATGATTAAAGTTGACAGAGTTCTACTTTGCAAGTAGTCTCCTCATGCCAACGTAGGGGGTTATGTTGGATTCCATATAATAGCTCGCATGGTCTTAAATATCGGTTAAGGTCACCTTCCTACAAAATGAATGTTTTAAGGATTCATGTGATGATTTCTCATGCATGTATTCACTTATGCATATTGCCCATATATGTCTCTCTCTTATGTTCTTTATTTCATAGCACACTCACATACTTAGTACATTCAAACTACTAACGCATACTTTTGCCTACATAATATAACCATGTTGGGACCGACGTCGCTCCACACTCTCCTCCTCCTGGCTAAGTTGAGCATTGAAGGTTACCACTTTGGTGAGTTCTCATGTTCTGGGAACGACACTCCTACCTTATCTAGCTTATGTTATGTTTAGACACTTAAATTAAGTTTGGTATTTTTACTTAATATTGAGGGTGAGCTAGGGACATGTCTTAGCCCCCACCAAGTCTTAATGTAGAAGGTATTGTTGGACATAGTAAAGGGTGTTATATTTCCTATATTCCTTATGTTTCCGCTCAATTTGTTTATCATTACCAATGAAATGCTTAATGAATGCTAAGAGACTTGGATGAGGTACCTCCGGATTTCTCATTCGCTGTGTCACGTCTAGAGGCTTGGGTCGTGATAATTTTTATATTTTTGAGGTGTCAGACGACTCTATTTGTTGTATTTATGTAGATTTAGGTTGTATCTCATCACTCCTCCCTGTCTATTTCTCTTTGTGCATTTTTATATTATTTGAGGTATCAGACGACTGTATTTGTTATATTCATACGTGCATTTAGGTTGTATTTCTATATTTCCACCTCTCTCACTCTTATATCACTTGTATTCATTCTCTCTTATATTATTCAATTGTTTGATATTATATCAATTGTAGTCAAAACTTTTGTATCACTTGTATTCATGCATTCTTGTATCATTAGTATTCATTCTTTCTTGTATAACTTGTATTTAAAACTCTTATACCACGCGTATTCATTCACTCTTGTATCACTTATATTTATTTGTTCTTGTATCACTTGTAGGTGTTCGCTCTTGTATCACTTGTATTTATCCGCACATGAAATTGTGTTTCGAAAAGAAGAATGAAAAAAGGCTAAAAGGAGAGAAAATATATAATTGGTACGAACACACAAAGTAAAATATAAGAAAAAAAGGCTATAAAGAGAGAGAGGGGGAAGAAAGAATATATAATTGATACAAATACACAAAATAAAATACCAAAAATAGGCTAGAGAGAGAGGAGAAGAGGAAAAGAGAGAGAATATATATATATATTGATATAAACACAAAGCAGAATATATGAAAAAAAACTACATAAAAAAGGCAATGAGAGAAATAGAGGGAGAGAGAGTGAGAGAAAGAATAAATATACAATTGGTACAAACACAAAATACAAGAAAAACACAATAGAGGGAGAGGGAGGGAGAAAAATAAACGAAATATACAATTAATACAAACACACAAAGTAAAATACAATAAAAAAAAGTTTAGGAAGGTGAGAAGCAATGAAAGAGGGAGTGGGAGAGAGTATATATAAAATTTATACAAACACAAAATACGAGAAAAATGGCTATAGATGGAGAAAGTAACGGAGCAAATATACAATCAATACAAACACACAAAGCAATATCTGAAAAAATATTTTAAAAAGAGAGGCTGAGAAAGGAAGAGAGAGCAAAAAAGAACAAATATACAATTGATATAAACATACAAACCAATATATAAGAAAAAAGGCTATAGAGGGAGAGAGAGAGAGAGAGAGAGAGAGAGAAAGAGAGCAAATATATAATCGATACAAACACTTAAAGTGAAATACAAGAAAAAAGGCTATAGAGAAAGAGAGATGAAAAGAGAACAAATATAGAGTCTGTACAAACGCATACAAAAAAGGCTAAAAAATTAGAGAAGAAGAGCATATACAATTAATATAAAAACACATAAAGCAAACTACAAAAAAAATGGCTATAGAGGGTGAAGAAGAGTGACAGAAAGCAAATATACAATTGATCATACGAAGCAAAATACAAGAAAAAAAAACAAAAGAGGGAAGAGGGAGAGAGAGAGAAAGAAAGGAAGAGAGGAGAGCGAAATTTGGAGAGTTGTGCCAGAAAAAGTAAAGTAATAGGTACACTACGTAATTTTTTTTAAGTGTAATTATGTACACAATAAATAGCACATATTTTGCTATACTATACAACTCTATCTTTGCTATACTATATAACTCTCTCTTTGCTATACTATATGTAGGTTGTAATTTTCTCATAATTAAATGGGTTGCTGGCCCAAATTCAGTTAAACAAATAAAGAAATAAAATATGCACTTGAACAGTGTAGATAATTATTTGATCATTATATGTGTGTATTTTGTAATTATGTATGAGGTGTATAACAATATAAAAGTGTATTTATACGCTTTTATACATATTTAATAAGTCTATATTTGGGCTAGTTTCAAATATATATGATAAAACAATTAATTTACAACAAATATAGTCATATCTTATTTATATAAAAAATAATCAAAAGTCATAGTATACACCAACTATATACTATAACTTGCCAAAAGCCACAGAAAATAGGCACTGATTATACAATATAGCTTACTTATACATGAGTTATACACTAACTACACATTGTGATACACACAAAAAATAACTTTATTATACATGAAGTATTCATTGATAATACATTAAGTATATATTGACTATTCAATCTCGATCAACTCAAAATCACTTCTAAATAATCTCAAAATTTTAGATATGAAATCCTCTCGATGTTTTGAGTCTTTTGATATATAATTCGCTCAAAACGATTTAAGTTTGCAATACGTCGAATTTAAAAAAAAAATAAGAAAGAAAAAGAAGAAGATGCCGCAGCAACAGCGAAGAAGGAGAAGCAACAGCAACAGCGAAGAAGAACCAAGAAGAAGGCGGCAAGAAGAAGAAACAAGAAGACTGGCCAAATTTGTAGGGCAAAAGTGCCGAATGGTCATTTATTGTAATAAATGGCTTATTTTTTTAAGTGGAGTATTTTTGGTGTAAAAATTAAGAAATATAACCTAATGGATATTTTGCCTAATTTGCCCTTTATATATTGTATGCAGTTAGTATATAATGTTGCATAAGCACTGTTGCCAAAAAAAATGAGCTATGCAAGTGTAATGCAAAATTATAAACTATGTAGATGTAATTATTCTTACTAGACAATATATTTTTGTAAAAAACTCAAAACAATATCGCTCATCCAAAGACCCATCATTAAAATCGGTACCGTGTTTATTTCAACTAGTTTTTGACCTCAAAATTAAAATCAATAATCCTGTCTGTTTTTACAATCTCTTCCTTCACTCATAAACTTAAGGTTTTTAATGAATACCAAAGTTGACATTTTATAAGATTTGTGCAGGTGTGTGAAGAAGGCTATATGTAGGGTTTAAACTTGGAAAGAAAATTAGTCGAGGAAGATGATAAATAAGGGATTAGGATCAGATAGTGGTGAACGACAAAGATGTGACTGTAAAAGCAGTGCACACTTTTCCCCCCAAAACGTTGTGTTTCGTAAAATTTTGTTATGTTGGGTAAATAAGGAAGACTGTTGTTCTGATTGTTGACACTTGAAAAGGTTTAACATCACAAAGGAAAAAACGACTAACTCTAGTCATAGAAGTAGAGAAACATATCATTTGCCACGTTTCTTCTCTGGCGATAAAACAAAGATACAAAAGATCACATGAACCAAAAGGTCAACATGGATAGCCATATTGCCCAACATTAGACATGGCTAATTAAAGTACTCTGGGTGCAAGTATATAATTTAGACGCAGATACCACCAATATTCAATCAGTTCAAAGTATTTGGAATACCAAACATAGATATATACACACATATTAGTGCTTAGTTCTTTAAGAAGTTCAAAGATTGAACTTACTCCTACATCTGTCTACAGATGTTGAGTAATGGGTTCCAGGTATGAAAGCAAAACAAGAACTAGAATTCATGTTTCTGGAAAGGAGTAACTAGCCAAGAGGCAACCCCCTTCCCCCACCTAAAAAAACAGATGTACTGAGTATTCAAATTAGCAATCCCCTTTAGGACCCCGTAACAAGATTAGCCATACCTCCAACCGAAATTGTAAAACAGAACCATCTTTCAAAGACATAACAAGAACTACAAGCTGACAAGGAAATGAAGCCAGACTTGAAAATAAAGGACACTCATCTGGGTTTCAAATGTGGAAACCGCGACTACGAACAAGAACCTTCTCCATGTAGGAGCAACATCAAAACCAGAACAAAATTAATGGACCTCTGTCACTGAACTCAAGAGTATCTAACAACTCCCCATCTAAAAGGACATTTAATCCCTCCTCCAGCAATCCTTGCCGTACACGAGCAATTAGTGGTGTAATAACTTGCAGAAGGATTGTCGCTGTCCAAAATGCTTTCTCAAATTAATTATGTTTAAATGCACCCAAACTAGCAAAGAGACCCAATCATGTACCAAAAAAGCCATTTGAACAAAGGCAGCCTGTCAAAAGGTTAACATCATTAATACTGTAAAGCTGCAAATTAGGAACTGACTAAATGGAGGAATAATGCAATACATTACCCGTTTTAACTCCCATTAACTGTTATGTGATTCTAAGAGAACAGAACAGGAAAACCACTTCTAATTCACCCTCGCTTCCCAATTTGACATGAACAAGCTTATGTACCACAGAAATTTTATGGCCAATACAAATTTCTGGCCATTCATCAGACCCATCAATCACCACAAAATTTCAGAGGTGCAATGGTGAACGCAAGAGACCATTATGATTCCAGCAGCAAACAACAGTATTCTACTTTCCAAGCCAACAAAGCAAATAACCAGCAGCCATAGTAGCATTCAAAAGTGTGAGATCACATTCAAAATCGCAAATTAAGCACGCATAAGATCCCAATCAATCCATACTATAGAACATTTATGGACATAGAATAGTAGATTAAAGTGCCAGGTTTCATGAGTTCAAAAGATCGATCCACTTCTGCTCACAGGCAACAAGATGCCATGAGACATACTTCAAACCCTCTGTATCCAGCTTGGTTGGCGCCTAGATCTTCAGCTGCAACCGACAGGATAAAACTTCAGTTACCACAATTAAATGAGTCCATGAATATCGTACAGTGAAAATCAGAAAGTCCAAAATACCTACGCACCTTAAAGCATTAACCAGCGCGAGAGCCAGAACCCCGACGATCGTATGGCCCTGAACGATCACGGTTGTATCGTTCACCTCCCCCATGTCCACCACCATCCCTGATGCTGCGGTTTCCAAAGCGATCTCCATTTCTTTCAGGTCCATAACCACTACCTCTAGAACCACCACCTCTGCCACCACCATACCTATCATCTCTGCCACCATACCGACCACCCCGACCTCCTTCACTAGGGCATTCTCTAGCAAAGTGTCCTAGCTTGCCACAGTTAAAGCACTCTCCACCACCAGATTCCCGCCCACCTCCATATTCACGATTACTACGACTGCGATCACGACCTCGATCTCGGTCGCGGTCATGGGGTCGATCACTATCATAATCTCTACCTGAACCTTGTTGAGTCTGGGCTTTGTCCACAGTAATAGCACGGCCATCCAAATCCATCCCATTCATTGCTTCGATGGCTTCTTCCATTGCTTTCTTTTCATCAAATGTAACAAAACCAAATCCTTTAGATCGGCCAGAGAACTTGTCAACTACTACCTGAACCAAACAGAAAGAGAGTTTAGACAATATAGATGTGGGGCATGTTTAAAATCAATATCCAAATAAAGTGCGAGAAAATGGGAAACAAATAAGGAAAAGGAAAGAGTCGAAGAGGTTGTCACAGTGTTGCCATAGACTTAACCAGAAACCAAAATGTATTCTGCAATATTTGTCAGTAAAGTGCTCACAACATGACTGTAGCATATCACTGTTTATTACCGCACTGAGATGTTTGTGTCGCTGGTGTTTTCATGCAGTGGCTGAAATTGCATCTTCCAAAGTAAAATGAATTGGTTCTTTCCTACAAGGCCCCGGAGTTCCAATTATGACTAGGATGAACTATCCTACAGGCTTCGGAGTGTTAGTAGTTAGTTCTTGCTAAGACCACTGATCCTATAAGTTTGTAGTATTTCAGTCCATCAATCTAAGAAAGGAAACTGATGCTTTTCCAGAACTCCCAGACTGTATGTGGGATGCACAGGTTTTCTATTCAACAAATACAAAGCTACAGGTCTTATCAAAAAGACTATCGAGTATCTCACTTATAAATAGACTCTAGCAAGCTCTTGTAGCTACTCACATTCACTTCTTCTTTTTCCAATAAGTAGTTACTCATTTAATAAACGGTTGAGCATGTATTTTTCCTGCTCATTTTGCATTTTAGTGCTCTTTAAAAAAGATCCTCCAGCCAATTTCAGGGGGGGGGGGACCTCAATTTTCTGTGGTTTTCCCTTGAGTATGAGAAGGGAGTACAGCACTATGTGTAAATAAGAAAAATAATAGTACATAACACGCTACAACAATCAATGTGCAAGAGCTCTAGGAGAAACTGTTTTCATGATAAGAATGAAACTAACACAAAAGAGGTTAAAAAATAGTTTCTATTGATTTCAGGCAAAAACAGGCATTGGGAAAGGAGATTGTACCAGAAAAATATTAAAGATACCACTTTCTCTTATAGAGGTGGGATTAAAAAGGCAAGAATGGACCAACCTAACAGTTTGCACAACAGAAATACAAGTTGGGTGTGCATAGGAGGTGGGGGTGGGAGAAAGAAGCCCAAACAAATAGAAGAATAACAAGACAACCAGTAAAGAATAACTAATTGTTACCTTTGCAGCAAGAAGATTGCCAAACTTCCTAAATGCGTCCTTTAGCCCTCGATCCGATGTTGACCATGATAAGTTACCAATGAAACAGCGGTACTCATCATCCTCCCCCATTTTTCAAACACCTTTTTCCTACTGAAAAGGAAATACATGGAGAGAAAGATGGATGGGGGGGAGAGCGGATGAGGAAAATCAAGAATGAACCAGAGGTGGAACACATCAAAGCTAAATTAACATAATGTTGTTATAGCACGTCCTGTTTATACAGTTTTTACTATGAGACCCGTTGTCTTTTCATTACATGACATTCAGTCTCAAATAGACAAATTAAAAAGTGCTCCAAGTAATCATCAACGGTGTGGGTTCCTAATTACTGATCTATTGGACAAATTTTGAAAATATAGAGACTACAAGACAAAAGTATCATGCTTTGGTCTAGTTAAAATGAATATCATGTCTCCGCTTATCAAATATGTGCCTGTGTGAACATACATATCATGTTATCCTATTCATTTATGTAATTTCATCAATGTTATGACACTTTGTTTTGGTACAAAGTTCTGAGTTTAGCAAAATGTAGCTTCTAGAAATCTAAATTGAATGGAGAATAATATGATTTAAAGTTGAAAACTACAAGCAAATAGAAAAGGGGCCGAAAGTAGGAGCACCAAAGTTCAAACAAGAATTCACTCATGTCTTATAAAATGATATTGTAGAACCTAATATCTATTGGACCGTAAAGCAGCCAAGCCCAAATGATCAATCCCAAATAGAAATTCAAGACACATTCTGAAATAAAAAGAACTCGAAAGCTTGCAAACAACCAATACTTCGGCCCTAATCTCCAGAAAGAAAAGAAACAAAAAACACCAGCCTGGTATGTTAACATCTATCGACCCCTTGAAATTCATAACATACAGTTCACCAAATAAAACAGTATCCTGCTGAAAAAAAACTTGCTATTAAGCATCTAAAAAAACAAAAGATTTGCATTATTTTTAACATAAAAAAATAATTAAAAAAAAAATTTACCCAGTACGGCGTACACCCTACTATCATTACATCAAACTTTCAATATTGACACAAAATATTTGAATCATGAGAGAAATTTGTGTTTCTTAAATGCATGTCTTAAAATGGGTTGGACCAATGAATGATTCAACCTATCACAAGTTTGTTTGGATCAAAAAGAAATTGTCGGAACAGATGAGGAGTGGGTCACACACTCATAACCTAAGTTGCTCGGACTCAGGTGAGGGTATCTAATCTGCGTGCGGATCTAAAGGTCAGATTCTTCCTCCCATATATGGATCCAAGTGCGGATATGGGTGTTGGGGTACAACATATATAAAGTATATATCTCGATTAATTAGAGATATTGAACTAAAACTAATAAAATTTAATTCTTTATAAGCACCTAATATTTTATTCATAAGATATGTGGTATAAGCAAAATGCACCGGGCTGACCTTTTTATATCCCAGGATCAAAATCATATTTTTCTTAAGCACCTAATGTAGCCTAAGTTGAAACTAACCATTTGGGCGGGTTGATCTGGAGTAACCTATATTAGTCTTCTGTTAACATTACATGCAACCAACCCAATTCAAGATTGGATGTTTGGAGAGCTTTATACATTTATGGATCAAAATTGATACCAGTACTAGACTATCCAGTACTGGTATCAATTTCAGTCTGCGGGCACAAATTGAATTTGTTGACAAACAAGAGAAACAAAAATAATAATTAAAAAAAATGAATCAAACATTTCTAGGTCAAAAAATTACACAAATAGCAACAAACCCCAATCGAACATATGGGGAAAAAGGAACTGGTAGTGTGATTGAAGAGTTAAAAATTGATTGATACCTTGAAGAGTGAAGAGGCGCAGAGGAGCAAGAGAGAGAAACTTTAGCGTTTGAGGAGGGAATATTTAGGGTATTATGCATCGAGATGTAGGAGGATCTATTCCCTCTTGCACTCATCCTTCTTGACCCGTAACGACCGCTTCCTAGGGTTGGTAAGTTAAATGTTAATGGGACCGAGGTTGTTTGGTAGATTGTATTAAAAGAAATATTCGTCAATAATTTTATATATTATTAGTATTTTATTTGGTATATTTTTTTAGTTTATGTATAATTAATATTTACATTATTTTTTTGTTGCGAAAATTATGCGGTATGACAAACTTTATTATTATATTATATGGTATGAGTATAGTTTAAAATAGTTACAACTCACAGCAAACATATTTACTATGACAAATCTCGCTACCAGATATATCAGTTTTAATTATATAATTTTTCTGACAAATATACATATACAATTCGACAGATATACATATAAAATTCATCATTCGCCTCTCTCCTCCCTCTCTCGATCTCGCTTGCCTCTCTCTTCCTCTCTCTCAATCTCACTTGTCAGATATACAAATACATATGTATATCAGTTATATATATATAATTTTTTGATAAATATATATATACAATTCGACAGATATACATATACAATTCGCATCTCGCTCGCCTCTCTCCTCCCTCTTTCGATATCGCTCGCCTCTCTCCTTTGCTCTCTCAATCTCTCTTGTCAGATATACAAATACATATGTATATCAATGTTTGTATATTTTAGTAGACAAATAATTAGTAGGTATATCTTTTGTATAATTCACTACAACATTTGTATAATGACAAAATTTGTATTTGCTATTATAAGTAATTATGAAAACTATACTCATATGGAGTAATTATGCTTAAAATATTTGTCATATATGAAAATTCTCCTTTTTGTATGGTTAAAAACTCAATTGTTCCTTAATTTTATTTACATCTTTGACATCATATTTGTGGATAAATCTTTTAAAAATAATTATACAATGCATGATTAATGCATTACTAATGCAATAATTACAAATACAATAATTACTAAATACCTTATTTAGTATTATTTTTATACACTCTACGAAACGATCCCTAAATATTGCATACAATTTTCTCTATATATAAATTATTGTTATGTATGGATGTATCTATCCAAGTGGGACCCACCCACTTGAATAGTTGGGCAAGTTAGGCAATAAATTAACTCTTCCTTATGCCTATATAATATGCACATTCTGTGCAAATGAAGGTGTGAAGATATACAGAAAACACGCACAAAGAGCAATTACTTTCTCCTCCTTATTTCTCTTAATCTCTATTGTTATTATTTTCTCCTTCTTAAATTATTAATCTAGTCTATTTTACAACACGTTATCAGCACGAAACTCTGCTATTTATTCAAGGTAACAAAAATGGTAAGTTTTATTTAATTTTATTTTTATAAAATGGCAAATATTTTAAAACTTAAATTTAGTGCTCTTGATATTTCTGAAAAAGGCTACTCATCATAGGCACTTAATGCCGAAATTCATTTAGAATCAATGGGTCTGGCAGACACCATTAAAGATGACAATATGACATCTAATCAAGACCGTGCTAAAGCCATGATATTTCTCCATCACCATCTTGACGAGGGGCTAAAATTACAAATATCTCACATTAAAAGACCCCCTTAAATTGTGAAAAAATTTAAAAGAAAAATATGACCACCTAAAGTTGGTCATGCTTCCACAAGCTCGTCATGATTGGCTAAATCTGAGATTAATGAATTTCAAAAATATAACTGAATATAATTCTTCTCTGTTTAGAATTATAGCTCAGTTAAATTTATGCGGAGAAGAGATCACTGAGCAGGATAAACTGGAAAAAACATACTCCACATTTTCACCTGTGAATATGCTCCTGCAGCAGCAATATCGCAAAAAAGAATTTAAAAAATATTCTGAATTACTTTCTCACCTTCTGATTGCTGAACGCCACAATGAACTATTAATGAAAAATCATGATAGTCAGTCTGTTGGTTCTTTGCCCCTCCCTGAAGTGAATCAGGTAAATTATAACCAACGAGAAAGAAGCCATGACCCCAGTCGTGGTCGTGATCAAAGAAGAAATTTTAATCATGATACTCGGCTGGCACCGAGAAATAATCAGCAATATAAAAGGTAGAGTAAAAAGTCAAAAGCTTTACCGAAGAAAAATTCAGAAAGTGTATGCCATAGATGTGGAGGTGTGAGGCACTGGTCGCGGGCTTGCCGGTCATCAAAACGTTTGATTCAACTATATCAGGCATCTTTAAAAAGGCAGAAAATAATCCAGAAACAAATTTTATCTCTGAAGATAATATTGAGCCCATGCATTTGGATGTAGCTGATTTCTTTAATTTTCCAGACGAAAATATGAATATTGACAAGACTAATAATATGTAAATATTTTTCTTTTTATCTGTATTAAATATGATGTTTGTATTTTCCTAGTCAATGTAAATAAATAAAATTTGTGTAATATACCATGTGTTAATACTTATTTTATTTCTTATTGAAAAAAATATGAAAATGCCTCAAATCTTGTTTGGATCAATGATAAATCAAGAGGATATTTGTGTAATTGATAGTGGAACAACTCATGCTATTTTTAAAGATGAGAAATATTTTTTCAATTTACTTAGAAGAAAAGCTAATGTTACTACAATATCTGGTAATTCAAAAATGATTGAAGGTTTCGGAAGAGCTACTATAATTCTGCCTAAGGGGACAAAAATTGTTATAGAAGATGCAACTAGACATCCGTTAAAGAACTAGAAGATTCTTACAAATGATGAATTTTCATGTGCTGCTTGTTATCAAGGCAAATTAATTGCCAGACCATCGACCCTGAATGTTGGCATCGAATCTCCTAACTTTTTAGAGCGTATACATGAGGATATATGTGGACCTATTCATCCACCTAGTGGATTGTTTAGATATTTTGTGGTCCTAATAGATGCATCATCTAGATGGTCTCATGTGTGCTTATTATCATCTCGCAACCTGACGTTTGCGAAGTTGTTAGTACAAATAATAAGATTGAGAGCGCAATTCCCAGATTATCCAATTAAGACTATTCGCCTTAATAATGCTGGAGAATTTACATCCCAAGCTTTTAATGATTATTGCTTATCAATTGGGATAAAAATTGAACATCCTGTTGCTCATGTTCATACTCAAAATGGCCTTGCAGAGTTATTTATAAAGCGCCGATAATTGATATCAAGACCTCTACTAATGAAAACAAAATTGCCAAGACCTCTAACTATTAGATTTAACGGGGCTAAGACAAGTTCCTAGCTCACCCTCAATCATAATAGAAGAAATGCCATAGTAAAATATCTTAACATATCATAAGCTAGAAAGATAAAGGAGTATTGTTCCCGAAACATGGGAACTCACCAAAAGTAGTCTTCAACGAAATCTCAACTAGCCACGTGGAGGAGAACGAGGAGGAGCACTGGTCCCTACATGGTGATATCATGTAGGTAAAAGAGTATGCGTTAGTATTTTGAATGTACTAAGTATGTAAGGATGCATGAACATTGAGGAAACATTATAACATTTATGTAATATGGAACATAATGTAATGCATGCATAATAAATCATATATATATATCCTTTAAAACATTCATTTTGTGGGAATATAACCATAACCGACATTTAAGACCATGCGAGCTATTACATGGAATCCAACATAACCCCTTACGTTGGCCGGGGAGACTACTTGCCAGGTAGAACTCCGTCAACTTCATTCATTTCTTTAACTTTAACTTTAAGGGCTATTTATGGATCCATTAGCCTAAGCCTACAATGGCTCCTATGTTGGCACATAGTTAATGAGACAAGGGGTTGCTACTAGGATTCCCTTACCGAATCCCACCTCAACGCCTCATTCGGTGCTAAGTCAATCCCACGGAATAGTTTAATACTTTAAAATATTCATAGCATATAACTTGAGAATTCAAATATCATAATCGGTAGAATAGCTCATTAAAACATTTAAAACTTCAAATATGCAAGAATTGTCCTTATTGCATAAAGAATCCATCATTCATATCATTTCATCATTCTTTATTTTCATAAGACTCTCTTTTGATCATAGATATTGCTTTCACAAACATTCCTTTGGAGTCAAGGCTTTCAAGTCAAACTTTATTAAAAATATAGTAAAATTAGTTGGGTTCAAATCGCTTCAACTTGCAAATATGTATGTAAATAAATATACATAAATACTTTGAAATTCATTAATTAAAAATCATGCTTTAACCAACCCACCATGAATTTCAAGAACCTTTAAATAGATAAATAGAGAAATTACTTGTAAACCATCAATTCATACATATGAAATTATGTTGCATCAAAATAGAACAATAATCATTAGTTTAACCATGATTCATACTATAAAGTAAAATTAAGAATTACCATAAGAAAATATTACTTGAAATCAAGAGACTTAATTGAAAGAGTTTTTGGACTACATGAGTGGAAGAACCCATGGATAAATACCCACATAACTTAGAGTAGAGCTTAAAGAAAATAAATATAATTTATCATATAATCAAAATAATTTAGACATGAGAGTGGAAGAAATACTCTCATTGAAGCCTTACATACTTGGAATCCGAAGCTTTAGTTGGTACCGAAAGACTTAATGAACACTCTTGAGTCCTAGCTTCTCTCCTTGCCGGAATGTTTTGTGTACTATCCGGAGTATATGAATCACCGGAATAGTATTTCTTCACTACTAAAAATTAAAACTATATTTGAGAATGTGTAAAGAAGTGTATAGAGAGAAGATTTGCTTGAGAAAGCTTGATGAATAAAATGAGAAAATAAGGTGGGTATTTATAGGTGGGAAAGAGGGACCTAACAATAAATAAAATAATTATAAAGAAAAATCTAAAAATTTAATGGAATATATTGATGTCATGAATGATGTTAAATGGAGGACAATTTATGTCATGAGTGATGTCAAATGTATCTAGATCTTTCTATGGTAGGTGAAATGAGTTATCTTTGACAAAATACTCTTTTTTGGAGTTGCGTTTGAATAAGATAAATTCCTTATTAGGATTTGGTGTCTTCATAAGAATTGTAGATATGGAAGTTTAGTTTCATATAGTTTAAGAATCAACTAATTTGGATAAACTTACAGTGAGATATGATTTTTCTTCTATACACACTCCTTTCCATCACAGCATCCTACCTTACAAAAATTAATTTATTTGACCAACGTAACCTCCGAAACTTAAAATATGGTCTTCACAAAAGTTGTAGGTAATGATCATGTGGTTACTCAAAAATTTGAATCACCTAATTTGGATATTCCTATAAAAAGTTATGCCCAAAATACAGAGGCTATATCATGTTTAAGCGAGAATTGAAACATCGTATCTTACATGCAGCAGCACTTGTACGTCTCAGACCGACACATTATAATAAATACTCTATGTCATAATTAGTATTTGGTCATGAACCAGATATAGCCCATTTAAGAAATTTTGATTGTGTGGTATACGTGCCTGTAGCACCACCACAACGTACAAAAATGGGCCCTCAACGAAGGTTGGTCATATATGTTGGGTTTGACTCACCCTCCATAATTCGATACTTTAAGCCTTGACTGAAGATTTATTCACTGCTCGATTTGCAGATTGTCGATTTGATAAAATACTTTTCCCGCCATTTGGGGGAGAGAAAAAAGAACCCGAAAAACAAAAAGAAATTGCGTGGAAAGTTTTATCACTATCACATTTTGATCCACGTACCCGCACATATGAGTAGGAAGTCCAAAAGATCATCCACTTACAGAAAATAATAAATCAAATGCCAGATGCATTTACTGATTTAAAATGGATAACTAAGTCATATATCCCTGCAGTTAATGTGCCTATTCGGATTAATGTTCCAAAAGGACCATCTACAAGTATCATAGCTTTTGAATCCCAAACATGCCAGAAGCGTGGTAGACCACTGGGTTCAAAGAATAAAAATCCTAGAAAGAGAAGCGTGAAAAATAATAAAGATGATACTACACAAGAACTTCCTGAAGAAGGTCAATATTTGAGTAATCTTGATATTCTTGAAGAAATCAGTGAACCCGAGACTCAAGTGAATGAAGAACTTTTAATAAGTTTTACCGGTGATGAGATAAATCTAGATCGATCAAATATTACAGTGGATAATGTTTTTGCATATAATGTTGTAATTAACCTCATGCAAGATAGTGAAAGTCTTGAGCCTAAATACGTCGAAGATTGTCGACGTAGATGTGATTGGCCAGAATGGAAAAAGGCAATTCAATCAGAATTAGACTCACATACTAAACATGAGGTCTTTGGACCTGTAGTCCAAACTCCTGAAGGTGTAAAACCAGTTGGCTATAAATGGGTTTTTATGCAAAAACGAAATAAGAGAAATGAAATTGTAAGATACAAGGCACGCCTTATTGCACAAGAATTCTCTCAAAGACCCAGAGTTAACTATGAAGAAACATATTCACCTGTTATGGATGGAATAACATTTCGATATCTCATCAGTTTAGCTGTATATAAAAATCTTAATATACATCTAATGGATGTAGTTACAGCTTACCTTTATGGTTCACTTGATAATGAAATTTACATGAAAATCCCAAAAGGATTAAAATTTCCTAAAACATGTAATAAGTTTGGGGAGATGTACTCAATAAAACTGCAAAGATCATTATACGATCTGAAACAATCAGGGCGTATGTGGTATAATCGCCTTAGTGAGTACTTAATAAATGAAGGCTATATAAATGATGTTATTTGTCTATGTGTTTTTATTAAGAAAAAAGAATCAGAGTTTGTTATACTTGCCGTTTATGTTGATAACATAAATCTCATTGAAACCCCTGAAGAGGTCCAAAAGGCAATTGAATATCTAAAAAAATTATTTAAAATGAAAGACCTTGGAAAGACAAAACTTTATCTAGGTCTGCAAATTGAACATTTAGCAGACGGGGTTTTTGTCCATCAATCTGCCTACACTAAGAAAATCTTAAAAAGATTTTACATGGACAAAGCACATCCATTAAGTACTCCAATGGTTGTTCGATCACTTGACGTGGAAAAGAATCCATTTTGACCTCCAGAAGAGGGTGAAGAAATTCTTGGTCCTGAAGTACCATATCTCAGTGCTGTTGGTGCACTTATCTACCTTGCTAACACAACTAGGCCTGATATAACATTCTCTGTTAATTTGCTAGCAAGGTATAGTTCATCCCCAATGCGAAGGCATTGGAACAGTATCAAACTTATTTTGTGATACCTGAAGGGTACTATTGATATGGGTTTGTTTTATACTAACAAAGGTTACACAGACCTTATTGGTTATGCAGATGCAGATTATTTATCAGACCCACATAAAGCTCGATCTCAAATAGGCTATCTGTTTACACACAGAGGGACTGCTATATCATGTCGATCTACAAAGCAGTCCATTGTTGCTACTTCTTCAAATCATGCTGAAATAATATCAATTCATGAAGCAAATAGAGAATGTGTGTGGTTGAGATCGATGATACAGTTTATCAAAGAAAGATGCGGTCTGGAAAATCCTTCACTAGGCTTTTTTCACTGGGTTTTTCCTAGTAAGGTTTTAACGAGGCACAACATATATAGATATTAAAAATAACTATGTATATTATCTCTTATAAAATTGTTAAGGAGACACATTATATATGGACATCTAAGGGGGAGTGTTATGTATGGATGTATCTATCCAAGTGTGATCCACCCACTTGGATAGTTGGGCAAGTTAGGAAACAAATTGACTCTTCCTTATGCCTATAATATGCATATTCTGTGCAAATGAAGGTGTGAAGATATACAGAAAACACGCACAAAGAGCAATTACTTTCTCCTCCTTATTTCTCTAAATCTCTCTTGTTATTATTTTCTCCTTCTTAAATTATTAATCTAGTATATTTTACAATAATTATTAATTTGTTATAAGTACTATTATGGATATTCATTGCACAATTTTTTGAATAAATTTGAAGATAAAGCAACTAATGAAGAGTTCAAGCAGAGCGTGTAGTGAAATCATGAAACATTTAATGTTTTTATATGAGTTTTAAATGTCTTTTATCTTGTTTACATATGTTTTTATGTTAGAATGTTGCATTGTAATCAGAGCAAAGAAATCAAGGCAAAATATTCAGTTTTAAGCAATGTACAAGTCGTACTGTATTTGTTACTGTGGATATGACTTGGAGCTTGGACTTGAAAATTGAAGTGTTGACTAAGGTACAGAGCAAGTCAAGACTGTGAATTACATGTAATAGTCATAGATTTTGGAGTGGATAATAATGGCCATTATTCAGTCGCTCGAAATTGAGAGTTGCTCATAGGGATGGGTATAGTATGGTATATTAAAATTCAATTTGGCAACTTCAATTTTCGGTATCTAAAAGTACTATACTAATGCTGTTAGACCCTTAGCTTGATGGTCCGAGTGACTTGGAATTGGCTAGGGATTTGTATGATGAATCTAACCAAGGCCTAATGAAATCAGTCAAGAACTAAGTTCAATTGAGGAAAACCTTGGCATTGTTGTGGCTAAGACATACAAGGCAAGACGTGACTAAGGCATGACGGTAATTGGGCAAAGCTAAGGCAAGAAAAAGCTATGATCGTGGAATGGTTGTGCCTAAACAAGTTCGAGGGCTAAGTGACAGGCAAGGGCAAATGGCTCAAGAGACTGGACCACAATATCAAGTTGTGCGGGGCAAGACCTGGGCTATCACGACTCAAACCTAGGGCCTAGACGTGACATGGCGAATGAGGAACCCAAAAATACCTCAAACAAGCCTCTTAGCATTCTTTTAGCCTTTTATAGGTAATAACGATAAATGAACAAGCGGAAATCATAATAGTAAATATTGAACTTACATATGTCCAACAATACCTCTAACTTATAGATTTAACGGGGCTAAGACAAGTCCCTAACTCACCCTCAATCATAATAGAAGAAATGCCATAGTAAAAGACCTCAATATATCATAAGCTAGAAATATAAAGGAGTATTATTCCCGAAACATGGAAACTCATCAAAAGTAGTCTTCAAACAAAATCTCAACTAGCCACGTGGAGAAGAACGAGGAGGAGCACTGGCCCCTACATGGTGATATCATGTAGGCAAAACAGTATGCGTTAGTACTTTGAATGTACTAAGTATGTAAGGATGCATGAACATTGAGGAAACATTAAAACATTTATGTAATATGGAACATAATGTAATGCATGCATAATAAATCATATAGATATCCTTTAAAACATTCATTTTATGGGAAAATGACTATAACCGACATTTAAGACCATGCGAGCTATTACATGGAATCCAACATAACCCCTTATATTGGCCGATGAGACTACTTGCTGGATAGAGCTTCGTCAACTTTATTAATTTCTTTAATTTTAACTTTAAGGGCTTTTATGGATCCATTAGCCTAAATCTACAAGGGCTTCTATGTTGGCACATAGTTAATGAGACAAGGAGTTGCTACTAGGATTTCCTTATCGAATCTCACCTCAATGACCCATTAGGTACTAAGTCAATCCCACAGAATAGTTTAATACTTCAAAATAGTCATAGCATATAGCTTGAGAATTTAAAATATCATATTCGGTTGAATAGCTCATTAAAACATTTGGTAATTCAAATATGCAATAATTGTCCTTATTTCTTAAAGAATACATTATTCATATCATTTCATCATTCTTTTATTTTATAAGACTTCCTTTTGATTATAGACATTGTTTTCATAAATATTCACTTGGAGTTAAAGCTTTTAAGTCAAACTTTATTGAAAATATAATAAAACTAGGTGGGTTCAAATCACTTCAACTTGCAAACATGTATGTAAATAAATATGCATAAATACATTGAAATCCATTAATTAAAAATCATGCTTTAACCAACCCACCATGAATTTCAAGAACCTTTAAAGAGATAAATAGATAAATTACTTGCAATCCATCAATTCATACATATGAAAATCATGTTGCATCAAAACAGACCAATAATCATTAGTTTAACCATTATTCATGCTATTAAGAATAAATAAGAATTACCATAAGAAAATATTAATTGAAATCAAGAAATTTAATTGAAATAGTTTTTGGACTACATGGGTGAAAGAACCCATGGATAAACACCCACATAACTTAGAGTAAAGTTTAAAGAAAATAAATATAATTTATCATATAATTAAAATACTTTAGGCATGAGAGTGGAAGGAATACTCTCATTGAAGCCTTACATACCTGGAATCCGCAGCGTTACTTAGAATCGAAGAACTTAATGAATACACTTGAATCCTAGCCTTTTCTCCTTGCCAGAGCATTTTGTGTACTATCCAGAGTATATCAATCACCAAAATAGTATTTCTACACTACTAAGAACTAAAACTATATTTTGAGAATGAGTAAAAAAGTGTATAGAGAGAAGAATTGCTTGAGAAAGTTTGATGAATAAAATATTGAATTAAGGTGGGTATTTATAGGTGTGAAAGAGGGACCTAACAATAATTAAAATAATTATAAAGAAAAATCTAAAAATTTAATTAAATATTGTAATATCATGGGTGATGTTAAATGGGGGACTATTAATGTCATGAATGATGTCAAATGTATCTAGATCTTTCCATGGTTGGTGAGGTGAACTTTCTTTTAACGGATTACCTTTTTCAGAGTTGTGTTTGGATAAGATAACTTCCTCATTAGGATTTGGTGTCTCACATGAATTATTTTTCTAGAAGTCTACTTTCACATCGTTCAAGAATTAACTGATTTGGAGAATCCTACAGTGAGATATGATTTTTCTTCTACAAATACTCCATTTCGTCACAGCACCCTGTCTTACAATAATTAATTTATTTGACCTACTTAAATTCCAAAACTTAACATATGGTCTTCACAAAAATTGTAGATAATGATGTTGAAGTTATTCAGAAATTTGCATCACCTAATTTGGACCATTCTATGAAAAGTTATGCCCAAAATATAAAATCTGTATCATTTTCAGCGAGAATTGAAATATCATATACAATGTTTTTAAAGGATGTTACACGGGCACATCACAGGCACGTGGGCGTGCGTGAGGTCGGACGACCAGAAGCGAAATTGGGCGCTAAATTTAAAGGTTGCCTACATGTGCCTTGAACATGCGTGGCAGTTGGGCGGTTAGGCAGTTTCTAGTCGTTTGTGGCTTGTCAATATTTTAGATAAGCCTTGCATTTTCAAATTTTAATTTGGCCTATAAGTTGGGAATGTCAACTGACTTAGTGGACATGTGCCTGGATGTTGTGGCCTATTTATTGGCACAGGCAAACCAGTCTTAGGTAGAGTTGGCTTTGGTCAAATTTTGTAAGGTTGAAACATTTGTATGCTTCTTTGTGGCACGAGTTTAATACAAAGTTGGGACTTGTTCCTATATAGGCTTGTGTTGTTCTGATTTGGTAGTCATTGGCTAAGTATTGAACTAGATCGGAGAGGAAAAAGAAAAAAGTTGTGTTTAAGATGCTAGACTGCCTAAGAAGGTTAGATTGTCTTAAATTGACCCCTTTACAACTGGTATCAACAAAGGATTTTGACACTGAAAATGGCTGGCGGAAACACTTACAATGAACTGTGTGAGAAGGTTGCACGATTGGAGGCCATACTGGGTCTGATAGACGATGATAAAGACATAGTTGATGTTCTGACTCCAATTCAAGACATCAACACATTGATGCAAACTTATCATGGGACTGTTGATTGCTAGTTATCCGAATTACAGTGAATTTGTGGGTACACAAGTTAAGGTCCTTAAGAAGAAAAATGAAGATTTGAAGACTGAGGTGGCAGTATTTTGTTTGGCTATTGCAAATCTACCCAGGGGAGGCGAAGAACGTGCTGAGATCAAAGTTCCTGAACTACAATCGTCTGATAGTGTTCATAGTGCTAAAGAATTGGAAAACTTTTTTGTAGGAATTGGCATATTATTTTGCTACTGCCCATGCTCATGTAAATGGCAAGTTGACCATGACATTTTGTTACTTCTATAGGGATGCTATTCTATGGTGGCGAACTAAGAATGCTGACAACGAGAGTGCTAACATACCCAAGGTTGATACTTGGGAGAAACTGAGGGATGCACTGCGTGAGAAATTCCTGCCCAACAACTCATCTTAGGTTACTAGGGACAGGTTGAAGAGGTTGAAGCAAGTGGTATCAATTTGAGAATATGTAAAGAAGTTCACATTACTATTGTTGGATATTCAGAATTTGTTAGATGAGGACAAGTTGCACAATTTTATTTCCAAAATGCAAGGATGGGCATAAAATGAGTTGCGCATACAGAAAGTTCAAGATTTACCTAGTGCAATTGCTATTGTAGATGCCTTGATCGACTTTTGATCAACCAGTATCACTACTGACCCAACTCATTCATCTAAGACAAAGAGAAAGAAGAAGGCCAAGGACTGGAAGAAAGATAATTACAGATAGGATGGAAATGACAAAGGCAATGGAAATATGGATTTTGCTTCATCTAGTCAAGGCAAACAACTAGTGAAAAAGTTTGTTGACTAGCCAGAAATCAGGCCATCAACCAAGGAACTGTCTAAAACAGAGGAAGATAAATGTTGTCTTGACGAAGAGGAGAAATATACAAAGGGAAAATAGTAGGAAATTGATGCATATATCAATCCACTACATTTCCTAAACACTCTATCTAGTGTTAGTGTGATGGACATAGAAGAAGAAGATAGCACTTGAGATGTTGCCTATGTAAGTGTTGCTGAAGCGGTGGATAATTTATTGGATGCCTATGGCAGTTTGATGTATATCGACATGAAAATTAGGGACAAGAGTGTGATGACAATGGTAAACACTAGTGCTACTCACTTTTGTCGCCTCAAAGATTATTAAGGTGTACAATTCTGCTACACAGCCAGGCTATGGCATGGCACTAGACGTGCCTCTAAAAATTAAACATTGGTCTGGTGTGCATAACTTGACTATGGTACCAGTTGATGACTTCAATCTACTATTGGAAATTGATTTTATGAGCAAATTTAAGTTTTCTCCTATTCCTCATTAGGTCGATTTGATGTTCATGGTGGAGAAAGACCCCAAATTTGTGAAAGGAACCCACTCCTTTGATGAGAGAAGTAAGAGGAATATTGGAATTATTGCACTACTGTCGTCGATGAATTTTGAGAAGGGCTTGAAGAAGGGTGAACTTGCTTATCTATCTGCTTTGGTTGAAGTGAAGTCGGATGTGCAGATTAAAGTTCATGATCATGTTGCAAAGTTGCTGGTTGAGTACAAGGATGTGATACCTCCAAAACTGCCTAAAGAGTTATCTCCATAGAGGGAAATCGTTCACATGATTGAACTAATTCTTGGATCAATGCCATCGGCATGACCTCTATATCGTATGTTTCCATGAGTTGGATGAACTTTGTGTAACACCCCAATTTATTTTTACACCAAGACCCGAACCATTTTCATATGCGTATAAGATCGAACTTGATGAATTCTAGTTGTATATATGATTTAGGATCAATTCCTAAGTATTTGAAGTGTATTATATGTGTTTTAGGGTCATAAAGTATCTCTAACACCAAGCCAAGTCCAAAGAATTTCCATCGGCTAAGTCTTCGTATGAGTCCAAAATAGGGTCAACTTCAAACACTCATATCTCATAGTATTTAAAGAATTAGGTGTCCCATTACCTATAAAATTAAAGTTCTTTGAGTCTTCTTTCCAACGTCACCAAGGTTTCCTTATTCTGAGTTCAGAGTAAAATGTTATGACCTTTTTACTAGAGACTATCACTGCAACAATTTTAGGCCTGGCGTCGGGCGCCATTATAGAGCCCAAAATCATCTGAAGTAGGTTTGGCTCTAGCGCTGGGCGCCACTATATCGCCCAAAATTAGCTGCAGTAGTTTTGACTCTAGCACTGGGAGCCACTATAGCGCCTACAGGGTTCTAAACCCATTTTTTAGATTTGTTTTATGAAGGGCATCTTGGACAATTACCTAATTACATATATACGAACTTGGACGCGTTTTGGGGTCATTTTGCAGTCTTTTGCCTCCTCAAAACCCTAAACTTCATCCTCATATCTCTCAAATCATCTCCCACAAATTTTCTCTCAAACTCAAGGATTCAAGCTCTCTATTTAGGACCTAACATCAAGATTTCTTTAAGTTCTATTCTAAGGTATATGGGTTTCTTCATCTATGGGTCCTTCCACCCATAGATCCCAAAACCCTCTCCAACTAATTCCTTTGATTTCAAGTATAAATTCTTTATGGGTACTTGTATTTTCTTCTTATTAGCATGAAACATGATTGCAATTATTATTATTGACTCAAATTGCATGAAATTGATTACTACCTATGAATGCCCTAATTTCCTATCTTGGGTTTATTAATTTTCAAATGGGTATTGTTCAATCCTTCTCAAATTGCTAGATTATGGTTCAAATTATTCATATTATGTTCAAATAAGCTTATATTACTACTCAATAGCATAAATTGTTGAATTTCAATTAATTTTCTATCTCAAGCTATTATGGATATTTGAAATGAATGGTGGGTTATTTGAAGTATGTTTTGAATTGACTCAATTGATAATGTTCATGCACGGTCCTTTTGAAAAGCATATTTGAAAGATGAATTTAATAAAACCCACCTAGTTGTACTATGTTTCCAATGAAGTTTGATTTGAAAGCTTTTGACTGCTAATGAATGTTTATGAAAGGGAGTCTTTATCAAATGATATGAAAGAATGAATGTTGGTGGAAAGTTTTCTCACCAAAGCTAATGAGCAAATGGCTCATGAAAAGTAACGAATGATGATGAATGAGTTATCCCTATGACATGTTTACGATTATGATATGACATGTATGACATCCCAATATGCCATCAATGATTTTGAACATTTTTCCTAAATGTAGATCTGATTAGTATGGCACCCGAAATACTATCAATGATTGTAGACCAAATTTTCTAATAAATCAAAGTTCATTAGTAGTATGGTAAATAGGGTATGGCAGCCAGGATGATATTATAAATCAAGGTTCACTAATGGATGCTTCATGTAATAAGGACAATTCTTGCATACTTGAATCACCAAAGGTTTTAATGAGCTATTCCATCGAATGATGATTTTATGTTAAATTTATATATATGCTTATGTTATTATGATGTTTAAATGTTATTCCGTTGAGATTTCACCTAGCACTAAGTTGGACTAGGGACAAATACCCATGTCCTAAAACTATATGCCACCATAGGTATAAAGAGATTAGAGGCGAATACCCAAATCTCTAAGAGGTGAGTACTCGAAATGTCAAGGCTTGGAGGTGAGTACCCAGTCTAAGAACTAGGGGTGAGTACCCGGTTCACACAATAACTTAGTGGATCCACTTAGGCATGATAGAGTCTACCCTAGCAAGCAGTCTCCCCCTTTTCTTCGATGTATGGGAAATCATTGGGACTCCATGTTATAACTCACATAGTTTATGTCGGTTAACGGTCGCTCTCACAAAGGTACAAGGTCACTCTTTCAATGTTTAAGGTATTTCTTACTATGGTTAATATGTCTTTTACAAAGTAAAGTATGTTCTCTCACCCATGGTTTTATGACTCTCAACATGATTCAAGATCTTTACTACTACTTATGAACATTTCTCATTATGACTTATGATTATCCATGCATTATACGAGTTTTCTTTATAAGATTGCATTATGGTTTTAAATGACATTAGCCTTACTTTTGATTTACTATCACGTATAAAAGATTTACTTATTATGTGTTCTTACGTTGATCATTACATCATTGCTTTTATGTCATGCATTACACTACTCACATACTTAGTACATTCAAATGTACTAAAGCATACTTTTGCCTACATTGTCTTATAATGTAGGGATCGACGATCACCCTACACTCGTGGCTAGATAGAAGACTTGTTCACTTGATTTGGTAAGTCCTCATGCTTCGGCGACTACCTATCGAGCTTATTTCTTTTCTTGCTACCCTTAGACTATCTATTTTGAAATGTTTCTTTCTTATTTAGGGAGTTAGTGGCTTGTTCTATGCTCCCACCTATGTTAGTATGATAGAGGCATGTTTAGACATAAAGTTGAGGTAGTCTGTTTGGACATATGACTTGAGATTTCATTTTCATTTCTAGACTTCCATGCTCGAGATTATTCTTCCGCTTATTTGTATGATATTTTATCTTACCTTATGAATGTAATGTATGCTAAGAGGCGTAGTTGGGATCCTTTGAGGTTTTGATCACCATGTTACAACTAGGCCCTAGGTCAGGTCATGACACTTTGTAAGCAATTATCTAAGTTTCTTGATACTGGAATAATACATCTTTCAAAGGCTCTATTTAATGAACCCATTTTGTTTCAAAAGAAATAAGACGACAATCTTCGGATGTGTGTTGACTATAAGGCATTGAATAAGGTGACTGTAAAGAACAAGTATCTTGTGTCGTTGATTGAAGACTTGCTGGATATGCTATCTAAGACTAGTTTCTTTTCTAATTTAGATTTAAGGTCTGACTATTAGCAGGTTTGCATAACAGAAGGGGATGACCCCAAAGATCACTTGTGTTACTAGATATGATAGCTATGAATTCTTTATATTACCATTTGGGCTGATTAATGCCCTGACTACTTTCTACAACTTAATGAACAATGTACTTTACGAGTATCTTTATGACTTTGTAGTAGTTTACTTAGACAATATAGTCATATATAGTAGGACTCTAGAAGATCATCTACGGCATTTGAGAAAGGTGTTTCAACTACTTAGAGAATATCAACTTTATGTCAAGATGGGAAAATGTGAATTTGCTAGTAGCAAAATAAAGTTTTTGGGCCGTTTGATAAGTGAAAACCATGTGTGTATCGATCCTAAGAAGGTGTAAGCAATTTTAGAATGGCAGGCACCAAGAGGGGTTAAAGGATTGAGATCATTTCTTGGAATTGCAAATTATTACAGAAAGTTCATAGTAGGCTATTCTAAAAGGCTACCCCATTGACGAATTTGCTTAAGAAGAGCGTGAAATGGGCTTGGTCAAAACCAAGAGAGAAGGCTTTCAACTAACTAAAGAAGATCATTGCTTATGAACCAATACTGTGGTTTCCTGTAAAATCCCGAAAGTTGGAAGAGTTGAAAAATGGAGTATGGAGTTTCCTCAAAAATCACAGCTTTTGTGTATTAGATGCTCTTCATAGGCCCAATTCACGAGGCATGAACCTGACCATGGGCAGTAATAGGATTCTTGGTAGAGCCCTAGAATTTGCAAATACAAGGGAGAGGATTGCGAGAGGGACTACAGCTCATGGTCCCTACCACAGATCGTTGACCCTTCCGTAGAGTCGACCCCTAAGAACCCTAAGCAAAGGTGAGGACCATGATAGGGTCCATGGTCAATGGAGAACTATACGGACTATGTTTCACCCATGGTGGTAACCTCCCACGCATAAAGCTCACATCAATCACCACGACCCGTGGTGAGCTTCACAGGCCATGGTGACCCTCCATCCAGGCAAGCTCGTGCAGTTAAGTTAAGGGGTGTTTTGTTTTTTTCCTATTATTATTATAATGTATCTAGATGTTTATGGGGATTAATTCCTAGCCTATAACTAATTCCTAACACTCCTAAACCCCCATTCTTCCAAATCACAAGATCAGACCTCTCAAGTCTCTCCGATTTCTCTCCAAGGAAAGAGCTATGGAAAAATCTCCAAGTTTCCATTAGAGAGATTTAATTCAAGAATTATAAGTCTATGTATGTGAGAATTCATCCATGGATACTTTTCATCTATTTAGTCCCGAGAATTTCTCTCTTGTTTTAGGAAATTCAATTCTCCAAATTCTAGGGTTTGACCAATTGCATATGGGTCAATTCGTTTATGTTCTTATTTATTGATAATAGTTTATTCATGCATGATTTCACTTGAGTTATATGTTTTCAAGGTATTTTTCAATATCCCATGCATTATGCTATCTATTTTAAGGATGATTATGGATTTATGATTATGAAGTTTATGATTCCTCGTGTACGATTTATAAAAGTTATGTTTTATGATTCAACTATGATTTCAAGTGTAAAACCATGAATTATAAAAGTTTTTCTCACAATATTCAAGTTATGATGATTTGGATGCTTAGAAAGGCAAGTATCCCCAAGTTCAAGTTATGATCATGGTTTTCAAGGAGCGTTTCTTATGTTATATTTTTATGATATTGGATTGGTTGATTACCTTTACTAATGAATATGTATTCTTATGTTATATTTTTCATGATATTGGATTGGTTGATTACCTTTCCTAATAACTATGTTTATGCATTCTGCTTGGATTTACTTATCTCCGAGCAAACTTTATGGTGGTGATCCACGAGGAAACTCTAGTAGGTTAGGTGGTCTAGGAGCTTGTCTTTTGTTCCCAACTAGATTAGTAGAGGCATGTTGGATGTCATGAAGTCTATGTTTTCTTTTCTTTCGAGTTTGAGACTTATTTTATTTTATAGAGACTATTCTTGTTGAGACTTTATTTCCACTTCTATGCTTGAGTCTTATTACTTTAACTACCTTATGTATGCTCATGAATGATATTCCAAGAGGCTTAGTTGGAGTCCTTTGGGGTTCTAATCATCGTGTCACGCCTAGGGCCTAGCTTGGGTCATGACAAACTTTGTATCATATCAAAAGGTTTAAATTGTCCTAGGGAGTCTAATATGCCACTTCGAGTAGAGTCTTGTTCATCGGTGTGAAGCACGCTACACCTATGAATAGGAGGATGTGAGGCATTTTTTGAAAAACTTCACTTCTTTCATGATCTTATTGTGTAGATGTCATGATCCAAGCTAGGCCCTAGGTGTGACACGACAATTAAAATCCCAAAGGACTCCAACTAAGCCTGTTAGCATATATAGCATGAAAATTTCAGGCATGAAATAGAAGATAACTTAAAATGTGGAAAAGTCTCAATATAATAAATCTCGAAAGTAGGAGAAATCAAATATAAAGGCGAAATGACTTCAACATACTCATATAGTCTAGACATGCCTCTACTAACTTTAGATGGGGCATAGAAAAAGATCCTAGCTCACCAAACATAATGAAAGAATATAAGTCTGAAAATACGGAAATAGCATGACGAGTTCGCCATCAAATAATGAAGACTCACCAAAAGCTAACTCTGAGTAGATCACCAACTAGCCACATGCGGGAGGACGAGAGTCGGATACTATATTATGAGATAATGTAGGAAAAAGTATGCGTTAATACATGGACTATATAAGCATGAAGAATATGCAATGCAAGTCGTAAATCAGAATAATGCAATGAGCAAGATAAACATAGTTAAAAAACTTTAAAAACATCATGTGAAACATAATACATGGTCAATGCAAACTCATAAGAAAATCATAAGTCGAATTTAACATAGTGAGAAAATCATAAGCGTTTGTGAGAGATTCCATTAACCGACATATGAGACCATGTGTGCTATAACATGGAATTCCAATATACTCCCACATCGAGAAAGGAGAGGCTACTTGACAAGATAGACTCTATAATAACTATGTGTATCCACTAATCTACTAAGGAATCATGCCTCAACTAAAGGGTGACCCTTTTTAAGGAATCAAGCCTCTTCTAATGGGTGATCCTTCTTCCTATGGTGGCACGTAGTTATGGGACAATGAGATTTTTACTAACGGTCTCATGCCTCTATTAATAGGTGAGCCTCTTAACCCAAGGTCCACTCGGTGCTTGGTCAACTCTTAACAGAATATCATACATAACGTATATCATAAGCTTTGAAGATGGTAAGAATCTAGTAATACCAAATTCATCATAAATACTTGAAAATCATAAGAATAGATCCTTCAACATATAATGACATCATAACATATTAAAAAATATGCTTGTCTAAAGCATCAAAATCATGATAAGATTGTTCATAGAAAATCAGGAAAAACCTTTGTGATAACATACTTAACTTTTAAGTAAACCTTTGTCTTCATTGGAAATCATAATTCGTAAGCTCATAATGCATGCATAATCTTGAATCATAAATTGGTATTCATATAATATTCATAATGCACGGGTCTTCGTAAAATACCTTGAAAACATGCAGTTGAATTAAATTCATGTATGAAGAGACCATTAGTATTTAATAATAACATAATTGAGTTGATCCATATGCAATTTGATCAAAAACTAGAAATTAGGAGAAATTCATGGAATAAGATATTTTTAGAAAACCTTGGAAGGATCCATGGATGAATTTCCACATACCTTAATGAATTATAGCCTTGAAATTGAAAAGGAGACTTGAGTTCTTGAAACCTTAGCTTAATTTGATAAGAAGGCCTTGAGAAAACCTTTGATAGAACACTTCTCTTGATTCTTGGATTTTTTGACTTGAAAGATTTGGGGTACTTGATGAAGAAGAGGAACCCTAGGTTTTTTTGATAGAATTTATTGAGACTAGGATGTTTATATTGGTGATTATGAGAGGGAAACTAGTTATTGAATTATAAACTCCTTTAAAAATACTCAAAACGGCTTAGAACAGGGTTAAAAATCTTTGGAAAGGACCAAAATAACCTTGGGACGCATGTAGAAAGTTGCTAGAAAAAAATTGCAGCAAGTGTTCAGGAAGACTACATGGCCCGTGAAGATCTTCACTGTCCACGAAGGGGGGTCGTGAACATGCGACTGCATGACAAAGCTTTACTAAAATGAGAATAACTCTTTATTCCAAACTCCAAATGAGGCAAAATTGGTAGTGTTTGAAAGAAGACTCAAAAAAATTTAATTTGATAGTTCATGGGCCACCTAATTCTTTATATTCAAGGATATATGACCGTTTGAAGTTGACCCATACAAATTCTTATATTGAAACTCAATCGGTAAGGAAGTTTTCAACTAAACTTTGTGCTAGAAGATTCTTGTGACCTTAAAAAATCTTTAAATCCATTCCCACACTAAATAATTGACCTTAACACCTACACACAATTAAGAATCACCCGATATAACCCTATACGCATATGAAAAATAATTCAGGTTTTAACTTAGAAATGTTTGGAGTGTTATAATAGAGTTGAACTCTAAGGATTATTCCTCTAACGCTTTCTCTTTGCAATTTTAGAAATATGCCTCCATGAAGAGACTCCATCCGAAGAAATGCCGACGAGGAGTAACAAGCTCCAAATAACCCTTTAAATGAGCAAGTCTAACAAGCTCCAAATGACCCTTTAAATGAGTAAGTCTCTTATGTGGATTTGTGGGCCACATTTCAAGTTCTTGCCCAAGACATAGCCGCTCAAAATAATAGGAAAGTAGTAGCTCCCATCAACCCAAATATGGGTATGATGGCTGGCCTAGTTTGTGACTTTACTAAGATGAACCCTCTCGAGTTTCATGGCTCGAAGGTGGACGAAGATCTACAAGAATTTATTAAGAGCATTGCTACGATCATTGGGATCATGGGTATTAGTCTGGTGGAGAAGGCGGGCTTAGTATCTTATCAACATAAAGGAGTTACGCAAGTTTGGCATGAGCAATGGAAGGATAAAAAGGGTAGAGATGCTAGTCCCATTGATTTGGAGGAATTCAAGTGTGGCTTCCTTAATCAGTTCTTTCCTTTGGAGTTGAGGGTAGCTAAGGCGCAAGAGTTCATCAATTTGATCCAAGGTAATATGAGTGTGAGGGAGTATTACCTCAACTTCAATAAGTTGTCAAAGTATGCTTCTTTCATGGTTGTGGATCCACGGGCTCAGATGAGCAAGTTTATTTTGAGTATGTCTGATTTAGTAGTCAAAGAGTGTAGGACCGCTATTCTTATCAAGGAGATGGATATTTCAATCCTTATGATATATTTTGAATAAATAGAAGAGGAGAATATAAAGGAGAGGTCTAGAAGGGAGTCCAAGAGGGCTCGAATCGATGGTGGAAATTGCTTTTATGATAAGTCCAGAAATGGTGACCGTTCTCAGTTTTACCAAAATTATTCTAGCCCAAACTCCTCAAATGCTTCAACTCCTAAGTTCAACAAAGATAGGGTGTCTAACCCCAAGTATCAAAGAGGAGCTCTGAGTGGTCAACCTCTTCTCTCATGCAAAAAGTGTTAGAAAAAGCATCTCGAGAATGTCTAGAGGGTTCGAGTGTGTGTTTTGGTTATGGTAAGATGGGTCATCAAGTGAAGGATTGTCCTTCAAAGGCTACTAGAGGTGGAGATGGTCGACCCCAAACTTAGACTTTTACTGGCTGACCGACTTAGCATGGTACTACTTTACGTGTCGGATAGCACCAAAATAGATTTTATGCCCTTCAAACTCATCAAGATTTAGAGGATTCCCTCGATGTGATGATTGGTATATTGAAAGACTTTGACTTTTATGTTTATACATTGTTAGATCCGGGTGCTACTCTATCGTTTGTTACTCCTTATCTTGCTATGAGATTCATTGTTAGTCTCAAGATTTTGTTAGAGTTTTTTTCAGTCTATACTCCTGCTGGTGATTCAGTTGTGGCGAAGAGAGTCTATTAAAATTGCCTAGTTTCAGTTTTTTATAAAATAACCTCAATTGATCTTGTCGAGCTTGATATGACTGATTTTGATGTCATTCTTGGTATGGATTGGATTCATGCATGTTATGCTTCTATATGTTGTGTAACCCATGTCATCAAGTTCCAGTTTTCTAATGAGCTAGTCCTAGAATAGAAAGGTAGTAATTCAGTATTTAAAGGTCAATTCATCTTGTACCTTAAATCTCAGAAAATAATTTCCAAAGGTTGTATCTATCATCTAGTATGTGTTAAGGATACAAATTTTGAAGCTCATACTCTTGTGTCAATTTTTGTTGTTAATGAGTTTTCGAAAGTCTTTCCCAATGATCTACCAAGTGTCCCTCCCAAAAGGAAAATAGACTTTAGTATCAATCTTCTCCCCGATACCCAACCTATCTTTATTTCTCCTTACTGAATGACCTCGGTAGAGTTGAAGGAGTTAAAGGATCAGTTGAAAGATTTATTGAATAAAAGTTTTATTAGACTGATTATCTCCCCATGGGGTACTCTGATTTTCTCTTTCAAAAAGAAAAATGGTTCTCTCCGTATGTGTATTGACTATCGGCAATTGAACAAGGTCATATTAAAGAATAAGTATCCCACTCAAAGGATTGATGACTTATTCGATCAACTTCAAGGAGCAAGCTACTTTTTAACGATTGATCTTCGATTGAGTTATTATCAGCTTTGAGTAAGAGAATATGACATACCGAAGACGACTTTTAGAGCTCAATATGGTAACTTTAAATTTGGTTATGTCTTTTGGACTAACAAATTTTGCTATAACTTTTATGGATTTGATGAAAAGAGTGTTCAAACAATAGTTGGATATGCTCGCAATTATGTTCATTAATGATATTTTGATCTATTCTCGGAGTGAGGAAGATAACGCCAATCATTTGAGGATTGTCTTGCAAATTTTCAAGAATTGTCAGTTATTTGCTAAATTTAGCAAATATTAGCTTTGGTTGAGGTCAGTTGCTTTCCTTGTCCATATTGACCTCGGTGAAGGTATTATGGTTGATCTTAAGAAGACCGAAGCGGTAAAGAATTAGCCTCGACCTTTGTTTCCTTTTGATATTTAGAGTTTGTTAGGCTTAGCTAATTATTATAGACCATTTGTGAAAGGTTTCTCTTTCATTGTATCACCCTTGACTACTTTGACTCAAAATAAGGTAAAATTCTAATGGTCCGAGTCATGTGAGAAAAGTTTTCAGGAGTTGAAGGATAAACTTACTTCTCCTATGGTGTTGTCATTTCCAAAAGTGTTTGGTGAGTTTGGTTTTTATTGTGATGCTTCAAGGGTCGGTATTAGTTGTGTTTTGATGAAAAATGGTGAAGTGATAGCTTATGCTTCCAGGCAACTCAAGGTGCATGAAATGAACTATACGACTCTTGACTTGGATTTAGTCGAGGTGGTATTTGTTGATGTGTTTACTGATCATAAGAGTTTACAAAATGTCTTCAATCAAAAGGATTTGAATCTTTAACAAAGAAGATGACTTGAGTTGTTGAAGGATTATGAAATGAGTGTATTATACCATCCAGGAAAAGAGAATGTGGTTGCTGACGCTCTTTGTAAATTGTCCATGAATAGTGTTGCCCATGTAGAGGATACAAAGAAAGAGTTATTTCGTGATGTTCATAGACTCGTTCACTTGGGTGTTCGATTAGTTGATTTCTAGGATGGTAGTGTTGTTTTCCAAAATAGTTCTGAATCATCTCTTATGGGGGATGTTAAGGCAAATTAAGATAATGAACCTAGCTTGGTTTAGTTGAAGAAAGCAGTCGCCCAAAAAGCTATGAAGGCTTTATCCTAAGGGGGAGATAGTGTATTGAGGTATCAAGGTCAATTGTGTGTTCCCAATGTTGATGTCTTAAGGGAAATATTATTGTGCAAAGCTCATAATTCGCAGTATTTTATTCGTCTGGGTTCCACAAAGATGTATCATGATTTGAGGGAAATGTATTGGTGGAATGTCATGAAAAAAGATACTGTAGAGTTTATGGCAAAATGTCTTAAGTGCCAAAAAGTGAAGGTTGATCTTCAAAAACTAGGAGGTTTGGCTTAGATATTGAGTTTCCTACCTCGAAGTGGAAAGCCTTACATATGGACTTCATTACAAGTTTTTCTTGTATTCATAGGCAACATGATTTTATTTGGGTGGTTGTTGACCAAATGACTAAGTCGGCTTATTTTCTTCATGTTAAGACTTTCTATTGGGCCAAGGAGTATGCTAGATTGTATATCCAAGAGTTGGTGAAGATGCATAGTGTTCCATTATCTATCATCTCAGACGGGGGTACTTAATTCACATCTCAGTTTTGGAGAACTTTCCAAAAGGGTCTTGGTACTCAAGTTAATCTTAGTATAGATGTTCACCCTCAGATGGATGGTCAAGATGAGCGTACCATTCAGACCTTTAAGGACATGTTGAGAGCCTGTGTTATTAACTTTGAAGGCAACTAGGTGTAAGACCCTGTAAGATGAAAAGTCGAAAGAAAAGAAAATCTCAAGAAAAGTCAATAGAACTCAAGTCTACGAGTTGGTATATGACTCGTAGAGACTTTTACAGGTTGTAGACATGAATTTAGGGCTGGAACATTGGCTAAGGAAAAATAAGAATCTATGAGTCGTATGATGACTAGTTGAAGAGTCTATGACTCGTAGAAAGGGGTCGTAGTGTAGGACTTAAACCCTGCAAACTACTTAGCGTTAGGACTCCATCCATGACTCAACAGGATGAGTCATAGGGAGGTTTACGACTTGTAGAAACTAGTCGTATAGAAACTTCATAGACTATCCAAACTTACAGGTTTTTAGACCTGCAAGATGAGTCACTTTGATGACTATTAACACCAACAACGAGTCGTAAACACGACTCATAGATGTAGCTTTAGAGGCTCAATTTTTTAGGTTTTTCTAACACCTGCAGGACGAGTCATAATGATGACTCATCATAATTTCTACAATTCGTAGAAGTGCTCCCATAGGTTCAAATTTTAGAAATTTAATGAGGGGTAGTTTGGTATTTTTCCTACATTCTAATAATGTATGTAGACATTTTGAAGGACTAGATTCATTATGAATTATATCCTAAATACTCCTAAAACTCTTTTATTCCATCATTATTTCCCCAAACAAATTCTAGACTTCTTTCCCAAGGTTTCTCGAGAGTTCATCAAGCTTTGGTTAGGGTTTCTTCAAGATCAAGTCTCCTTCCTCAAATTCAAGTCTAATATCAATCAAGGTATGTGTGGATTGATTCATGGGTCCCTTCCACCTATGGAGTCCAAGGTTTATTTCAAAAATCCCATGAAATCTTATTACTTTTGAGCTTCAATCTTCTGAATTGTGTTGGGCTGATTCAATTTCATTTTTAATCATTACTAATGATCATTATAAGTATGTTTCTACGTAACTTACATGATTTCAAGTTGAATTACAAATGCCCATGTATGAAGCTATTTTCCATAAAGAGTTATGTGAATTATGATTATAAAGTTCAATGGTTTCAAGGTATTCTCATAATTTTTGATAAAATTGATTATGTATATGAGTTTTACTCTAAATTCAAGTATATGTTTAATATATGAATTTCATGCAAGTTATGAAGAAAGGTGACTTAGGTCCCTATGTGGTGACCTAGGGCCTAATGGTATGAATTATGCAAATATGATTTGTAATGATGAAAGGCCAATACACACATTGCAATTATGTTATGAAATAAGCTATTCTATGAATTATGAAGTTTATGAACAAGTTATGATAGATGCTAAGTATGTTTTCTATGTTATGTATTCCGCAGGATTTGACTTAGCACCGAGTGAACTTAAGGTAGAGGCCCTACCAAAACCCTTAATATCAACCTCATGTATCTTAAACTATGTGCCACCGTAGGTTGCCTTATGGCTTAGATAGATAATCCACATATAGCATATGTACATGACCCACCTATCGAGGTAGAGTCTACATTGACACGTAGATTTCCCTTTTCTTCATTGTATGGGAAGACAATAGGATTCCATGTTATTGCTCGCATGGTCTTATTATCAGTTATGGTTCCTATCCCACATATATATATGCTTATTATGTGATTTTATGATTTTCGACAAAGTCTTTTAAATGCATTGATCATTATGGTTTTACTCTTGGCTTTACTTACCCTCCCTACTATGTATGTTCTTGATCATTGCATCTTATGATTTATATTGCATATCATGCCCACATACTTAGTACATTCAAATATACTAATGCATATTATTTCCTACATTATCTCATAATATAGGAGTTGAGGATCATACCTACATATGCGTCTAGTTGAGTTCCTAAGGGAAAGTTTTGGTGAGTCCTCATCCATCAAGGGCGATTTATGAGTTGTTTTCTTTTCTTAAAGACATTTATTTCTTTTATATTGAGGGTGATATAGGAACATGTCTTAGCCTCTGGCCACGTACATGATTAGAGGCACCAGTTGGATAAATGTTTTGAGTCTATGTTGTCATATCACATTCTTCTATATGAATCATGGTTTAGACTCTCTTATGATATTTCTGCATTTACTTTACATCATGTAAGCTTTATAATATGACAAGAGTTTGGTTGGATCCCTTTAAGTTTTTGATCATCGTGTTACGACTAGGACCTAGGTCGGGTATGACAAATTTGGTATTAGAGCACAAGATTTATGATGTCCTAGGATGTCCAATATGCTGTATCACGTAGAGTCTTTTTCATGGTTGTGAAGTGCGCCAACTTTATGAATAGAAGGCTATAAGATGTTTTAGAAATATTTAATTTTTTCATGATCTATATCGTGTGATAGAGTATGTTCTAAGACTTCCTTTCCTTAACATTTGTACTTTGCGATTTTTAGAAAAATACCTCCAAGAAGACCACCACTGCCAAGGGGGAACAATGCTAATGAAGCTCAAGATCATCTGGCTCCTCAAGGCAATGGTCCTTTGCTCAAGAAAGTGACATATGTGGAGTTTCGAACTGCCTTTACCATGGTACCTCAAGTAGTGGCCAACCAGGAGGTTGTAACTCCTCCTAATTCTCCTACTCCAACTTCTAGAGTGAAGGATTTTACACGAATGAACCCTCCCGAGTTCTATAAAGTGAAGGACTTTACACGGATGAACCCTCCTAAGGAATGTCGTACCGGTATGCTTGTTAAAGAGATGTACATATCTTAGCTCATGACTTTTGCCGAACAAATTGAAGAAGAAAAGCTAAAGAAGATGAGGATGAGTGATTCTAAGAGGGCTCGGTATGAAGGTGGGTTCTCCAATGCTAAGACCGGTGGTGGTAGTAGTGGCCTCTCTCAACAAGGCCAAGGTTCAGGGAAGAAGTTTGCTAAATATAGGGTGCCATACCCTAAAGTTCAAGGAGGAGGAGGTGTGAATACTAGTAGCCCTTCTTTTCCTAAATTTGCAAAGTGTGGAAAGAATCATGGAGAAAAGTGTTTGATGAGAATGAGTTCTTGCTATGGATGTGGCAAGATGGGCTATAAGCAATCCGAATGCCCTCATATTGCCAACAAAGGTGGAGAAGGTCGTCCTCAAGGAGGCCAAGTGCAACAAAGGGCCCAATCTCAACCTAAGGTTGGCCAACACAACAATCGATTCTATGCTCTACATGTTAGGTAAGATGTGGATGAGACTCCTAATATGGTCGCGAGTATGTTACGAGTCTTTAACCTTGATATTTATGCATTGCCTTGATTTGGGTGTTATCTTGTATTTTGTTACTCCTTATTGTGCTATGAGATTTGATGTGTGCCCCGAGGTGCTATTAGAACCTTTTTCAGTTTATACTCCTGTTGGTGATTTGGTAATAGCCAAGAGAGTTTATTAAAGTTGTCCCATGTCTGTATTGTATAAAGTTTTTACATGTGACCTTGTGGAACTAGACATGACCGATTTTGATATTATTCTTGGTATGGATTGGTTACATGCCACTTATGTATCTATATGCTGTAGAACTCGTGTGGTTAAGTTTCACTTTCTAATGAGTCTATTCTTGAATGGAAGGGTAATGATTTGGTGGTTAAGGATTGATTCATCTTATATATTAAGGTCAGAAAATGATTTTCAAAGGGTGCATTTATCATATTGTGTGAGTTAGGGATGTTGATTCCGAAACTCCCACCCTTGAGTCGGTCCCTATAGTTAATGTATTTACCAATGTGTTTCCCAATGACTTGCCTGGTATTTCTCCTAAAAGGTAAATTGACTTTGGCATAAATCTTCTTCCCGATACTCAACCTATTTCTATTCCTCCTTACCGTATGACTCCAATGGAACTTAAGGAGTTGAAAGAGTAATTAAAGGATTTATTGGATAAGGGTTTTATAAGGTCAAGTATATCCCCATGGAGTGCTCCCATTTTGTTTGTTAGAAAGAAGGATGGTTCATTACGTATGTGCATTGATTATCGATAATTGAATAAAGTAACCATCAAGAATAAGTATCCAATTCCAAGAATAGATGACTTATTCAACCAATAGGAGCAAGTTAATTCTCTAAGATTGGTCTCTGTTTCGGTTATCATCAATTAAGGATAAGGGAGTGTGATATTCCCAAGACAATGTTTTGAATAAGGTATGGTCATTTTGAATTCATAGTAATGTCGTTTGGTTTGACTAATGCTCCTGCTATTTTCATGGATTTGATGAATTACACTTTTAATCCATACTTAGACACATTTGTAGTGGTGTTCATTGACGACATCTTGATTTATTCTCGAAATGATGAAGATCATATGGGTTACTTGAGAATTATGTTGCAAACATTGTGAGAGAAGCAATTATTTGCAAAGTGTAGTAAGGGAGAATTTTACCTAAGGGAAGTTGCCTTTCTTGGCCATATTGTGTTCGGTGATGGGATTAAAGTAGATCCAAAGAAAATAGAGCTGGTTAAGAATTGACGTAGACCATTATCTCCTTCAGACATTAAAAGTTTCTTGAGTTTATATGGATATTATAGGAGGTTTGTGGAAGGGTTTTTATCCATTTATTTGCCTTTGACTAAGTTGACCCAAAAGAAGGTGAAATTTCAATGGTCGAATGAATGTGACAAAAGTTTCCAAATATTTAAGGATCGTCTTACATTGGCTCCTATTTTGACATTTTTCGAAGGTTCGGATGGGTTTATTGTTTATTCTGATGCCTCAAGTGTTGGTTTGGGTTATGTTTTGATGCAACGTGGTAAGGTTATAGCCTATGCTTCTAGGTAACTCAAAGTGCATGAAGGGAACTATCCAACCCATGATCTTGAACTTGCGGCGGTTGTGTTTGCTTTGAAAATATGGCACCATTACCTTTATGGGATACATGTTGATGTGTTTACCGAACAAAAAATCTTGTAATATGTTAGCCAAAGGGACTTGAGCCTTAGGAAAAAGAGATGGCCTAAATTTCTAAAGGATTATGATGTGTGTTGTACCATCCGAGTAAGGCAAATGTTATAGCCGATGCTCTTAATCGGTTATGCATGGATAGTATTGCATATGTTGAGGAAAGTAAGAGGGAGTTGGTTAAAGATGTCCATAGATTGGTACGTTTAGGTATGCGTTTGGTTGACTACAATGACGGAGGTGTTCTTGTACATAATGGCTCAGAATCATCTCTTATGGAGGATGTTAAGGCCAAACAAAATAATGATCTGGTGTTGGTTGAATTGAAGAAGTTGGTTGTCGAAAAAGACATTGAGGCTTTTTTCCAAGGAGGAGATGGGGTACTACGTTACCAAGGTCTCTTGTGTGTTCCTAATGTTGATGGGTTAAGAGAGTTGATATTGAATGAGGCCCATAGTTCTCGGTATTTAATTCTTTTAGGATCCACTAAGATATAACTGATTTGAGGGAAGTGTATTCGTGGAATGGCATGAAGAAGGACATAGCGAAGTTTGTGGCTAAGTGTCCTAATAGTCAACAAGTTAAAATTAAGCATCAAAAGTTGGAAGGTTTAGCCCAAGACATTGAGATTCTACTTGGAAGAGGGATGATGTGAATATGGACTTTGTAATGAGTTTGCCTCATACTAGAAGACGACATGATTCTATTTGGGTTGTTTTGGACTAAACGACTAAATCAACATATTTTCTACCGGTTAAGACTTCTTATGATGCCAAAGACTATGCTAAGTTGTACATTCGTGAACTATTGACACTTCATGGTGTTCTATGTCGATTATATCGGATAGAAGTACTCAATTCACTTCACATTTTTGGAAGTCATTCCGAAAAGGTCTTGGTACTAGAGTTAAGCTAAGTACTGCTTTCTTTCCTCAAATCAATAGAAAAGATGAAAGAACAATCCAAACTTTTGAGGATATGTTAAGAGCGAGTGTGATTGATCTTAAAGGAAATTTGGATGAGCATTTTCCATTGATTGTGTTTGCCTACAATAATAGTTATCACTCTAGGATTCAAATGGCTCCTTTTGAAGCTTATATGGAAGAAGATATATATCCCTAGTGGGATGGTTTGAAGTGAGTGGGATGGTTTGAAGTGGTCCAAATTTGGTAGTCGATGCTATGGAGAAAGTAAGGCTCATAAGAGAAAGATTAAAGGCTGCTCAAAGTCGTCAAAATTTCTATTCAGACACTAGAATGAGATAGATTGAATTTGATATGGATGATTGGGTGTATTTAAAGATTTTACCTATGAATGGTGTAATGCATTTTGGTAAGAAAGGAAAATTGAGTCCTAGATATGTTGGAACCTATAGAATATTTAAGCATTTTGGTAAAGTGGCATATGAGTTAGACTTGCTATTTGAGTTGGCTATGGTTCATTTGGTATTTCATGTGTCAATATTGAGGAAATCTGTGGGTGATCCAAACTCTATTGTGGTTGGAAATTGTGAACATTCAGGAGAATTTGACTTATGAGAAGGTTCCGGTGGAAATCTTAGATCGACAAGTGAAAAGACTAAGGAATAAAGATGTTGTATCTGTCAAAGTTTAGTGGAGAAATCAACAAGTAGAGAGTGCTACATGGGAAGCAGAAGCGGACATGATGAAATGTTATCCAAATCTCTTTCCTTCCACTCAAGCCTAAGGTACTAAGTTGTTCATGATCGAATCAATTAAACTCTATGTATTCAGTTCCATGTGCCCTTCATATGCATTCATGTTCATTAAAAAATGATTTTCAAGAGCCATGTTTTATGTTGAGTGTAAAGTTTACATGTTCTATGTATCTTAAGGTGTGTTTATGCTCATGTTGGGTTGCTAGTCTTCTTTCCATGTCTTTCCTACACTAGTTGAATCTCATTCGAGGATGAATGTTCCCAAGGAGAGATATTGTAAGACCCCATAAGATGAAAAGTCGAATGAAAAGAAAATCTCTAGAAAAGTCGGCTGAACTCAAGTCTACGAGTTGGTATACGACTCATAGAGACTTTTACTGGTCGTAGACATAAGTTCAGGGTTGGAAAATTAGCTAAGGAAAAATGAGAATCTACTAGTGATATATCGACTCGTTGAAGAGTCTACGACTCGTAGAAAGGGGTCATAGTGTAGACCTTAAACCCTGTAAACTATTGAACCTCAGGACTCCATCTATGACTCAACAGGATGAGTCATAGAAAATTTTAAGTCTCATCGAAATGAGTAATATAAAAACTTCAGAGCCTATCCAAACTTGCAGGTTTTTAGACCTGCAAGACGAGTTACTTTGATGACTCATAAAACCAACGATGAGTTTTCAACACGACTCATAGGAGTAACTTCAAAAGCTCAATTTTCAAGTTTTTCTAACACCTGCAGGACAAGTCGTAATGACGACTCATCATAATTCCTACAATTTGTAGAAGTGCTCCTGTAGGTTCAAATTTCAAAAATTTAATAAAGAGCAGTTTGGTATTTTTTATAAATTCTAATATTGTATGTGGACACTTTTAAGAACTAGATTCATTACGAATTGTATCCTAAATACTTTTAAAACTCTTTTATTCTCTTATTATTTCCCCAAACAAATTCTAGACTTCTTTCCCAAGTTTCTCAAGTGTTCATCTTTGGTTAGGGTTTCTTCAAGATTAAGTCTCCTTCCTCAAATTCAAGTACAATTTCAATCAAGGTATGTGTGGATTGATTCATGGTCCCTTCCACCTATGGAGCCCAAGGTTTATTTCAAAAATTCCATGAAATCTCATTACTTTTGAGCTTCAATTTTTATGAATTGTGTTAGGCTGATTAAATTTTCATTTTTAATCATTATTGATGAACATTATAAGTATGTTTCTATGTAAATTACATGTTTTCAAGTTGAATTACGATTTTCCATGCATGAAACTATTTTCTATAATGAATTATGTGAATTATGATTATGGAGTTCAATGGTTTAATGGTATTCTCATGAATTTTGATCAAATTGATTATAGATATGAGTTTTACTCTAAATTCAAGTTTGAAATACGATCATGAATTATAATTATGTTTAAGATATGAATTTCATGAAAGTTATGAAGAAAGGTGATATAGGGCCCTATGTGGTGACCTAGGGCCTAAATTTATGAATTATGCAAGTATGATTTATTATGATGAAAGACCAATACTCACATTGCAATTATGTTATGAAATGAGCTATTCTTTGAATTATGAAACTTATGAACAAGTTATGATAAATGCCAAGTATGTTTTTGATATTACGTATTCCGTAGGATTTAACTTTGGATCGAGTGGAGTTGAGGTGGGGGCCCTACCAAAAGCCTTAGTATTAGCCTCATGTCTCTTAAATTACATTCCACTGTAGGTTGCCTTATGGCTTAGCTAGTGGATTCCCATATAGCATATGCACACGACCCGCCTATTGGGGTAATGTCTACCTTGACTAATAGATTCCCCTTTTCTTCATTGTATGGGGAGACAACGGGATTCCATGTTATAGCTCACATGGTCTTATTGTCGGTTATGGTTCCTATCTCACATATGTATATGCTTATTATGTTATTTTATGATTTTCAGCTAAGTCTTTTAGTTGAGGTAATGAGTTCCTTCATTATCCACTCTATCCAATCCATATGTTTCAGTAATTCTCATGTTTCCATATGCATTCATGTGGATGAAATGACTTTTAAAGTCATGTTTTAGCTTGGGATTGAATATTCCATATTTTATAAATTTTTGATATGTTTCTGCGTTTATGTTGGACTGCTATGTCTCTTTCCTATTCCATTCATGCTAGTTTGAGACCTATTCGAGGATGAATGTTCCCAAGAGGAAGATATTGTAAGACCCTAAAAGTTGGAAGAGTTGGAAAATGGAGTTTGAAGGAGTTTCCCACAACAACGCAACATTTGTGTACTAGATGTCCTTCACGCCCCAGTTCACAAGGCGTGAACCTAACCACGAGCTATAATAGGATTAGTGGTAGAGCCATAGAACTTGGGGAAATAAGGGAGAGGACTACAAAAGAGAGTACAACTTGTGGTCCCTACTACAGACCATAGACCCTTCTATGGAGTCAACCACCAAGATCCCTAAGTAAAGGTGAGGACTATGACAGGGTTCACAGTCTGTGGAGCCTTATACGGATCGTGGTTCCCATCATGGTGGAAACCTCTAACAGGTTAGGCTTACCTACATCACCATAATCATCACCACGACCCATGGTGAGCTTCATAGGCCGTATGACCCTCAGTCTAGGCGACCTCGTGTAGTAAAGTTAAGGGATGTTTAGGTATTTTCCTATTATTATTATTATAATGTTTGTAGAAGTTTTTGGGGATTAATTCCTAGCCCATAACTAATCCTAACACTCTTAAACCCCCGTTCTGTCAAATCACAAGATCAAACCTCTCAAATCTCTCCAATTTCTCTCCAAGGCAAGGACTAGGGAAAAATCTTCAAGTTTCTATTAGAGGGATTTAATTCAACCTTTCTAAATCCAGGAATATGGGAATTCATCCATGGTTACTTTCCATCCATGGAATCCCAAGAATTTTTCTCTTCTTTTAGGAAATTCAATTCTCTAAATTCTAGGGTTTTGACCAATTGCATATGGGTCAATTCACTTATGTTCTTATTTATTGATAATAGGCTATTCATGAATGATTTCAATTGAATTGCATGTTTTCAAGTTATTTTTCCATGAATCATGCATTATGCTATCAATTTCAAGGATGAATTATGGATTTATGATCATGAAGTTTATGATTCCTTATGTACGATTTATGAAAGTTATATTTTATGATTCAACTATGATTTTAAGTATAAAACCATGAATAGTGAAAGATTTTCTCAGAATATTCAAGTTATGATGATTTGGATACATAAAAAGACAAGTATCCCCAAGTTCATGTTATGATCATGGTTTTCAAGGAGCTATTCTTATTTTATATTTTTTATGATATTGAATTGTTGATTACCTTTTCTAATGACTATGTTTAAGTATTCTATTAGGATTAACTTAGCACCGAGTGAACATTATGGTGGGGATCCACGAGGAAACTTGAGTAGCAACCATTAGTTCCTAAAAAACATGCCACCATAGGTTTTGCATTTATGTCTTAGCTAGTGGATCCACATGTAGCTCATGATTATATTATTTTTATGATACAGAGTCTACCTTGGCAAGTAGCCTATCTCTTCTTGGTGTAGGAGTTACATCAGATTCCGTATTATAGCTCACACAGTCTTACATTTCGGTTAAGGTTAATATTCCATATATATATATATGTTATGTCCTACAAGCTTTATGATAATGTTTTATGATGCATTGACCACATGTTTATGATTTTTAAATGTTTTCAAGGTTTTACTCATGTTTTAAAGATATTGGTCATGCATCCCATGTTCATATTGATTATGTCCTATTTTTATTATTCAGGCATACTTCTCACATACTTAGTGCATTCCATGTACTAACGCATACTTTTTCCTACATTATATCATAATGTAGGGTCGAATGATCATCGTGCACCTCCTATTTGTGAGTAGAGTTGAGCTTGTGGCTTCCATTGTTAGTGAGTCCTCATGTTCTGAGGATGTGACAAGTTTACTTTTCCTTATGTTCTTATGACCTTTCATCGTTTATATTAGGAGAGCTAGGATCTTGTCTTATGCCCCCATCTAGATTTGTAGAGGCATGTTGGTTGTCATGGAATCTATCTTGTCTTTTATCTTGAGTTTGAGACTTATTTTCTTTTATTAAGACTATTCTTGTTGAGACTTTATTTCCTCTTTTATGGTTAAGTCTTATTGCTTTAACTACCTTATGTATGCTCATGAATGATATGCTAAGAGGCTTGATTGGAGTACTTTGGGGTTCTAATCACTGTTTCATGCCTATGGCCTAACTTGGGTCATGACATTGCCTGACTTTGATATTTCATTTGAAGTGCACACTGATGCCTCTAATTATGCTTTTAGTAGTGTGCTTGTGCAGGGTGAACATCCTGTTGCATTTGAGAGAAGAGAATTAAATCATGTAGAGCAAAGGTATTTTGCTCATGAAAAGAAGATGGTGCTAGTACTCCATTATCTTTATATCTAGAGAGTTTATCTATTTGGAATGAAGTTTGTTGTCAAGACAAACAATGTGGCTAATACATACTTTAAAACTCAACAGAAACTGAGTTCGAAATAAGTTACATGGCAAGAAATATTGACTGGATATGACTTTGTGTGGGTACATAAACTAGGCAAGCAAAATCAAGTGGCTGATGCATTGAGTAGCAAAGAGGTATTTACTGATGTTTATGCAATTACTAGACTTGAATATGACTTTCTTGATAAGATAAGTTTAGTGCTGCATATGTTTTATTATATGTTAAGTTAATGGATCAAGTGAAAGAGGGCATAATTAGAAGGTATTAGATTGACGACAATTTGCTTTATTTCAAAAGGGGGAGAATCATTGTACCTCAAGGTGATGGTTTGTGAAGAGAAATCCTAAAGAAAACACATGATACTTTTTATGCTGGGCATCCAGGTGTATAAAGGATGATGGCATTGCTGTCCTAAAATTATTTCTAGCCAAAGATGGAATATGACATTGAGACTATGTAAAGTCATATCTAGTTTGTCAATTGGATAAGACTGAAAAGAAGAAGGAAGCTGGTTTACTTTAGCCTCTACCTATTATGGAGCATTTATGGTCTTCTATTTTGATGGATTTTATTAGTGGGTTTATGATAGTGTATGATAAAGTTTCAATCATGGTTGTGGTTGACATGTTATCTAAATACGATATCTTTATTACTACTCCTACTTTATGTTCTTCTTAGGTAGCTGTCGAGTTATTTTATAAGAATATTTTGAAGAATTTTGGTATTCCATCTGATATTGTGAGTGATTGTGATGCTACATTTACTGGTCAGCTTTGAACCACTTTGTTCAAGATAATAGGTACTAATTTGAAGTTTTCAATGGAAAAATACCCAAAAACTGATGGATAGACTAAAAGGATCAATCATCTTCCTGAAGATTATTGCAGACACTATGTGACTGCAATGTAGAGTAACTAGGTTCAGTTGCTAGACAGTTCATTATTCTATTACAACCTACACAGGTTATTAACAATTGAGAAGATTCTGTTTAAGTTGGTGTTCATCATTCAGTCGAACACACCACTAGAAGCCGCTAAGTCAAAATCATAAGGAAGTTGTCCTACTTCTTACAGCATGAGAGAGACAAGCAAGAGTTGATAGATAAGGTTCAAGAAAACTTAAGAAAGGCATCAAAGCGGATGAGGAAGTATACTGACAAATATTGACGTGCTTTAAAAGTTTAGGTTGGGGATAAAATATTGCTAAAACTTACTCCTCAAATCTTGAAGAAGATCAGTAGTAAGATGATTTATCGTGGACTAATTTCAAAATATGATGAAACTTTTGAAGTCATAAAGAAAGTGGGTGAAGTTGCTTATCATCTGGACTTGTCAAAAAGATTAAAGATTCACCTTATTCACCATGTCAGATTTTTGAAGCCTTTTCATGAGGATGCTGAGGATCCAACAATGTCACCAAAAAGATGTGCTCCTCCTATTGCATGGAAGTAGTTTGAGGAACAACTTGAGAATATTCTGGATCATAGCACTTTGGGTTAAAGTAATAAGAATTGACATATAGATTTTCTGGTTCAATGGAAAGGAAAGAAAGTGTGTTATGCAACTTAGGGAGAAGGATCATCATTGTGGTAACTTGAGGATAAGATCAAGGCATACTTAGATTCTGCCTCATCGAGGATGATTAGATCATCTGGTGGGGGAAGTTTGTTAGACCCTCAACTTGATGGTTGAGTGGCTCAGACTTGGATAAGGATTTATATGATAAACCTAGTCAATGCCCAATGCAATTAGTTAATATTAAGTTTAATTGTGGAAGATCTTGGCAGTGCCATAGCTAAGGCATGCAAGGCAAGGCGAGGCTAAGACATGAAAAGGCATGGGATAAACTAAGGCAAAGTAAGGCTGTGATCGTGGCATGGTCATAGCTAAACAAATTTGAGGGCTAACTACTGGGAAAGGGAAAATGGCTCAAGGGATTGGACCACAATGGCAAGCTATGCGGAGCAGGACCTGGGCACAACACAGGCACATGGGTACACATGAGTCTGGAAGACAAAAGCAAAATTGGGCACCATAGTTAAAGGTTGTCAGTGTGTCCCTCATATATGCTTGGGTAGTTGGGCAGTTTCTAGCCGTTTGTGGCTTGTCAATATTTTAGATAAGGTTTATATTTTTGAGTTTGAATTTGTACAATCAGTTGGGGATGTAACTGACTTAGTGGGCATATGACTGACATGTGACTGGATGTTTTAGCCTATTTATTGGCACAGGTAGACCAATCTCAAGCAGAGTTGGCTTAGATTTGTAAGGATGAAATATTTCTGTGCTTCTTTGTGGCATGCGTATAATACAAAGTTGAGACTTTTTCCTGTACATTCTTATGTTATTTTGAGTTCCTAGTCATTGGCTAAGTGTTGAACTTGATTAGAGAGGAAAAAGAAGAGGCCGAGTCTAAGGTGCTAGACTGCCTAAGTGGGTTAGATCATCTTGGGTTGACCCCCTTACAAATACCATACAAAATTAGATCAGTATGATTCAATATTTTTAGTTTCGAGTTTGATATTTTATGGTATGGTTGTTCAATAACCCTAATTTGTTTGAATTTCACATACATATATTCATATAATAAAGAATTTTAATGTAGCACCTTGTATATTTTAAGGAGATTTATTATTTTAGCTAAAGACGTGCGCACCCAAAACTGTATTTTTTGCCTTCCATAGTTGGTTAACGAGTTTTCGATAGAAAAATATTTTAAATATGTGATCATATTAAGTACTACTTATAGTATATCACAAGAAGTGTTATACCTAAGTTAGAGGCCCAAGGAAGTCTAGAAATAATAGTATAAGCTGAAGGTCACTTTACGAAAGATTATTTCATATGATCTCATATATAGTATGACTTGGGATGGGCATAAGTTAGAAGACCTATTACATATACAAAATTAAATATACTTGAGTCTAATTTCCAATGAAAAAGACCACTTATCAATACAACTTCAAAGTAAAAAAATATGAGTATTTTACTATAGACTGCGCAGAGGCACAAATTGGCCATGACAGCCATGTGACTTCAACATGTTAAGTCGATCTAATGTTTATAATTATAATTTTAAGTTTTAAATTCAAAAAATATTTATCCTAAGAAATTATAAAAGTTGTTCCTCGCTGGATCTTCAACCCCTCCCCTCTCCTAAAGCCCTAGTTGAGAAATCAACCATAATTAAGTGTTTTCTTCAACCGAGCATAGAATTCACTAAAGTAAATGTGAGCTTAAGGAACTGTATTTTCTTTAATTAAGTATGACCAAGTTCCATACTATCATGTATGTGGTTTTTTTGATGTTATAGTTATATTCAATGGGTAGGACCCATGGGACGATGATATAAAGCATGAGTCTAAGACAAAATAAATGTCCTTAGAAAACTGTTCATAAGCTTACTAGATTCCTTTTCACATCTAAACCTTCTTAAGGTTATTTAAATATTAAGTAGGTGAACTTATATGCTATTTGAAAACTTTATATGATACATATATATGTGTCATGACCCAAGCTATGCCCTAGGCATAACACGTCGATCGATATCTCGAGGGACCTCAACCAATACTCTTAGCATACATCACATACATAATGTAACTTAAAACATTAGTGGGAAAAAAACATAAGCGGAAGTCTTAATAAAGCCTGAATAAGAGAAACATTTTAAGCAAAATGCCCAAGCAATCAGAACTAAAACTCATGATAGTCTAAACATGCCTCTACACAATCTAGATAGGGGCATAAGACATGTTCCTATCTCACCCATAGAATAAAGAAATGTCAAGTCAAAAGAATATAAACTCATGTTGGATACGCCCTCGAGACATGAGGACTCACCAATCAAGTTATATAAATCAATGTAACCCTAGCCACGAGCAAGAGCAGTGTGATCCTCAGACACTCATTATGATATAATGTAGGCAAGAATATGCATTATTACATGGAATTCACTAAGTATGTGAGAAGCATGCATAAAAAATAGTAATAGGACATAAGCAATATGAATGTGGGGATGCATGACTAATATTCTTTGAAAGCATGAGTAAAATATGAAAACATTTAAAATATTGTGATCATGTGGTCAATGCATCAAAAATTAACATAAGAGATCATATCTTAGCACATACTTTGTGTGGGATAGGACCTTAAACAACACTTAAGACCATGCGATCTATAACATGGAATCCAATGTAACTCCCACATTGAGAAGAGAGAGGCTACTTGCCAAGGTAGACTCCATGAGAACCTTTCTTAACATCATGAGATATACGTGGATTCACTAGCTCAGCCATAAAGGCAACCTACAGTGGCAACGTAGTTAGGGACTATAGGTATCTACTTAGATTTCCTTGGGTAGCTACTTTGGCTACCGGATCAAACTCCACCTAAAAGTCCTCTCCGTGCTTAGTCGTTATTCTAAAAAATATTTATGAAAATATCATCATAATATCACCATAAAATAATCATAAGAGTAGCTTATTATATGAGTGATTCATAGGATTCCATGAGTCAGTGAGTAAAGCCTTTCACCCTTTAAACATAAGTTGTGAACAAATCTTTCACAATTATCAATACATTGTTTGAAACATCATGGAAGAATAATTCATCATAAGCATAGCTTTTCATAAAACATAGCATCAAAATTCATGGTCATAATTTCATAGGTTTGACATTTATAATTTAAAATCATAGCTCAATGTATGGGTCCATATGGAATAGATTGGAAATCATGTATTGTAGTAAATTCATATGTGACAATGAAGAATAACAATGATTAAATTAAAATAAAAAAGTCCCATGAAGAATTGATATGAAACCCTCATAAATTGGGTGAAACTCAGCTTGTAGAACTGGGATCTTTTGGGGCCCAATGGATAAATGGAATCCATTGGTTTCTCCCACATACCTCGATCAATAGAACCTGTATGCAAAGATTTTGGAGCCTTGGAATTATTGAACCATAACTTGTTCTGAGGATGAGACCCCTGGGAGAATTTTTTAGGGAGAATATTATTGAAATAGAGGATTGGGGAGTGAATAAGGGAAATTCTAAGGGTTTGGGTAGTTATAGTCTTATGTCGTAGGGTTAAAACGACATAGTCTAGGGATTGAAAACATATGGAGAGATGGTTCGACAAGGTGGGTCTTTTGTGCCGACCAGTCGGCGAGTTGATGTACATATATTTCCTTACCTAATCCTTCCCTCTAACTTGACAATCTTGCTAATCTTATTGGGGAGCTAGGATTGCTCGCCTAAGCCACTCGGTGAGTCGCCGACTCCCCTTCTAGCTCACCCAATCTTCCCTTTCAACTTCCCCCTTCTCTGTCTTTTTTGGCAAGTTGGGGCTCGCTCTCATAGGTAATTCGGTGTGTCTCCTACCCACTCGACGAGCCTCAAACTCCCATTTTCATTGTTTCCCCTTTTAAACTCAAAATTCTAATTTTTCGACTTTTGGGGCCTCACAATATCTCCCTCTTGGGAACATTCATTCTTGAATGAGACTTAACTAGCATGAAAAATAGTAGGAAAAATATAAATAGAAGCCCAACATAAATGCAACATAATATTTGAAATTCATAAACCATGAGAATTTCAACTTAACATAAATCATACCTTTAACATAAATTTCACGAACATGCATGCATATGGGAAACATGAGAATGACTTTATGCCTGTTTGGCTGAACTTACTTAAAGCAGCTTATAAGACTTTGAGCTTATAAGCCAAAAAAAAGTTGGGGTAGCCCAACTTATTCTTTTTTGGCTTATAAGATATTTTTAACTAATAATCTATTTTAGATAAGCTAAGACAAACATACCCAATTACTTTTTTGAGATTATTTTAAGCACAATATGACTTTAAGTTCTCCAGCCAAATACTTTAAAAAAGCTAAAAATATCTTATAAGTCAATCCAAACGGGGTCTTAGACATTTAATTTCGAAGGAGTGATCATGGAAGAAATTTTGTATCTCAATAGAATAGAAGGAAAGAGATGAGGATATCGTGACATCATATAGGCCTCGGCCTCCTATGTAGCACCTTCAACCTCTTGGTTTCTCCACAACACCTTAATGGATGCAATTTCCTTATTCCTCAACCTTTGAACTTGTCAGTCAAGAATTTCAATCGAAACCTCATAAGACAAACTGTCCTTCACACCCACACTATTTAATGGAACAATTGAGATAGGATCACCACCACACTTCTTTAATAAAGACACATAAAACACCAAATGTACTGATCCTAACTCTGAAGGAAAATCCAACTCATATGCCACCTTGCCAAATCTTCTCAAAAATTTGATACGAGCCTAAATATCGGGGACTAAGTTTCTCCTTATTTCCAAAATGCATCACACCCTTCATGGGGGAAATCTTCAAATAAACCCAATCATTAACTGCAAACTTGAGTTTCCTTCTCCTTACATCTGAGTAGGACTTTTGTCAACTTTGAGTAGTCTTCAATCTTTCTCTAATGAGCCAAACCTTTTCAATAGCCTCATGACCAACACCTATCAAGGTAACTTCACCAACTTCAAACCACCCAACACGAGACCTATAATCTCTAAGAAAAAAGCTCTCTAGGAGTACCATAAGTTAGCCTAAGGGCTGATATGGGGGTGGACCAATCTCTCAAGGTCGAAAAATTTTGTTCGAAAGCTAAAAATGTAGATCTTTTCGATACGAACACACCTTAAGTTGTAGCATCCAAAAATTCCATTCCTAACTCCAGTAATTTGGAAAATAGATATGCAGTCACTATTTACATCATTGAAGAACAACTGGAATAGGCATAAAAAATCATTTCTTGCTCTCAATATAGAATGATTCGATTAATTCAAGCTATTGGGAATGATTCACCAGTTATTTCTCTACCTACAAACCAAATTTTGTCTAATCCTATTTTGCCAATCGAGAGAACTGACCAAGCAATTTTGGCAAAAATTGTAGCTCAATTGCCTAACATGCGCCTTCAGATTCAACATAGTTCTAGAGATATTTGAGTGGATTTGGATACTGGGGTTTACTCCCCATGTGATGAGGCACATATTTGTGAATTTCCAGCCATTTTTAACGGTGGAGTCGCCGATGGCGACTCTGGCAGCAAGTTCACTAGAGCTACTACGTATATTTCGACCCAAAATCAATGCCAAAATGTTCAGAGCGGAGAAATATATCAGCCCAGCACAATAGCTCCTCTCGAATCTAGCTTTTCCTCTTTAAATTTAAAGATCAATATTGGCAGCAGTCGAAGTCGCCAACGTTCGAAAAATGAAAATTAGCTGAAAGAAGCACAACAATCCCAATCCCAATCCCAATCCCAATTGAGTCTAAATGGTGAAGGAAATGATATTTATAGGACTTTTGCTAATAAAACCGATCGAAGTGCTTCGAATTTCTCCTTTGATGCTGTCAAGGCTATTCCATTGAATGGAGATGCAGCTAAGGACAGTAGTGGGGATATAATTCAGTTGAGTCATACTACCAAGGATCAAACTAAAGAGGGTCTTAGAAAGGTTCAAGGGATGGAGCAACAAATTCATGCTACACAAGAGCCCAGGATCACCAACATAGTGACTGACCACTACAATATAGCTGGGAATATGCAAATTCAGCAGTGTCTCAATGCTCCTCACAAGGGATTAGGTGTGGTATTAAACTCATCTAATCCTCATAATTTCTCTAATACTGCAATACATGATGCTATGGCTATAAATGATAGTATATATCAATTGCAAACTACTAAGCTTGAGGAAAACAACTGTGTTCAAAATAGTGTTGTGCAGACTGATGGTAAGCTTTGTAATGACAATATAGGCTCATGTTTGAATCTTATTTCTATTGAGCCTATTATTTCCAGTGTAAATGCCAATAAAGTTAGCATTGATAGTAGGCCTAAAGAAGCAGTTCAACCTCCTCAGGAAAAAACTACATCTATCCCTCATGACCTTACCAAACTCACTTCCAACTTTGACAAACATACCACTCCTAATCCCCAGCACAAAGAACCAAATCCCATGAATAAATCTGCCAAAATACCTAACCAGAACAATCCTAACAATCATCTTAAACAAACTTTGACACCTGAACCAGGTCCTTACACTGTTATTCAGACTTATGCTACCAGATTAAGGGATAATCAAGCAAAAAATGAAACCCTATAGAGATTTCACCTCCCATAATCACTACTAGACAGGGATTGCCTGCTGTCATATTCAAAAAACAAGATTTTTTGGTTAAGCATGCTTCCAGGTGCAAATACACTCTTGTTGGAAAGTTTACCAATAACATGCCTAGAATTGAGCTCATAAGGAATAGCTTCATACTCCAAACTCAGCTTACAGGGGGTGTTAAAATTGCACACTTCAATGCTAGACACATATACATTGATTTGGACAATGAAGATAATTATATCTTAGTTTGGAACAAGCAAAGGATGAATATTGAGGGGAGAATTATGAGGCTACAGGTTTGGACTCCTACTTTCACTCATGAAAAAGAGACACTTATTATGCCAGTGTGAGTTGTGCTGCCTGAACTACCATGGCATTGTTACAACAAAGAAGTCTTCACTTCTCTCTTGGCCCCTATTGGTAAGATATTTATCTAGATGCGGCTTCACTCCAAAAAAAAGGTAGTATGGCAAAAGTAAGAATGCAAATAGATCTTACCAAATAGAGACCTTTCCCTATTTGGATGGGGTTTGATGAAGAAGACCATAGTATTGGCAGATGGTAAGCCATTCAATATGAAGGCATACTAGAGTATTGTTCATACTGCAAACACCAAGGCTACACATCACATGTGTGTAACATCAGGAAAAAGGATGAGGAAAATAATAAAAGAAAAGAAGCTGAAGCTGATAATAAAGCTAAGGGAAAGAAGACTGCTGAAGACAACAATCAGGTAAACTCCCAAACTTCTCACCAATATGTAACTACTAATATGTCTGCTAATGTTTAGGTGATAAAGATAGCCAAAAAAATAGCATAAAGTGCAAAATGACATAAATAAACCAAAAAAGGGAGAGTGGCAAACTCAACGAAGGAAAAACAACAAGGAAAAATAGGGTCATGCAAAAAAAAATGAAACTCACAGGGCTACTAATACTCTGAATCAGCAGGGAAATAGCAAACCACAACATTAGGAACAATAATTTGGTATTGACTTAGTTCTCCCAAACCCCTCTACCCCTTATAACTGTGACCAATCAGGACCAAGTACTAATGCTCAGAAAGCATTAACGACACAAGACAAGGAAGATAAAAGCTTAGGTATTGACTCAATGCTCTCCAAATTCTAAGACCCCCCCTAATAATGCCTTTTATTTGCTGGCTGATTGTGAAGTTACTGGAGGTGAGGTGGTTGGGAATAAGGAGAAGCTTACTAACTTGCAGGATGGGGTAACCAAAGGGGGAGGGAATTCGTCCCATGTTTTTCATGGGAACACTATGGCTAACCCTAGGTGGACCTTAGATCTCCTGCTACCACTTCAGATGTTAATAATCAAGTCCAATATCAGGGCACTAATGTAGATAGTAACTTATTTTTAGAGGGTACTCAGCTGGTTAATATTGGTATGACAAAAAGATCTAAAAATCCCCTGACTAGGGGAATCTTTGCAAAATATGGTAATGATCAGACCTTGGTTACAGTTGGGGGCATCAACAAGATTCAACAACCAATCCTAGATACAAGCTGCTATCTTTGGATTAACTTGGTGTCTTGAATTGGGATACCAAGACATTTTATTGAAAGTGGATTCTGAATTATTGTCCAAATGGATTAATCATAAGGCTCATCCCCCATGGTACACATTGCAACTCCTTAACAAGTTCCCCAACATCATTCATTATTTTTAGAAGTTCAAATGCAACCACATATTTAGAGAAACAAATTTCATAGCCGATAGTCTTGCCAAGCACAATCACAGGCATACTTTCCCATAGCTTTACTTCTCTAAACATGAACTTCCCAAATAAGATAAGGCACACCTAGAAATGGATAAACTGGAGATATCTAATTTCAAAAGAAGAAACTCAAACGAATCAATGAACCTCCTTGAATAACTTGTTATCTCTTCCTTTTGGTGTTACTAGGATCTTCACTTAAGCTATTTCTAGTTAGTTAGTCACAACATTTTCGAAAATCTACTTGTATCTGTATTGTATCTTTGTTTATTTGATTTTTTCTTGTAAGGGGAGAGTCTCCCTTGTTTATTTTTTCCTAGAATTCTTGTATCGAGAGGAGTCCACTCATAGGTTCATGTTCTAGGATCCTTTGTTTATGTGATTTTCTCTTGTAAAGGGAAAGTCTCCCTCATTTATGTTTTCCTAGACTTCATGTATTAAGAGGGTTCCTCTCATAAGTGCATAGTTCTAGGACCTTTATTTTAGTTTGGGGATGAGCTAGCCAATCGTAGTAGGATTAGCTGACTCATACACTATCATAGGTTTGGATGTAAGGTTTATTCCCCCCTTTTTGTACTTTTGTTTTTATATATATGTTAATTCTTGGGGGTGTTTGGATCAACCCCTGATCTCCAAAAGGAATAAGATCCTTGGGTTAGGTCTGTTCAATAATAAAAAAATAAAAAAATAAAATATCCTACCATACAAAGCTTATAATGGAGCCATTTGATACTAAAATGGTAACTATTATTGTAGGCAAATTCAATCAATGGTAGATGCTCATCTCAATTTCCATTAAAATCAATAACATATGCCCTCAACATGTCTTCTAAAGTTTGAATTATTCTTTTGGCTTGATCATCGGTTTGAGGGTGGAAAATGGTATTTACCTTAACTTTAGTACCAAAACCCTTTTGTAAAGACCTCCAAATTTGGGATATAAATTGAGTGCCTCGATCCAAAATAATAGACAAAGGAACACCATGAAGCTTAACCAACTCATGAACATATATTCTTGCATAATTCTTGGCCGAGTAGAAAGACTTAACGAGAAGAAAATGGGTTGACTTAGTTATTCAGTCAGCAACAACCCAAATCAAATCATATTGCCTAAGAGTATGAGGCAAACCCACAATGAAGTCCATATTCAAAGATTCCTACTTCCAAGTAGGAATCTCAATGTCTTGAGCTAGATCTTTCAATTTTTGATGCTCAACCTTCACTTGTTAACAATTAGGACATTTGGCTATAAACTCCGCTATATCCTTCTTAATGCCATTCCACCAATACACTTCCCTCAAATCTCTATAAATATTTTATGAAACCCGGATGAATAGAACAGAATGAACTATGAGCTTTGGACAATTTCATTTTCCTCAAGCCATCAACATCGTTAACACACAATCAGTCTTGATACCTCAATACTCCATCTCCCTCTTGGGAGAAATCCTCAATGGATTTTTAGGCAACTGCTTTCTTCAACTCAACCAAGGTAGGATCACTATTTTTCTTTGCCTTAAGATCTCCACAAGAGATGATTCAGAACAATTTTGAACAATAATGCCACAATCCTCCAAATCTACCAAGCAAACACCCAAATGAGCTAGTCTATGAACATCATGTAAGACCCCATAAAATAAAAAGTCAAATGAAGGGATAATCTTAAGAAATGTCAATTGACCCCATGTCTATGAGTTGGTGTACAACTTATATGGACTTTGATGGGTCGTAGAGATGAGCCAGAGATATGAGTTCAGGTTTGGAAAATTTGCAAAGGCAAAATGAGACTCTATGAGTCATGTGATGACTTGTGAAAGAGACTACGACTCGTAGAAAGAAGTCGTAGTGCATGCCTTATACCCTGAAGCTAATGATCTTTAAGACTTCATCTACGACTCAACAGGATGAGTCGTAGAGAAGGTTATGACTCATAGAAATGAGTTGTATGGAAACTTTAGAGACCCTCTAAACTTGCATGTTTTTAAACCTACAAGACGAGTCACTTTGATGACTCGTAACACCAATGACAAGTCGTAATCACAATTCTTAGGAGTAACTTTAGAGGCTCAAGTTTTAGGAATTTCTAACACCTGCAGGATGAGTTGTAATGACTATTCATCACAAATTCTACAATTCGTAGAAGTCCATGCCATAAGTCCCAAGTTTAAATTTTAATGAAGGGTAGTTTGTTATTTTTCCTACATTCTAATAATATATGTGTATAATAATATATATGGACGTTTTTAAGGACTAGATGTATTAATTATTGTGTCCTAAATACTCCTAAAACTCTTTTATCCTCTTATTATTTCCCAAAACAAATTCTAGACTTCTCTCCCAAGGTTCCTCAAGAGTTCATCAAGCTTTGGTTAGGGTTTCTTCAAGATCAAGACTTCTTCTTCAAATTAATGTCCAATTTCAATCAAGGTATGTGTGTATTGATTCATGAGTCCCTTCCACTCATGGAGTCCAAAGTTTATTTTAATAATCTCATGAAATTTCATTACTTTTAAACTTTAATTTTGATAAATTGTGTTGGGTTGTTTCAATTATGTCTTTAATCATTGCGGATGATCATTATAAGTATGTTTCTACATAAATTACATTATTTTAGGTTTAATTATGAATGCCCATGTATAAAGCTATTTTTATGATGAATTATCTGAATTATGATTGGGAAGTTCAATAATTTCAAAGTATTCTATGGTTTTCAATCAAATTGATTTTGTATTCGAGTTTTCTTCTAAATTCAAGTATGAATCAGGGATATGAATTTCAATTATGATACAATTATGATATAGATGCAAGTTATGAAGAAAGGTGACTTAGGGCCTGCCCTATGTGGGGTGACCTAGGTACTTATGATAAGAATTATGGAAGTATGATGTGTAATTATGAAAGGTCAATCCTCACATTGCAATTATGTTATTAAATGAACTACTCTATAATTTTCAAATCTATGATCATATCTATGATATATGTTCATTATGATTTCTATGTTATGTATGTATTCCGTGGGATTTGACTTAGCACCAAGTAGACTTGAGGTGGGTGCCCTACCAAAAGCCTTCGTAGCAGCCTCAAGTCTCTTAAATTATGTGCCACCGTAGGTTTCCTTATGGCTTAGCTAGTGGATCCAAATATAGCATATGTACATGACCTGCCTAGTGAGATAGAGTCTACCTTGGAAAGTAGATTCCCCATTTCTTCATTATGTGGGTGAAACAATAGGATTCCATGTTATAGTTCGCATGCTCTTATTATCAGGTTATGGTTCCTATCCCACATATGTATGTTATTTTATTCTTAAATCATGATTTCAAATATGCCCTTTTAAGTGCTTTGGTCATTATGGCTTTCTCATGACATTACTTATCCTCTTATTTATGTACTTAATTGATCATTGTATCTTATGATTCATATTGCATGTCATGCCAACATACTTAGTACATTGAAATGTACTAATGCATATTTTTTGCCTACACTATCTCATAATGTAGGGGTTGAGGATCATACTCATTTACGTGGCTAGTAGAGTTTCCAGTTATTGTAGTTATTGGTGAGTCCTCATCTTATCGATGATGAGTTATGATTTTGTTTGATTCTAGAGACTTGTTATGTTTTGATTTGAGGGTGAGCTAGGGAAATGTCTTAGGCCTGGCCTTTTGTTTAGTAAAGGCATTAGTTGGACAAAATGTTATCGAGTCTATATTTTCAAGTTACATTCTTCATTTTGATTCACAATTTAGACTCCCTTATGGTATTTTTGCATTTACTTTACCTTATGTATGCTTTATGGTATGACAAAAGGTTTAGTTGGATCCCTTCAGGAATTCGATCATTGTGTTACGATTAGGCCCTAGGTTGGGTCATGACAAATATGGTATCAGAGCACAAGGTTTAAAATATTCTAGGGTGTCCAACATGACGCATCATATAGAGTCTTATTCATGGATGTGAAGTATGCCATATTTATGAATAGGAGTCTATAAGAAATTTTAGGAATTCTCACTTCTTTCATGATCTATGTAGTGCGATAAAATGTGTTCTAAGACTTTTTTCCCTAACATTTGTCCTTTACGATTTTTAAAAAATTCCTTCAAGAAGACCACAGTTGCTAAGGGGGAACAATGTTAATAAAGTCCAAGATCTTCTAGCTCCTCAAGGCAATGGACCTTTGCCCGAACAAGTGACACATGCATAGTTCCAGACTGCTTTTAAAATGGTAGCCCAAGTAGTGGAAATCAAGGGGTTGTGGCTCCTCCTTATGTTCCTACTCTAGCCTAAAGAGTGAGATTTTGCATGAATGAACCCTTGAGTTCCATGGTTCGAATTCGATGGGGACCCCCAAGAGTTCATTGATGAGGTCTATAAAATAGTGAATATCATGGGGGTGAATTCGGAGGAGAAAATAGATTTGATAGCCTACCAACTCAAGGGTGTTTCTTAAGTTTGGTACACCTAATGGAAGTTGGACAAACTAGACGAAGGTCCTACTGAATGGGAAGCCTTCAAACTTGCTTTCCTTGATATCTTTTTCCCTCTTAAGCTAAGGGAAGCTAAAGTGTTAGAGTTCATTTATCTTCAACAAGTCAACTTGGCATGAAGGAATATGACCTCAAGTCCAGTAAGCTATCCAAGTATGATCCTTCATTGGTTGCTAATATATATGCCCGAATGAGTCAATTCATATTGGGAGCATCTGACTTGGTGGCTAAGGAATGTCGTATCACTATGCTTATTAAGGATATGGACATATCTCAGTTCATGACTTAATTTGAACAAATTAAAGGAGAAAAACTCATGGAGATGAGGATGAAGGATTCTAAGAGGGCTCGATATGAAAGTGGGTTCTCCAATACTAGGACCGGTGGGGATGGTAGTGGTCGTTTTCAACTAGGCCAAGGTTTGGGGAAGATGTTTGCTAAATATAGGGTATAATACCCTAAAATTCAAGGAGGATGAGGTATGAATTCTAGTAGCCCTTCTTTTCCCAAGAATGTAAAGTATGGAAAAAATTGTCACGACCCAACCCCGTAGGCTATGACTGGGGTCCGACCTTGACCCCCCGTACACATATCTATTAGCTGCGATCATATTGAATCGTAAATAAGATAATATCATGTAACAGAGCCCTACTGGGTAATAACATTTTCATAAACCTGTAGCCCTTTTCATTTGTATCACAACATGACAGGGCACGCAAGCCGACACTTGCCATAACATAATAACATATATCATATATCATTTAGACCCAGCTGAATCAAACTGACATACAAAACCCATATATACACATCTGCAGACCTCTAAACATATAAATGACAACATATGGCGGGACAGGGCCCCCGCCGTACCCTTGAATAAAACAATTTTTATACATCCGTGGACAATATCAAAAACTAGGCCCCGATACAATGGAGCATCTTCCAGCTAAGCTACATGGAATCCTAAGCTGACGGACTCCCAAAATCTGTATCTGTACCTGCGGGCATGAATTCAGCCCCCCGAGAAATGGAGCCAGTACGACATATGTACTGAGTATGTAAAATGTAACATAATACACTGGAGGTATACTCGAAATAGAGAAGCAGGGGAATAAATTATTAAATCAAAGTCATGTACATGTACTCTATGAATCACAAAAGCATGCATTCTCAATTTATACAATATAGCCGGCCCTTTCAGGGGTCCAGGGAATCACATCTGTAGGACCATCATAGGTCCGGCACCATCACCACCTTATTACAACATATCATCATATATATACATACGCACCCGGCCCTCTAGTGAGGGGCTTGGCGAATAATGAAGTAAATTGTGCACGATAACATACCCGGCCTAGGACTCAGTGAAAGAAGTGTTACAATATACACAAATAGAGTCGTGAGTAACTATATACAATTTAAATCATTATCAGAGACTCGACCAAATAAGAAAGTTAAGCTTTTGTTTGAGGACCCGAGTAACGGTGTAGTCATCTCGAGTGTCCTCTAAATACCATTATGGGCTGTCTCAAAAGTAATCTCAGGGACCCTAGACATGTATTAACGTAGGGACAAATCATTTATGGAATCAAAAACACTTAATCTCGTATAGTCTTTAAGACTTGGAGCCTGTACATTTGGTCCCTCTTTAATATATACAAGTTTCCAGGGAAATAGTTCAACCACTATCAAAGTTCGATGTTCAAAAGTAAATAAGAAATATTTAAGAATAGAGTTACCCCGGAGTTTAGATTACATTTAACTTACATCTAAACAGAGACATGCCCAAGAGAAGAAAGAGAATAAGCTCTATGTAGTCTGTACTTTCTTTCAGATGACCTTCATACACATATTTCATATCCGGCCCATTATGGGGCTCGGTGAGCCATTATGGCATTCAAATTTCACTTTCGTACCAAATACATATCAAGAGAAGGGAAAGATAGTTTCCCATACACTACTCTTTAGCACGTAGAAGCCTTAACAGGCAATACTCAATCCTTGTAGGGGTGTCAACACTTAACTGTAGTTAGGGATTATGGGGCATACCTGGAGTTCTGGGAACAGAATTATTCCCACATTCCACGTACAATTCACTTAAGGCTAAGACTTGCCAAAAGGAAAGAAAGATAACTGTACGTGCTTATACCAAAACATGCCACGAGAAAGCTTTACATACCTTGTCTAAATTATTCCTTATCCTGCTTGCCTTTCCATCCTTTGGACCTATTCAACATGAAAGTAGTATGAATATCAACCCCTTTTACTTTCTAGCACCCTAAGTTACATCTTAGTATTAATGGAATCTATTTTCTTAGTCGTTTCCCCGACTAGTTCTGTTATTCGCTAAGGCGTCGATGAAAATTGGGCAACACCTCCCCTATAATGTGCCCTATCCAAATTTCCAATTAGGTCCCTAAGACCTACAGCCAACCAAAAACAACTGCATCAATTCACACCAACAATATACAACATAAACTCCAAATGACTTATTCAAAAATACGGTAGAACAATAGGGCGTCTAGCCTTTATTTTGTAACGCCTTTCATTATACGCAACGAGGGGTCGGGTGGATTCAACCAGCAGCACCCTAACCCACATTAGAACATATTTAGGCCCTACAATAATACATCACACCCCTGCAGCAGCACCTCACACGAACAACACTATCCTTCGATGATAATTTAACTATAGCAATTCCAATTTAGTTTATTTCGAACGTCGAGCATTTCTACGACATTTTTAAACTTTCAGCAGCATAAAAGGGGTGTAATACACCATATAACAACACCATAAACTTCAAATTGAAAGGAAAAACCTTACCTTTCCCAAAATTGGCCAAAACTTGCCAAATATATCAAAACGTGAATTCTGGACAACAAACTGTCTTGTATTGTCGCTTAGTTTCGAAGGGGTAATTGAAGGAAACAAGATTTGTGGCCTAAATTAAAGTTATATACATGTGTATCAATTTTTTATGAAAATATATGACCAAAATACTTACAGCTATCCGTGTAGGATTTCCTAAACCAAATCTGGGCAGTACCTCCTCTACACTTCATCACCCTTTTTCGCGAAGCTAAAAGCAAAAATGGATTTGAAAGTCTAAATAAACGTTATAGACCTATGAAATAAATTTCCAAAACATATTGAATCACCCAAAACTAAGCTATACAAAAGAAGTTATACTAATATTACTAACAACTGTCCTCTCCAAAAATGGGTCTATGCCCTAGCATTTTCTCTTTAAGTTTCTCTTAGTTTTCCAAGTGAAGAACTGAAAATATGGTTCCGTAGGCATCGTAATATACATATATACACCTCCACGTAATTGAGGAACACCGTAGATAATTAATTCATGGAAGAAAAGTGAAGAACTTACCTCAGTTCTTCTTGAACCATGGCTACCATAGGTGTTCTCCCTCTCTCACCTTTTTTTCTCCTTTTTTTGGACTTGTTTGGGCTGAAAAATGACTTGATAGTCATCAACCCACATATATATATTTCCTTAAGAAGTGACACGTGTCATCCCCTAAGGGCGACACGTGTCCGTCTCCTATTGGGCCACAGATCCTTGCCTTGTCTCCTAGGCTGCCACATGTCTTTGTGGGGCCCACCCTCAAGTAGGTGGGTCACCTACTTGACCCCCAAGCAGGTGGGTCACCTACTTGCTTGAGGTGCTGCCACGTGGCACCTCCTTATTGGCTGCCATATGTCATCTTCTCCTCTTCCTCGTGAGTTCGTAATCTCGTCTCATTTTAAGAGCCTATGTAATCCATGCTTCTCAAGCTTGGTACATAATCCAATAGCTTAAGTATGTAAGACTTCCAAGTTATTAGCTTATGTAGGTAACTCGAGTCCTACGACTCATTTCTTAGCCTCCAACTCTTTCCGGATTCGTATAACTCTATTTTTAACCTTCCTTCTCACGAGGTATCACAATCCTCTTTCCTTAGAGTTTTTTAATAGGGTCATAACTTAAGTGGCTCACATACTAGCTTCTAAGTAACTTAAGGGACCTTCCGAGTTCAAAGATGTGGGCTGTAACAAAAATTATGGAGGGAAAAGCTATATGGGAATGGGTGCTTGTTATGAATGTGGAAAGATGGCCCTTATGTTGCCCACAAAGGTGGAGAAGATCATCCACAAGGAGGCCAAGTATAACAAGACACCCAAGCTCAACTTAAAGGTGGCTAACCCATCAATTGATTGTATGCTCTTCATGCTAGGCAAGATATGGATGATATTCCCGATGTGGTCATGGGTATGTTATGGTCTTTAACTTTATATATATGCATTACTTGATTCGAGTGACAAATTGTCTTTTGTTACTCCTTACCTTGCTATGAGATTTGATGTCTACCCCAAAATTTTGTTAGAACCATTTTTGGTTTATACTCACATTGGAGATGTGGTATTAGCCAAGAGAGTTTATAAAAATTGTCCTGTGTCAGTCTTAAACAAAGTTATTCGATGTGATCTTGTTGAACTAGACATGACCGATTTTGACATCATTCTTTGTATGGATTATTTACATGCCGCTTATACAACTATTGATTGTAGAACCCGTAGGGTCAAGTTTCAATTTTCTAATAAGTCTACTCTTGAATGGAAGGGTAATGATTCGATGGTTAAGGGTAGATTTATCTCATGTCGTGAGGCTCAGAAAATGATTTCCAAAGGGTGCATTTATTATTTTGTATGAGTTAGGGATATTAATTCTGAAACTCCTACTCTTGAGTCGGTCTCTATAGTTAATGAGTTTTTCAATGATTTGCTCAGTGTTTCTCTTGAAAGGGAAATTAACTTTGGCATAGATCTTCTTCCCAATACTCAACCTATTTATATTCCTCCTTACCGTATGGCTCCAGCGGAACTTAAGGAGTTGAAAGAGCAATTGGAGGATTTGTTGGATAAGGGATTTATAATGCCAAGTCTATCACCATGGAGTGCTCCTGCGCTATTTGTTAGGAAAAAGGATGGGTCACTCCAAATGTGTATAGATTACTAGCAATTGAATAAGGTCACCATAAAGAACAAATATCCAATTCCGAGTTTAGATGATTTTTTGACCAATTACAAGGAGCAAGTTACTTCTCTAAGATTATTCTCCATTTCGGTTATCACCAACTAAGGGTAAGGGAGCATGATATTCCTAGGACGGTGTTTTGAATAAGGTATGGTTATTTTGAATTTGTAGTAATGTCATTTATTTTGACTAATGCACCCACTATTTTCATGAATTTGATGAATCGTATTTTCAAGCCATATTTGGACATGTTTGTGGTGGTGTTTATTGATGATATTTAGATTTACTCTCGGAATGAGAAGGATCATATGGGTCACTTGAGAATTGTGTTCCAAACATTGAGGGATAAGCAACTATTTGCCAAGTTTAGTAGTGTGAATTTTGGCTAAGGGAAGTTGAATTTCTTGGCCATGTGGTGTACAATGATGGGATTAAGGTTGATCCAAAGAAAATGGAGGTGGTAAATAATTGGCCTAGACCATTATCTCCTTCGGACATTAGAAGTTTTTTGGGCTTAGTGGGATATTATAGGAGGTTCGTTGAAGGTTTTCATCTATTGCTTCACTTTTGACTAATTTGACTCAAAAGAAGGTGAAATTTTAATGGTCAGAAGAATGTGAGAAGAATTTCCAAATGTTGAAAGATTATCTTACGTCGGTTCTTATTTTGACATTGCATGAAGGTTCGGATGGATTTGTTATTTATTGTGATGCCTAACGCATTGGTTTGGGTTGTGTTTTGATACAACATGGTAAGGTTATAGCCTATGCTTTTAGGTAACTTAAAGTGCATGTAAGGAACTATCCAACCCATGATCTTGAACTTCCGACGGTTGTGTTTGCTTTGAAAATTTGGCATCATTATCTTTATGGGGTGCATGTTGATGTGTTCACTAACCACAAAAGCTTGCAATATGGTTTAGTTAAAAGGACTTGAACCTTACGCAAAAGAGGTGGCTTGAACTCCTAAAGGACTATGACATGAGGGTTTGTACCATCCGGGAAAGGCAAACATTGTAGCTAATGCTTTTATCGATTATCCATGGATAGTATTGCATATGTTTAGGAAGGTATGAGGGAGTTGGTTAAATATGTCCATATATTGACATATTTCTGAGTATGTTTGGTTGACTCTAATGATGGAGGTGTTCTTGTACATAATGGCTTGAAATCATCTCTTATGGCGAATGGTAAGGCCAACTAAGACAATGATCCTGTGTTGGTTGACTTGAAGAAGTTGGTTGTCAAAAAAGCCAATGAGGTTTTCTCCCAAAAAGGAGATGGGGTGCTACGTTACCAAGGTCATTTTTATGTTCCAAATGTTGATGGGTTAAGGGAATTGATATTGAATGAGGCCCATAGTTCTCGGTATTCAATGCATTCGAGATCTACCAAGATGTATCATGATTTGAGGGAAGTGTAGTAGTGGAATGGCATGAAGAAGGACAAAGTGGAATTTTTGGCTCAGTGTCTAAATTGTCAACAAGTTAAAGTTGAGCATAAAAAACTGGAAGGTTTAGCTTAAGACATTGAAATTCCTACTTGAAAGTTGGAAGACATGATTATTGACTTTATAACAGGTTTACCTCATACTAGAAGTCAATATGATTTCATTTGGGTTATTGTGGACCGAATGACTATGTCGGCTTATTTTCTACCGATTAAGACTTCCCATAGTGTCGAAGATTATGCTAAGTTGTATATTTGTGAACTTGTGAAACTTCATGGTGTTGCATTATCAATTATATCTGATAGAGGTACTCAATTCACATCATATTTTGTAGAAGTCATTTCAAAAAAGTCTTGGTACAAAAGTTAAGAGAAGTACAACTTTTCATCCTCAAATAAATGGACAATCCGAAAGAAAAAATCAAACTTTGGAGGATATGTTGAGGGTGTATGTCATTTCTTTGAAAGGAAGTTGGGATGAGCATTTGCCATTGATTGAGTTTGCCTACAATAATAGTTATCACTCTAGCATCCAAAAGGCTTCTTTTGAAGCCTTGTATGGCAGAAGATGTAAATTCCCGATGGGATGGTTATGTCTTTTCAAAAGCTACATTTTTTCAACTCCCTCCTTTGCCGTCGAGAGAAAAAAAGCAATTACTTCACCAAAAGAAGCAAGGAAAGAGTCTTACTCTAAAGAAAAAACCTATTCCTATCATCCAATTCTAATGAAGTTTTCTTGGAAATGATTTTCACTTCTAGCGCAAGTAAGGGGTGAGATGACATTGATTGGTCTGGATTTCATAGTTGATGCAATGGAGAAAGTAAGGCTAATAAGAGAGAGAATGAAGATGGCTTAAAGTCTTCAAAAGTTCTATTCGGATGTTAGTAAAAGAGAGCTTGAATTTTAGGTGGATGATTGAGTATATTTGAAGGTTTCACCTATGAAGGGTGTAATGCATTTTGGTAAAAAGGGGAAATTAAGTCCTCGATATGTAGGACCCTATAGGATATTGAAGTGTATTGGTAAAGTGGCATATGAGTTAGAATTTCCATTTGAGTTTGCTATGGTTCATCCAGTATTTCATGTGTGAATGTAGAGAAAATTTGTAAGTGATCCAAATTTTATTGGGCCATTGGAAAGTCTGAACATTGAAGAGAATTTAACTTATGAGGATCTTCTAGTGGAAATCTTAGACTAGAAAGTGAAGAGTCTAAGGAACAAAGATGTTGCACTGTCAAAGTATAGTGGATAAATCAACAAGTAGAAAGTGCTACATTGGAAGCGGAGGCGGACATGATAAAGCGTTATCCATACCTCTTTCCCTTGACTCAAGCCTACGGTAGTAAGTTATCCATATTTATGTTGATTGATCTCTTACATGTTCAGTACCTCCTATGTCATTCACATGCATGCATGTTCATGGAAGTGAGTTTTAAAGCCATGTTTAATGTTGAGTTGAAATTTTTATGTTCTATGCATTGTAAGGTGTCCTTATGTTCATGTTGGGTTGCTAGTCCTCTTTTCATTTCTTTTCTATGCTAGTTGAATCGCATTTGAGGACAAATGTTCTTAAAAGGGAGATATTGTAAGACCCCGTATGATGAAAAGTCAAACAAAGGGAGAATATTAAGAAAATTCGACTACTCCCAAGTCTACGAGTTGGTCTATTACTTGTAGGGACTTTAATGGGTCGTAAAGATGAGTCGTAGACATGAGTTCAGGGTTGGAAAATTTGCCAAGGTAAAATGAGAGTCTATGAGTCATATGATTACTAGTGAAAGAGTCTACGACTCGTAAAAAGGAGTTGTAGTGCAGGCCTTATACCCTGTAACTAATGAGCCCCAGAAGTTCATCTACGACTCAACAGGATTAGTCATAGAGAAGATTACGACTTGTTGAAATGAGAAGTATGGAAACTTCATAGACCCTCTAAACTTGTAGGTTTTCAAACCTGCAAGACAAGTCACTTTGACGACTCGTAACACCAATGAAGATTCGTAATAAAGACTAATACGTGTAACTTCAAAGGCTCAATTTTCAAGAATTTCTAACACCTATAGGATGAGTCCTCATTATGACTTGTCACAAATTCTATGATTCATAGAAATCTATGCCGTAAGTCCCAAGTTCCAATTTTAATGAGGGATAGTTTGGTATTTTCTCTAAATTCAAATAATCTATCTGGACATTTTTAAGGACTAGATGCATTAATTATTGTGTCCTAAATATTCCTAAAATTCGTTATCCTCTCATTATTTCCCAAAATAAATTCTACACTTCTCTCTCAAGGTTCCTCAAGAGTTCATCAAGCTTTGGTTAGGGTTTCTTCAAGATCAATCCTTCTTCTTCAAATTAAAGTCCAATTTCAATCAAGGTATGTGTGGATTGATTCATGAGTCCCTTCCACTCATGGAGTCCAAGGTTTATTTCAAAAATCTCATGAAATCTCATTACCTTTAAACTTCAATTTTGATGAATTGTGTTGGGTTGTTTCAATTATATTTTTAGTCATTATGGATGATCATTATAAGTATATTTCTACGTAACTTACATGATTTTAAGTCAAATTATGAATGCCCATGCATAAAGCTATTTTCTATGATGAATTACATGAATTATGATTGGGAAGTTCAATAATTTCAAAGTATTCTATGATTTTCAATCTTATTTTGTATTCCAATTTTCTTCTAAATTCAAGTATGAATCATGACTACGGATTTCAATTATGATCAACTTATGATGTTCATACAAGTTAAGGTGACTTAGGGCCCTATGTGGTGACCTAGGTACATCATGATACGAATTATGCAAGTATGATTTGTAATGATGAAAGATCAATTCTCACATTGTAATTATGTTTTGAAATGGTCTACTCTATGATTTTCAAACCTATGATCATGTCTGTGATATATGTTCATTATGATTTCTATTCTATGTATGTATTCTGTGGGATTTGACTTAGCATCGAGTGGATTTGAGGTAGGGACCCTACCAAAAGACTTAGTTGCAGCCTCAAGTCTCTTAAAATACTTGCCACCGTAGGTTTCCTTATGGCTTAGCTAGTGGATCCACATATAGCATGTGTACATGACCCGCCTAGTGGAGTAGAGTCTACCTAGGCAAGTAGATTCTCCTTTTCTTTATTGTATGGGGAGACAAGGAGATTCCACGTTATAGCTCACATGGTCTTATTGTTGGTTATGGTTGCTATCCCACATATTTATGTTCTCTTATGCTTAAATCATGATTTTAAATATACCCTTTTTAAGTGCTTTGGTCATTATGGTTTTCTCATGACTTTATTTATCCTCTTATTTATGTACTTAGTTGATCATTGCATCTTATGATTCTTATTGCATGTCATTCCCACATATTTAGTACATTCAAACATACTGACATATATTTGTTTCCTACATTGTCTCATAATGTTGGGGTTGAGGATCACACTCATTTACGTGGTTAGTAGAGTTTCCAATCATCGGAGTTGTTGGTGAGTCCTCATCTTATTGAGGATGAGTTATGGTTTTGTTTGATTCTAGAGACTTTTTATGCTTTGATTTGAGGGTGAGCTAGGAAAATGTCTTAGCCCCCGCCCTTTTATTTAGTAGAGGCATTAGTTGGACAATATGTTATAGAGTCTACGTTTTCAAGTTATATTCTTCATTTTGATTTATGGTTTAGACTCCCTTATGTTGTTTTCGTATTTACTTTACCTTATGTATACTTTATGGTATGAAAAGAGGCTTGGTTGGATCCCTTCGGGGTTTCAATCATCGTGTTATGATGAGGCACTAGGTCAAGTCATGACACATCATGAACTAACTCTTCTTCTTATTCTTAACATGAGAAATACTATTCACAGACAACCTACTAAGAGCATCGGCAACCACATTCTTCTTATTTGGATGGTACAATACACTCATATCATCGTCTTTTAACAGTTCAAGATACCTTCTTTGCCAAAGATTCTCGTCCTTTTGGTATAGCACATATTGCAAACTCTTATGGTCGGTAAATACATCAACATAGACACCATAAAGGTAGTGTCTCCATATCTTCAAAGCAAAAACCACCACCGCTAGCTCCAAGTCATGATTAGGATATTTCCTTTCATGCACCTTAAGTTGCCTAGAAGCATAAGCTATAACTTTAAAATTTTGCATCAAAATGCAATCAAGACCAACACTTGAAGCATAAAAATACACGACGAACCCATAAGATTCTTCTGGTAGGGTCAACATCAAAGAGGAAGTAAGTCTATCTTTCAACTCTTGAAAACTTTTCTCACATGCCTTGAACCATTGGAACTTCACCTTTTTTTGAGTCAAAGTAGTCAAGGGAAATGCAATGGAAGAGAATCCTTCCACAAACCGTCTATAATAATCGGCTAATACAAAGAAACTCTAAATATCAAAAGGAGATAAAGGTCTAGGCCAATTCTTAACCGTTTTAGTTTTCTTAGGATTAACCATAATACCTTCACCGAATACAATATGGAAAATAAAAGCAACCGACCTCAACCAAAACTTGCACTTGCTAAACTTGGCAAACAATTGATGGTTCTTGAGGACTTGCAGCACAATCCTCAAATGATTGGCATATTACTTTTCACTCGGAGAGTAGACAGAAATATCACCGATAAAGACAATCACAAACATATCCAAATATTGCTTGAACATCCGGTTCATCAAATCCATTAAAGCTCCAGGAGCATTGTTAGTCCAAAATACATAACCAAGAATTCAAAATGACCATACTGAGTTCTAAAAGGCATCTTTGAAATGTTATATTCTCTTACTCGGAGTTGATGGTAACCCGATTGAAGATCAATCTTTGAAAAGTAACTCACAACTTGGAGTTGATTGAACAAGTAATCAATCCTCAAAATATGATACTTATTCTTAATAGTGTCCTTGTTCAATTTCTGATAGTCAATGCACATTCGAAGAGAACTATCTTGCTTCCTAACAAAGAGAACCGGAGCACCCCACACAAAGATACTCGGTCGAATGAAACCCTTATCTAATAAATCTTTCAAGTGATTCTTTAACTCTTTCAATTCTACTAAGGCCATTCGGTAAGGAGGAATAGAGATAGGTTAGGTATCGGGGAGAGGGTCGATACCAAAGTCTATTTCCCTTTCAGGAGGGACACTTGGGATATCATCGGGGAAAACTTTTGAGAACTCATTAACAATCGAAATTGACTCAAAAGTAGCAGCTTCAGAATTTATATCCCTAACCCAGACTAGATGATAGATACATCCCTTGGAAATCATTTTTTGAGATTTAAGGCACGAGATAAATTGACCCTTAAATGAGAAATTACTACCTTTTCATTCTAGGAGTGGCTCATTAGGAAACTGAAACTTTACCACACAGGTTCTACAACATATGGAAGCATAACATGCATGAAGCCAATCCATACCAAGAATAACATCAAAATAAATTATATCAAGCTCTACAAGATTACATGGGGTAACTTTATGAAAAAACAAGACCGGAAAATCTCTATAGACTCTCTTAGCCATAACCAAATCACCAACCGGAGTATAACCGAAAAGGTCTCTATTAATATTTTGGGATAAACAACAAATCTCATGTCAGGGATAACAAAAGATAAAGTAGTACCCGAATCTAGTAAACTATAAACATTAAAGTCAAACACTTTCAACAAACCCGTCACAATATTAGGAGACTTCTCCAAATCCTACCTAGTCTGAAGAGCATATAATCGGTTTTGGCGTTGAGCACCACCGACACCCGTAGTAGCTCTCTGTTGAACTGAATGACCTGTATCTTGAGTCTAAGCCTGGGGTGGACCACCACCTCTATAATCCTTAGCTTGATGACCCGACTTGCCACACCTAAAGCATGCATTCAAACCCGTTAAGAATTCTTCTTTATGATTCCTTCTACACTTTTCACAGGGAGGGATGACTTGGCCGCTTGAAGCTCCTCCTTGGTCTTAAGGTTAGACAACCTTTCTTTATCAAACCTTGGAGTTGGAGCATTTGAAGAATTTTGGCCAGAAAACCCCTGGTAAAATTAAGGACAAACACTATTTCTATACCTAGAGTGTGAAAAGTTACCACCATCGGTCCTTGTCCTAATAGACTCTCTTGCCCTCTCCCTACGCTTCTCATCCTCAATTTGTTTGGCATAGTTCATGAGCCTCAAGATATCCATATCCCTAATTAACATGACAGTCTTGCACTCTTTGGAGACCTAGTCCAAAACACCCGACATAAATTTACTCATTCAGGCTCTTGAGTCGGATACCATGAATGGAGCATACTTCGACAATTTTGTGAACTTGAGGGCATACTCCATCACACTCATGATACTTTGTCTCAAGTTGATGAACTCTTAGATCTTAACCTCCCTTAGCTCAAGGGGAAAGAAATAGTCAAGAAATACCTCTTTGAACTAATCCCAAGCAATAGGGTCCTCTTCTCTAGCTTGTTTCACCTTTCTCTGATCAAACCAAATCCTAGCAACCCCTTTCAATTAGTATACGACCAACTCCACCATTTCTATCAGACTAGTCCCCATAATCTCCACAATCTTAAGAATGATTTCAAGTAACTCTTGTGGATCCTTATCAACCTTAGACCCATGAAACTCTGTAGGAATTATCCATATGAAATCATGAACCCTTGTGACCACCGTATCCATATTTGGGTTCATAGGAGCAACTACCTCTCAGTTGGTTTGAGACGCCACCGCTTGAGTAACTACTTGGAATGTGGATCAGAATTCTACATGAGAAACGTGCTCATTCAAGTGATTATTTAGAGCTTGGTGCTCCTCCTCAATGTTCCATCAGATAGGGTTTCTTCGTGGAAGCATCATTCTAAAATTGTAAAGAGAAATTATTAGAAGGAAAGACTTAAGAGTTCAACTTTATTGTGTGATAAGATCATGAAAGAAGTGGAATTTCTTTAAATTCCTCATAGCTTCCTACTCATAGATGTGGCATGCTTCACACAGATGAACTAGACTCTACTTGATGCGGCATGTTAGACTCCCCAAGATACTCTAAACCTTGTTCTATGATACCAAGCTTGTCATGAACCAAGTTAGGCCCTAGGTGTGACACGATGATCGAGATCCCGAGGGACCTCAACCAAGCCTCTTAGCATACATCACATAAATAAGGTAACTTAAAACATTAGTGAATAAACCATAAGCAGAAGATCAGTCTCAATAAAGCCTCAATAAGAGAAACACTTAAAGCAACATACCCGAGCAATCGGAACTACAACTCATGATAGTCTAAACATGCCTCTCCATAGTCTAGATGGGGTCATAAGACATGTTCCTACCTCACCCATAAAAGAAAGAAATGTCAAGGCAAAAGAATATAAACTCTTGTTGGTTACGCCCTCGAGACTTGAGGACTCACCAATCAAGTTATAGAAATCAATGTAACCCTAGACACGAGCCAGAGGAGAATGATCATCGGACCCCACATTATGATATAATGTCGAAAAAAGTATGCATTAGTACATAGAATGCATTAAGTATATGAGAAGCATGCATGAACAACAATAGTAGGATATAAGTAATTTGAATGTATGGAAGTATGACCAATAAGGTTTGAAATCATGAGTAAAATATGAAAACATTTAAAACATTGTGATTATGTGGTCAATGCAACATAAAATCAACATAAGAGATTATATCATAGCAGATACCTTTGTGTGGGATATGATCTGAACCGACACGTTAGACCATGGGAGCTATAAAATAAAATTTGATGTAACTCCCACATCAAGAAGAGAGAGGCTACTTGCCAAGGTAGACTCTATAAGAAACTTTCTTAACATCATGAGATATACGTGGATTCACTAGCTCAGCCATAAAGGCAAGCTATAGTGGAAATGTAGTTAGGGACTATAGATTGCTACTTAGATTTCCTTGGGTAGCTACTTTGGCTACCAAATTGAACACCACCTAAAAATCCTCTCCGTGCTTAGTCGTTATCCTAAAAATATTTATGAAAACATCGTCATAATATCATCATAAAATAATCATAAGAGTAGCTCATTATATGAGTGATTCATAGGAATGCATGAGTTGGTGACTAAAACTTGGGCCCCTTAAACATGAGTTGAGAGAAATGTTTTCACAATTGTCAATACATTGTTTGAAACATCACGGAAGCATAATTCTCATAAGCATAGCTTTTCATAAAACATATCATCAAAATTCATGAGCATAATTTCATAGGTTAAATACTTATAATATAAAATCATATCTCAATGCATGGGTCCATGTGATACAAATTGGAAATCATGTGTTGTAGTAAACTCATTCATGAAAATGAATAATAACATTGATTAAATTCGAATAACAAGGACCTATGAAGAATTGGCATGAAACCCTCATAAATTGGGTGAAATTGAACTTGAAGAATTGGGGTTTTGGGGGGGCCATTGGATAAATGGAATCCATTGGTGAACTTCCATAAACCTCGATTAATAGAACATTAAATGCAAAGATTTTGGAGACTTGGAGCCTTGGAATCCTTGAACCCTAACTTTCTTTGAAGATAAGACCATTGGGATAATATTTTAGATAAAAGATTATTAAAATAAAGGATTTTGGAGTGAATGAGGGAAATTCAAAGGGTTTGGATAGTTATAGTATTAGATTATAGGCTTAAAAGGACATAGTTTAGGGATTGAACAAGCTGAAATTGATGGAAATAACCCCACTTAAACATCTGGCAGAATAGTTTGATGAGGTGGGTCATGCTCGAGTTTCTGAATATCTCTTTCCTTACCTAATCCTTCCCTCCAACTAGCCAATCTCCGTGATCTTTTTCGCAAGCTGGGCTTGGTCGCCTAGGCGACTCGGTGAGTCACCGACTCCCCTTCTAGCTCTCTTAATCTTCCCTTTTTACTGACCCTTTATCTGTTCTTCTTGGTGAGCCGGGGGCCATTCGCATAGGGGATTCGATGTGTCGCTGACCTACTCGATGAGCCTCAAACATCTATTTTCACTGTTTCTCCTTTTTAACTCAAAATTCTAACTCTTCGACTTCCGGGGCCTCACAATATAATTCTAGTTCATCAGTCTTAAAGAGGCTTATTGAAGCCATAGACTTAGTGCGTATGTGCTATGTTTATTTGATATACTCAATATTATCTTGATCATCTCAGTAGGTTATAATGGTTATATATTTATATTACACTATTGATGGGGTAATATCGGTAGGAAGATACAATAATAGCTCTATCTATAGTTCACTACACTACCACGATAGGCATGTCTGGTGGGCAGATGTTTACCTAATTATTACACCAACAAGGCGGGAATGCCTGATGGGCAAATGTTTATTCAGTGGTAACTCCACCAAGATGGCCATTCGACTGGGCAGGGTCATCATTATGACTAGATTATTGTATAATTCACTATTAAGGTAGTATGATTTGTATATGTTCTCACTTGGTTGTAGTAAGACAGAAAGGTTAAATTATTATTAGATTTCACTTGGTCCATGCATTGTCAAATAGGTTTCATAGGTGAGGACCAAATGGGGCCACCACGAGCCATGGTGTTGACCACAGACTGTTATGGCTCTTGTGGTGGACACCTTTGCAAGTCTCTTGTCAGGAACCTTTTCACGATCCATGTTCATGGACCATAGTTACCTCCATGGAATGGAAAGTCTCCGTGGAGGAAGTCTTGAAACTCTTCCATACAACCCCAAGATTCAAGACCAAGTAAATCACCAAGATTACCATAACGGGACATGGTGACCTTAACGGTCCATGGTGTGTCCCGTGGTGGCACTCCTCTTTCAAGAACTCTTTCAAAAACATTCAAGTCTAAATCCATGGACACCACCACGGGCCCTAGTGAAGTTCATGGACCATAGTGGGTCCTCCTTGTAATCCCGGTTTTCAATTTTAATAAAGGGTATTTCAGTCTTTCCCTATACTTTAATTAATGAATATGGACAATTTTTTGTATAAGAGTCTTACCTATTAACTACCCTAAAGTCTTCTAATCCTCCTATCCTCTCCATAATTCCCAAAATCATAAAACCTTGTCTCTCAAGTTTCCTCTCAAGAGTCTTCTTCTTCACCAAACAATTTCTCGAGATTTCTTCAAGATCAAGCTCCAATTCTCTATCACTTAGGGCTTGTAAGTTCAAGGTATGTGAGACTACATCAATGGGTATCTTTCACCCATGAAATTCCAAGGATTTCTTCTGAAATGCTCTTATGATTTCTTCAAGTAAAAGCCCTAATTTCATGATTTTCATTGGTTCCTCTTAATTATGATATAATTCAACGCTACTAGCTTAATTATGAATAATTCATAACATATTTCATGATTTTAAGATGAATTTCAATAATTCATGGTATATGCTAGTTTCAATTATAATTTATGAGTTATGACCATGATTTTCAAGTTATATTCAATGAAAACTTTATTGAATGATCTTAAATGTTTATAAATTATTTATGATAGGTTTTCAAAGATGATTCTATGATGTTTCAATGATGCCATTTGCAAACGTTATGGTGCAATAAGGACAATTCTTGCACAATAAAGATAAAGAAGTTAGATGTTGTGATGGTAAATTCCTCACACGTTCATAATGAAGTTAATAGATGAGCTATTATTATTAATGTATCTTTATAAATTTGGATTAATATCTATAATTATCTTTCCTAATAATTTCAACGAGTATGTTTTTCATAAAAGTTCCATTGGTATAATTACTAAGCATCGAGTGGACCTTGGGATGGGCATTCTCTCTCGCAGTTGAGGCAAGAGACCATAATAAAATCCCATTGTCCCATAACTACTTTGCCCACATAGGTTTTGTTATGCCTCATACTTTTGTACTTCGAAAAGCTTTCTTAAACTTCTTAAAAGTTTCCACGTGATAAAGATTATTTATAATATTATCAAATAACTCTATAGAAGGGAGAACGTGATGCCCCATAAGAGTGAACGTTGGAAATAGGGCTATAAGGATTTGAAATGAGTTGGGGGCCAAAATAACATATTGTGGGACTCGACTTGCTTGCGTAAGCTACCAACTTGGATGTCTTACATAATTAAGCTATTGGAGGACGTATCAAGCTTACGTAGCAAGTATTACATAGGTTGTTAAAGTAAGACGATATTACGAATCCACGGAAGAGGCAGAAAGAGGTATAACACCTACTTGGAAGCAAGTAGGTGATGCACCTACTCGGACTAAGTAGGTGATGCACCTACTTTGACCAAGTAGGTGACTCACCTGCTTGGGATAGACCCCATACTGCCACATGGTAGCATATGAGTGGCCGCATGGCTGAGGTGGCACCCTAAGGGGATGCCATGTGTCACCCCTAGGGGGATGACATATGTAACCTCCTAAGGATGTATATATGTATGTTATGCTGAAGAATATCTCATTTTCAGCTTCCTTATCCAAAACAAAAGAGAGAGAAATGTGAGAGAGGAAGAAGACAACCACAGATTTGGCTAATTTAAGGTAAGCCTCTGACTTTCATTCCATGAATTAATTATTTAAGGTATACCATATATATATGATGGTGTTTAACAGTGTAAAATTACTATGTGGGGCAGCAAAGAAGGAACGCGAACAACCAGTTAATTTTCAGCATGTTAAGAGAACTTCCGAGGCAAGTTTTAGTGAGTTCTAGCAAGGTATGGCTTGACTCTCTTCTCCCACATTTTTGTAAGGGTTTGTACATGTTATGAAGGTATAAATACATATTGGAAACATTAAAATATACATGTTACAACTAAACAACATTGCAGGTCATGTAGGGGCTGGTTTAACACGATTTTAATGGGTTAAAGTTTGGCTAGAGTCGTTGTTATTGTGGTGTTATGTTGGGAGTTGTCTTTTAGTATTTAAGGGATGTAACATGACTAAAAATTACTGTATATTCTTCTTGTTTCAGCCACATGACCCCCCGGTTCATGTGGTTAAAGGTTTTACGAAATAGAGATTAAAAACCCTATTTTGGTATCGTAGTTTTAAGCGAGTTGTTTGGAGTTTGTGTTGTGTAATGTTGAAGTGGTTTACTTTTATATATGCTGATGATTGTTTTTTTTTGATTGGCTACTAAGTTTTGGATGTTAAAATGGAAGTTTGGATAGGGCAAGTTATAGGGAAGATGCTGTCCGATTTCCGCTAATTTTGGAATTAGTAATGAACTAGTCTAAGGGAATGGATAAGGGATTAGTTCCTATGGGTAATTGGTGGTAGAATTACAAGATAGAAATTCAAAGGTCACTAACCTTAGAATTACTTTCATGTTAAATAGGTTCAAGAGACAACGAGGCGAACGTGTTAAGAGTAGTCCGTAAGAGGTATGTAAAGCTAATGTTTCCTCCTTTTGACATATTTTTGGCATAAGTATGTAAAGATTATTCTTTCTCTTGGCATGTTTTGACATAAGTATTCAAATCTAATCTTTATTTTGGCATGGTCTTTATGAAAAAAATATATGATTTTTTTATGGTTCCAAGGAAGTTCCTATTTCTAGAGACACTAGGATGGCCAATTTCTTGATTTCCAAATGATATTTTATTATGCATTGATGCGAGTATATAATTCCAGAAGTTCCATTTTGATGTAATCCATAGTGACTTTCAAAAGGTACTTGATATGATTCTTTTCTTAATTTTGAACGATAGCTTATTTTAATTATTCCATTGAGCCCCATAATATATTTTGAAATATGGAAACGATTTCAGAAATACTATTTTGACATAGACCAACGTCATATCTGAAAGACATGTACTATGATTATCGCTCAATTTCTCCTATATGACTTGGCATCGGAGTTACGCTATCGAGTCTCTGGAAATGTTTTGTATTTTATATTACATTTAGTTTCTCACTACTCCACTCGTGGATTCCTCAATGTTTCTTTCACTGAGCCCAGGCTAGGATTTATTATCATGCGTACTTCTTTACATTGTTCGCCGTGCCCCAATGTGAGGGGGCAGATACGACCTGCACATGAGATTTTTGGAGTTATGATGTGCCATGTACACATATGATATAGATATGATCTATTATGGAGATATTCCCTACTTTAGAGTTATGATGTGCTGTGGCGCCAGTGATGGGACATCGACCATGATTTTTTCACCGAGTCCCATAATGGGGCAGGATATGGCATATATTTTCTGCATACATTATCTGTGGTTATGAAAAATATTTTGATATTCTGGATATTTTTCTCATTTTTGCACCTTCTGTTCTGGTAATGGCTTTACTTATTACAGTCCATGTTTTACATACTCGGTACATTGTTCGTACTGACCCTCTTTCTTCGGGGGCTGCATTACATGCTAGTAGGTACAGATGCTCGGTTTGCTGATTCGCTCTCCTAGGACATCTACCTTGTTGGGTTGTAGTACTTCTTTGTTCGGAGCCCTATTTTTGTACTAATTTTTCTGTTGTACATTTATACATATTGGTTAAGGGTACGATGGGGCCCTGTCCCATCATATTACTAGTCTATCATTCTATAGAGGTCTGTAGACTTGTGATGTGGGTTATGTATATATATTTTGGGCTTTATGTTCCGTGGTGGCCTTAACGGCCCTCTTGTGCTATATTTGTTCTCATGCGCTCTCAAGCGACCCTTTTTTAACTCTTACATTTGTCTATTCTGCTAACACGCTAAGTGGGGCTAAGGGTACGTATGAGTGCCTTACTCGGACACTAGTCATGGCCTATGGAGTTTGGTCAAGACAAAAGTGGTATCAGAGCAGTTCGTCATTAGAGTATCTACACACCATGTCTAGTAGAGTCTTCTTTATCGGTGTGTTGTACACCACATCTATAAACAAGAGGCTACAGGACATTTAGGATGTTACCTTTCTTTCATATCTAAGATCGTGTGATAGAGCCAAGTCATCATAGGGAATGAAATTCCTCATACTAAACTGTGCTTTCAGCAGAAGGACAACATCGATAGAAGAAGTAACTAACGGTATTAGAAGTTACAAAGCACACAGGTAAGCAAAGGCACGAAAGATATATTACAGGTAAGGTATTGAAGTACGATTGACATGTAAAGTTAAAATAGAAAGGAAAAATAGACAGGAAAGAGCAACAGGTGCAGTTCAAGTAGACATATGAGGTAAGTCTTTTTTTTTTTTATGGGAACAGACCCTACACGAGGCTCCCACCTCTCATGCACAGTCAGGGGTTGAGCAACACCCCCAAGCCTTAACATAAATAATCAAAATAAAATACAAGGAGGGGACATAAACCTTACCTCCGATCCTATGGTGGTTCATAAGTCGGCTAACCTATTAAGGTCGGCTAACTCATCCCCGATACAAAAAAGAGACTAACTATAACTAGAAAGCATTAAACCTGTGAGAGGACTCCTCTCGGTACAAATCAACTAAGAAAGCATAAATGAGGTAGACTCTCCCCTTCCATGAGAATACAAGAAAGTAGCCTACACTAGTCCTATTCAATTATGCTACGACTCAGGCATAGCTACATTGAGAAAGAACAAGTATACGAACCTTCTATCTTACATGGGTTGGGGAAATTCTTTTCATCTTTGCTCTTTTTAGACATGTCGTACCAAGTAGGTCCAAGGAAAGTTGCAGCAACAATAATCGTAGCTAAGGGGGATGAAATGATAGGAAGTAAATGTAGCCATAGCAGCCAGCTTGCTTGGGATTGTAGTTAAGGAAGGGTAAGTCCTTTTTCATACTATTGATATTGGGCGCCCTGTGTGGCTGTGATATGATATGATCTAAATATATATATGCATGCCCGATGAGGCATTGTTGGTATTTCTTGCGTGCAGGTGTTGAGATAGGGAGAAAAACAGAGGAAACTTTGCCCAAATTTTCCCATAAATAAAGAGAATGAGATACAGGGTTGTAGTATATTTTGAAAGGTTGTGCCCATAATAAGAATGAGATATGACTAAACTACGAGTATTGTTGACCTTTAGAAATAACTTAATGACTGAAGTGATGGTAATAGTAATGAAGAGGTCAATATTGGTATGGAAAAAGAATCTGGAAAATATTGATGGGACTAAGGGATGATTTAGACAAAGGTTAAGTGCGTTTACCTCACTGAGCCTAATTAACCCATAGTAGGAATTGTGAAAAAGATTAAGAGGTGTTATACTATGAAACTGAATGCAATCAGGATATCCTGTGAATATAAAGAGGATTGTTATAAAAATAAGTAAAGCCTAGTAAGGAAGTAACTGAAAGATATGATAAGGTTTGTGGAGAACAGGAAAGAAAATAGAAAATGAAGGAGAAAGACTTACACAGATTTATAGGGAAAGTTCAGAATAAAAGGTCAAGTGGTAACGAAAATGAAATATGTAAAGTAGAATAAGCTAAGAAAAAAAAGACTATGATTAGGATGGAACACACTTGGTACAAATTGTACAAGAATAGTCATGCAACCTACGAATGTTGGTATGTTAAGCGTGAGATCAAGTGTTACTTGACAAAAATAATAAGAATTCAATAACAATAGGGTGATTATATTTTGGATATATCAAAGGGAAGTATAAGATGGCTTGAGGTAAAACTATTGAGACATGAATAGTATTGAGGGCAAAATCCATAGTGAGCCTTGACATCAACCGAAGGAGGTAAGAGATAAAGAGAAAAGAAGGATAGAAGGTTGCGAACTAGGGATGTGGTATCCATCAAAGTAGGTAAGAGATAAAGAGAAAAGAAGGATAGAAGGTTGCGAACTAGGGATGTGGTATCCATCAAAGTCTTGTGATGAAATAAAAAAAAAAGTTGACCTGGGAGGCCGAAGAAGAGATGGGAAAAAAATATTCGTATGTGCTCCCTATGTTTATAGGGAGTCTAAACTCCTGGGTTAGTTGAATCGATGAATAAAAGTTCTATGGATGACAACCATTATGGAGAATTCCTAAGGTCCTCGTGCAACCTTATGAGACAAGTTAACATTCGAGGACGAATGTTATAAAGGGGAAAGGATGTTATGCCCCGTACTTTTGTACTTCGAAAAGATTTCTTAAACTTCTTAAAAGTTGCCATGTGACCAAAATTATTTATAATGTTATCAAATAACTCTAAGGAATGGAGGGCGTGATGCCCTATAAGAGTGAAGGTTGGAAATAGAGATATAAGGATTTGAAATGAGTTGGGGGCCAAAATAACAAGTCGTGGGACTCGACTTGCTTGCATAAGCTACAAACTTGGATGTCTTACATAATTAAGCTATTGGAGGACGTATCAAGCTTACGTAGCAAGTATTACATAGGTTGTTAAAGTAAGGCGATATTACGAATCCACAGAAGAGGCGGAAGGAGGTATAACACCTACTTGGAAGCAAGTAGGTGATGCACCTACTTTGACCAAGTAGGTGACTCACCTGCTTGGTGTGAACCCCACACTTCCATGTGGTAGCATATGAATGGCCACATGGATGATGTGGCACCCTAGAGGGCTGTCATGTGTCACCCTAGAAGGCTGCCATGTGTCATCCCTAGGGGAATGACACATGTCACCTCCTAAGGAGGTGTATATATGTATGTTATGCTGAAGAATATCTCATTTTCATCTACCTTATCCAAAAAAAAGGAAAATGTGAGAGAGGAAGAAGGTAGTCACGGATTTGGCCAATTTAAGGTAAGCCTCCGACTTTTATTCTGTGAATTAGTTATTTAAGGTATCCCATGGCTACATGATGGTTTTTGACAGAGTAAAATTACTATTTGGGGCAGCGAAGAAGGGACGCGAACAACCCATCAATTTTCAACAAGTTAAGAGAACTTTCGAGGTACGTTTTAGCGAGTTCTAGCAAGGTATGGCTTGGCTCTCTTCTCCCATATTTTGGTAAGGGTTTGGAAATGTTATGAAGGTATAATATGAATTGTAAACATGAAAATATACATGTTACAACTAAAGAACGTTGCAAGTCATGTAGGGGCTGGTTTGACGCAATTTTAACGGGTTAAAGTTTGGCTAGAGTCGTTGTTATTGTGGTATTGTGTTAGGAGTTTTTTTGTAGTATTGTAGGGATGGAAAATGACTAAAAATTACTCTATATTCTTTTTTTTTCATCCACATGACCCCCCGGTTCATGTGGTTAAAGGTTTTATGAAATAGAGATTAAAAACTCTATTTTGGTATCGTAGTTTTAAGCGAGTTATTTGGAGTTTGTGTTGTGTAATGTTGAAGTGGTTTACTTGTATATATGCTTCTGATTGTTTTTTTTGGTTGGCTGCTAAGGTTTGGAGTTTAAAATGGAAGTTTGGATAGGGCAAGTTATAGGGGAGATGCTGCCCAATTTTCGCTAACTTTGGAATTAGTAATGAACTAGTCTAAGGGAATGGATAAGGGATTGGTTCCTATGGGTAATTGGTGGTAGAATTACAAGATGGAAAGTCGAAGGTCACTAACCTTAGAATTACTTTCATGTTAAATAGGTTCAAGAGACAACTAGGCGAACGTGTTAAGAGTAATCCGTAAGAGGTATGTAAAGCTAATATTTCCTCCTTTTGGCATGTTTTTGGCATAAGTATGTAAAGATTATTCTTTCTCTTGGCATGTTTTTACATAAGTATGAAAAGCTAATATTTCTTTTGGCATAGTCTTTATGAAACAAATATATGAATTTTTTTTATGGTTCTAAGGAAGTTCCTATTTCTAGAGCCACTAGGATGGCCAATTTCTTGATTTCCAAAGGAAATTTTATTATGCTTTGATGTGAGTATATAATTCCAGAAGTTCCATTTTGATGTAATCAATAGTGACTTTCAAAAGGTACTTGATATGATTCTTGTCTTAATTTTGAACGATAGCTTATTTTAATTATTCCATTGAGCCCCATACTATATTTTGAAATATGGAAATGATTTTAGAAAGACTATTTTGATATAGACCATCATGACATCTGAAAGACATACACTATGATTATCACTCAGTTTTTCCTACATGACTTGGCATCGGAGTTACGCTATCGAGTCTCTAGAAATATTTTGTATTTTATATTGCATTTAGTTTCTCACTACTCCACTCGTTGATGCCTCAATGCTTCTTTCACTTAGCCCGGACTAGGATCTGTTATCATGTGTACTTCTTTGCATTGTTCGTCGTGCTCCAATGTGAGGGAACAGGTATGACCTGTACATGGGATTTGTGGAGTTATGATGTGCCATGTACACATATGATATGATATGATCTGATATAACCATCTTATATGATATGATCTGTTACGAAGATATTCCCTACTCGGAAGTTATGATGTGCTGTGGTGCCAGTGATGGGGCGGCGACCATGATTTTTTCACCTAGTCCCATAATGGGTTCGGATATGGCATATATTTTCTGCATACATTATCTGTGGTTATGAAAAGCATTTTGGTATTCTGGATATTTTGCTCATTTTTGCACCTTCTGTTCTAGTAATAGCTTCACTTATTATAGTCCATGCTTTACATACTCGGTACATTATCTGTATTGACCTCCTTTCTTCGGGGGGCTGCGTTACATGCCCATAGGTACAAATGCTCGGTTTGCTGATCCACTCGCCTAGGCCATTCACCCTGTTGGTTGGCAGTGCTTCTTTGTCCAGAGCCCTTTTTGGTAGCAACTTTTCTGTTATGCATTTGTACATATTGGTTAAAGGTAAAACGGGCCCTTGTCTTGTCATATGACTAAGCTATCATTTTGTAGAGGTCTATAGACTTGTGATATGGATTATGTATATATGTTTTGTGCTTTGTGTTCTGTGATGGCCTTAACGACCCTCTTGTGCTATATCTGTTCTTATGCGCTCTCTAGCGACCCCTTTTTTAACTCCTACTTTTGTCTATTCTTCTAACACGCTAAGTGGGGCTAAGGGTACGTATGGGTGCCTAACTCAGACACCAGTCATGGCCTATGAAGTTGGGTTGTGACAGGTTTACACAAATGCCAATATGGCAAATCACAGTTAAAAGAGTTACTTAAAGGTAGCCTCCCTTGTCTCGATGCAAGAGTCATCGAATTCCACGTAATAGATCGCATGGTCTTAGATGTCGGTTAAAGGTCCTATCCCACAACTATTTCAGTTAAGTTATGTGTTCTTATGATAATTATGAGATTTTGATGCATTGACCAATGAGATAAATATTTTAATTTTTTCATGGTCTTACTCATGTTTTAAAGATATTGGTCTTGCATCCATGATTCATATTGAATAGTCCTACTTTAATTGATCATGAATACTTCACACATACTTAGTGCATTCATGTACTAACAGATTTCACCTCTCAGAGTCACATATTTTTTCTATCCCTACTTTTTAGAATCTTTGATATACTTATGTTTACATCTTTGAACTTAACATATGGGTACATGTTATTTGCATTGATATTCCTCCAGGGGATGCTGCATTCATGTTGCATGTGCAGGTAAAAGCTAAAATAATTAGTTTTAATGGGAGTCCTAAGCTGAGAGTTGGTATGCTCCTTTCTTTCAAAATACATGTTCTCGATTGATAGTATTGTGTTAGATGTTTTGTATGGGTAGGATGGGCCTTGTCCCGTGTACTAGGTTTGTTACTTTTTAGAGGCTTTTGTGGATGTGTATGTACAATTTAGTGTAGTTTGGTTTTATGGCCTTGTAGATTTTTCGTTGTTCAGATTAGTTGTATTATGTCCTAGATGACCTTATGTTTTTCAAATATTAATTAATTGTGACCTTGTCAATCCAGGTGGTTGTGACAAGTGTCCTGATTGGACTAAGTATTCTAGTTTTAGATGTTATACAACTGGCCTCTCGATTCAGTCGGTATCGAGGCCAGTCATGCCCTCCCAAATTTTTGGGGTGTCACATTTAACTTAGATTTTTTTTTCAAAAATGTCTCAATCATATTAGACTAACAACTATCATTGTTAATTAATTACACAAAAAAAATTTCAATCACAGTCGAGTAGTCAAAGATGTAAAGTTTAAACAACATTATCTAAAATTAAGCATAGTCCTATATATTTATTATTGGTTGTTAAATTGTAAGATACATATAATTTATTCCTTGCAATGAGGTCTATGTGTTTGTAGTACGACACACTTTTTGTTGTACAAATTGTTGATATATATTTATATTTAATAATCTTAAATATAATATATATGATTTCTATTTACTTAAAAGACATGCAATATATCATAATATTATACCGAGGTATAAAATATTTCAATTTCGGTTGGTATTTGTTATATATCATTCTATGTACATTTCTAATTTCTCAAGCATGATGGAAAATATAAATTGTATGTTACATTCACGGTTTGTAAACCAAAGCATGGCCACTTAGAGAAGACAAGCTACAAAGAATTTCATGGACCATAGATTACTTTCACGGTCCATGAATGGACTTACAATGGAGTTCAAGAATTTTGATGGGAAGAATTTACAGATGAAAAGAAAAGATCCAAGAACAATATGTATATTTTACGATATGTAAGTTAGGCCGATGAGTAATTTGATAATTTTTGAATTCCGAATTTGTGGGACAATATAATATTTTTTTATAAATTTTTTGTGTAAGAAAGTTTTTAGATTTCATAGAATATTGTGAACAAATATGGTAGATTATAGAATTCTCTAGTTAATCATTCTTGTGAAATTTACAATACAATTTTAGATTTTTTTCTACATTGTTCTTGAGTAAGTAATTTTAAATTCTTCATCATTTTCTTATTATTTTTATTATATTATGAGTAGCTAAACCAACTATTGAGGTTGTGGATACAATATGGGTATAGAATTCATTGTATTTTCATGATTGCATGCTATTAACATTTTAGGACACCAAATTATTTCTCGTTTTGCATTATTGACTGGTGGATAAATCTACGTTATATTTCTAATTTTTCTTGGGAAAGCAAATTAAGATTTGGTAGAAATAATGTGCAATAACATGGGCACTAGCCTTTGCTTCGTAGATTCTCCTATGGGATATCCCAACTTCATGACGACTTAATGAAATTAGTGGTCAGAAGAAAATTTTTAATAAGAAGTGTTAACATGTATCTCATGCATTGTATGTGCATTTTGTGCTGTAATACCTCAGAAATGTAAAGTCAGTTGGAAAGAAAAATGTAGAAATCTGGTGTAAAATTTGCTTGTGCAATGATTTTCGATGGGTGTTTACGGACATAAGGTTCCACAGTCCATGGTATCCACTCGTGAAAAGGCCTTAGAATTTAGATTTCATCATATAATTGAGAAAGAGTTTGAGAACAAATTAAGTTAAGTTTGAGAAGTCTCTTAATTATTATTTTGAGCATGAGTATTTTGAGTATAAATGAGTTCACTTTTAATACACTTAAATATCTATTTTGAGATTAAGTTGAGAAGTTAAAGTATGCTTTTAATGAATTTATTGAGTTGATAACATATTTATTTTAAAGAGAAGAGATAAGTTGAGAAGAGTTGACTTTTTGAGAAAAGTCAAAATGAGACTAAATGAGTTAATTGAGTAAATACACTAACTTGAGATATGAACATAATAAATATTATTTTTTGAATTAGTATTGAGCACCGATTTGAGTAAGTGTATAGAACAACTTGAACCCTACAAACTACATAAGCACTGTATGATAGGATCGTATTATTTATTTGATTGACTGTGCATAGTCCCAAAAGAGTACTTTTATTGAATCCAAACATGAGTTTGCATCCCTTAACCTGGCAAGGTATTGGAGGATTGTGGCAATAAAAATGGTTTGTTGTATTATCACGTAGCTCATAGGTGATGATGGTTGTCAGTTAGAGAAACTCCTCAAAAGAAAAGTATTATATTTGTATATATTGAGTTGTAGTTACTTATTCATATGTTTTAAAGAATTTGTTTACACATATTGCATGCATTATTGAGTTGAGCTATTTTCAGAGTTGAGTTGAGTGTATTTGAGTAAGTTTTCTTTCAACTATTTTACCTTACATTCCATGTACTGACGCCATTTGGTACTGAATCATTCTATGATGCAGATTCAGGTACTCTTAATTGCAGACATTCAGTAATATCTCTTCTCATCAACAGTTGGTGAAGCCTCCTTGCTTCCAGAGGGCTCTAGTTTAGTTGTTTGAGTTTAGTTATTTTACTGCTCAGGTGTATTTGATTTATAGACAGGTAGTCATGGATCTTGTCTCATTACCTCTCTTAGTTAAGTAGAGGCTTCTCGGACAGAGTTAGTGAGTCAATTCAATCTATTTATTCAAATGTTTTAAATATTATTACTATTTATAATAAGAACTATTTTTAGAATTGGCCACCATTGTAGGAGAATACTTTTAAAATTTAGTGAACTTCAAAGAGTATTCATTCAAACTCATGTTACCTAGCTTTAAGTTTATGAATTCTTTAACCTTAGCCTCCCACATCTCAAGGGAAAAGAAATGATCAAAAACACTCTTTCTTCCTTCCATTGAGAAACCTTTTTTATTTGATAAGCGGCCAAGTCTTCTTTTTCCTCCGGAGTCAGACCCATAATTTCCACGATCTTTTGGATTCCTGATACTCCCAAACTTCAGTCGAATTAAGAAGTATAAAGTGGTCACTATAAAATATTGAACCCAAGTAGGTTGTGGTCGAACCCACAAGAAATGCGGAGGAAATAAATCTATTACCACCTACTTTCGATCATAGTCACTATTTCTCGAAAGTTAAAATGCATAAAGTAAATTGTGATTTTAGTTGTTTAATTATTAACAAGCATCAATGCTCAAAGTAACAAACTAAAATAGACTTAAGGTGTTGAATAGTATGAGAAGGTAGGTAGGACTGTGTTCTCCGTGACATTTAACTCTATAGACTTTTTATATTGGTGGTATCATTTCAATGGATTGCATGCAAAATCTAGCAAATTATGTACATATAAACGCCTTTCATACCTATTAGATGAATTTTATTCTTTACCTTCTAGTCTTTGAATGTATATGTAACTAACCCTTGATTTTAACCTTAGAAAATTATTCCCTCCTGGGCTCAAGTTCTTAGATGAAGGTTTGCAACTTTGAATCTCCATTGTGTTTTTCTTTTTCTATTCACTACCCCTCTCCCAAGAAAGTAACGAATATAGGTGAATTTTAACATGTGTACTTGCTAAATTGAATGAAAATCACCTATATATATGCCTATTTCGTTATTCTATCATGGTTCCCACAACCCTAGTTATAGGATTTAGCTACTCATATTCGTAGGTAAAGTGTTAAGAATTGGTGAAGAAGACATTAGAATTCCCACTGGAATCTTAAATGATTGGTTAGACAGCATATCACATAGAATTCCCACAGGCCTCTTCACTGATCGGTTAGCCATCAACAGCCTCATTATAGTCAGTTTAAGGGTTTCAAGCCCAAATGTTTGTAGATCGCTAATGGCATGAGATTGATACTAGCTTCCAAGTTGTATAAAGACCTTGCAAATTTAAATACACCAATTGTGCACGGAATGGTGAACATACCTAGATCCTCTTTCTTCCCAACCAACGACCTTGTAATAATAGAACTACAATGATTTAGGTTATCAGTTGGCTTGAAAGTGACTGTCCAAATTTTGAAACCAGGTCCTTCATGAATTTTGCATAAGTTGGCAGTTTCTTCAATGCTTGTACCAGTGGAATATTCACAGACAGTTCTTTCAGGATAGTAATGAATTTCAGGAACTTGCCTCAGCCTTCTTCTTCAGTATCTTAGGGAATGGAGGAGGAGGTTTGCAAATCTATGGAAATGGGTGTACTACCTTTGTATAACCTTACTCTTTGCCTTTTTCTTTGACAGTCAGATTTGTCTCTACTACCAGCTTATCAGCCTCTTCATCTTCATCGACAAATAACAATATCATTGGCACCAATCTTTGCATGCTCATCAGTGATTTTTGCAACAACCTTTTCTAGCTCAATGCCTACAGGTGTTGGTCTAGAAAGAATCTTACCACTCCTCATAGTCATTTCTATACATTGCCCTTCTTTCCTCGAGTTTTCCATAGTACCACTAGGAAGTGTGTCGTTCATCCTTTTATTCAATGGTGCTATTAATTATCCCATCTACTGCTCCAACTATTTAATAGAAGTGGAGTGTGAATCCACCAAGCAACACATGTTAGACTTATTACCTTTTAAGTCTTTGACACTAGCCAAAGTCAATTCCATTTTCTAAAGTACGCCCGCATATCTTCAATCCTTGAAGTTCTAGAAACATTCCCAATTGAGTCTCTATTCCATAAACCATGATCAAAGGAGCTGACAAAAAAAACAACTTTAAGAATGATCAAAGCGGTGTGTATTATCTCTTAACCATATTCGCTTTCGCTTCCCATGTTGCACTTTCTATTTGTTGATTCCTCCAAAGAATTTTAACAGATGCAACTTCTTTGTTCCTCAATCTCTTAACTTGTCGGTCCAAAATTTCCACAGGAACTTCTTCATAGGTCAAGTTTTCTTCAGTATTCACTATTCCCATAGGTACAATGGAATTAGGATCACCCACACTATTGTTCAACATAGACACGTAAAACACCGGATGAACCATGGTCATTTCCAATGGTAATTCCAACTCATATGCAACCTTACCAACACGTCTAACGATTATATAAGGCCCTACATACCTAGGGATCAATTTCCCTTTCTTACCAAATCGAACCACACCTTTCATGGGTGAAATTTTCAGATACATCCAATCGTCCACATTAAACTCAAGATTCCTTCTTCTAGTGTCAGAATAGGACTTTTGACGACTTTAAGCCGTCTTCAACCTTTCTCTAATGATCTTCACCTTCTCTAAAGCATCAAGTACCAAATCGGGGCCCAACAAGGTCATCTCGCCTACTTTGAACCAACCAACCAGTGATCTACATCATCTCCCATACAAAGCCTCAAACGGTGCCATCTCAATACTTGAGTGGTAACTATTATTATAGGCAAACTCGATGAATTTGGCAAATAATTGCTTTTCCCTTAGAGTTTGCAATATAATCCTTAAGTGCTTAGCATGCTCCTTCTCATTCAAGAGTAAACCAAAATGTCATCAATAAATAATTACAAACATGTCCAAATATTGTTTGAACACCCTATTAAGCAAGTCCATGAATATCGTAGGGGTATTGATCAAACCAAACGACGTAACTAAGAAATCATAATGGCCAAACCCTGTTTGAAATGCCATTTTGGGAACATCACACTCCCTCACCCTTAGTTGGTGATAACTGGAATGGAGATCAATCTTAGAGAAATAACTTGCCCCTTGCAATTGGTCAAACAAGTCATCTATTCTCAAAATTGGGTATTTATTCTTGATGGTTACTTTGTTCAATAACCGGTAATTAATAAACATACGAAGAGAACTATCTTTCTTTATAACAAACAAAACAGGAGCACCCCATGGGGATATACTTGGTCTAATGAAACATTTATCTAACAAGTCTTTCAATTGATCCTTTAACTCCTTTAGATCCATCAGAGCCATTAGGTAAGGAGGAATGAAGATGGGTTGAGTATCAAGAAGAAGGTCTATGCCAAAGTCAATTTACTTTTTGGGAGGAACATCAGGTAGATCATCGAAAAACACATCCAAAAAATCAATAACAATGGGAATCGACTCTAGAAAAGGGGCATCGGAATTAGTATCCCTAAACTCACAAAATGGTAGATGCAACCTTTAAAAATTATTTTTTGAGCTTTAAGGCACGAAATGAATTGACCTTTAAACATAGAATTACGACCCTTCCATTCTAGGATCGGCTCATTAGGAAATTGAAACTTAGTCACTCGGGTTCTACAATCAATAGAAGCATAGCATGCATATAACCAATCCATACCAAGGATAACATTGAAATCGCTCATATCTAGCTCAACTAGATCACATAAGGTAACTTCATGGAAAACTCAAAATGGATAATTTTTATAGACTCTTTTAGCCATAACCAACTCACATATGGGAGTATATACGAAAAAAGGTCCTAACAATATTTCGGGGCTAACATCAAATTCCATGGCCACATAAGGAGTAACAAAACAAAAATTTGCACTCGGATCAAGTAAGGCATGAACATTATAGTGAAAGACCAGTAACATATCGGTAAAAACATCGGGGGTCTCCTCTACCTCTTGTCTACCATGAAGAGCATAAAATCAATTGTTGCATTGACCACCCTTTCGTTGAGCTTGAGAACCTTATTGCACTTGGCCTCCATGAGCAACTTGTCCTTGAGGACGACCATATTTAACCTTACACTCCTTAACATGAAGAATCGGCTTGCCACATCTATAGCACACATTCAAATCTGCTAGACACTCTCCCTTGTGGTTTTTTCCATATTTCTTGCATGCGGGAGTCACTTGGCCAATAGGAGCACCTCCTTGAGCCTTAGGATTAGGCACCCTATCTTTGTCAAACCTTGGAGTAGTAACATTTGAAGATACTTGACCGGAGTACCTTTGGCAAAATTGAGGACTTCCACCACTTCTTTACTTAACATAAGAGGAATCACCACCATCGGTCCTTGTCCTTTTAGACTCCCTAGTTTTCTCCCTTATCTTCTCACCCTCTATTTGCTCCACATAGGTCACAAGTCTAGAGATGTCCATTTCCCAAACCAACATGGTTGTCTTACAATCTTTAGAAACCACATCCGACACAATGGACACGAACTTTCTCATATGAGCTCTTGGGTCGGCAACCATGAATGGAGCATATTTCGATAATTGGGTGAACTTGAGGGCATACTCCCTCACACTCATACTCCCATGCCTAAGATTGATGAACTCTTGTACCTTGGCTTTCCGAAACTCTAATGGAAAAAAACGATCAAGAAACACTTCTTTGAATTCATCCCAAGTCACGAGATCCGCCTCTCTAGGCCTCTCACTCTTCCATTGGTCAAACCAAATATGAGCCACACCCTTCAGTTGGTAAGTAGCCAACTTCACCCTCTCAACCGGGCTAATCCCCATAATCTCTATAATATTGTGAATGCTATCCACAAACTATTGTGGATCCTCTTCTACCTTGGAAACCCAAAACTCCAAAGGATTCATCCTCATAAAGTCACAAACCCTTGTTGCTATCGTACCACACATGAATTCACAGGAGAAACCACCTCACGATTTTCTTGAGCCATCACGGCTTAAGCAAGAACTTAGAAGGCGGCTCAAAACTCGACATTGGAGACTTGATCATTCAAGGGATCATTCGAAGCTTGTTGCTCCTCTTCAACCATATTTCTTTGAGTGGGGTATATTCGTGGAGGCATTTTCTAAAAATCATTAGAAGAAAATGGCAGAGTACCATTTTATGGCACGACATAGATTATGAAAGAAGTGAGATTCTCCTAAGATGTTTCATAGCCTCATATTCATAGATGTGCCGCTCTTCACACCGAAAAATAGGACTCTAACACAGCATGTAAGACTCCCTAGGACACTCTTAAACCTTATGCTCTGATACCAAGTTTGTCATGACCTGAGCCTAGGGCCTAGACGTGACACAATGATCGGGAACCTGAAGGATCCCAACAAAGCCATCTTAGCATACATTTCATACATAAGGTAAAGGAAACATAACAATATAAGCGGAAGAATCAACTCAACATAGAAGTCAAGAAAAGTAAATTCAACCCCAATGTCAAAAATGGACTTATATCAATTTAAATGTCTAAACATGCCTCCATTATTATGGGGGCTTAGGACAAGCTCCTATATCACCCAAACCATAAGAGAAGTCAAATTAATAACATGAAAGAAAAGTCATGTCCTCGATGAATGAAGACTTATAACCTCTTGAGATCTAAAGTAGCTCAAGCCAAGAATATGAGGAGCGTGAGTATCGTCCGTCCCTACATTATGAGACAATGTAGGCAAAAAATGAGTTAGTACATAAAAGGTACTAAGTAGGTGAGTTATGCATGAATATGTAAAGGAACGTGTGTTGACACCCAATTTTTGCCCTCCACAACGTAATTTAAAAAATCGAGTTTCTTCAATTTTAAACAATTTTAAAATAATTAGCTTGCAAAAATCCAAAAAAAAAAATTTATCATTATTATTTTAAAGTAATTTTTTGCATTTTTTTCATAATTCTTGAACAATATATATATATATATATATTAATTTATATAATTATTATTTTTTATCTTTATTAGAAAATCATCTCAAAAAGATTTTTTATTTTTAACTAAATATTTTTTAAATTAATTGATATTTATTCATCTTATTTTAACTTTAGCCTTCTTCAATCTTAAATAAATTGAAATAATTAGCTTTTATAAAGCTCAAAATATTTTCAAGTTATTTTAAAATTATTTTTGTCATCTTTATTATTTTAAGATAATATATAAAATTTTGTATAATTATTACCTTTTAGGAATATTCAAAACTGATCTAAAAAAAATAATTATTTTATTAATTATTTCGTAAATTAGTAGCTTTTATTTTTGAATTAATTAGTTTATAATTAGGTTAATTATTTTATTTTTGTTAGAATTAAGAAATATGTTAATTAATTAGTATTAATTCATCCTATTTAAATTTTAGCCAGATTCCCTAATTAATTTCAAATTAGCTAATTTCTTAATAAAAAGTTATTTGGCTACCTTTTTCAATTACAATTCTAACCAACTCATTCCATTCCCTACATTACACCTATATACTAACCTATCTAATTCTCTTATACGTGTCCATATCTAATTTCCTACCTATCCAATTCCTACCAACTCTTCCAACAACACTTTACATGGCAGCAACTCAACAACAACTTACCCCAATTTCCACGTGGAAATAACATAAATACACGTCACCCCAACCACCCATAACAATTTCCAATATACAATAAAATATAGTCAAACCAACCCATTCCTACACATCCCAATTCCCTATATCACCGACCCATTTCCCAATACACGTATTCCCTCAGCCCATACACAAACCATCAAAATACGACAACATACACAACATTTCAAAAGAACCCAATTTTGATTTACTCACAACAAATTAATTATCTATTTTCTTCAACTTCGAACCATATGAAATAATTAACTTTTTTATAAAAAATACACACACATACACATACATACATACATACATACATATATATACATACATACACACACACACACATATATATATATATATATATATATATATTCACATTATTCTTAATTATTTTTGTCATTTTAATAGTTTTAGAATATTTATATATTTCTATATCATTACATCTTTAATTACTACTTTTAAGTTTATTCTAAAACCATCTAAAAAAGACTTTACTTTTAACTAAATATTTGGTTAATTAGTTTGGCTTAATTAATAGATTTATATTTTTAATTAACTATCTTAAAATTAAGTTAATTATCTTATTTTGTCAAATTAAGAAGCTCGTTAATTAATTGATATTAATTCATCTTATTTAATTTTTAGCCAGCTTCACCAATTTATTTTATTTTTTATTAAATCCTTAACTTACTTTGACTATAATTGTAATTCTAGTCACTTTGGACTCTTTTCCATTCAATTTTATCCATTCACACGCCATATACTCACTACCCATTTCCTACAAAACTAACTGACCAATACCAAATCCCCACCAATACATTCTACACCATATATTATAATCCAATTCCAAATTCCAGGAGACAACTACATATAATATGCTCCCTAATCAACACCTATGCATTTAAAAATTCTCTTACACTACAGCATCCCCACTCAATTCCAAAACCTGAGAAAATTCATTCCCACACAACAATATTCTCAAACATAAAAGAACAACACGTGCACACATTCATACGCATGTGTATGTCCATTCCATAATATTTTATTTATCCGCCCATTTTGTATTATTTTATTCATCCATTTATTCTGTATTATTTTATTCATCCACCCATTTTTTATTATTTTATTCATCCGCATATCCCTATATGGCTTCCATTACTCACTCTAAAAAGAGGGAAGGAGAACCGATACAAGTTTGGGGGTCACAGAACAAAAGATCTTTACACTCTAAGTTGAATATTTCTTACAAAGAATTTTCGATTTCTCTCTCTCTCTCTCTCTATTTCACTTGACTCTACTTGAAGAATGAGGGTATATTCGGGGCCGATAATTTCTCAGTCCAATGCCCCACAAGAGGTAAATCTAACTCTGTTCTATTTATATCTATTGTTAAAATATTGTGTTTAACAGATCATGCTTTAGGATTTCTGTACTCCGGATTACTTCTTATGTTTGTTGATTTATTTTTTACTGCAAATCTTAAGTGTCATGTCATGAAACAAATATGTTGGCCTCCTCTGTTTGTTCATTTTTTTAAAAAAAATACAAGATATTGATTTGTGAAAGTTGGTACCTTTCTCTAAAAAAAAAATCTTTTGATTGTATTTGTTTGTCAGCTTTATGATAAAAATATTGAATGTGTGTTAAATACTCTTTCATGAGACGTGTAGAAAGTCATGTAGTGTGAGATAATATTTTTGGTGCGTATGTTTCATAATAATAAAATATGATTTGGCCTGCTGTCATGATTAAATTATAGATACATATTAGGATCATTATCTTGGGCCAAATCATAGCAAGTAGTCATATTTGTCTTATGCTCTTATCTCAATATCCCTATGTGTTTTGATTAAGTTGATGTTCATGACTTTAGGGACTACTATGTCATCACAAACACTTACTGCATTATTTTATTTGATTATATAAAAATTATTTGAGCTCTCAGGCTTATATGATCCATATTCAATAGATGTATTTAATCTTAGATTGAGTATATTTAGCCTATAAATCGGCCAACTGATTGTTTTCTTATCTTATTTTTGTGCATGTACACCTACGGAACAAAATGGAGTCTTCGTAAAAAGACTCCCGCTGCTCTGCGAAGTCTCCCTTGAGACTTGATATCACTACTATATTTGGAATTACGTCTATCTCCTCATTCAGTTCACCCCTTCTTGAAAAGCATCCGAGTTGAAGAAATAAAAAATAAGGGAGAAAAGAGAATGATCTCATTTTTTTTAGCTCTCTCTATGGTTAATTGATCATTTTTTTTGTTTTTTTCTCATGTGATTATTTGCATTTACGTTCTTTGAGCTTATTGTCGCATTTGACCTCTAGAGAGGGTAATTACTGTTATTTTGGCAAATATTTTTCAAGATTATTCTAGTTTCTTTTAGAGACATTTTATAAGTTTAATTGCGTTTAGCTTGACTTGCGAATAATTTGAATGGAGTTCGAAATAATCTTCTAAAAGAATAATTTTAACCCTTTCACGTGATAAACATTTGAGATTTTTTTATAAAATTCAATCAATGTCTAAAATAAAACTTAGAATCTTGGTTCAATTTTTCTTTCAAAAATACTTCACTACTACTTATTGTTTCTTTTGAAATAAAAACAAAGTTTCCTAAAAGCAAATGGGTCTAACTTCTTATTTATGTCAAATGTCCCCATTTTTTTTAAATCTATTGTTTTACTTCAAAAAATGCAAAAGAGTTTTCAACTGATGACAAGATTAAAATAGGTTTTTCTAATTTACTTTTTCGACATAATTATTAGCACTCATTTCCTTTCTTTAAAAAATAATTAACCTAAATTTGGCCGACTAATCGTTTTTAACGAATCTTAAAGGATTCTTAATCCCTTCCCTTTAGGATAACTAAAACCCTTACCTAGAATCATATAAGTTAAATAGACCATTATTTGGAGTTAACTTTTAAATTAAATTAGTTAATTATTTAGGTATCCTAATTTACCTTTAAAATAATTAGGTGACGACTCCTTAAGTTTAATATTTTAGGGATAACCAATATGTTGTATACCGTTTGACCTCGAGTTAAAATGGGGTATAACAGCTTGACAATTCCGCTGGAGAATATTAGGTTCTAAACCATAACAGGCTTAGGCTATTGATTAGAGTTCTTTTTTTATTTTGTATATTTTACCTTAATTGTTTGATGTTTTATTTATGTGATTATTTATTTGGTGTTGCTTGATATTAATTATATGTTTTTAATTTTTATTTCTTTATGTAATTGTATATTTGTCACTATTTTATAAACTGTCTTTCCATTCATACTTCCTCCAATTCTGGAAAATTGACATTATTACACGTACATGTGAGGTGTGTTTTGCGCACCCATAAAACTTTTTTCAAAAATACCAAAATTTAGAAGCGTTGGCGTATGTGCGGGGTGTTCGAATCTTTTTCCGTGCGACCGCGTAGCCTCATCACTCGAGTTGTCCGCTCGGAAACCTTTTGTCTAGTAAGCCAAATCTTAGAAAAATATAAGATAGAGTTGTGATTCCCCTTCGATCTAAGTCATGCATGCATACACCTTAGGTGGATTGACCCATGGTGTCCAAATCCACATTTAGGAAAACCACTCATATGTCGACGGATTTTATGATCCAACGACCAATAAGCATATTTTGTGCAACATGATAATGATAGACGGACCCAAGCCTAATTTTGACATTGTGAGTTAAAAAATGTGTCCTCATATTGTAAGATGGATTTAGTTCCCCTAAGTGTCTAAAATTAGGATGGTCAAGGATGTCCCATACAAATTGAAGATATTGTGAGAAAATTTAAGCCCTAGTGAGAAATCAGCAATTACGAAAATATTTGGGGTTCCTCACTATATTATTCAAGATCTCCACAGACAAGCATATGATTAGAGAGTTACTTCTATTTTGGGATCCAGATCGGGTTGTATTCGCATTCAAGGACTTTGAGCTAACATCTATGTTGGAGGAAATTCATTATTTCACTAGTTTGAAGTATCGAGGAAGAGGTCAGATTATTCCACATAGCCAGTCAAGGAAGAAATTTCTTTGATACTTATGATTGAAAAACACCAAGGAACTCGGGTGCTTCAAACATAATTGGGTTTCCTTAGATTACTTAAATGGGAGATACAGATGCTCGAATAGTTACAAGTTATTCAGAAAAGAATTCTCTTGCACTTCTACCCATTGGCAAGTTAACCATCCTATTGCATTTGTTGTGGCTTTATTTGGAACTTTGGTATTCCCACGAAACATGGAAAGATTAGCACTTGTATATGCTATGTGGTTAAAGTGCTTTTTAAAGGAGCTGATGGAAAAGAAATCACCTTGGTTCCTATGATTTTGGTTGAAATACTTCGAGCCCTTGAAAAGTGTAAAAGGGGGGAAACAAACTTCTTTGAAGGTTGCAATCTTTTTTTGCAAATATGGGAGATAGAATATTTTTACCAACGTGATGACATGGTAGACATATGCTTTAGTAATACAAATCATATTAACAGTTTTATGATAGGATGAAAAGGTTTGTGTCTCCAGTTGGTACGAATGATTGGTACAAGTTCTTGATTTCCTGCACTAGTGACCAAATTCAATGGAAATATCCACTACTCTCATGTCCTAGTGCCTACATAAGATGTAGAGGGTTTTACTACATCGAGCTCATTGGATTGGAAGGTCTCCATCCATATTCTATGATACGCGTGCTCCAATAGTTCGGTCAAGCACAAATGATTCCTCTACAAGCAAACATGAAATTTTCTGAAATTTCCTTTGGATCAGACTTTAAAGTCCCTACATCATGATTGGGATAATGTTATCACGATAGATATAGAAAATGTACCAGCAAGAAGAATTCCAGTATATCAGGCATGGCTTTGGGAGGATTGCAATAGCATAAGCCCGGAAGGTGAGCAAGATTTTGAGGATATTAGGACGAGAATTTGGATACGACATTGCCATCTTGGAACCAAAATAGTTACACTAGAGATGTGGGCTCAAATGGCGAATATAATGCAGATTCTAGAAAATGCAAGAGCATGACCTAATAGTGTTGGAGTATCATCCTCATTCACTGCACCATTTTGATTAAGAGCAGGAATTAAGCCAAGTCTTGGGATTGTTTCCATTTTACGTCATCTTTTCATGTATTTTTATTTTTTATTGTACCCTTCTATTATTATTTAATAAAAATTGAGTCTTTTGTCTTCCAAACTTGAGTTGTCTCAATTTAATAGTTCGGATCAACCTATCATAATCTCATTTATTTGGCGTTTAGGCCCACCTCTGGCTTAAAAGAGGTCCCGTGCATATTCGGACGCATTTGTATTATTGATTTCTCCTCTTACTATGTGATACATGTTTTCTTCTTTCTAAATACTATTTGCCTAATTGATTGATTGAAGCAACGATTATTCTCTTTATACTAACATTTTTATCTTTTATTTTACAGAGGTTTTTTTTTCTTTTTTTTGATTTATTTCCCCAAAGGTTGATTTGCGTTAACTGTGAACTAGCGGATCATCCATACTTCACTAGATCAAAAGCTCAATCATCCACCAATATAACTGAGTCAAGTGCATTCGATCAAGTTGGTTTGGGACTTGTCACTATCCCAAGAGACGAAGCTGAGGCTTCAGAAGGAAGGGATCCAATCCCTTATGATGAACACATTGCTAACCTGATACAACAAATGGCAAATATACAAAGAGAAATCGATCGACTTCGAAACCTTACTAATTTATCCATCATCCTAAATACACCACTTCCTGAACATAGGACAAATGCAACTATTCCACCTGTTGACTCTCCCTCACCTCAACACTTTCCACCAAATCCTTCCCTTCTCAAAATCAATCTGACTGCTCCCAAATAATCCATCAACCAACCACAAGTCACTTTCACAAATATTAACTCACAACAAGCCAATCCACTACCTTTCACTACCTTATATATTTCCCAAACTCCAGTCCTCCAAACTACAATAATTACCCAAGCTCCACTCATCGAAACTATCCCACTTACCCAAACTAACCAACTCACCCTAACCAACTCTCTCACCCAAAAATACCAAGCGACCCAATACATACCGGTGATACACACTGTAATTTCTAACACACAATATGTGACACGAGTATATATAGAAAAAGCTCAACCTTTTGTTACCCCAATGCCATCTATGCCAAAAGTTGATCCATATGAAGAGATGGAGAAAGAGGCCAAATCAAAAACAGATAAAAGTGTAGCAAGGGATATTTGTAATTTGAAGGAAGAATTCAAAAGTATCCAAGTCCACAAGGGGTGTGAAGGGCTTGAGTATGAGGATTTATGTGTTCATCCCGATGTTGAGTTGCTTATGGGATATAAGGTACCAAACTTTGATGTGTTTGATAGAAAGGGAAATCCTCTAGCTCATTTAAGATCATATTATAATAAGCTAGTCAAAGTGGGAAAAGATGAGGCCATTAGTATAAAGTTATTTATAAGGAGTTTAACAGGAGAAGCCCTGGATTGGTACATAAGTCAGGATCGAAAGAAATGGCGTAGTTGGAATACCATGGCACAAGAGTTCATGGATAGGTTCAAGTTCAGCACTGAGGCTATACAAGATAGGTTCTATTTGATGAAGTTGGAAAAGAAGTCAACAGAGTCTTTCAGGGAATATGCCATTAGGTGGAGAGATGACGCTGTAAAAGTGCAACCTCTGATGATGGAAAGCAAGATGACCTCTCTTTTTATACAATCTCAAAAGGATGCAACATACTATGAAAAGATGATAAGTGTGGTAGGAAAAAAGTTCTTTGAAGTCATGAGGATGGGAGAATTCATTGAAGAAGGTATTAAAACTGGGAGAATCACTAATTTGGCAGCCTTGCAAGCAATAAGTAAGGCAATTCAGTCAGATTCAATTGGAGGAGCTATTAAGAAGAAGAAGGATAGAGTGTCCACTGTCATGACCATCTAGGAACGTAGGCTAAACCAAATGTTAACATACCAATACCCATTACCCCAACCTTTATACTATAGTCAGTATACCCAAGTGCCTCAACTATATTACTAGCCTTCTCTGCCCCTTACCCAGTTTACACCACTCAACTAATATATTATCCACCCGGAGCACCTACCTATCCAAATCCATCACAATACCAGCCTACATACCGATCTCAATCCCCCTATCAATCACAAAACCGTCCATCAAATCCACCCAGACCCCACCCAAACTTTGAAAGAAAACCATCCAAAACCTATACACCTTTAGCGGAACCTTTATCCAAACTATATGAAAGGTTGTGAACCACAAGGGTACTCCAACTAATCTAAGGATGAATTCACTCTAGAGCTGCTAGACATGACACCAAAAATTATCTTACTTTCAAGGATAAAATTGAAGCATTGATCAAAGAAGGAGTCATTCAACTCAAAGGTGCTTCCCCTAATGTAAATAACAATCCTCTGCCAAACCATGGAAATATGAACATGATCACCATTGATGAAGAATGCAATTTGGAAGGGACCATTGTACCAATCTAAAAAGAGAAACATATAGCGACATCAACCTTTATTTCTCCCATAATCACAGTCCAAACATGAGTGCCAATTGAAGTGAAAGTTCTGGTTTCCAAGCCTAAGATCATAGTTTTGGTCACTCAATCAACTTCTTTTAACACCAAAGCAGTTCTTTGGAGTTACTCGACTGATTGAAGGGACAAAGGAAAAGGAAAGATAGTTGTAAAAACTGTTGCTACGGGAATGACAAGATCTGGGCGATGTTATTCCCCTGAAGAAGTTGCACTAACGGGACCAAATAAGGATAGTAACCAAAAAAAAGTTGTGACAGAGGCTGAAATAGAGGATTTTTGGAGGAAAATCAACGAAGGAATATTTTTTTGTTGAACAGTTGAAGAAGACTCCCTCCCAAATTTCCTTAATGTCATTACTAATGAATTCTACAACTCATAGGACCACTTTGGTAAAAGTTCTAAGTGAAGCTTATGTTCCGGCCGAGATCACAAGTGAGAGTTTTTCATCCATGGTAGGGCAAGTTTTGGAAGCTAACAAAGTATCTTTTCATGAAGAGGAATTACCACTTGAAGGTTTGGAACATAACAAAGCATTGAACATTACTGTCAAGTGTAGGAACAAGTTTATTTCTAGAGTTCTGATTGATAATGGTTCGCCGTTAACATATGTCCTTTCATTACCCTTCGAGCTTTGGGAATTGATATTGGATAAATTCATGAAAGTCATGTAAGGGTTAGAGGTTTTGATGGGACACAAAGGGGAGTCATTGGAAAAATTGATTTGCCATTACAAATTGGACCCGAGGAGTTCATAGTGGAATTTTAAGTATTAGACATATCTGCTAGTTACAATTTATTGCTTGGAAGGCCATGGATCCATATGGCTGGTGTGATCCCTTCTACCCTGCACAAAATTTTGAAATTTATTTGGAATCATCATGAAATTATTGTTCACAAAGAAGGTAGTAATTCAATGTATCCTAACAATTTGATCCATGTTGTTGAATGTATAAAAGAATTGGATGTGTCTGTATTCCATACTAAAGAGATTATGTGTGTCAATCGAGTTGAAAGGGTAAAATTTCTACGTGTACTTATGATGGTAGCTTGGGAAATGTTGAAGAATGACTTCATGCCCGATCGAGGTCTTGGAATGAACTTGGATGGAATAGTGGAACCAATTCAGTTGCCTAGCTAGATATACACTTTTGGTTTAGGATACGAGCCTACTCTTGAAGAAGTATCATTGGCCGATCTCAAAAGGAAAAGTGACATTCCCTAGCCACAGCCCATCCCACTCTTCAATCAGTTATTTTCCAAGGCATGTATTATAAAAGAATCAGAGGAAGCCGCTGAAGACAACCTCGTGGAAGGAATCAAAAACCTATTTATTGAAGAAGTGGAATGCAATATGATTTTGAAGGATTATGTCGATATCCCGATTATATGGGATGCTGAGCCTGGAGATGCTTTGAATAATTGGACTTATAACCCGTCCCTGTTTCTCTGGGAATCTTGGTAGATGATTGTAGTAGAATTAATAAGATAACATGATTCAAAATTGAGGCTTGAATCATGTTTATGAAATTGATATGTTTTTCCTTCACCTTAAGCTTAAATGTCATATCTAAACTATGTTTTCTGCTTTAAATTTCAAAAAAATTGTCCTTAATTATTTATTTTATTTTATTTTTGTTCCTCTATTTCAGCAAGCAAATTAATAAATCTGTCAATACCAAGAATGTAACATGTAATAAAACAAGCAAACAAATTCCAAGTACCAAATAATTTTTACGGAATATGAAGAAGATGTGCAGTCTGAAGAGTTGACTAGAGATTTTGAACATTTTGAGAATAAGGAAAAGCCAAATTTGGATGAAACTGAGATGGTAAATTTGGGAGATTCAGAGCTAGTAAAAGAAACCAGAATTAGCATCTATTTGACTCTGTCCCAAAGAAAGGAACTTATTGATCTTTTGAGATAATATATGGATGTATTTACATGGTCTTATGATGATATGCCCAGTCTAAGAACAAACATTATTTTACATAAGTTGCCTACTGATCCATCTTGTCTCCCAGTCAAGAAAACGCCAAGAAAGATCAAGCTTGATCTGATTTTAAAAGTTAAGGAAGAAGTTTCCAAGTAATCTTTTGCCAACGTCATTCGAGTCACAAAGTATCCTACATGGTTGGCCAACATAGTGTTAGTGCCAAAGAAATATAGAAAAATCATAGTATGTGTAGATTATCGAGATCTCAACAAGGACAGCTCGAAAGATAATTTTCCTCTTCTGAATATTCACATACTTATTGATAATTATGCAAAGCACGAGTTGCAATCATTTTTTGACTGCTTGGCAGGCTACCACCAGATTTTAATGGAGGAAGAAGATGCTGAGAAGATGGCATTCAACATATCTTAGGGAGTATATTGTTATCGGGTAATGCCTTTTAGACTCAAGAATGCAGGAGCAACATACATGAGAGCTATGACTACCATTTTTCATGACATGATCCATAAGGAGATTGAAGTCTATGTGGACGATGTCATTATCAATTCACGAAAGAGCTCAGATCACATCACATATTTGAAAAAGTTCTTTGACAGGTTAAGGCAATATAATCTAAAATTAAATCATGTAAAGTGTGCATTTGGTGTCCCTACTGGAAAATTATTGGGTTTCATTATGAATAGAAAGGGCATAGAATTGGATCCTTTAAAGATAAAGGCTATTCAAGACTTGCCTCCTCTAAAAAGTCGAAAGGATGTAATGAGTTTTCTTGATCGTCTCAATTATATTAGTCGATTCATTGCACAATTGATGGTAATTTGTGAGCCAATCTTCGAGTTGTTAAAGAAAGATGTTGCTATCAAATGGATGAAAGATTGCCAGCAAGCTTTTGACAGAATCAAGGAGTATTTGTCTAGTCCGCCTATCTTGGTGCCTCTAGAATTGGGGAGACCTTTTTTGCTATATTTATCGGTTTCAGACAATGGGTTTGGATATATGTTGGGATAGCATGATGAAACTGGGAAGAAAGACCAAGCTATATACTACTCGAGTAAGAAATTCACACCTTATGAAGCTCGGTATACTTTATTGGAATGCACTTTTTGTGCCTTGACTTGGGTTGCACAAAAGTTAAGACATTACTTATGTGCGTATACCATTTTTCTCATATCAAAGATGGATCCACTCAAGTATATTTTTCAGAAGTCTATGTTAATTGAAAAACTAGAAAAATGGCAAATTTTGCTAAGTGAATTCAACATTATTTATGTCACTCAAAAGGCCATCAAAGGACAAGCGTTAGTTGATCATCTTGCTAAAAGTCCTGTGGATGAAGAGTACAAGCCTCTTAAAACTTACTTCCCAGGTAAAGAGATATTGTTTATTGGGGAGGATATTTTAGAAGAATACACTGGGCGGAGAATATTCTTTGATGGTGCTACAAATTCTAAATGGGTGGAGTCGGTACTAGGGCAGTGCTAGTCTCAGAATCAGGTCAACATTATCCAGTCTCAACAAAATTCAAGTTCCTATGCACTAACAATATGGTGGAATTTGAGGCTTGTATTTTTGGACTCAGAATGGCTATTGATATGAATATACAAGAATTTTTTATTATAGGTGACTCAGACTTATTGATTCATCAGGTACAACGCGAAAGAAGTACCAAGAATATGAAGATTACTCCCTTATTTGCATTGTGTGAAGGAAATATGCAATAAATTTATCAAGATAGAATTCAGGCATATTCCTAGAGCTCAAAATGAGTTTGCAGATGCTTTGGCAACCATGTCTTCTATGAATCAACATCCAGACATGAATTACATAGATTCGATCAAGATCAACAGGCCTATTGTTTCCATCTAGATGAAGAATTAGATGGAGAACCTTGGTACTATGACATTGTGAGGTATCTCAAAAAAGGAGATTATCCAGAAGGCATAAGCAATATTCAGAAGAGAACACTGCGGAGGCTTGCAAATCACTTTTTCTTAAGTGGAGAAATCCTTTATAGGAGAACTCCAGATTTAGGGTTATTAAAGTGTGTTGACTCCCAAGAGGCGAGCAAATTGATTAAAGAAATACATGGGGGGTACATGGGGGCCACACATGAATGATTTTACTTTGGCAAAGAAGATTCTGTGAGCTGGATATTTCTGGATGACCATGGAAATAGACTACATCCGTTTTGTGAGAAAATGTCATCAATGTCAGATTCATGGTGATTTGATCCGGGTTCCACCAAATGAACTCAATATGATGAGTTCTCCTTGGAAGTTCACAGCCTGGGGCATGTATGTCATTGGTCCTACTGAGCCAGCTACATCAAATGGACATAGGCTCATTATTGTGGCTATTGATTACTTCACAAAATGGGTAGAAGCATCTTCATACAAGTATATGACAAAGAAGGTGGTGATAGATTTTATATACAATAGCATTATTTGTAAATTTAGAATCCCTAATTCAATTATAACAGATAATGGAGCTAATCTAAATAGTAGTTTGATGTATGAGATATGTGAGAAGTTCAAAATTATTCTCTGCAATTCCACTCCTTATCGACCTCAGATGAATGGAGAAGTTAAGGCTGCCAATAAGAATATCAAAAGAATATTGCAGAAGATGATTGATCATTACAAGCATTGGTATGAGAATTTACCATTTTCCCTCCTCGACTATCGCACCACCATTAGGACTTCGACTGGCCAACACCTTATCTTTTGGTTTATGGAACAGAAGCAGTATTACCAATGGAAGTTGAGATACCATCCCTAAGGATTATCCAAGAAGCTGAGTTGAGTGATGCCAAATGGATACAAAGACGATATGAACAGTTGATGCTCATTGATGAAAAGAGAATGAATGCAGTTTGTCACAGATAACTTTATCAATTTAGGATGGCCAAAGCTTTCAACAAAAAGGTAAGACTGAGACTGTTCAAATCGGGATAATTGGCTTGGAAGCAGATCTTCCCACACCAAGATGAAGCTAAGGGGATGTTTGCGTCTAAATGGCATGGGCCTTATGTGGTTCACCTAATATTGACTGGAGGAGTATTGATTCTAGTAGAAATGGACGAAAAGATATGGCCGAAAGCCATTAATTCAAATGCGGTTAAGAAATACTATGTATAGGAGATTTTATATTATTTTCATGTAATATTTTGGTATATATTGAAGAACTACGTTCCGACCTGATTCCCTTGGCGGGATACATAGGAAACCCGCATCGGGTCTGGTCACTTAGTAGAAATCTTGCAAAAAGATCCATTGCTATGTATTATGAACTAAACTTGGCCTGATTCCCTTGGTGGGATACGTAGGTAGCCTATATTGGATTCGATCACATGATGAGAAAATTTTTAGTTCCCCCCTTTTATTATGTATGTAACAAACTACGTATGTTCTGATTCATGTTGGATACATAGGCAACCTATGGAGGGTTCGATCCCTTTGTTTCAAATTCTCAAAAAATGTATTCACGAATTACGTGTGATGGTACGAAAGGAAACCCATATATGGTTTGATCTCATCGTAATGAAATGTCAGTATCTCTTTTTCACCAAAACTGGGACAATTTTGAGGGACATCATTACAAGAAGATATCAAGAGAATTGAAGAGTATATGGACAATCAAATAATCGGATAGAATAATGACTTCATAAAAAGGGACGTTTGCTTTGTTTCACGATATGTCATAATCTAAAGTTTTGCAGAAATTCTTTACTACTATATATATATATATGTATATATATATATGTATGTATAATTTATCTTATTATTTTTAATATGATTCTTTTAATCAAATATTTTCTTGTTATTCATTAGCTAATATTTAGAATGGACGGGGGACACAATTCCAAACAAAGTTAAAAAAGATGTCTAAAGAGCCAGATCTTCAAAGTCAACGCGAATCAACATCCCCCAAAATTCATAATTTTTCTTCGAATGCAGGCTTGTCAGAATTATCGTCCAGCAAAGAAGCCAAAAATTCTTATAGCCTCGAAAGGACCATATGCCGAATGATTTGAATTACTCATAAATTTATATTTTGGGAAACTTATAAGTAAAACTTCGCAAAATTTCAAAATATCGGGATGCAAAAATATTTTTAATTGCACTACCTACTATATTAAATTGCTCTGCATAAATATTCTTAAACGCACTGCACAAATGCTTTCAGATATTTTCAAATGCGTTGCACAAATATTTTCAAATATCTTCGAATGCATTGCACAAATATTTTAAAATATCTTCAAATATATTGCACAAATATTTTCAAATGTTTTTAAATGTACTGCACAAATGCTTTTCAATATATAATGCAATGCACAAATACTTTCAAATATTATCAAATGCACTACACAAATATTTTATAATATATTCAAATACATTGCATAAATGTTTTTCAATATATTCAAATACACTGCACAAATACTTTCAAACATTATCAAATGTACTGCACAAATGCTTTCAGATATTTTAAAATGCGTTCCACATGGGTTAAGGTCTTATTTCATTAACCATCGCTGCAAGGCACCCTCATGAATCATCGGCCTTAAAACTCCATTTTCATAAGCTTTGTTAAGAATTTTATTAAATTATTACGGCTTGCAAGGCCGCATTTTCATATATTCACACCCTAGAGGTGTCATTTCCATGATTTTATCGTACATCACTTTATATTTAATGTTTATTTACTAATTGTCTTATCAAGTTTAAGTTTTGCAGAAGCCTTACCACAATGTGGAAATATTTCTAAGCAGTGAACTGGGGATATTTATTGGAGAGTCAAACGCACCAACAATTGTCATGAATCTACTCTCGAACTCTACTCAACCTATATCCCACAATTCGGGGTACATAGAAATTCTCACATCAAGTTTTCGTCCAAATCACAAATCTTTTAGCACTTCATAATTATTTTCAAATATTTTTCTTTGATTTATTTGCAAGTCTTAAAATCCAGTCTCGTTATAACTCGATGCTGGGAAAATTTTGTGGGCTAGACTTTACTTCGTTCCACCCAATATTCTCGCCTTTGTTGAGTCCGAGTTTCAACTTCACTTTTATCCCTTTTCACTGTTTACCATCTTAAAGGTCCATTTTATTTCACTTTATTTTTAAATAACTTTTCATTTGTTCAATCTTGTTCTTTTCCTTGGACGCCTTAATCATCAATTTCCTCATTCACTAATACCGACACAATTTTATGAATGATGGTGTTTTCAACTCACTCCACATTATTTTGGCATAACTTCAGAACTATATTTGGCCTGATTCTCATGTAACCCGAGATATACAGACAACTCAAAAATCAAAGTTCAGCCATAATCTTTTCACAATTTTTCTTGTCCCCGTGTTTTCATAAACTTCATTTCAACGTTGATGGTCGGGACAAAATTGGTTATTACATCAACTTCTTTTCCCAAAAACTCTTTCATCGTCTCCGGTCAAAGTGGACAACTGTTGACACCCAATTTTGACCCTCCACAACGTAATTTAAAAAATTGAGTTTCTTTAATTTTAAACAATTTAAAGTATTAGCTTGCAAAAATCCAAATATAACTAAATATTTTGTTAATTTATTGATATTTATTCATCTTATTTTAATTTTAACCTTCTTCAATCTTAAATAAATTAAAATAATTAGCTTTTATAAAACTCAAAATATTTTTAAGTTATTTTAAAATTATTTTTGTCATCTTTATTATTTTAAGATAATATATATAGTTTTGTATAATTATTACCTTTTAGGAATATTCAAAACTGATCTCAACAAAAAGATTTTTATTTTATTAATTATTTCATAAATTAGTAGCTTTTATTTTTGAATTAATTAGTTTATAATTAGGTTAATTATTTTATTTTTGTTAGAATTAAGAAGCTTGTTAATTAATTATTGTTAATTCATCCTATTTAAATTTTAGTTGGATTCCCTGATTAATTTCAAATTAGCTAATTTCTTAATAAAAAGTTATTTGGCAACCTTTTTCAATTGCAATTCTAACCAACACATCCCATTCCCTACACTACACCTATACACTAACCTATCTAATTCTCCTACACGTGTCAACATCTAATTTTCTACCTATGTAATTCCTACCAACTCTTCCAACAACACTTTACATGGCAGAAACTCAACAACAACTTACCCAATTTCCACGTGGAAACAACATAAATACACATCACCCCAACCACCCATAATAATTTTTAATATACAATAAAAAATAGCCAAACTAACCCGATCCTGCACATCCCAATTCCCTATACCACCAACCCATTTTTCAATACACATATTCCCTAAGCCCATACACAAACAAATAATATACGACAGCATACATAACATTCCAAAAGAACCCAATTTTGATTTAACCATGAAAAATTAACTATCGAGCTTCTTCAACTTCGAACCTTATGAAATAATTAACTTTTATAAAAATACACACACCTACACATATATATATATACATATATATATTTATATATATACATATATATATATATATATACGTTATTCTTAATTATTTTTGTCATTTTAATAATTTTAGAATATTTATATATTTCTATATCGTTACATCCTTAATTACTACTTTTAAGTTTATTCGAAAACCATCTAAAAAAGATTGTACTTTTACCTAAATATTTGGTTAATTAGTTTGGCTTAATTAATAGATTTATATTTTTAATTAACTATATTAAAATTAATTTAATTATCTTATTTTGTTAAATTAAGAAGCTTGTTAATTAATTGATACTAATTTGTCTTATTTAATTTTTAGCCGACTTCACTAATTAATTTTATTTTTTATTAAATCCTTAACTTACTTTGACTATAATTGTAATTCTAGTCACTTTGGACTCTTTTCCATTCAATTTTATCCATTCATACTGCATATACTCACCACCCATTTCCTAAACAACTAACAGACCAATAGCAAATCCCCACCAAAATAATTTACACCATATATTATAATCTAATTCCAATTTCCAGCAGACAACTAGATATAATATACTCCCTAACCACCCCCTATGCATTTAAAAATTCCCTTACACTACAGCATTCCCACTTAATTCCCAAACCCGAGAAAATCCATTCCCACACAACAATATTCTCAAACATAAAAGAACAACGCATGCACATATTCAGACGCATGTGTATGCCCATTTTGTATTATTTTATTTATCCACACATTCTGTATTATTTTATTTATCCGCCCATTTCATATATTTATCTGCCCATTTCGTATTATTTTATTCATCTTCCTATTCTGTATTTTTTTTATCCGCCTATTTTTTATTATTTTATTCATCCGTATATCCCTATATGGCTTCCATTACTCACTTTAAAAAGAGGGGAGGAGAACTGAGACAAGTTTGGGGGGCACAGAACAAAAAATCTTTAAACTCTACGTTGAATATTTTTTACAAAGAAATTTTGAATTCTCTCTCTCTCTCTGTCTATTGCACTTGACTCTACTTGAAGAAAAAGGGTAGATTTGGGGACGATAATTTCTCATTTCACTGCCCCACAAGAGGTAAATCTAACTATGTTCTATTTATATTTGTTGTTAAAATATTATGTTTAACAGATCATGCTTTAGGATTTTTGTAGTGTAGAATACTTCTTATGTTTGTTGATTTATTTTTTACTGCAAATCTTAAGTGTCATGTCATGAAACAAATATGTTGGGCTCCTCTATTTGGTCATTTTTTACAAAAAATACAAGATATTGATTTATGAAAGTTGGTACCTTTCTCTAAAGAAAAAATTTGATTGTATGTGTTTGTGAGCTTTATGATAAAAATATAGAATGTGTGTTAGATACTTTTTCATGAGACATGTAGAAAGTCATGTAGTGTGAGATAACATTTTTGGTTTGTATGTTTGGTGATAATAAAGTATAATTTTGTAACACCCCCCAATGTTTTTCCCTAAGATTTGGACCTTTCTTATATTCGTGTAGGGTCGAACCCAATTATTGTGAAGTGTGTGCATGAGTTAGGATGAGTTCCTAAGTAATTAAGGAGTGTTAGAGATGATGTGGGTCATAAGGGATCCTTAGAACCAAGCTAAGTCCAAAAGAATTCGTCTTGAGTAAGTTGTCGAAGGAGTTTGTATAAGGGTTGACTTCTAACAAACATATCATTTGAAATATGATGAACAGGATGGACCACGACCTACCAAATTAAAGGTCATCAGTCTTCTTTCCAACACCACCAAAAATGTAATATTTGGAGTTCGGAGTCAAAACATATGACGATCCTAAGACGAACTAGCTCGACAAGAATTTTAGGCCTGGGTTACAACTGCTGGGAATATAGCCTTGGCGCCGCAAGGGAGCGACGCACCACTATCGCGCTAGGAACATGCCTCAGTAGTTTGGTCCCTAGAGCGATGCGCCACTATTGGGTAGCAGGGTTTTTCAAGCCTATTTTCCAGAACCCAGATAACTTGGGCTCGGCGCTGTAAGGGCGCAACGCGCCACTACCACGCCAAGAACACGCCTCAGTAGTTTGGTCCTTGGCGCAGCACACCACTAACGGGTGTGCAGGTTTTTAGGCGTAATCGACCTGGCGCCGCAATAGCGCGATGCGCCACTATCGCGCCAGGAACGTTTTCAGCCTATTTTTCAGAATTTTGGAGAAAGGGCAATTTGAGAATTTGTCCCAAATTATATATGTATCATCTTTGGACGTTTTGGGATCATTTTTCAGTCCCTCTCTCTCTGTAAAAGCCTTAATATTTCCCCTCTCTTCTTCTTCTCCAAATCCTTCTCCAACAACGGGTGCCTTCAAGATGCTTCAAGAATTCAAGCCTTCCATTGAAGACCTAACATCAAGGTTTCTTCAAAGTCTTCAAACAAGGTATATAAGGCTAACCTAAAATATGGATTGAGCTCTTCCATATGCCCATAGATGTGTTAGGTAGAAGTTGTGAAAGATTCCAACCTTTTATGAAGATTTTCCTTGAAAGTTTCCTAAACCCTAGAATATTTTCATATGCTAGAAATTGATGGATGATTTTAATGACTTGAGTTACTAAATAGTTATCTTTCATAATTATTGATTACAAATGTATCTTTGTATATAGATTTATAGATGTTGACGATATTCTTGAGTTGAGTTTTGTTGAGAGTATGGATTCATGTTTCATTCACATGAACCCAAGATGAGATTTCTTTGGTCATAATTTGTCTTGAGTTGAGATGGATGGTTTTGTGTATATGTGTATTGATTGGAATGAAAAGAATGAATTGGATAGTTAAGAATGTCCTTTTGCTTTCATAAATTGAACATAGGACTAAAATAAGGATTTTTGGAGTAGATGTTTGACGATTGATGTGACGATGATATTTGACAATGACGTGATGATAATGTTAGATGATGATGATGTGATGATGATGTTTGATGATGATGTGAATAATAGTATTTGACGATGATGTGAATGGAGAGGTTATGTTGATGAGGATGTTATGTGATGAAGTGGATTGGAGTCTATTATGATTATGTGGTGTGTGATTTACATAATTTGAGTTGATTGGAGTCTTATAAATATTTCGAAAACAAATGATCTTTTGAGGAAGAACTTTAAATAATTGACTTGTGATCCTTTTTGCATAAACTATTTATACACTATTTTGAGTCTAAAGAATGATTATTTTTATCTTTGATTTAAAAGAAGTTTAAGTATGAGTTGAGTTGAGGAGCTGGAATTATATTTTAAATGTACATAATATTTTCTGCATCCATCTAGTCGAGATTGTATAAACTTTAAAGAGAAGGACTTGGTGATTTCAAATGAGTCGATTTGAGAGAAGGTCTAATGAGGCCAGATTTGAGTTGAGTTTTAAAAAGAGTCCAATGAGACTAAATGAGTATTTTGAGTATCTTACTCACTTGATATATATGAGCATATTGAGTCTTGGGAGGAGTATCAAGCACCGAATTGGGTAAGAATATAGTCCATACTCGAACCAATAAACTACGTCGCCAAACATGGAAGGGGATGGAACCATTAAAGTCGGATGATTCCCATGGGATCGAACCGTTAAATTCGGATGTTTCTCATTTTATTGTCCTGACATTATAGGACTTGGTTGGATTGGATCCATGAGGTTGATCGTTCATACTCTGGCAAAGTATGGACGGACGTGGCAACAACGTCGGATTGTTGTACTATCGCTCGCTCATATGGCGATAATTGTCGGTTAGAGAAACTCCCAATTGAATGGATTGTGCTTGATATGATTGTCTTGATTGTGATTGGAGATGATTGAGTTGAATTGTAAAACATTGCATAGTCTAATTTGCATATTTATTGAGTTGAGTCCTTGAGTTGATTGTTGAGTTGAGGGTATATGATCGGATTGGGTTAGACGAGTTGTGATTGGATTGTACATGATTTGGATGGATATGTGAATTGATTGGATTAGATGATATGTGATTGACTTCGAGCTAACAGTATATGATCGAATTAGATTGAATGATTTGATTGAATTGTATTGTGTATGATTGGATTTGACTGTATGGTATATGATTGGTCTTTGTCAAAAAATGTATTCTTACTTTAGACTTATGACGCTTTGATTGAGTCTCTTTTATCTTTCTGGGTTGAGATATTTAGACCGATGTTATTCTTTCTTGAGGTATGTTTCATTCTGCCATATTACATACTCGTACATTCCACGTACTAACGTTCATTTGGACCTGCATCATTTCATAATGCAGAGACAGGTTTAAGAGATCATCAATAGGAGCACCATTGAGGATCTATTCACACTCAGCGTATTAGTGAGTCCTCCCCTATATTCGGAGGACACTATTTGTGTATTCTTGCGTCGAGTTAGCCCTTTTCATTTTGATTTGAGGTAGCCATGAATATGTCATTGGCACCAATTAGATAGTAGTGATAGAGGCTTCATAGACTAGATAGTGAAGGGTCGATTGAGTATTTCTTTTCTTAAATTATTCTTGTCAAACTAATTTAATGACAATATTAGAGTTGATTTGTTGGCCCATGTCCTTTATTCTTTGAGTTAGATTGATGTTTTGAGTTGCCCGCTAAATTATTCTTTATTTTAAACTTTCCACTGAATGAGTGAATGAACGGATGTGTGATCAGGCTATGTGGTTTGCTTGGGAGCCAGAAATGGTTTCTGAGTGCCGGTTATGTCTAAGGTACCCTCCCAGGGTGTGACAAACATGGTATCAGAGCATAGAGTTCAAGAGTTCTAGGGAGTCTATGAAGCCGTGTCTAGTAGAGTCTTGCTTATGGGTGTGTTGTGCACCACACTTATAATCATGAGGCTATAGGACATTAAGAATTGTTTCTCTTCTTTCATATTCTAGATTCGTGCGATAGAGTTTAACTCTATGAATGTTCCCTTCTGATTCGTGCGTTGCTCATATTCATTCGACTACCCCTCATACTCAAGGTAGTTGAAACAGTAGATATGAGATTCTTATTGATGAGTTAAGATAAGGTCTTGAGAAAGTGAAGAGACCACACAAGGCTTGAGAGGAGACGATTACTGTGCTTAACTCTATTGATCTAGAAATATGTACTCTTATTCATATGTATCGTGCGTTGAGTCGGAGCGAGATGTATCCTAGAATCTTATCCCTACATCCTGATTCGAATGTTACCTTCGAGGGGGAAGTTGCGTATCTAAGTGATAAGTGTCACCATCCGATGGAGGGTAATTCGAGGCATGGAGAGCTATAGTTGATAGGATGATTGTAGTGTTAGAAAGAGGGAGTTAGAGGAGTAGAACTCAAATAGTGAGAATGATGGTTGATTAAGGCCTGTAACTAGGGTGAAGTATCTATAAGGTGAGTAGCGAGGTGTAGAGAATGATTGTGATAGTGCTAGTTTTAAGATTTGATTTAGTAGGCTTGACATGACGTATGTGAGAGATTAAGATATTAACTTAAGAGAAGTGTGTGCTATGAATAGAGGGGTATGTGACCCTCAAATGTAAGTAGTGATTTGAGGCTAAGTCAATTGGTGAGAAGAGACTTAAGATATGTATATGGAATAGTATAGAGTTATATGAGGTTCTAAATTGTGAGTTGCTTTGAGTGACTAGTTAGTATCCTTTAGTTGATGCCTTTAAGCTAAGGGGGAGATGATAGAGTAATGAGCCAAAGTAAGTCTTGAGCTTTCGATAGTGATGAGTGGGCCAAGATAATAGTAGATGGAGTTGAGCGAGAGTAGATGAGGGAGAGTGAGTGCTTCCCAATTATGATAGTTGTGTTGTACTAGTCTAGTCGAGGATAAATATGTGGAGGAAGAGTGAGATGAGAACGTGTGATGAGAAATAGATATGTAAGAGTATGTTAGTGTGTCTCCGAAAAAGAGCTCATACAATGATGAGGGTATAAGTGTTAGAGTAAGCATGACAACTCTTAGATGTGAGTGAGGTAGTTAGAGTGATAAGCTTGAGTGTATGGTTGTCACTATGAGAGTGATGGTAGTAGGCTAATGATAGCATTTGGGGGAAAGATTGGAGGTACGTGAAGGGTGCTGTGAGGCTTGGAAAGGAGGGGAAGTTTGGGCACCGATATATTGACCTCATGAAATTATGAAGAGGATCGGGAATGTCGTTCATGAATTGGAGTTCGACGGTTGAGGATGTAGATGTTTGAATGATTCAATTGAAGGAGTTTCGATGTTCTATTTGTGCCTAATGATAAGGGTGTTAAAGGGGATGTCCCTACTCTTGACTTAAATCGATTTGTTATTCTTGAGCAGGGGTAGTTGATTTTCCAAACTTCTCAATTGGTTGATTTGTTGATGTGATTGAGTCATGATTGTTATTCATTCCTCGAGTCCAGCTTTGTTTGATCTTCATTCGAGGACGAATGATCCCAAGGAGGAGATATTGTAACACCCCCTAAAATTTTTCCCTAAGATTCGGACCTTTCTTGTATTCGTGTAGGGTCGAACCCAATTATTGTGAAGCGTGTGCATGAGTTAGGATGAGTTCCTAAGTAATTAAGGAGTTTTAGAGATGATGTGGGGTCATAAGGGATCCTTAGAACCAAGCTAAGTCCAAAAGAATTCGTCTTGGGTAAGTTGTCGAAGGAGTTTGTATAAGGGTCGACTTCTAACGACCATATCATTTGAAATATGATGAACTGGATGGACTACGATCTACCAAATTAAAGGTCGTCGAGTCTTCTTTCCAACACCACCAAAAATGTAATATTTGGAGTTCAGAGTCAAAACATATGACGATCCTAAGACGAACTAGCTCGACAAGAATTTTAGGCCTGGGTTACAACTGCTGGGAATATAGCCTTGGCGCCGCAAGGGAGCGACGCACCACTATCGCGCTAGGAACATGCCTCAGTAGTTTGGTCCCTAGAGCGATGCGCCACTATTGGGTAGCAGAGTTTTTCAAGCCTATTTTCCAGAACCCAGATAACTTGGGCTCGGCGCTGTAAGGGCGCAACGCGCCACTACCACGCCAAGAACACGCCTCAGTAGTTTGGTCCTTGGCGCAGCACACCACTAACGGGTGTGCAGGTTTTTAGGCGTAATCGACCTGGCGCCGCAATGGCGCGATGCGCCACTATCGCGCCAGGAACGTTTTCAGCCTATTTTTCAGAATTTTGGAGAAAGGGCAATTTGAGAATTTGTCCCAAATTATATATGTATCATCTTTGGACGTTTTGGGATCATTTTTCAGTCCCTCTCTCTCTCTAAAAGCCTTAATATTTTCCTTCTCTTCTTCTTCTCCAAATCCTTCTCCAACAACGGGTGCCTTCAAGATGCTTCAAGAATTCAAGCCTTCCATTGAAGACCTAACATCAAGGTTTCTTCAAATTCTTCAAACAAGGTATATAAGGCTAACCTAAAATATGGATTGAGCTCTTCCATATGCCCATAGATGTGTTAGGTAGAAGTTGTGAAAGATTCCAACCTTTTATGAAGATTTTACTTGAAAGTTTCCTAAACCCTAGAATATTTTCATATGCTAGAAATTGATGGATGATTTTAATGACTTGAGTTACTAAATAGTTATATTTCATAATTATTGATTACAAATGTATCTTTGTATATAGATTTATAGATGTTGACGATATTCTTGAGTTGAGTTTTGTTGAGAGTATGGATTCATGTTTCATTCACATGAACCCAAGATGAGATTTCTTTGGTCATAATTTGTCTTGAGTTGAGATGGATGGTTTTGTGTATATGTGTATTGATTGGAATGAAAAGAATGAATTGGATAGTTAAGAATGTCCTTTTGCTTTCATAAATTGAACATAGGACTAAAATAAGGATTTTTGGAGTAGATGTTTGACGATTGATGTGACGATGATATTTGACAATGACGTGATGATAATGTTAGATGATGATGATGTGATGATGATGTTTGATGATGATGTGAATAATGGTATTTGACGATGATGTGAATGGAGAGGTTATGTTGATGAGGATGTTATGTGATGAAGTAGATTGGAGTCTAATGTGATTATGTGGTGTGTGATTTGCATAATTTGAGTTGATTGGAGTCTTATGAATATTTCGAAAACAAATGATCTTTTGAGGAAGAGCTTTAAATAATTGACTTGTGAACCTTTTTGCATAAACTATTTATACACTATTTTGAGTCTAAAGATGATTATTTTTATCTTTTATTTAAAAGAAGTTTAAGTATGAGTTGAGTTGAGGAGCTAGAATTATATTTCAAAAGTACATAATATTTTCTACATCCATTGAGTCGAGATTGTATAAACTTTAATGAGAAGGACTTGATGATTTCAAATGAGTCGATTTGAGAGAAGGTCTAATGAGGCCAGATTTGAGTTGAGTTTTAAAAAGAGTCCAATGAGACTAAATGAGTATTTTGAGTATCTTACTCACTTGATATATATGAGCATATTGAGTCTTGGGAGTAGTATCGAGCACCGAATTGGGTAAGAGTATAGTCCATACTCAAACCAATAAACTACGTCGCCAAACGTAGGAGGGGATGGAACCGTTAAAGTCGGATGGTTCCCATGGGATCGAACCATTAAAGTCGAATGTTTCCCATTTTATTATCCTGACATTATAGGACTTGGTTGGATTAGATCCATGAGGTTGATCATTCATACTCTGGCAAAGTATGGACGAACGTGGCAACAACATCGGATTGTTTTACTATCGCTCGCTCATATGGCGATAGTTGTCGGTTAGAGAAACTCCCAATTGAATGGATTGTGCTTGATATGATTGGCTTGATTGTTATTGGAGATGATTGAGTTAAATTGTAAAACATTGCATAGTCTAATTTGCATATTTATTGAGTTGAGTCCTTGAGTTGATTGTTGAGTTGAGGGTATATGATCAGATTGGGTTAGATGAGTTGTGATTGGATTGTACATGATTTGGATGGATACGTGAATTGATTGGATTAGATGATATGTGATTGACTTCAAGCTAACAGTATATGATCGAATTAGATTGAATGATTTTATTGAACTGTATTGTGTATGATTGGATTGGACTATATGGTATATGATTGGTCTTTGTCAAAAAATATATTCTTACTTTAGACTTATGACGCATTGATTGAGTCTCTCTTAGCTTTCTGGGTTGAGATATTTGGATCGATGTTATTCTTCCTTGAGGTATGTTTCATTCTGCCATATTACATACTCGTACATTCCACGTACTGACGTCCATTTGGACATGCATTATTTCATAATGCAGAGACAGGTTTAAGAGATCATCAATAGGAGCACCATTGAGGATCTATTCACACTCAGCGTATTAGTGAGTCATCCCCTATATTCGGAGGACACTGTTTGTGTATTCTTGCATCGAGTTAGCCCTTTTCATTTTGATTTGAGGTAGCCATGAACATGTCATTGGCACCAATTAGATAGTAGTGATAGAGGCTTCATAGACTAGATAGTGAAGGGTCGATTGAGTATTTCTTTTCTTAAATTATTCTTGTCAAACTATTTTAATGACAATATTAGAGTTGATTTGTTGGCCCATGGCCTTTATTCTTTGAGTTAGATTGTTGTTTTGAGTTTTCTGCTAAATTATTCTTTATTTTTAAACTTTCCGCTGAATGAATGAATAAACGGATGTGTGATCAGGCTATGTGGTTCTCTTGGAAGCCAGAAATGATTTCTGAGTGCCGGTTACGTCTAGGGTACCCTCCCGGGGCGTGACAAATTTTGCTTGTTGTCATAATTAAATTATAGATACATATTAGGAACATTATCTTGGGCCAAATGATAGCAAGTAGTCATATTTGTCTTATGCTCTTATCTCAATCTCACTATGTGTTTTGTTTAAGTTGATGTTCATGACTTTAGAGACTACCATGTCATCACAAACACTTGTTGCATCATTTCATTTGATTATATAAAAATTATTTGAGCTCTCATGTTTATATGATTCATATTCAATAAATGTATTTAATCTTAGCTTGAGTATATTGAGCCTATAAATCAGCCAACTGATTGTTTCCTTATCTTATTCTTGCAAATGTTCACCTTCAGAGCAAATGGAGTCTTCATAAAAAGACTCCCACTGCCCCGCGAAGTCTCCCTTGAGACTTGATATCACTGCTATATTTGAAATCACGTCTATCTCCTCATTCAGTTCACCCCTTCTTGAAAAGCATCCGAGTTGAAGCAATAAAAAATAAGGGAGAAGAAAGAATGATCTCATCATTTTTAGCTCTCTCTATGGTTAATTAATCATTTTTTTTCTCATATGATTGTTTACTTTTACATTCTTTTAGCTTATCGTCTTAGACATTTGACCTTTAGGGGGGGTAATTAGTGTTATTTCGACAAATATTTTTCAAGACTATTCTAGTTTCTTTTAGAGCCGTTTTATAAGTTTAATTGCATTTAGCTAGACTTGCGAACAATTTGAATGGAGTTTGAAATAATCCTCTAAAAGAACATTTTTAACCCTTTCACGTGACAAACATTTAAGATTTTTTATAAAATTCAATCAATGTCTAAGATAAAACTTGGAATCTTGGTTCAATTTTTCTTTCAAAAATATTTCACTACTACCTATTGTTTCTTTTGAAATAAAAAAAAAGTTTCCTAAAAGCAAATGGGTCTAACTTCTTATTTATGTCAAATGCCCCCTTTTTTAAATTTTTTTACTGTTTTACTTCAAAAAATGCAAAAGGGTTTTCAACTGATGACAAGATTAAAATATGTTTTTCTAATTTACTTTTTCGACATAATTATTTAGCACTCATTTCCTTTCTTTAAAAAATAACTAACCTAAATTTGGCCGGAAATCGTTTTTAACAAATCTTAAAGGATTCTTAATCCCTTCCTTTTAGGATAACTAAAACCCTTACCTAGAATCATATAAGTTAAATAGACCATTATTTGGAGTTAACTTTAGCATTAAATTAGTTAATTATTTAGGTATCCTAATTTACCTTAAAAATAATTAGATGGCGACTCCTTAAGTTAAATATTTTAGGAATCACCAATATGTTGTACACCATTTGATCTCGAGTTAAAATGGGGTATAACAACATGAATAATATGACATAAGATGCATGACTAAAATAATGAGCATGAATTAAACTTAAAGCATTTGAAATATCATGTAAGCTATGGTCAAGCATAATAAACTTCAGATTAAACTTTTCATCTTTGCATATAACTTGAATGTGGGATAAGACCTTTAACTGACATCTTAAGACCATGCGAACTATAATATGAAATCCGATGTAACTCCCACATCAAGAAGAGAGAGGTTACTTGACAAGGTAGACTCCGTGAAAACAACTTTAACTTTGTGAGCTATATGTGGATCCACTAGCTAGGCCATTAAGGCAACCTACGGGGGAAACATAGTTTGGGACTTTAGGTTGATATTAGGATTTACTTAGATAACTAACTACGTTACCAAACCAAACCCCACATAGAAGTCATCTCGGTTCCTAGTCAATATCCCAACGGAATTCATTAAAAACATATGAACATCATCATTAACTTCATCATGAAAATAATCATCGAGTATCTCATTAACTTTAATGATTCAGGAATCCATAACTTTGGTGAGAATTTTTCTTATCACCATCTAAACATGATTTGTATGAGAATTGTACTTATCATACCATAATAATTTTCTTGGATCATAATTGATCATCATCAATCTCAACTTCATTTATAAAAACCTTCCTTTTGTAATCATTAAACTCATAATCAAAACTCATGTAAATCATCATTGGATCTTCATAATCAGAATTGAAAATAGATTTATGCATGGGAATTCATAATTCAACTTGAAATCATGCAATTCATGTAGAAACATGATTATATAGATCATTGATAACATCTAAAAATGGAATTGAAACAGCACAATGCAATTCATCAAAACTAGGGTTAAATGATGATTGAAATTTCAAGAAAACTTTAAGTAAACCTTTGGACTCCATGGTGAAAGGAACCCATGGATCAATCTCCACATACCTTGGTGATATTGACTTAGAATTGAAGAAAAACCTTGATGAACTTGAAACCATAGTTTGGAATTTGAAGGACAGCTTGAGAGGAATTGTGATCTTGCCTTAGGAGAATTCAGTCGAATGAATTAGAAAAGATGAAATTTTGAAGGGATGGGTGGTTATAGTCTTAAAATTGGCCATAATGGTGTCTAGATACGTTGAACTGAACTTCAAAAAATGACAATATTGCCCTTCATTAATTCTGGATTTTGGACCTATGAGTTGGTCCCTACAACTCGTCTCCAAGTCTACGAGTCGTAGTCTTGACTCATTTTGCAGGGTATGAAAAACCTTAAGACTTGAGTCTCTGAAGGCTACTTCTACAAGTCATTGTTACAATTCATCTTCATGATTATGAGTCGTTAACTTGACTCATCTCGCAGGCCTGAAAACATAAAAGTTTGAGGGTTTCTGAAGTTTTCTTTCAAGTCCTTCTTATGACTCGTAATCTTTCTTGCGAATTATCATTCTCAGTTGTCCTGCAGGCCTGAGGAACCTACAAAGCTGAGTCTCTAACCTTCCTTTACGACTCAACATGATGAATTATAGACACTCCTACAACTCATCATATTGAGTCGTAGGGTGTCATCTAATGGGTTCAAGGCTCCCTCTACTACTCAGTCCTACGAGTCATAAAGATGGTTACAAATCGTAAAGTGACTCATAACTCTGAGGACAATCAATCTTTGAGGAATTTTCCTTGGGTTGCAACTTTCCAACTTCTGGAGTCTTACAGTGGTACTTACCACAGCCTATGGTCCCTTGTCTTGGTCCCTTTCCTGTAAGAATGAGGTTTAGGAACTCCACCATAGTGGCTCATCATGAGACTTGGTGATGACTATGGCCCGTGATGGCCTTCGTAGTCTACACCTGGTGCCAAAAGCTGCATTTTTTTGGAATTTCATCATTTGTTCCTCGTTTTTCCAACTTTCCAACTTTCAGGGTCTTATAATATCTCCCCCTCGGAAATATTTATCCTCGAATGGGTCTCAAGCTAGTATGAATGGAATAGGAAAAGAACATAACAGCCCAACATGAATGCAAAAGATCTCGATAATACATACAACATGAAATCTTTAATCTCAAGCTAAAGCATTACTTTAGAACTCATTTTATAAACATGAATGCATATGAAACCATGAGAAAAACTTAAACATATAATTTGGGCTTATTGGATCATTAAGGAACTAAATATCTCAACTAGGCATATGAGGAAAGGGATGAGGATATCGGGACATCATATCGGCTTCGGCCTCCAATACAGCATCCTCAATCTCTTGATTCCTCCATAACACTTTAACTAAAGCTATTTCTTTGTTTCTCAACTTTCTAAAATGCCGCTCTAAGATCTCAGCTAGAACTTCTTCATAAGAAAGACTCTCTTTAACCTCAATGTTGTTCAATGGCACAATGGATCTAGGATCACCAACAAACTTCTTCAATAAGTATACATGGAACATCGGATGTACCAATGTCAAATCTAAAGGCAATTCCAACTCATAATCCACCTTACCAATCTGCCTCAAAATCTTATTAGGGATAACATAGTAGGAATTCAGAACCATTCTTCATAATAACACCACCATCTATGAAATCAACCAATCGCACACCCAAATGGGCTAATATATGCACATCCCTAACTAACTCTTTCTTCTCATTATCAACATGGGAAACATTGTCCAATGATAATCTACTACGAGTTTCGGCAACCACATTTGTCTTATCTGAATGGTATAGCACACTCTTGTCATAGTCTTTCAACAGTTCAATCTATCTCATTTGTCAAAGGTTCAAGTCCTTTAGAGTAAACACATATTGCAAACTCTTGTGATTCAGTTCCATACAAGTAGTGTCTCCATAATTTTAAAGAAAATATCACCGCCGCCAACTCCAAGTCATAATTTGGGTAGTTCTTCTCATGTGCCTTGAGTTGCCCTGAAGTATATGTTATCACTTTACCATTTTGCATTATAACACATCCAAGACCAACTCTTGAAGCATCACAACGAAACCATCAGAACCTTCTGGAAAAGTCAACACTAGAGCGAGGTAAGCCTATTCTTCAACTCTTGGAAGCTTTTCTCACATACCTCGAACTATTGGAATTTAACCTTCTTTTGAGTCAAAGTAATCAAAGGTGATGCAATGGAAGAGAAACCTTCCCCAACCCATCTATAATAACCGGCTAATCCTAAGAAAGTCCAAATATTGGAAGGAGTCAATGGTCTAGGCCAATTAACTACCTTGGTCTTCTTTGGATCAACCATAATTTCTTCTGTGGAAATAATATGACTAAGAAAAGCAACTGACCTTAACCAAAATTCACACTTACTAAACTTTGCATAAAATTGATGGTCTTTGAGAATTTGCAACACAATCCTCAAATGATTGACATGCTCTTTCTTACTTCAAGAATAGATCAAAATATCATCAATAACACAATCACAAACATATTCAAGTATTGCTTGAACACCCTGTTCATCAAATCCATAAAAACTATAGGGGCATTCATTAATCTAAAATACATAACCAAAAATTCAAAGTAATCATACCGAGTTCTAAAGGTCGTCTTTGGAATGTCACATTCCCTTACTTGGAGTTGATGGTAACCCGATTGGAGATCAATCTTTGGAAAGTAGCTTGCTCCTTGAAGTTGATCAAATAAGTCATCAATCCTTGGAATGGGATACTTATTCTTAATTGTGACCTTGTTCAACTGCCAATAATCTATACACATTCGAAGAGAACCATCCTTCTTTCTAACAAAGAGAACTGAAGCACCCCATGGAGAGATCCTTTAACTTTTTCAATTCTGCCGGAGCCATTCGGTAAGGAGGAATGGAGATAGTTTGCGTATCGGGTAGGAGATTGATACCAAAGTTTATTTCGCTTTTAGAAGAATACCTGGGAGATCTTCTAGAAAAACATTTGAAAACTCATTAACAACTGAAACTGACTAAAAAGTAGGAGTCTCAGAGTTAATATCTCTAATCTGAACTAGATGGTAGATGCAAACTTTGGAAATCATTTTTCGAGCTTTAATACATGATATGAATTGACTCTTAAACATGGAATTATTATCTTTCCATTCTAGGATAGGCTCATTTAAAAATTAAAACTTAACCACACTGGTTCTACAACATATAGAGGCATAACATGCATGGAGCCAATTTATACCAAGAATAATATCAAAATCGATCATATCAAGCTTCACTAGATCGACGGAGGTGACTTTATGAAAAATTGAAATTGGATAATTTATATAGACACGTTAGCCTTAATTAACTCACCTACGGGAGTATAAACAGAAAAATGTTCCATTAATATTTCGGGGCTAACATCAAATCTCATGGCCGCATAAGGAGTAACAAAAAAAATATGCACCCGAATCAAGAAAGGCATAAACATCATAGTGAAAGACCCGTAACATACCGGTAACAATATTGGGAGTGTCCTCCACCTCTTGCCTACCATGAAGAGCATAGAACCGGTTGTTACGTCGACCACCCTTAGGTTGATCTTAGGAACCTTGTTGAACTTGGCATCCATGAGAAACTTGTCCTTGAGAACGAACATCCTTAACCCTACACTCCTTAGAATGATGACTCAACTTGCCACATCTATAGCACAAATTCAAACCCGCTAGATATTTTCCCTTGTGGTTTTTTCCACACTTTTTGCATGCGGTGGTAGCTTGGCCAATCGAGGCAACTTCTTGAGGCTTAGGATTGGGCAGCCTATCTTTTTCAAACCTTGGATTAGTATCATTTAAAGAACCTTGACCGAAATACCTTTGATGAAAATAAGGACGCCCACCACTTCCAGACCTAGCATGAGAGAAATCATCAACATCAGTCATTGCCCTTTTGGACTCCCTAGTTTTCTCCCTTAGCTTTTCATCCTCTATTTGCTCCATATGGATCATAAGTCTAGAGATGTCCATTTCTCGAATCAATATGGCCATCTTGTATTCCTTAATAACCAAATCCAACACACCCAACACGAACTTGCTAATATGAGCTCTTGGGTCGACAACCATGAATGGAGCATATTTTGACAATTGGGTGAACTTGAGGGCATACTCCCTCACACTCACACTTCCTTGCTTAATATTAATAAAGTCATGTATCTTGTCCTCCATCAACTCCAATGGGAAGAAGCGATCAAGAAATACTCTTTTGAACTCTTCCCAAGCCATGGGATCCTCTTCTCTAGGCCTCTCAGCCTTTTATTGATCAAACCAAATTCGAGCAACACCCTTCAATTGGTAAGTAGCCAACTCTTCCCTCACAATTGGGTTAATCCCCATAATCTCCAAAATCTTGTGAATGTTATCAATAAATTCTTGTGGATCTTCATCCACCTTGGAACCCTAAAACTCTGGAAGATTCATCCTCATGAAGTCACAAACCTTTGTTGCTGCCATACCCACATTTGGGTTCACGGGATCTAGCACCTCATGATTCACTTGGGCTATCATGGCTTGAGCAAGTATTTGAAAATCCAGTCAGAATTTAGCATTAGTCACTTGGTCATTCAAGGTATCATCTAGAGTTTGTGGCTCCTCTTCAACATTCCTCCGAATGGGAGCTCTTCGTGGAGGTATGATTCTAAATATGCCTCTAAATATATACTTGATGGGGGCTTTAGGAAAGCTCCTAGATCAACCGAATCATAAGATAAGAGTCAATATAGTCAATATAAAATAAATTTCATCCTTGATAAATGAGGACTCACCAACGACAATTGGAGAATGCTAAGTCAACTCTAGCCATGAATAGGATGATCGTCGTGCGTCCCTGCATTATGAGACAATGTAGGCAAAATATGCATTAGTACATAGAAGGTACTAAATATGTGAGATATGTATGAATAATAAATATAGAACATAATCAATATGAATCATGGGATATAAGATCAATATCTTTTAAAACATGTATAGCATCATGAAAACACTAAAATATTTATCTCATTGGTCAATGCATCTAAATCTCATAATCATCATAAGAACTCATAACTCAACTGAAAATGTGTGGGATAAGATCTTTAACCAACATCTTAAGACCATGTGAGCTATAACAAGGAATCCAATGTAACTCTCACATTGAGAAGAGAGAGTCTACTTTCCAAGGTAGACTCCATGAGAACAACTTTAACTTTGTGAGTTATGTGGATCCACTAGCTAAACCATGAAGGCAACCTACGGGGATAATGTAGTTTGGGATTATAGGTTGCTACTAGGATTCTCTTGGATAACTAACTATGTTACCGAACCAAATCCCACCTAGAGTCCTCTCGGTGGTTAGTCAATATCCTAATAGAATTTATTAGAAACATCATAACATAATCATTAACTTCATCATGAAAATAATCATAAGAGTAGCTCATTAACTTTAGATTCATAGGAATCCATAACTTTGGTGAGAATTATCCTTATCACCATCTAAACATGATTGTGTGAAGATTTTCCTTATCACACCACAATAACTTTCTTGGATCAAAATTGATCATCCTCATAACTTTCATCATTCATCATCAATCTCAACTTCATTTATAAAAACTTTTCTTTTGAAAATCATTGAACTCATAATCAAAACTCATGTAAATCATTATTGATCCTCATAATCATAATTAAAAGTTGCTTCATGTATGGGCATTCATAATTCAACTTAAAATCATGCAAATAACGTAGAATCATGCTTATAATGATCATTGATAATAATTGAAAACGTAATTGAAATAGCTCAATGCAATTCATCAAACTAGGGTTAAAAACCCAATTGAAATTTCATGAGACTTTGAGTAAAAACATTGGGACTCCATGGGTGAAAGGAACTTATGGATCAATTCCCACATACCTTGAATGAATTTGAACTTGAAATTGGGAAAGGAGACTTATTCTTGAAGAAACCCCAGCCAAAACCTTGATGAAGAAGATGAATTCTTGAAGAAACCTTGAGAGAGAAGTCTTAAAGTTATTTGGGAGTTAATAAGGGAAAAGAATAGATTTAGGAGTATGTAGGGTGATTACATAATGAATATACTCCCAAAAATGTTCACATACATAAATGAATGAATTGGGAAATGCCCGAATTACCCTTCATTTAACTAGAAATTGGGACTTTATGAAGGACCCATCATGGTCTGTGATCCCCACCATGGCCCGTGGTGGTGTCGGTGAAGTTAGACTTGATATTAAATCTTGGGAGTTGCAGGGAAGAGTTTTAGGACTCCCTCTACAGAGAATTTCATGATCCATGGAGCTCATCATAGTTCATGAATCGCAGGCACAGTTCACGACCTACAGGAGGGTCTCTAGGATGCTCACCATGAGACCCACCATTTTCTATGAAGGGCTACATGACCCATGGTGGTCAATCATGGTCTCCGCCTTTGGAAATTTTCTGAGGGCCTTAGGGGAGGGGTCACCACGGAGGGCACCACGGATTGTGGTGCTCACCACGGTTTGTGGTCCCTTGTCGTGGTCCCTTTCCTATAAGACTGAGGTTCAGAAACTCCACCACAGTGGCTCATCACGAAATATGGTGCTGACTATGGCCCGTGATCTCCTTCATGGTTTGCACCTAGTGTGAAAATGTGCATTTTTTCGAGATTTCATCCTTTGTTCCTTATTTTTCCAACTTTCTAACTTTCGGGGTCCTACACATGTGTTATTGATTTTAAAGGTAATTGCGGTGACCATTTTCCTCTCATAGAGTGCACGTACAATAATAGTTATTCAGATGGAGTCATATGAGTCTCTATATGGGTGAATATGTAGATCTCATATTGGTTGGTTCGAAGTTGGTGAAACTGATTTGATAGGGACAGACTTGGTGCATCATGCTATGGAGAAGCTGAAGATTATCAAGAGAGGTTGAAAATGCATAGTCAACAAAAGTCCTACATTGATGTTAGGCGAAGAGATTTGGAGTTTGAGGTAAATGATTGGGTTTATTTTAAGGTTTCATCCATGAAGGGTGTCATGAGATTTGGAAAAAAAGGAAAGCTTAGTCCCCGTTATGGGTGAAGATATAGATCTCGTATTGGTTGGTTCGAAGTTGGTGAAGCTGAGTTGATTGGGCTAGACTTGGTTCACCAGGCTAGGGATAAGGTAAAGATTATCAAGAGAGGTTGAAAATCGCACAGAGTCGTCAAAAGTCCTACAGTGATGTTAGGAAAAGAGATTTGGAGTATGAGGTGAATGATTGGATTTATTTTAAGGTTTCACCTATGAAGGGTGTTATGAAATTTGGAAATAAAGGGAAGCTCAATCCCTATTATACTGGTCCCTACCGAATTTTAAAAAGAGATCGTAATGTAGCTTATGAGTTAGAGCTACCATCAGAGTTAGGAGATGTTCACCCAATGTTTCACATTTTTATGCTCAAGAAGGTCTTAGGAGATCCTTCACTTATTGTTCCTACAGAAAGCATTGGTGTGAAAGATAGTTTGTCTTATAAGGAGATTCCGATTTAGGTTCTTGATCGTCAGGTTCACAAGTTGAGGACCAAAGAAGTTGCATCAGTCAAGGTTTTATGGAGGAATCAGTTTGTTGAGGAGGCTATATGAGAATCTAGAGAATATATAAAAGCTAGATACCCTCATATATTTGTTCCTCCTAGAGTTGATGTTGAAGGTAATATCCTTTTCTCACCTCAGATTTCATGCCTATTCGTGTATCTAAGTGTTTCAGTTATTGCATTACATTCATGCCTTGTACAATTTCCTAACTTGGTAACCATTCGAAAACGAATGATTCCAGAGGGAGATATTGTAACACCTCAAATTATTCTAACTTAGATCAGTCTAGAAAGCCCAGGTAAAGACATTAATTTTTCTAAAGTTGTCTAGTAGGGGTATCATTTACAGCTTGTAGAAGTTTCCACGGACATAGATGGTCATGTGGATTTGAACTTCAGGTACTGGAAATGGGACCATAGTCTATAAACCAATTTGATGAACCGTAGAAGTTTCTATGGGCCATGGACCAGATCCGTAGAACAAGTCATGAGACTAGGAAATTTTGAGTGTACAGGATGAGCACCTATACGGATCGTAGAAGGGTCTATGGAATGTAGAAGTGGTTGCAGACCCAACTTCAGAGAAATATACCTTAATATTTCTTCTATGGTTGAACAGGATGACCCGTATGAGGTTCCACAAATCGTAGAAGTGCCCATAGACCCCAACATTAGAACCCTCCCCCCCCTCCGACTTTAAGGCACTTTCTATAAGAGGGATTTTATGATTTGTAGAATCTTCTACGGACAGTAGATGACACCCGTAGATGGTTTCTTCCAGCTTTAATGAAGGATATTTGTGTCTTTTCCCATCCTTTCCCAATCCAAGCATCAAATTTTTAGGATTTAATTAAGACCCTTATCAGTATCATTCAACACTTTCCCATGACTTAGAGTAAGGATTCAAGAGGGGGAAAGGCTAGGTTTCAAGCGACTTCTTCAAAGTATTTTAAGGATCTTGTTCTTCTAGGAATGTAAGATTATTCAGAGTGTTGGACTAAGTTTATCTTCACTCCCTACATCTAAATTCGGTCAGTAAAGATTAATCTAGGGTTCTAAACCCAAGTTCTCCTTGTATTCTCAAATTGAGTTTGGATTCGTTCTATTGAGTTTCAAGTATTATTACTGAGTATATGTTTCTTCGTGTGAATTCTGATTCTTGGATTATAGTTCATATTATTTCTCACATGAACCCTATTTAATCGAGAAGTTGAAGTTGTTACATTGTTATTCATTATGCATGATTTACAAAGTTTTAGTGAGTTAAAGTATTTTGCATTACTAATTCATGATGCATGATTTTCAAAACTTAAGTAAGATCAAATGTTTCACATTATTTTCAAGAAAGAGTTTTAAGTGAACTGAAGGGTTTCAAATGCATTACTTGTATTGATAAAAGCACGTCTATTTTTAAAAAGAGCATAAATAATTTCAAAAGTAATTTCAGTTAGTTAAAAAAGAAGTTCAGTATAGCTTCAGAGAAGTATTGTGAGCATTGACTCATCATAGACAGTATCACTATTATGAGCATTATTGCATTATTTTGGGAGTAGTATTGAGCACCAATTTGGGTAAGAGTTTAGATAACTCAAATCCCATAAACTACGTAACTAGCGTAGGATAGGATAGTATAGTTGGTTCAAGCAAATCCTCACCTCAGTCCCTGATACAAACTTTTTTAGATGGATGCCCGACTCCTCACCTCAGTCCCTGAAACAGACTTTTTTAGATGGATCCATAAGTTAATTTCGTTCCTTACTCTGGCAAGGTATTGTATGAATCTAGCAGCATAGCGGGATATTGTATCATTACGAGGCTCATAGTGATGATTGTTGGTTAGAAAAACTCCCTAAGAAGTAAAGTTACTATTTTTAAATTATATATATATATATATATATATATATATATATACGTATGTGCGCACACACACATTGCATTATCTCATTTGTGAAGTTTGCATTCTCCATTGTTACATGCATGATTCACATTCAATCAAGTTATTATTATCATTATTCCTTTTCAGTTTGGTTATTATTTCATTCATCTATATTATATGCCTTGCATTTCATGTACTAACGTCTTTCGACACTGCAATATTTTATGATGAGGATACAGGTGTTCGAGATCATCAACGGGCGCTCCATTGAGATCATATCACCATCAACCTTTTGGTGAGACCTCTTAGATTTTGGAGGACTTCTTTTAATTATGCTTTTAGTTCAGTTATTTTTAGACACTTTTGAGGTAGTCGTGGGTCTTGTCCCAGTACCTATTCATAGTTAGAGGCTCCATAGATAGAGTTTAGTTAGTTCAGTCTTTTCATTATTTTGTTTTAAAAACATTATTTCCTATTATAGTCATTTTATCTCAGATGTATGAGTTACTTTAAGTATTCTAAATTCTTACCTTTTTATTCTTCCGCACTTGAATTTAATCTCCTGCTTAGTAGTCAGTCAGTCCAAGGATTCGCTTAGAACCAACAATGACTTTTGAGTGTTGGTCATGCTAGGGTATAGACTTGGAGAGTGACATTTCCAAAGAGATTATGGTGGCTTCAAATATTTCAGGTACAATAAACAAAAAAAATTCAATAATACAAGTCTTTAAAACCAAGTTATCTTACTCTATTTTCTATGTTCATAAGCCTATCAAAGTACTCCTCGATGGTTTTCGACTCTTTCATCTTCTGCAACTCAAAGTCTCTAATAAGGTGTAACACCTGCATGCCTTTGATATGATCAAGTCCTTTCCATTCTTCTATGAGATAAACCTAAATGTCTTTTGCTAATTTTAAAGACATAACATGAGTGAAAATTGTTAAAGAGACTATTGTAAAGAGACACGTATTTGTCTTAGACTTAAGATTTTGTTGTCCTTATGATTTCTGATTTGAGACAGTGTTGGGTTTACGGGTAGTGGAAGAACTTCATAGTCTTCATCGATTACCTACCAAATATCTAAAGCTTCTACATAGGCTTCCCTCTGCACCGCCCACATGTGAAAATTTTCACCATTGAAGACTCCAGGTGCCATTGTCGAGAAACTTGAGCTTTCTTCCATGATTGAACTTTTGGTGCTTCTGGTTGTGGTGCTCGACCCACTTGGAACACTCACTCACTAAGAATACTCACAAATCCCACAAAAAAAGGCTCTAGATATCAATTACAGGTAATTTTAAGAACAAAAGTTTATCTGAAAGCAGAGAATATAGCAATAGAAGAGCACTTTTATTGATGTCTTCAAAGTACATTTATAATACCTGAAATAAAAGAAAAGTAAAACACGATCCTAGCAGATTACTAATTCCTAAATAATAGAAATAAATGGCTAACAACTAATTGACTAAGTCTTATTCAAAATCTGAAGGAGTAAAAATAAATTTGTTGCAGTTCAAAGACAAATTCCTAACAATATCAATATGTATATATATTGTATCAATATTGTATAAAATAGTGTATAATCGTGTATAGATAATGTACAACTATGTATCAGAGGAGTGTGTGTGTATGTTTGTATACTAGTTTTGGAAATGTGCGTTGCACGTTTATTCCCTATTACTATATAAAATTTGAGCATGCCTAATCTCATTTTGATAAATATTTATTACATTATATTTTTATAAATATGATAGACCGTGTATTGATTAATGTGTTTATTTATAGAGCTTACTTTTGCATTCAAAAAAAGAGAAAATTATTTCAAATATAATCTTCTAGACTAAAATATCTAAATATATGTTTCTCTATACAAATACAACAATGTCAACTAATTCTTTTCATTTAATTTTTAGTTATTTGTTTGCAAAATAGGAAATGTTAAATTATGTAAAACAAATTAAGATAATATAGCATCTAATAAAATGTAATATATCTATGAACTCTTCCTCTAAATTTAAGAAATGCACATAAATATCTTTAACAAAATTAATAAAGGGCAATTCGGTGCACTAAAACTCTCGCTATGCACGGGTCCGGGGAAGGTCCTGACCACAAGGGTCTATTGTACGCAGTCTTACCTTGCATTTCTGCCAGAGACTATTTTCAAGGCTTGAACTTGTGACCTCCTAGTCACACGGCAGCAACATTACCAGTTACTCCAAAAGAAAAATATATATTTCCACAAAACCTGCAACTTTTAATATCTCTGTTAACCACCTTCCACCTTTGATATTCAACATCTTACGATCTTCATTTATAGTTTGTTCATCTGCACACATAGGAAGAACAACTATTCAATACACAAAATATATTTGAAACAAGGCCTAAGTATTATATGATATTATTGAAGAACTCTCGTATATAAAAGGAAAGAGTAGATTGCATGAATATCCAAAATATTATGATAAAAAATGATTCTCGATAGTATCTGAATAACCGAACAAAATGACCTCTCACAAAAAGACTAACAAATTATATTGTTAGATGTTTAATATATTATTAATTAATCGTATATGATTATCAGAAAAAGTTACTATTATATGAGACTTGAACTCAGTTTTCCATTGGTAGAAGAAGCCAATGGGAGACAAATTTGATGGAATGCAGGCAGGTGCAGACATGCAATCGATTTGCAGCAAAAAAACCACCTTAGTGAGCTAATATAAAAAGAAAGTAAAAAATAACAAAAAATAATGGCGGAATGACCTGAGAGACTCTTATACTTGGCTTCATTTGTAAGTTGGACCCTTATATTTTGCGAACTGAACCCTTAAACTCACTGAGACACAATATTTTAAACTCCTTTCTCATTCGATGTATGTGCGTGTAACACAACTGATTACACATAGAATTTTATGTCATTTTATAAAATTTCATGTCATTTTTAATGTCACATAGGAAATTAAATATTAAAAAGAAAGAAATAAAATTAAAAAAATAAGTTCGCACATTCTGAAAATTTTCAATATCATGTTCTTCATATTTTCTCATAATTGAGCACTAAATTCATGTCAAATTGGTCTAATTCTTCCTATTATCCTTGAATTTTTTTACACTAAAAGTTCACCAACACAAACTCAACAAATTTCTATCACAATTTTGGATTAATTTCATCAATTCACAAAATTCATTTATTGTTCTTGAAGCTTCTTCATGAAGCTTTTCAACTTTTCAATATACACCATTACTCTTCACAAACAACTCATACAAGATTCGAAAAATACTCATGAAATCGATGGGAGTGTAGCAGAAGGGTTGTGGAAACATTGCAATAAAAGAAATTTTTGAGTTGAAAATTTTCATTTTATTTGAGAAAAACACTACATACAACTAGAGGTGAAGGTGAATTTTTCAATCTTATCTCTCATTTTCACCTTGTATTCCTGGAAATCTTTTCTATTTTTGACTCTCAAAATTTCAAGATTATCTAAACTTCATTCTTTTACCAACAAAATTCGAAAACCTAGATTTCAGAAAATTCATAGAAAAAGAGTTTGAATTTCAAAATTAAAGAAACTAAAATGAAATTTTGAGATAAGAGATTTGGTTGGCTTGGGTGAGGGGTGCGGGGCGTGCGTGAAGAAGAAGAAGGAGGAAGGGGATGGGGATGGGGATGGGGTGGGAGTGGGGGCTGAAGGAAGAAGAAAGTTGCAGGTTAGGGGTGGGGCTGAAGGGTTGATTTTTCTCTTTTTTGTTTTAATTTTTTAAATATTTTTTAATATAAAAAAAGATACTCATTCGCTTTAAGACACGTGTATTCAAATATTTTTCAACTCAGCAATATCAAGGTCACGTAAGTTCGGTCAATGGTCAAAGGAATTTAAAATATTGTATTTCGGTGAGTTTAATGGTTCAATTGGCAAAGTCATAAATATAAGGGTCCAACTTACCAACGGAGCCAAATATAAGGGTCTAGCAAGTTATTCTGCCAAAAATAATTTATTACAGAGACCATTCAATACTCTTTAATATTTGTTTGGGATTCCATTTAGTATATTTTGTAACGTTTCAAATGAACATCACTCATCATCTGCATTAAATCCCTTACAGCAAAAAAAATTCATTAAAAAATGAACCAAATACTATATTATACTCTGGTAATCTTCTTATTGGAATAAGTGGAAGAAACTCAATAACTCTCAAACCATTAATACTACACGTTTCTTAGAATTTGTCGGCAACATTAAAGTATATTAGTAAAGAAATAATTATTCATATACAATCAGATGAATCTGGTCTCCATTAAATTATTTTTTCCAACCTTTTAGCTTCTCCACATTTTGGACATGCATAATGATCAATTGGTGATCTGAAACATTAATGTAGGTTTTGACGAAAAAAGTTCTTAAAACGATGGTTACTATTTAATATAATTATTTAATATTTAATTAAATTTGATTTAGTACAAGAGAAAAATAGTAATCCAACTTTTTCTCACTTTTAATAATATATTAGATTTTTTGCACTAGCGTTGCAAGCGAAAAACTAAAAAGTGAAAGAACAAAGCATAAGCTTTTGCGGATGATCAATATGAATCATTGTATCGTGTACACACACACAAAAAAATTACTTATACAATATTTATACATTGCATACCATTTTTTTTTCAATTCCAACCAACTCAAATCTCCTTTAAATAGCCCCAAAATTTAGATATGAACGCATCTCAATGTTTTGAGTCTTTTGATATATTATTCACTTGAAACGATTCACGTTTGCCGCACATCAATCATTAAAATCAAGCTTTGAACATGAAAGAAGAAGGAGAACAACGAATAAATAAGAAAGAAGAAGGAAGGGAGGAGGAAAACAACCATTAATGGCCAGAAGCAGATCAAAGAGTGATAAAAAAGAAGGAAGAGAAGAAGGCATCAAAATGCACTTCGCATGCAATAACATTGACCAAATGGCCATTTATGTAATCAGGTAATAATTGGGTTATTTGGGTATGAAATTTTGAATCAAAGGACATTTTGTCTATTTTTTCTTGAACTTAGTATTAATTGGATCATGACTTATTTATGGATTTGACCTGTTTTGATCTGCTCAATCTATTCGTTTGTCACCTAGTTTGGAATACCGGAAGATCAAAGGAAAGAAAAACAGCATACAAACTGTTGTAAAAAACGAGACGATGAAAAGCTAGGAGTATCTGTATTAAATTTTTCCATCTTAAAAGATTTGGATATGCTACTTATGCAGAGGTTTCATTGGTCTATAATACTACAAAACTCAGCCATCAAGAGGAGCCAGTGAACAGGAAAGAAACTTCGATTGCTTTAAGTTTACAAAGTGTTTATTCTTTTAACAAACGCCCCTATCTGATACATTCGAAAAAGAGAAGGTGCAATGATGCTTTCTACAAACATTCCTGCTGTGAATCGATTGTCATGTTCAGACCTGTTGTAAATTGTAATGACCCAATCACCTATACACATTTGGACGTAATCAAATACAATACAACTGACTGAAACAAAAAAGAAGGAAAATGGTATGCACATATACATTTAACCCCAAAAAAGAAAGGAAGAAAGATGGTATATACCAATTACAGATACAAAGAGGATTTTCCCTCAAAAGAGTCAGTCCTATATGTGCTGATGGCAGAATAAATGAAAGATCATCTTGGCCCTGACAACTCATCCGGTCGGATATTAGAAGTGGAGTCAGCTATTATCCAATCAGTACGGGGGTGGTGGACATGGTTGAAATCTTGCCGGAACATCTCCTCCTTTTGCCATTCCTCCCACCTCTCAGCAAGGCCATCACCTTCAAGCATTCTTACAACTTCTGACATCTTTGGACGTTCCGCAGGCGTACTCTGCGTGCAGAGTAGAGCTACCTGAATGAGCTGCTCCACCTCTTCTTCATTGTAATTCCCTTGAAGATCTGCATCAACTAATGTTTCATATTTCTTGTCCTTCAGGAGTCCCTTCACCTGAATATCCAGTGGAATGTTATAAGTCAAATGATAGCCGTGCACGCAACCATATGTGCCATCTCAAAGAGCAGAGTCACTTGAAAAGCTAGTAAGATCTGAAGGGAGACTAAGAAAACATCACATCAGTGCACGAGGCTCAAACACAGCCAAGCCTTTCTGATTGACATTAGCGGCTTTGCTGTCTATTAGTGCTCATGTTGCAATTACAGTTTTTGTATCCATCAGACACAAGAAGAGGTTTGGAAAAGCTTTTATTTTTAATAGTCACTTCGTAACAGTTTGACCATCATCTCCTTTTCCTTCTCCAGGATTGTGATCCCACATGAAACTACCCTTTCTCAAGGGCTCCTGAATGAGTACCTCTCCTAAAGTATACTTTTTACTATATCTACCCCCATCTACAACATGACCGAAGTGACATTAATATGGCAGTTGCAGATACACCTTGGATTATTTGAATGAAAATCAAAAAAGAAAGTATATTTTTCTAATCTTCAGAGAGCATCAGAAGTGAGAAGTGGAGATGCACATTTTCTAGACTAGTGACAAATTGAGGGGATGAATTTGGCAACCTAACTGTTGAAGCACCTGCAACAATAAGATAATGAAAGTAATCTACTCTAATCATAACCTACATGCTCGTGCATTTTAGCAATGAATGGTTAAATCCTTTGAAACATAACTGCAATGAAGGTTACTTTCACACCACAAAACCACAACAAATAATAAGCAACAATGTAGGTCTCGTACCACACTATTTCTTCAGGATGAGCACATCAGTGTTCAACCACTAACAGTACAGTAGAAAAAGATATCAAGCTTTGACTTATAGAAGAGAAGAGAGAGTTGACATGATCTTTTCAGAACAATTCCAAGACAGTTCATTGATAGCAGAAGTGACTTGACCTTTCTGAACAAATTCAAATTGTTGATTGATAGCAGGAGCAAAACAACTAACGCATACAGGACAGTATAAATGCTTACCCAATCTAGCAACATGACATCATCATCATTCGCAAGTCTAGCAAGATCAAAAGCCCTCTGCCCAGTTATGAGCTCTAGAAGCATAACCCCATAGCCAAACACATCAGTTTTCTCAGAAGATTTACCAGTAGATAAATATTCAGGGGCAATATGCCCAATTGTACCACGTACAGCAGTGGTAACATGAGTATCCTTGTAGTCCATGAGTTTAGCTAACCCAAAATCCCCAACGACTGCTTCAAACTCTTCATCCAACAAGATATTTGCGGCTTTGACGTCACGATGAATAATTTTAGGATCACAATGATCATGCAAGTAAGCAAGGCCTCTGGCAGATCCAAGTGCAATACGCTTCCTTTTTGGCCAATCAAGTGGGCGCTCTGATTCTGGCCTCTCTAGAAAAAATATAAATTATCCCATGAGAATAAATTCAAGCTATTCAGCAAACTGGAAACAGGTTCTTATTCATGCTTGAATAAGTTATAAAAAGAAAACTGATCTTTTGGGTCAATCTATATCTAAATCATAAAACGCCAAGTCATGAGGCACTACTTCTCTAGTTTCACACAATATTAAAAATATTTATTCTCTTTTAAGACATTTAATTCTTTGTTGACTTTCAGATGTGATCATTAAATACATTTTAATCATGAACTGCGGTCTCTAATATTCAGTAAGATAACAAGGATAGCACCACTTGTGAAATTGGTCCATAGAACACAAGCAAAATCATAAACAACATTGACATCTTGTTAATTATACATACCCATCTTGAGAACTCATACAAAACTCAATCACTATAATAACTAATAGTACAATGAAATTGACGTGAAGTTTCCACCACAATGGCTTACACTACTGCAGTAACTTTTTCAAATCTGTTACAAATTAATGAAAGAAAAGTTAAAAGACTAAAGGCTTATCATTAACATTAGCTATTGGCTTTTTTTTTTGTGGTTACACCAGCCATGTTGTATGGGTAGAAATATTGGCCATTCAAGAACTCTCACATTTAGAAGATGAAAGTGGCAGAGATGAGGATGTTGCGATGGATGTGTGGGTATATTAGGAGAGGATTAAAAATGAGGATATCCGAGACAAGGTGGAAGTCACTTCGGTGGAAGACAAGATACGATAGTGAGGTTGAGATGGTTTGGGCATGTGATGAAAAGATGCACGGATGCCCAGTGCAGAGATGAGAGAGGTTGGCTATGGATGAGAGGTAAACCGAAGAAGTATTGGTGAGAGGTGATTGGATAGAACATGACGCAGTACTAGCTTACCGAGGATATGACCTTAGATAGGAAGGTGTAGAGGTCACGAATTAGGGTAGAAGATTAGTAGGTAGGGGTACGTCCATACTAGTAGGTAGGAGTGCATTGTCTTGTTGCCCTTATTAGGAGCAGGGTCTTCTCGACCATAAAGTCACTAAAGCAATTGCTTGGAGCCCCAATTTTTTGGGGGCCCCCACTTTCTCCCAATGATGTATATATATTGTTAAAAAACAATGTTTCATGTATTGAGAAATTTGAAAAGAATTTTTCGAATAGAAAATATAATAATTTTTTTACCTCATTTAATATAATTATTGTTGTAATAATTGAGAAATGAAATAGTATTTAATTAATTGTAGCATCCTTTCTAATGTAGCTATTTATTTTGTTGTCTCATTTATATTTTGACGATTACCACGAACCAACATTATTATTCTTATATTTACTTATTTTTTAATTTTCCTTTCACTATTTTTATTCCTCATTACTTAATGTTCTAAAGTCTCTCAAACGGTCAAACCTTCTATGTTATGAAAAATCTATTATTATGTGTTTATAAAAGATCAAATTTCTTTTTTGGTGTCTTTTTCAAATTTCAAGCACCAAAACTAATCAACACTATTTATCATTATATCAACTTATCAAATTCAGCATAACACTATTTCGATATCATTACATAAACTCTTCATATTTTTTAGTCAGGTTTTATTATTCTAACTTTATATTATATATTTTTAATTGACAAAAAAATATATACATATTTTTCATTGAAAATATATATTGTTTACATTCTTACTTTATAATGTCCGCATATATCCTACTTCTCCAGACCTCATTTGTAGGATTACACTAAGTATCTTATAATTATTCAATTTATATATGTTGACTAAAAAGAAATAAGGCCTCTCTATGAAGTTTGGCTTTAGGCCCCAAACTTGTTGAGACGGACCTGATTAGGAGTCGTAGTACTATGCTTGTAGTTTCTTGTTCTTCAATTTCTATTGATATCTGATGTTTCGTGTAGTTCCATTATAGTATTACTTTGTTGTAGTACTATTCTGATACTATCTATTGTTTTTGTTACTATCTATTCTCTCTTGTACTTCCATTACGTCTTTTTCTGGACTATTTTTGTCTTGAGCCAAGGGTCTATCGAAAACAATCTCTTTACCCGACATCTGAGGCAGAGATAAGGTCTGCATACACTCTATCCTCCCCGGACGCCACTTTGTGGGTATGTTGTTGTTGTGAGCCTGACTAAAGGTGAGCAAAAGGTAGAGGCAAGCACATGAAATTGAAAAAGAGATACCTCTTAAACGTGATGCAACACTTCCATTCTCCATGTAAGGATAAACAAGCACCCGCTCAGTGGGTGTCATGCAAAAGCCCCGTAAACGAAGTAGGTTTCGGTGTACAGCCATGCTGATCATTTCTACTTCTGTCTGAAACTGTAACTCCCCACCTTGAGTACGTTCCTCTTTTAGTCTTTTCACTGCAACTAAAGAGCCATCAGCTAACCGGCCCTTATAAACCTTACCAAATCCACCTCTACCGAGTATATTTCTGTTGCTAAAATTATCGGATGCGACTTGTAGTTCACGCAAGGAAAACCTTTTGAGTTGTCCCAGATGAACTTCTGGATCCTCCTCAGCTGCAAAAGCAGTTATAATCAGTAAGAACACATCAAGTTGAAAGCACAATTAACTTAGATTCAATGTGTCCGAACCAGGAACATCAAAGAAGTGCTCTTGTGGTTTCCTCCGACGCCACCAAGCAAGAAAAATTGCAGGAGCTGCAAATAGAAGAGCAGCGCCTGCAGCAACTCCTCCAGCGATAGCTCCAGTTGCGGTGTTGCCCACTGAAAAGATGATTAACTTTTTATGTGTATGACCAAAATTTTAAAATACAAGCAATTCTAAAAAACATATGTTAATTTTGACACACTATCACTCACACTTCAGAGTTTACAGTAAATCTAATTTCCAACAAAGAAAAAGAAGATGCTGATAGTATCTCCAAGTTTATTTGAAACTTTTTGTTTGGAAAGGCATGCATGCTAGATAACCACAAGACCCCAATACCTGTATAATTGATCTAAAAAAAATTAATTGATAGTGCCTAAAGTAATGGTAGTTTATTTTTTCATAAAGAAAAAGCTTTCATAAGGGAATCCTGTCTGGGGCTTCATCTCTTCAGTCTTCCCCAGGCGACAAGGCCTTTCCTTTATTCCCATAGCCAGCTCCCCTTCTTGCGAATAACTAAAGGGTTTTTCATGAAAACTAAATTGGAACAGGGAAAAAGGAGAGGTAGCACAATTTCATAACAATATAAATACAAATTATTTCAACAAACCTGAAGATGACGATGAGGGCGTAGGAGGAAGAGGCGGAGGTGGAGAAACTGGAGGAACATCCAACTGATTATTAGCAAAACTGAAATATAGGTACTCAGTCTTTAGATATTCACTTTTGTAACTTCAGGAATAGAAAGGATCTACAAATTTGTGCTTCTAACACACCTTATAGGAGTAAAAAGTGAAAAGGATCCGTTGACTGGAACTGGTCCTGTCAAATGGTTGTTTGAGAGATCACTGCATTACAAGGCAATGACAATCAGCACCCCAGAAGAACTAGACAACACAGACAGCATACAGCATTGATAAATAAAGGAACAACTTTATACTTACAGTACTTGAAGTGCAACAATGGTGGTTAGAGACATGGGAATACCTCCACTCAAACTGTTATTATTGAGCCTCCTTCAATTCAGCAATGAAAAAAAAAAGGATAAGAAAAAAGTAGGTTGATCAAGAGTAAGCGAAGATAGGAAAAGAAGGTCGTCAAAGCAATACTGGTCTGGAGCTCGTTACTCAGTACATGTGCTAAACGTAGACAGTACATCGACTAATGTAGACAAATATATGTAAAGGACTAGATGATCCTGAAAGATTAATTCCAATATGCTAGGAAAACTTGTTTATAGTGTTTGCAGGTTGAGAATCACATTCATAATCATACATACAGTATTTTAGCAATCAACCAAGTCCACAGGCCCTTTTGCTATTAAGATGAGAAGTATCTCAATATTGTCTTTTTCAGTTAAGCTGCATGGCTGTGAGTCTATATCGAGAGAGACCAAACAACCACAATTTATTTCACTAGAAAATAATTGAATAATTTTAGAATTATTTTTTTCAAGTCGGTACAAATTATTCTCGCATTTTATTACTTTTTATCTTTGTTTATTGTACGGAAAAAGACCATTCCAATCACCTGGTCTTCACTCAGAAACCATTCAATATTTGGGAAACAAGAATAAGGTATGCCAAGCAAATCTACAAACTTTCCAATACAGAACAAAGACAGAATGAATCATACAGATACATTCCCTGTTGACCTCTCAAACTACAAAGGTTTGTTCGCTGACAGGAGTGGTGATTTTCATTACGCTTCCACACATCAGTTTTTTTGGACAAAATGCTTTCACCCATCAATCAAACATAAATAATAGAAAAGTTACAGAACATCATACAGCTTTGCTTGAAAATATAGAAACTACAACCGCATTTGCACGCATTAATATAGATGCTGCTTTCTTGATTAAAATAAACATAGAACTGAACTAACCTTCAGAAATATAAGGTAAAGATTTGAAACATTGAAAAAAGAAAATAAAGCCAAAATAACCAAACCAAAAAAAGAAACAAAAGGAGAAAATGAAAAAACGCAAAAGGAAACAGAACAAATAACTCGTACAGGAAGCGTAATTTCTGAAGCTTGCCCAATGAGTCAGGGATTGGACCAATTAAGTTGTTCAGGTAAAGATCCAAGCTAACCAACTCTGTCAAGTTTCCCAGTTCATTTGGAATTTTTCCGCTTATGTTATTACTATAAAGTTCCCTGAAATCAAAAAGAGCGATATCATTAGCAAGTTGTTCTGAGAAATTGCAGACCATGCTGCTTAAGATGATATATGCCAACTAACATGTGCATGATCTTGTTGCACATTTGAAGTGTAAAATTACTTCCACAAGCTACACTCATAAGTAAACAAGAAAAAGAGAACAGATGTACTAAAGGGTCGTTTGGTAGGGTATATAAGAATAGAACTAAAAAAAGTGTATTAGTAATGATGAGATCAGTTATGCTGACATTATTTTTTGTCAACTATTTGGTTTGTTGTATTATAAAAATAGGGTGTATAAGAATAGGAAAGTACTGGTATTATTTAATGTGATGGTTTACTATGTATAAGAATAATACTGAATAGGGTGTCCATATGATGGAAACACTACCAAACAAGGGATTAAATAATACCAAAGCTGATACCAGTACTATTTTCTTTAATAACTCCGACCAAACGACCCCTAAAAACAGTAGGGGTAAGGTATTACTACGAGTGTAGACTAGTAACTACGGAAATCCCCACCCAAACAATGAGTATAGACAAGTAACTACGGAAGTCCCCACCCAAAAAGAGAGTATCATGATTTTAGCACCCAATTTCAGAATTTGGCAAGCAAAACATCAAGCGATAGTAAATAACACCTAGATCAAGTGGTAAGTTAGAGATCTCTGGATTTCAAGATTCAGGGTTCAATTTTCCTGAAAGGAGGTTTATTTTTTACCTCGTATAGATAACTCTATAATTAAATAATTGGTTCTGTGACCGAATGGCCGCCCCCTAATTACTAGACCACCCTGCTTTGATTAGATTATGCTTTCATTGTCAATCTCGGCGAAAATAGTTCAAAACATCATTAATCGCTTCTTCAAAAAAAGAAGAAAAAAAGCTAGAGAGAATAACATACTTCATGTTCAGAGGATTCTATCACCACAAAAACTTCAACATCAATATAATGGAAGCAGGATAGGTTATTTGCACCCACTTTCACTGGAGGACTGCTGGTCCAAAAGGGTCCAAAAGGGTAACAATGAGAACATTAAATAGGGCAGTAGAATGAGCAAATCAAATATCTGTTAACATCACTATGTAAGGCGTCAAAGTACAATCTTATCAATTAATTCTGAGCAAATGTACCCTCAGAAAATGAACACATGCTTCATCTCTACATGAGAAAAAGGTTAAATGACAATTATTAATATCACCAAAACCATAGCCCAATGTTGCATAACTCGAACAGGATAAAGAGACGGAATATCCACTATCAAATAACGTCCCTCCCTCCAAGTACAATATAGCTTTTTTGGCCAGTTCACTTACAAAAAAGGAATTTGACCAGCATGTTATATAAAATTCAGCTAGAAAAAAAAAGTAAATAGAATAATTGTTGTTAATGCCATAAAGTGAAGTGGCCTTTCGAAAATATCAAGCAATACTATTTTGTAGTAATTTTAATTCTTGAATGCCAAAAAAGCTTCTTTATTCAGTAAACGATCAGGTAAATTGGGACTAGAAGGAGAATCACCAGTCAAACTGGCTTTTCCTTTTATTTTCCGGTAACTAGTCAAATTTGCATCTTTGCGATTGTACCTCCAAGAAAAATTAACGATGGATATTTTGAATTAGGGTGTGGATGATTCATAATATCAACTTGGTGGGGCAGTACACTTTTAATAAGTCAACACAAGCAAGTTATCATGCGCACCAAATTGACAAAAAGAAGAAGGCAGCATCTGCATCTATTCCCACTATAAAAGTATCAAAAGATGCTACTCTCCACCTCACAATTCTTCAACAAAAAGAATTGAAATTAAGGAATGGAGACAAGACCCAGGAGTCTCCAAGACAAAATATTTGGAATACAAGTTCAGTGACGTAATGTGCCTAATGCCGATGTGTAAGTGAAGCTTGATTCACAGGTCATCCAAAGAGAGTAAGCTTCAAAGTATCATGGGTCTATTATCCAAGGAAATGGGGAAATTGATGATGATGTCACATTTTGTATTGGTGCGGGGGGTGAAATGGAGGCTCACATTCGGAGTATTGCGTGATAAGAAGGTTCCATCAAAACTTAAAAACAAGTTTTACAAAGTGGTGGTTAGACCAACTATGTTGTATGAGACAGAGTGTTGGCCACTCATGTACTCTCACGTTTAGAAGATGAAAATTGCAGAGACGGGGATGCTGCGGTGGATGTGTGGGTATACTAGGAGAGATAAATTTAAAATGAAGATATCGAGGACAAGGTACGAGTTGCCTCGATGGATGACAAGAGGCGGAAAGCGAGACTGTGGTTCGGACATGTGAAGAGGAGTTGCACAAATGTCCTATTGCGGAGGTGTGAGAGGTTGGCTATGGATGATTTAAGGAGGTGTAGAGGCAGGCCGACAAAGCATTTGAAAAGAGGTGATTAGATAGAACATGACAAAATTGCAGCTTACCGAGGAAATGACTTTAGATAGGAGTTTGTGGAGAACACAAATTAGGTAGAAGGTTAGTAGGTAATAGAGAGTTGTCTTGCTTATCCTTCCTTACTAGAAGTTAGTATTTCTCCGATAGTTGTACGTCCTCAAATTTCTGTAACTATCTACTATCTCTTGTACTTCGATTATTGCATTATTTTGTTGTAGCTACTGTTTAGAATGTTTTGACATACTTTTTTAAATCTTCTTTGATATGCTCTTCCATTAGAATGTGGACTAGTACAGACAATTGTATTAAGTAGTAGCTAGAGAGGTGTAGGGGCCAAGGTAACTTGAGTGGGTATAAAAGGGAGAGGTGGTGGATGGAGAGGTCCAAGGAAAAGTGGAAGCCAAAAAGGTTGTTTATGTGAAGTTAGTGGAAAGCAAAAATGAGGACGACGACGAATAGGGAGAGATACAAGACGATGAAGAAAGAAGCGAGGATAGCAATTATTGCAGCTAAAACAACAACATTCAAACGTTTGTACGAAGAACTAGAGGACATAGGTAAGGAAAAGAAGTTGTATAGGCTCGTCAATGTGAGAGAGGAGGGATCGCAACCTAGACCAAGTGAGGTGCATTAAAGACGAGGATGGGAAAGTATTGGCGGAAGAGGCACACATTAAACGAAATGGTAGGCACACTTTCATAAACTCTTAAATGTAAAAGGGGATAGGATTATTGTGCTGGGAGATTTAGAGCACTCCAAGAGTCATCGAGACTTCGGGTATTGTAGGTTTACAAAGTTTGAGGTTTGGGGGCAATTCATAAGATGAGAAGGGGAAGAGCGATTGATCCAGACAAAATTCCTGTGAAATTTTGGAAAAGCGCACGCAAAGTAGGTAGGTTGTGGCTAACCAAGTTGTTTAATATCATATTTAAGACGACTAAAATGCCAGAAGAATGGAGGTGGAGTATAATAACCCCATTGTACAAAAACAAGGGTGATATTCAAAATTGCAACTATAGGAGTATGAAACTACTAAGATCACTATGAAAATTTGAGAGAGACCGGTAGATTTAAGGATGAGGAGGATGTGTATGGTTTTGAAAATCAATTTTGATTCATGGCGGAGCGATCAACAATAGAAGCCATCCATTTTTTAAGGAGATTGTTGGAGCGGTATAGGGATAGGAAAAGAGACTTATATATGGTGTTCATTGATCTAGAAAAGGCACATGACAAAGTCCCAAGGGAGGTTGTATAGAGATGTTTCAAGTCTAGAGTACATACGTCTTACATTAGAGAAATTAAGGACGTGTACAATAGAGCCAAGACCTGAATAAGAACAGTGGGAGAAGACTCGGAACACTTCCAGTTGAGATAGGATTGCATCAAGGATCAACCTTTAGAACCAAAATATCTTATCTGAGAGAAATTGATGATGGATCAAAGCAAAATTCAACCAAATCTCAAATATGTGATAGATGTAGATGTTACCAAAGTGCTAGCATGTCAAAAAACTTGGGTAAAATCTGGCCTGAGGCTGAAATTCTAAAGGACAAATTCTGAAATCAGAAAACCTGTTGGAAAGGTAAAAAAATCATTGGAATACCGTTGACTATGGATGGGTAGGCTCGGCTTGAGAAGGTGAGTCCCACATAAGAAAGAAGTTCATTGGAAAGTGGCCAAAAGAAGTGCCAACGCATGTCTGAAGCATCATCGAAGACCTCGTGCATGATGGGTCTTCTGTTGGAGCTTCTTTAGAGGTTTTGCTCACCAGAGGTTGATCTACCTTGTGGTGGTGTTGGTTTACTTGCACAACACCAATAGAAAAGAATGTTGATGCAGACAGTGGTCACCGAAAAAAGTTGAAAGTGGTGACTTATTTCTTCTTCCAAGAGTCGTTGCTGGTATGTTGTGCAGCAATAAATTCTCTCATAAACACCCTAATACCATGTGAGAAAATGAGAAAGAAGCTATGACAAAACTTGATCGTTCACTCAGGAAATTGGGGTTTAAATAACTATGTTACATGCCCTAATAAAGTGAAGAAAATCAAACCATAATTAAGGGGAGTAATTCAAGCTATATATTATATTTACATAATCTAGAATACTCATGAGATTCTAATGATACTTAACGCTTTTCATAACTCAAGGACCTTGAAAAGCAAACTTATTATCTTTGAATAGACATTATTTACCCAAAATTAATCATGTACACAAATTAACATTTTTTAACAATTGTTTGGGGATATTAAAAACTTATTGATACAACAACATACCCAGTGTAATCCCACAAAGTGGGGTCTAGGGAGGGTAAAATGTACAGACCTTACCCCTACCGTGGAGGTAGAGAGGCTGTTTCTGATAGTCGCTCAGCTTAAAAAAATATAAATAGTTCAAAGCAGTATAGAGAAAGAAATAATGGAAATGAAGAAGTCATGAAAAAATACTATAGACAACCTGATAAATCAACTTGAAGGGTAGTCATAACCAGATAAAACGATAATTGAAGTACAAAAAAACAACAGATAATAACCATACTCAAATGACAAGAAACTACAAGAGTAATACTACGACTAATAGTATGGCTAATAGTAGAGAAGAATAGGCGAGACAACGCTTAGCAATCTTCCAGTGGACTTATTACTTCCTCACACCGACAATGTACAAAGATTCACTTTTTCTAATAGAGATATCGTTCGGGCCCACTAGTGTGTGCCTCAACTAATCTACCAAATACCTGCTATCTTCCACCAAGCCACCAACTTTAGGCAGATTGAAAGAGTTCGCATAGGGTTGCCTCAGCTAGGATTCAAACCTTGTGTCCAAGGCTGTTACTCCAACACTTCGACTGCTAGGCCACTCTTTATGGGTTGTTCTAAGATTTAGTTGTCTAGGACAATAATAAATTTTGTAACACAAAACCATTCTAGGGCACTCAAAAACTAGATACTTCCTTCTGTAGAAACAAATATATACAACCTCAGTTTACATTTATGTTATGAATATTGATTAACACGATTATAAAGAAAATTAACTGAATTTCAAGAAAGCATGGTCTGGAGCAAGTCAAAGAACAGCCTTTAACATCCTTGAGACATATTGATTCAATTAACTTACAAGTACTGCAATTTCTGGAGTTGGCCAAGCTGTGGTACCAGTTGACCTGATAAATTTGCATTTCCTAGATCACTGTGTAAAAAATGCAACCAAAATTCACAAATGAAACCACAATATGAAAGAAAGAAAAAAAAAGGATTTTGTGTAGCTTACACTCTAGTCACACTATTTTCATTGTTGCATGTCACATGGAACCAAGTACAAGGACTAACAAGGGTTGCATCCCAACTCTGTAGAACACTATTAGGATCAGCCAAATTTGTCTTCAGAGCATTCAAGGCATCACCTGTCTTACATAAAAGATGATATATCAGTGATCAGCTCCACACACATTAAAACCAACAATTTTTTTATATTAGCTACAGCATAATTCATCATTTGCCAATCCAATATTTTCTCTTCTTCTTTTTTGTGTGTGTGGTGGGGGGGGGGGGGGGTCATTTTCAGGTTTACTTCAAGTTTGTGCTAAAATTTCTCCTGCTAGAGCAAGACGACTCCGTAAATGTGTTTAATTTCTACACTGTGGAAAAATCTAACTACAGGTAACAATTTAGGCTTAATATATCAATAGCAGTTAAACTTGTCAATAAATTTCATTTAGACACTCGAACTACGGCTTATTCCAATTGAACACATGATTAAGTTTTCCAATTGGACACTTTCAATTCAAATTATGGAATGACATTTGCACGTATTCTCAAGTTTCCATGACATAGATAAGTTAACCACTTAAAATATATCATTTAGTTATACGTATCAAGTAAAGCCTCAGGCATGCTCTAGTTGATGTTGATACGTATAACTAAAGGAGATGACATAATCTATGTAGTTAGCTTATATATGTAATGGGCACTTGAGAATATACATAAAAGTCTTTTCAAAATTTGAACAAAAGTGTTAAATAGGAACACTTTATCAGATGTTTAAGTGCTTAATTAGAATAAGTGGTAGTTTGAGTGTTTAAATGAAATTTAATGGCAAGTTGAAGGGGTTGTTGATATATAAAGCCAACAATTTATAACAAGCCTCAACGAGTAACTGGAAAAGCTGTTAGCAACCTGCTAAGTAACTTATAATCTGAGACTTGATCAATAAACTGTAGTTTAAGTTTTTGACTCCACATATTTTTGCCAGTGATGAAAAGGAAAACCCAAAATGGGACAAACCTTCAGCGTTACCGGCGACCGGTGACAAGTTCAAAAGCAGCCCAATTAAGCAGAGAAATACCCAGATCGCCAACACCGACTGATCCATGATTCCCGGTCATCCACACCTTTCTACAGCTAAAAAACAAGATTCATCATTGAAACATTCAGATAAAATAGAACTCATCCACCCAATGGCACTCAGCTTCAAAAGTCAAACCCACAAAGCAAGAACCCAAAAGAAAAAAATGATTGAAATCCCTAATCCCCAAAAGTGAGGTCAATGCAGTAATGAGACTAAAATCAAAGCAAAGGGTCAGAGAGAAAAGGTTTTTTTGAGGGTAGTTAGAATTCTCTTGAAAATTGAGAATGGCAATGGAAGAAGAGATACAGAGAGGAAAGAAAGTTGGCACAAATGTTTTTTTATTTTATTTTTTGTTTATGAATTATCAAATTCAATGGAGGAATGGTATAGGTGTAGCAGTCGTTGAAGAATAAGAGAGTTGGTCAATGCTTCTTCTGCCTTTCACTCTTGGTCTATTCTTTATTTGAAACATACAAAATTGCAGGTTGGATTATGCAATTCATTATATCATCATTTCGTAAATTACCAAAAAAAAGGATTTGAAGCTTTCACACACACCACCCTTTTGACACGTAGTTTTGACACAAGTAAGAAGTAAACATACCAAAAACTAAATGAGATTACACACAAGAACTGAACACACCAAAAAGTTAATGGATTCCATATAATGCAATTAAAGTTTTCTAAAATAGCAGGAGTATATATTTTTTTTTATCAAATATCCCTGATGGAATTTTTTAAAATATTACTCTATTTGTTTCAACCTTTTTATTTGGTTTTAACTTGACATAAAATTTAAGAAAGTAAAATGACTTTAGAATCTTATGATCTTAGACTAAAGATATATATAAAATATTCTTTAATCTTGTACTATTAAACATTAATGAAAAAAATTAGAATTAAAGAATTATCAAAAGGAAATAGTTAAAACTAAAGAGTTGTCAAAAAAGAAAAAGAGACAGTTTCTTTAAAACAAATTAAAAAAGCAAATAAGACAAATAAATTAAAATGAAGAATTACATCAACATAATACAATGTTAATAGGATGGACATATGTGAGTAAGTTATGCCTTAATTGCAACTCCCCTCTCTTATGAGTTATATATATTTACTTTTTCTAAAAAGTTGTTTACCGAAAGGTACTCATTAGCACACATTACACATAAAGTAAATAGATTTAAAAAATGAAGAAGTAACACATGAATTCAACAAGATTTGGTTAAGCCTTGGAACAAAAGTAGATAGAGTTTATCATTGTGAATGACAAGAATTGAACGGTATAACAAATCTTCAATTATAACCTTTTATATAGATCACAAGTAATTTTTAATCCTACGAGCAATGATTTCTCCAACCTACAAAGACAATAGTTTTTTTGAGAAAAATAGGTTTTCTAAACCTATTTGGAAAGCTAACATAATTAGGATTCAGAAAACTCAAGACACAATCAATAAATTTTCGCCTTGAATAATTGAATTTTTTATCAGTATAACCAACATTATCAATAAATCTTCGCCTTGAACAATTGAATTTTTTATCAGTATAACCAACATTTTTTGCCTTGTCCTTAGCCCTCATAACGGTTCCATTGAATATTACACAAACTTAATAAATCTAAACAATTTCTAAACTTGTTGATTGGGACCGTAGTACCATTCACGTAAGGGTGAATTGTCAGTTATTTCTTAGAATATATATCTTTCAGTTTCTTTCATGCTTTTGTTACAGAGGATTTAGATAAAACCTCACAAAGAACACTATTTGTAACTCTCGTAAAATTCACATTATTATTTTACTATATCTTCTCTGAATCTTTCGTCTCTTAGAAAAATTATCATCGATTGCCTTCCATAAATTATCATCAATGATTATTTTAAGCATATTTCTATATAAATTGCATGATTTTAAGTTGAATTATGAATGCCCATGTATAAAGCTATTTTCAAGTTATGATTATGAAGTTAAAGATGATTTTCATGAGTTGATTATGAGTTTAATGATTTTCAAGGAAAGTTCTATGATTCAAAGTTGAGATTTATGATTTAATGATAAAAGTTATGATGATGATCAATCATGATCAAATAAAGTTATTATAGAGTGATAAGTACAATTCTCACACAATCATGTTTAAAGATGGTAATAAGGACAATTTTCACCGAAGTTATGGATTCCTATGAATCACTAAATTTAATGAGCTACTCTTAATATGTTTTATAAAGATGGATTGATAGGTAGTTACTATCTTTTCCTATTATGTTATCATTATGTTTTTATGAGTCTCCATTGGGATATTGACTAAGCATTGATAGGACTTCTATGTGGGGTTCGGTCCGGTAACACAGTTAGTTACCCAAGAGAATCCTAGTAGCAACCTAAAGTCTCAAACTACGTTGCTCACATAGATTGCCTTCATGTCCTAGCTAGTGGATCCACATATAGTACAGTTGAGTTGACATGAGTACCATGATGGAGTATACCCTGGTAAGGTATCCTCTCCCTTCTCGATGAGGTTACATCGGATTCCATGTTATAGCTCGCATGGTCTTAAGATGTCGGTTACCGGTCTTATCCGACACAAGTTGAAGTTAACCTATGATTTTTCTGATGAAGTCTTATGATATGCATTGACCATGAGTTGTCATATGTTTTCAAATGCTTTTAAGCTTTCTCATGTTCATTATGTTGGTCATGCATCTTATGTCATATTATTCACGTTCCTTTACTTGTTTATGTATATCTCACATACTTAGTACCTTTCATATACTAACACGTATTTTGCCTACATTATCTCATAATGTAGGGAGGAACGACACTCACGACCATCCTCTTCGTGGCTAGAGTTTCTTTAGATATCAGGGAGTTGGTGAATCCTCATTCTATCGAGGACATGACTTTCATTCTCATTGTTTACATGACTTTTATTTACTTGATTCGGGTAAACTAGGAGCTTGTCCTAAGCCCCTATTAAAAACTAGACTAGAGGCATACCTAGATGATGTTTTGATGTAGTCCATTTGGACTTCGATTTGAGTATTTCTATACCTTAGATCCATCCCCTTGAGCTTTTACTTCCACTTACTTTACTATATTTCTTTACCTTATGTATGAGATATATGTTACGATAGCTTGGATGGGGTCCTTCGCATCCCGATCTTTGTGTCATGGCTTGACCCTAGTTTAGGTCATGACAAACTTGATATGAGAGCATAAGGTTTAGAAGAGTCCTAGAGAGTCTAACATGCCGCGTTAAGTAGAGTCTTGTTCATTGGTGTGAAGTTCTCCATATCCATGAATAGGAGGCTACAAAACATCTTAGAAAAATCTCACTTCTTTCATAATCTATGTCCTGCAGTAGAGTGGTCTCTAAGTCTTTCCCTCTAATGCTTGTTCTCTGTGATTTTGAGAAAATGCCTCCACGAAGATACCTCGCTAGAAGGAATGTGATTAAAGAGGAGTAGAAAGCTCCGAATGATTCCTTGAATGACTAAGTCTACAATGCCGAGTTCCGAGCGACATTTCAAGTATTTGCTCAAGCCATTATGGCTTAAGCTAATTGTGAAGTGGTTTCTTCCGTCAACCTGAATATAGGTACGGTGGCAATAAGAGTCACGATTCATGAGGATGAATCCTCCGGAGTTTTGGGGTTCTAAGGTGGAAGAGGATCCCCAAGAGTTTATTGATAGTATTCATAAGATAGTGGAGATCATGGGGGTTAGCCCGATTGAGAGGGAGGAGTTGGCTACGTATCAATTGAAGGGTGTTGCTCAAATTTTGGTTTGATCAATGAAAATGCGAGAGGCCTAGAGATGAGGATACCGTGACTTGGGATGAGTTCAAATGAGTGTTTCTTGATCTCTTCTTCCCATTGGAGTTGAGGGAGGCCAAAGTACAAGACTTCATCAACCTTAAGAAAGGTGGAATAACACTGAGGGAGTATGCCCTAAAGTTCACCCAGTTGTTAAAATATGCTCCATTTATGGTTGCCAACTCAAGAGTTCGTATGAGCAAGTTTATGTCGGGTGTGTCAGATATGGTCTCAAAGGAGAGTAAGACGGCTATATTAATTTGGGAGATGGATATCTCTAAAATTATGACCTATGCGGAGCAAATAGAGAGTGAGAAGATAAAGGAGAAAACTAGGGAGTCCAAAAGGACAAGGACCGATGGTGGTGAGTTTTCTCATGCTAAGTTTGGAAGTGGTGGACATCCTCATTTTTGCCAAAGGTATTTCAAACAAGGTTCTTCAAATGCCAATACTCCAAGGTTTGACAAAGATAGGGTGCCCAACCTTAAGCCTCAAGAAGGTGCTCCTATTGGCCAAGTTACTCCCGCAGGTTGTGGATGTCAAGTTCAAACAAGACATTGACCTGACACTTACTGAGTTAAGAAGGTTAGTGAAGGAAAAGAAGGTAGAGGTCTTTTCACAAGAGGGATATGGGGTGTTATATTATAAAGGTCGGTTATGTATTTCGGATGTGGATGGCCTAAGAAGTCTAATATTGATGGAGGCACATAATTCTCCATACTCCATTCACCCCGATTCGACGAAGATGTATCGAGACTTGAAAGAGTTGTATTAGTAGGGCGGCATGAAGAAAGACATAGCAAAGTTTGTGTCTGAATGTATGAATTGCCAACAAGTGAAGGCCAAACATCAAAGGCCGGGTGGCCTAGCCCAAGATATCGAGATCCCTACTTGGAAGTGGGAAGAAGTGAATATGGATTTTGTAGTAGGTTTGCCTCCTACTCGGAAGTGTCATGATTCGATTTGGATAATTTTTGATAAAATGACTAGGTCGGCTCACTTTCTACCGGTTAAGACTTCTTATAGGGACGAAGATTATATAAAGTTGTATATTCGGGAGTTGGTGAGATTCCATGGTGTGCCATTGTCAATCATTTCGTATCGTGTTACTCAATTCACTTCTCACTTTTGGAGATCATTTCTAAAGGGCCTTGGTACTAAGGCAAAGTTAAGCACAATATTCCATCCTTAAACCGATGGGAAAGATGAAAGGACAATTCAAACCCTTGAGGATATGCTAAAGGCTTGTGTGTTAGAGTTCAAAGGGAGTTGGAATGATCACCTACCGCTCATTGATTTTCTTACAATAATAGTTACCACTTGAGTATTGAGATGGCGCCATTTGAGGCTTTGTATGGGAGGTGATGTAGATCCCCAGTTGGTTGGTTTGAAGTGGGTGAGAGGACCTTGTTAGGTCCTGATTTGGTAATTGATGCTTTAGAGAAGATGAAGATCATTAGAGAAAGGTTAAAGATGGCTCAAAGTCATCAAAAGTCATATTCCCACACTAGAAGAAGGGATCTTGAGCTTAATGTGGATTATTGGGTGTATTTGAAGGTTTCACACATGAAGAGTGTGGTTTGGTTTGGTAAGAAAGAGAAATTGAGCCCTTAGTATGTAGGGACTTATAGGATCCTAAAGAAGGTTGGCAAAGTTGCGTATGAGTTGGATTTACCTTCGAAAATAACCATGATTCACCCGGTGTTTCATGTGTCAATGTTGAGAAAATGTATAAGAGACCCTAACTCTATTGTGCCTTTGGAGGTGGTGAATGTTGAGGAGAATTTTACCTATGAAGAAGTATTGGTTGAAATTTTGGACCAGCAAGTCAAAAGGTTGAGGAACAAAGAAGTTTCCTCCGTTAAAATTCTTTGGAGGAATCAACAAATCGAAAGTGCTACATGGGAAGCAGAAATGGATATGATAAAATGTTATCCTCATCTCTTTGGTTCTACTCAATCCTAAGGTAATAAGTCATTCATGTTCAAATGTTTAAGACTCTTATCTTTCAGTTTTTCCAAGTAATCATGTGTATGCATTGCATGAAGTTGAATTTTGAAGTTATGTTTTAAGCTCAAGTTTAAGGATTTCATATTTGATACATCTTAAGTAACATTGTATATATGTTGGGTTGCTAGTCCTTGTGCCATGTCTTTTTCTATGTCAATGGTTCTCATTCGAGGATGAATGTTCCCAAGGGGAAGATATTGTAAGACCCTGGAAATGTGAAAGGTCCTAAACCAAGGAACCAAGGACTAATTCTCAGAAAGTTGCAGAAAACTAGCACTAGTGTTAACCACAGAAACCTTCATGGACCGTGGTAAGCACCACAGACCGTGGTGTGCAACCGTAGTAGATATTTAGAGGCTCAGTCTGTAGAGGATGAACCACGATGGAAGACCACGGACCGTGGTGAGTAACACAGGCCGTGAAGCCCTCCGTGGTGAGCCCTCCCCAAGACCCCCAGGAATTTTCCCAAGTCAGGGTCCACGGACGACTAACACGGGCAGTGGAGACTCTCACGGACTGTGTAGTGGTCAGTGGTGACCACCTCTGTAGGCCACCTACAGGACCTACACCACTTCTACACTGCACAAGCCATAATGCATTTCATAGATCGTTAAGGTGTCCATGAAGAAACTTCAGAGACTACCCTGCTAGCCCTTTTTCTGAATTTTTCTAAGTCCCTTACCATGGGACCCCATCGCGGACTATGAAGGGTCCCCGTGTAGTCTCTTTCAGCCAGATTTTTAAAGGGGCATTCTAGTCTTTTCCTATGTTTTTCAACCAAAATGGTGTCATTTGGAGCACTGAATTCTCATATCTAAAGACCCTAAACCCTTCCAAGATCTCATTCTTTACATTTAGACATAAGGCTCTCAAATTCTCTCTTCCTAAACTCTCTTAAGAACCTCAAGGCAAGGCTAGGGTTACCAAATCCAAGGCATTCAAGTCTCCTTTCTTCTGCAAGTATTCTTAGAGATTACACTTCCCTCAAGATATATGGGTTTTCATCCATGGGTCCTTCCATTCATGGAGCCCAAATATTTTTTCAACTAGATTTTCAATTTTAAATGATGAAATCTTATGGGCCTTTACATGATGACTTTAAATGCATAAATTATGATATATTTGAAGTTTTCTTACATATATTGATGTATATTGACTCTTGATTTTATGAGATTTTGATGTTATTAAAGTGCCTATATGAAGGCTTGAATAGAGTTTTAAGACATATATGGTGGATTTCTTTAAGAATATGTATTTATGCATTTCCATTACTCTCATACATGCAAGGATTCTTTAAAGGCATTGAAAGGTTTTCATGAAATGAATTTACCTAGTTTCTTATGATAAAGCAAAGTTGGAATGAAGTTTGACTTCAATAAATGTTATGAAGTAAATGCTTATGAAGGGGAGTCTTTATAAAATTATTGATTGATGAAAGGGCTTCTTAGCCAAAGTAAGGTTTTAATGTGAAAGGATAATCCTCACATTTGAATCAAATGAAGTCTTTAAGATTATGATATGACATGTATGACATCCCTATATGTCGTCAATGCTTTTGAATATTTTTCCAAAAGGTAGGTCCAATTAGCATGGTACCCGGAATATCATCACTGATTGTAGACCTAATTTTATTATAAATCAAGGTTCATTAGTAGAATGGTAAAAAGGGTATGACAACCATGATCATATTATAAACTAAAGATTTTAATGAGCTATTCCACCGATTGATGTTTTAATGTTAAAGTTATATAATGTTTATGCTATATTGATGTTTAAACGTTATTCCGTGGAATTTGACCTAGCACCAAATGTAGCATGTATATAGGGACTCGACCAAAGGGGTTCTTACGTAAAGTCTCATGTTGCATTAACTATGTGCCACCATAGGAGTCCTTGTCGGCTAGGCCGTTGTAGCCATCAATTATTAAAGTTAAATTAAAGGATGTTTAAAGTTGACTGGAGTACTATAATATCCCTCAAAATACTCACAAGTGCCTTAAGAATATCTTGGGAATAGCCCACCCATGTAATGCATTATCCTTAATCTTTTTGGTGAATCCGAGTTCGGATTATCGATCAGGGGGATCAAAACTTGCGGGAAAATAGTCTCGGTGGATTTTTAGGACCCGTGGATTACAAGATAGATTTCTCAAGGAACTGCACAAACCAGTAAGGTGAGCGACAACTCTACATTACAGACTTGCTCCCCTCCGCATTGCGGACCTGGCAGTATGTTTTGGCTGAATTTAGTTTTTAAGTAAGGGCACTTTAGAATTTTCCCTAATTTTTAGCTAATGAACCTAGACGATTTTAGGACCTAATTCAACTCTATAAATTGACCTAAACCTCTAATTCTGTTCATTCTTCTACAATTCACCTACTCAAATATTTCTCTCTCTACAAAAGACTCTCAAGGTCTCCATTGAAGATCTCAAGTAAATTCACTCAAGCTTTCCATCAAAACTCTCAAGTTCTTCCAAATTATTTGGTATTTTCACTTAAGGTATGTGGGTATTGATTCATGGATCCTTTCATCCATGTTTCCCAATCAATTTTTCAAGTTTTTTATCAAATTAAAGTATGGTATTTTATGGGTTTTATGTTCTCTATTCCTATTGCATGAATTATGATTTAAAGTATGATCATGAATTCATTTTGATATAAATTGAAGGTTATTGCATTAAATTGAAGAGTTTTTTCATGAATTCTCCTATTTTGATATCTAGGGTCCATGATGTAAAATATGAGTATTTTCAATTATACTTTCTAATGATATTATCTATATGAATTATGTATGGGATGATATAAAGTTTATGATCATGAATGTTTACAAGTCAATTTCATAATTTTCAAGTCAGTTGATTATGCATTCATGTCTTACCCTAATTTCAAGTATAAGCTATGATCATGAATTTCCAAGTATGAATTATGATTATGTATGTCAATTATGATCATGGACTATAAATATGTTTCGAATGACGATTTTCATGCAAATTATGGAAAGGTGACTTAGGGACCAATATGGTGTCTTAAGGCCTAACAATATAAATTATACAAATATGATTGTAATGATGAAAGGGTAATTCTCTCATTACAAGTATGTTATGAAAATGAGTTACTCTATGATTTCAAATCTATGATCATGACTATGATATATGAAATTATGATTTTATGTTATGTATGTATTCCATGGGATTGGACTTAGCACCGAGTGGACTTGAGGTGGGGGGCCTACCAAAAGCCCTAGTAAAAACCTCATGTCTCATAAACTACGTGCCACCATAGGTTGACTTCATGGCCTAGCTATTAGATCTATATATAGTGTATGTATAATCCATCTAGCGGGGTACAGTCTACCTTGGTAAGTAGATTCCCCTTTTCTTTGTTGTATGGGGGAGACAATGGGATTCCATGTTATAGCTCGCATGGTCTTATTGTCGGTTATGATTCTTATACCACATATGTATGATCTCTTAAGTATGTTATGATTTTGAAGTTGTTCTTTTAAAATGCTTTGGGCAAAATGATTTTTCTCATGACTTTTCTTATCCCATCTTATCGTATGTTTTACTTGACCTTTGCATTCCATGATTTACGTTGCATGTCGAGCCTTCATACTTAGTACATTCCAATGTACTAATGCATACTTTTTTCCTATATTGTCTCATAATGTAGGGGTTGAGGTTGAAGATCATACTCACCTACGTGGTTAGTTAAGCTTCCCTATTCAGCGATGCTTGTGGTGAGTCCTTATTTATTGGGGACTAGTTATTGAGTTAGTTACTATTTCTAAAGACTTTGTTATGTTACATATTGAGGGTGAGCTAGGGACATGTCTTAGACCCCACCCATATTCATGAGTAGAGGCATATAGTTGGATAAATATTTTGAATCTATGTTGTCATGTGACATTCTTCATTTTTTATTTATGATTTAGACTATCTTATGATGTTTCCTCTTTTGCTTTACCTTATGTACACTTATGATATATACAAGAGGCTTCGTTGGAGCCCTTTAGGGTTTCAATCTCCATATTACAACTAGGTCCTAGGTCGGGTCGTGACAAACTTGGTAATAGAGCACAAGGTTTTTCAAGTGTCCTAGGGTGTCCAACATGCCGCGTCAAGTAGAGTCTTATTCATTCGTATGAAGCATGCCACACTTATGAGTAGGAGGCTATAAGGCGTCTTAGGAAATTCTCACATCTTTCAGAATCCATGTCGTGCGATAGAGTGGTAGTCTAAGACCTTCCCTCCTAACAAATGTTCTTTGTGATTTTTCAGATAATGCCTCTGAGAAGACAAATCCCTCAAGCTAATGTTCCTATTTCCGATCAAGTAACTAATAATGAGTTTTGGAATGCTATCACTATGCTAGCTCATATAGTAGCCAACCAATGAATAATGGCTCCTCCAAATATGATCACACAGGCTTCAAAAGTTAGAGACTTCACAAGGATGAACCCTTCCGAGTTCTATAGTTCAAAAGGCGATGAGGATCCCCAAGACTTTGTTTATGAGGTATATAAGATTACGGATATTATGGGGATGTCTTCGGAAGAGAAGGCGGAGATGGTGGCCTACCAACTTTGGGGTGTCGCTTGAGTGTGGTTTGACCAATGGAAGGCCGAAAGGGTTGAAAGAGGCCTTATAGGTTGGGAGGATTTCAAAGTTTCTTTTCTTGACTGTTTCTTTCCCTTAGAGTTGAGGGAGGCAAAGGTGATGTAATTTATCAACTTGAAGCAAGAGAGTATAAGTGTGAGGGAGTATGCTCACAACTTCATGAAGTTGTCCAAGTATGCTCTGACTTTGGTGTTCGACCCTCATGCCCGAATGAGTAAGTTTATATCAAGGGTTTTAGATTTGGTTGTTAAAGAATGTACGATGGCCATGTTAATAAAGGAAATGGATATCTCTTGACTCATGACTCATACCGAGCAAATTGAAGAGAAAAGCTTAAGGAGGTTCCTAGGATGACTAAGAAGGCCCGGATTAAGAATGGATCATCTTTTGATAAAAGTTTAGTGCCTAAGTATCCTAAGGATAGGGTGCCTGACCATGGATATCAAGGTGACAATTATAGTCGTCAAGCTCTTCTCGCCTGCCAAAGGTGTAGAAGGTACCATCTGGGAGATTGTTTAGCCGATTTCAGTGTATATTTTTTTTATGGTGCAAAGGATCATAAGTTGAGGCATTTTCCATGGGTTGCTAAGAATGATAAGGATTGCCGTCGGCAATCTTAGACCTATTCCTCTGTGGGTTCCCAAACTTAGCGTGGTGCTTTATCCGATAAGTGTGAATTTCCTTTTTGAAATAGTAGTGATTAGCATGGATTGGTTGCATACATCTTCTGCTTCTATAGATGGTAGAACTTACTGAGTAAAGTTTCAATTCTAGAATGAGTTAATTTTATAATAGAAGGGTCATGATTCAGTATTTAAGGGTAGCTTCAGTTCTTGTATTAAGGCTCTAGTTTGGGGTCATGGTAGATAAACAGAGAGTGACCATTCCGTGTTTTGATAAACTGTGGCACACTTACCTAATTTAAGGTTATATACATGGAGGAAGAGCTAGATGGATCTTATTATGAACAATATATAGGTAAGAGTATATTAGTGTGACCTTTGGTAGGAATAAATACCAATAAGGATATAGAGATGCTAGGGTAGACACGAAAATTATTAAGTGATGTTGACTGTAAGGGAGCCATGAAGTGGTTAAAATGGTAGGCTTGAATGTGTGGTTGTAGAGATGTGAATGATTGTAGTAGTCTATTGATGACTTCTTTTTAAAGATTTTAAGTAAGTGTATTAGAGTTGTTATAGAACTAGTCTTGAAAGTAGTATTGATGGCATATGGATGAATGTACGATGCATTATTTGTTTCTTTATTAGGTTTCAAGGATTGTTGAATATGGGTAGTAAGGAGTAGTTCTCCTGGGATAAATTTTCCTATAGAGGTGTAGGATCCTAAGGTATATTGACAAAATGGCATATGAGTTAGACTTGCCATTTGAGTTGGCTTTGGTTCATTCGGTAGTTCATATGTCAATGTTGAGAAAGTTTGTGGGTGATCCAAATTCTATTGTGCCAATGAAAAATGTGTGTATTGAAGAGAATTTCACTTATGAGGAGGTCTCGACTGAGATTTTAGACCGGTAAGTCAAGAGGTTAAGAAATAAAGATGGTGCATTCGTCAAAATATTATGGAGGAAACAATAAGTAGAGAGTGCTACATGGGAAGCAGAATCGTACATGATAAAGTATTATCCGTATCTCTTTCTTTCCAATCAAGCCTAAAGGTACTAAGTTGTTCATGATCAAATTGATTAAACTCCTATGTTTCAGTTCCATACGTCATTCATATGAATGCATGATTTATGAAAATGATTTTTTTCTTTGACTATGTTTTATGTTAAGTATGAAGTTTACATATTCTATGCATTTTTCGAAGTTTTCTCATATTCATGTTGGGTTGCTAATCCTTTTTCCATGTCCTTACTATATTAGTTGGATCTCATTAGAGTACGAATATTTCCATGGGGGAGATATTGTAACATCCGTCAAAATACTCACAAGTGCTTTAATAATTCCTTGGGAATATGCCGCCTATGTAATGCATTATGCTTAATCATTTTGGCGAATCCGAGTTTGAATTATCGATCAGGAGGTCAAAACCTAAGGGAAAATAGTCTCGGTGGACTTTTAGGACCCGTGGATCGAAAGATAAATTTCTCAAGGAACTGCGCAAACCAGTAAGGTGAAGACAAGTCCAAATCGCGGACTTGCTCGCCTCCGCATCGTGGACCTGGCAGTGTATTTTGGCCGAATTTAGTTTATAAGTTTTAGAATTTTCCCTAATTGTTAGCTAATGAACCTAGACGATTTTAGAACCTAATTCAACTCTATAAATTGATCTAAACCTCTAATTCTATTCAATATTCTACAATTCACTTACTGAAATATTTCTCTTTACAAAAGACTCTCAAGGTCTCCATTAAAGATCTCAAGTAAATTAACTCAAGCTCTCCATCAAAACTCTCAAGTTTTTTCAAATTGTTTGGTGTTTTCACTTAAGGTATGTGGGTATTGATTCATGGATCCTTTCATCCATGTTGCCCAATCAATTTTTCAAGTTTTTTATCAAATTAAAGTATGGTATTTTATGGGTTTTATGTTCTCTATTCCTATTGCATGAATTATGATTTAAAGTATGATCATGAATTCATTTTGATATAAATTGAAGGTTATTGCATTAAATTGAAGAGTTTTTTCATGAATTCTCCTATTTTGATATCTAGGGTCCATGATGTAAAATATGAGTATTTTCAATTATACTTTCTAATGATATTATCTATATGAATTATGTATGGGCTGATAAAGTTTATGATCATGGATGTTTTCAAGTCAATTTCATGATTTTCAAGTCAATTGATTATGCATTCATGTCTTACCCTAATTTCAATTATAAGCTATGATCATGAATTTCCAAGTATGAGTTATGATTATGTATTTCAATTATGATCTTGGACTATAAGTATGTTTCAAATGATGATTTTCATGCAAATTATGGAAAGATGACTTAGGGCCCAATGTGGTGTCTTAAGGCCTAACAATATGAATTATGCAAATATGACTGTAATGATGAAAGGGCAATTCTTACATTACAAGTATGTTATGAAAATGAGCTACTCTATGATTTCAAACCTATGATCATGACTATGATATATGCAATTATGATTTTATGTTATGTATGTATTCTATTTGATTTGACTTAGCACCGAGTGGACTTGAGGTGGGGGCCCTACCAAAAGCCCCATTAGCAACCTCATCTCTCATAATCTATGTGCCACTGTAGGTTGACTTCATGTCCTAGATATTGAATCAATATATAGCGTATGTATGACCCGCCTAGCGGGATAGAGTCTACCTTGTTAAGTAGATTCCACTTTTCTTTATTGTATGGGGGAGAAACGGGATTCCATGTTATAGCTCGTATGGTCTTATTATCGGTTATGGTTCATATCCCACATATGTATGATCTCTTAAGTATGTTATGATTTTGAAGTTATGCTTTAAAATATTTCGGTCAATATGATTTTCTCATGACTATACTTGTCCCATCTTATCATGTATTTTACTTGACCTTTGCTTTCCATGATTTACGTTGCATGTCGAGCCTTCATACTTAGTACATTCCAATGTACTAATACATACTTTTTTCCTATATTATCTCATAATGTAGGGGTTGCGGTTGAAGATTATACTCATCAACGTGGTTAGTTAAGCTTCCCTATTCAGCGGTATTTGTGGTGAGTCCTCATTTATTGGGGACTAGTTATTGAGTTAGGTACTGTTTCCAAAGACTTTGTTTATCATATTGAGGGTGAGCTAGGGACATGTCTTAGCCCCCGCCCATATTCATGAGTAGAGGCTTATAGTTGGACAAATATTTTGAGTCTATATTGTCATGTGACATTCTTCATTTTCTATTCATGGTTTAGACTCTCTTATGATGTTTCTACTTTTTCTTTACCTTGTGTATGCTTATGATATGTACAAGAGGCTTGGTTGCAACCCTATGGGGTTTTGATCATCATATTACGACTAGACCCTAGGTCGGGTTGTGACAAACTTGGTAATAGAGCATAAGGTTTTTCATGTGTCCTAGGGTGTCCAACATGCCGCGTCAAGTAGAGTCTTATTCATTAGTGTGAAGCATGCCATATTTATGAATAGTAGGCTATGAGGCGTCTTAGGAAATTCTTACTTCTTTCATAATCTATGTCGTGCGATAGAGTGATACTCTAAGACCTTCCCTCTTAATGACTATTTTTTGTGATTTTTCAGAACATGCCTTTGAGAAGACAAATACATCAAGCTAATGGTCCTTTTCCCGATCAAGTAACTAATGAGGAGTTTTGGAACGCTATCACTATGCTATCTCATATAATGGACAACCAAGGAGTAATGGCTCCTCCAAATATGATTACACAGGCTTCAAAAGTTAGAGACTTAACAAAGATGAACCCTCCCAAGTTCCATGTTTTGAAAGGTGATGAGGATCCCCAAGACTTTGTTTATGAGGTATATAAGATTACAGATATTATGGGTATGTCTTCGAAAGAGAAGGCGGAGATAGTGGCCTACCAACTTAAGGGTATCGCTCGACTGTGGTTTGACCAATGGAAGGCTGAAAGGGTTGAAAGAGGACCTATAGGCTGGAAAGATTTCAAAGTTGTTTTTCTTGACCATTTATTTACCTTAGAGTTGAGGGAGTCGAAGGTGATGGAATTTATCAACTTGAAGCAAGGGAGTATGAGTGTGAGAGAGTATGCCCTCAACTTTATGAAGTTGTCCAAGTATGCTCTGACTTTGGTGTTCGACCCTCGTGCCCGAATGAGTAAGTTTATATCAGGGGTTTCATATTTGGTTGTTAAAGAATATAAGAAGGCCATGTTAATAAAGGAAATGGATATCTCTTGACTCATGACTCATGTCGAGCAAATTAAAGAGGAAAAGCTTAAATAGGTTCCTAGGATGACTAAGAAGGCCTAAATTAAGAATGGATCATCTTTTGATAACACTTTTGTGCCTAACTATCCCAAGGATAGGGTGCCTAACCATGGATATCAAGGTGACAATTATAGTCGTCAAACTCTCCTCGCCTGCCAAAGGTGTAGAAAGTACCATCCGGGAGATTGTTTAGCCGATTTCGGTGTATATTTTTTTTATGGTGCAAAGGATCATAAGTTGAGGCATTGTCCATGGGTTGCTAAGAATGATAAGGATTGCCGTCGATAATCTTAGATCTATTCCTCTGTGGGTTCCCAAACTTAGCGTGGCTTTATCCGATAAGTGTGAATTTCCTTTTTGAAATGGTAGTGATTAGCATGGATTAGTTGCATACATCTTCTGCTTCTATAGATGGTAGAACTTACTGAGTAAAGTTTCAATTCTAGAATGAGTTAATTTTATAATAGAAGGGTCATGATTCAGTATTTAAGGGTAGCTTCAGTTCTTGTATTAAGGCTCTAGTTTGGGGTCATGGTAGATAAACAGAGAGTGACCATTCCGTGTTTTGATAAACTGTGGCACACTTACCTAATTTAAGGTTATATACATGGAGGAAGAGCTAGATGGATCTTATTATGAACAATATATAGGTAAGAGTATATTAGTGTGACCTTTGGTAGGAATAAATACCAATAAGGATATAGAGATGCTAGGGTAGACACGAAAATTATTAAGTGATGTTGACTGTAAGGGAGCCATGAAGTGGTTAAAATGGTAGGCTTGAATGTGTGGTTGTAGAGATGTGAATGATTGTAGTAGTCTATTGATGACTTCTTTTTAAAGATTTTAAGTGAGTGTATTAGAGTTGTTATAGAACTAGTCTTGAAAGTAGTATTGATGGCATATGGATGAATGTACGATGCATTATTTGTTTCTTTATTAGGTTTCAAGGATTGTTGAATATGGGTAGTAAGGAGTAGTTCTCCTGGGATAAATTTTCCTATAGAGGTGTAGGATCCTAAGGTATATTGACAAAATGGCATATGAGTTAGACTTGCCATTTGAGTTGGCTTTGGTTCATTCGGTAGTTCATATGTCAATGTTGAAAAAGTTTGTGGGTGACCCAAATTCTATTGTGCCAATGAAAAATATGTGTATTGAAGAGAATTTCACTTATGAGGAGGTCTCGATTGAGATTTTAGACCGGCAAGTCAAGAGGTTAAGAAATAAAGATGTTGCATCTGTCAAAAATATTATGGAGGAATCAATAAGTAGAGAGTGCTACATGGGAAGTGGAATCGGATATGATAAAGCGTTATCCATATCTCTTTCTTTCCACTCAATCCTAAAGGTACTAAGTTATTCATAATCAAATTGATTAAACTCCTACATTTCAGTTCCATACGTCATTCATATGCATGCATGATTTATGAAAATGATTTTTCTCAAGCACTATGTTTTATGTTAAGTATGAAGTTTACATATTCTATGCATTTTTCGAAGTGTCCTCATATTCATGTTGGGTTGCCAGTCCTTTTTCCATGTCCTTCCTATATTAGTTGAATCTCATTCGAGGATGAATGTTTCCAAGGGGGAGATATTGTAACATCCTTCAAAATACTCACAAGTGATATAACAATGCCTTGGGAATAGGCCACCCATGTAATGTATTATCCCTAATCTTTTTGGCGAATCCGAGTTTGGAATATCGATCAGGGGGTCAAAACCTGTGGGAAAATAGTCTTAGTGGATTTTTAGGACCCGTGCATTGAAAGATAAATTTCTCAAGAAACTGCGCAAACCAGTAAGGTGCGCGACAAGTCCACGTCGCGGACTTGCTTGCCTCCGCGTCGCGGACCTGGCAGTCTGTTTTGGCCGAATTTAGTTTTTAAGTAAGGGCACTTTAGACTTTTCCCTAATTTTTAGCTAATGAACCTAGACGTTTTTAGGACCTAATTCAACTCTATAAATTTACCTAAACCTATAATTCTATTCATTCTTCTACAATTCACCTACTCAAATATTTCTCTTTACAAAAGACTCTCAAGGTCTCCATTGAAAATTTCAAGTAAATTAACTCAAGCTCTCCATCAAAACGCTCAAGTTCCTCCATATTGTTTGGTGTTTTCACTTAAGGTGTGTGGGTATTGATTCATAGATCCTTTCATCCATGAAGACCAATCAATATCTCAAGGCTTTCGATCAAATTTAAGTATGGTATTTTATGGGTTTTATGATATCTATTCCTGTTGCATGAATTATGATTTAACGTATGATCATGAGTCTATTTTTATATAAATTGATGGTTATTGCATTAAATTGAAGAGTTTTTCCTTGAATTCTCATATTTTGATCTCTAGGGTTCATTATGTAAAATATGAGTATTTTCAATTATAATTCCTAATGATATTATCTATATGAATTATGTATAGGCTGATATAAAGTTTATGATCATGGATTTTTTCAAGTCAATTTCATAATTTTCAAGTCAATTGATTATGCATTCATGTCTTACCCTAATTTCAAGTATAAGCTATGATCATGAATTTCCAAGTATGAATTATGATTATGTATTTCATTGATGATAATGGACTATAAGTGTGTTTCGAATGACAATTTTCATGCAAATTATGGAAATGTGACTTAGGGCCCAATGTGGTGTCTTAAGACCTAACAATACGAATTATGTAAATATGATTGTAATGATGAAACGACAATTCTCACATTACAAGTATGTTATGAAAATGAGCTACTCTATGATTTCAAACCTATGATCATGACTATGATATTTGAAATTATGATTTTATGTTATGTATGTATTCTATTTGATTGGACTTAGCACTGAGTGTACTTGAGGTGGGGGCCCTACTAAAAGCCCTAGTAACAACCTCATATCTCATAAACTACGTGCCACCGTAGGTTGCCTTCATGGCCTAGCTATTAGATCCATATATAGCATATGTATGACCCGTCTAGCGGGGTAGAGTCTACCTTAGCAAGTAGATTCCCCTTTTCTTCATTGTATGGGTAGACAATGGGATTCCATGTTATAGCTCGCATGATCTTATTATCGGTTATGATTCCTATCCCACATATGTATGATCTCTTAAGTATGTTATGATTTTGAAGTTATGCTTTTAAAATGTTTTGGTCAATATGATTTTCTCATGACTTTACTTATCCCATCTTATCATGTGTTTTACTTGACCTTTACATTCTATGATTTATGTTGCGTGTCACCCCTTCATACTTAGTACATTCCATTGTACTAATGCATACTTTTTTCCTATATTGTCTCATAATGTAGGGTTTGAGGTTGAAGATCATACTCATCTAAGTGGTTAGTTAAGCTTTTCTATTCAACGGCATTTGTGGTGAGTCCTCATTTATCGGGGACTAGTTGTTGAGTTAGTTACTGTTTCTAAAGACTTTGTTATGTTTCATATTGAGGGTGAATTAGGGACATGTCTTAGCCTTCGCCCATATTCATGAGTAGAGGCATATAGTTGGACAAATGTTTTGAGTCTATGTTGTCATGTGATATTCTTTATTTTCTATTTATGGTTTAGACTCTCTTATTTTGTTTCTGCTTTTGCTTTACCTTATGTATGCTTATGATATGTACAAGAGGCTTGGTTGGAGCCCTTCGGGGTTTCAATCGCCGTGTTATGACTAGGCCTTTGGTCGAATCGTGATAAGTACTGCCTCGACAAGGTATTATCCCCTGTCTCAATGTAGAAGTAATCAGCCTACCCTAATATAGGAGTCATCGGATTCCATGTAATAGATCTCATGATTGTAAATGTCGGTTATGGTTACTTTCCCATAAAATAAATATTTTAATGTTTCACATGATGATTTATCATGTATGCATTCACTTATGCATATTGCTTATACATGTCTCTCTTATGTTCGTCATTTCATAGCATACTCACATACTTAGTACTTTTAAAGTACTAACACATACTTTTTGCCTACATGATATCACCATGTAGGGACTGACGTCGCTCCTCATTTTCCTCTCTGTGGCTAATTTGATCATTGAAGGTTACCACTTTGGTGAGTTTCCATATTTCAGGAACGACACTCCTATCTTATCTAGATTATGTTATGTTTAGACCTTTAAATTAAGTGTTTGGTATTTTTGACTAAATCTTGAGGGTGAGCTAGGAACATGTCTTAGTCCCCGCCAAGTCTTAATGTAGAAGGTGTTGTTGGACATGGTAAGGGATGTTATGTTGTCTTTAACTAGTATTAATGTGAAACCCCCTAGTCCCTATATCCCTTATGTTTCTGCTTGTATTTTTTTATCATTACCAATGAAATGCTTAACGAATGATAAGACACTTGGGTGAGGTACCTTTGGGTGTATCATTCACCGTGTCATGTCTAAGACCTAGGCTTGGGTCGTGACAGTTCAGTTCGGTAGCCATTGTAGCTACCCAAGAGAATCCTAGTAGAAACGTTTAGTCCTTAACTATGTTGCCTGCATAGGTTTAATGATGCAAATATGACGAAGCTAGTGGATCCACATATAATACAAAGTTAAAGAGAAAGTACCATCAAGAAGTCTACCTTGGCAAGGTGGCCTTCCCCTTTCGATGTGATGTTCATCGGATTATATGTAATAGCTCGCATGGTCTTATATGTCGGTTAAAGGTCCTATCCCATATCATGTTATATGAAATGTTATGAAGTTCTTATGATGATAATGTTTTGATGTATTGACCAATAGTTATTATGTTTTCAAAGGTTTTTTTCATGATTTTACTCATGTTTTAAGATATTTCTATTACATCCCATTTTTTATACATGAAACAACGATGTAACTCAGTATATGAAAACTCAACTCAGAATGTAACTCAGCACATTAAAGCATGCAATATAATAAAAGACTGTTTTAAAATATATAAAATAATGATGTAACTCAGTATATGAAAATATAATACTTTACTTCATGGGGAGTTTCTCTAACAGACAATCACCATTTATAACATAGTAATGATACAACAAAGCGATGTTGTTGTCATATTCGTCCAATTCTTTGCTAGGGTAAGGGGTGTCACAACATCTCTAGATCTATATAAAAGTCCTCTTTTGGGATTATGAGGAGTCTCCCGAATGAACGACACGATTCCATCCTACGTTGGCTATGTAGTTTATGGAGATTGAGTTATTTAAACTCTTGCCCAAGTCGGTGCTCAATACTACTCCAAAATATTATTATGCTTATATATATATCAAGTGAGTGGAATACTCAAAATACATCTCATCTAGTCTCATTGCACTTTTTGTATCAATTTACATCATCCTTTCTTATCATTATCTCTTCTCTTTAATATAGGTACATCACATCTCAATCATACATTTGAAAACATGCATCAACATCTCGAAATATGACATTCAAAATGTACAAAAACTCATGTTAGAAAATAGACATCAATGAACTCCTTCAAACTCGACATCATGCTCATTTAAAAATTACAATAGTCCTTTTAATCATCAATAATGCATAAGATATTTAATGCAAACTTCAACTAGGGTTCAAGTGAATGTAAACATGAATCCATAACCTCAAACATCAACTCATCAAGTATAATATAATATACGTACTGGGACTCAAGAAAAAAGTAAATAAATACATCAAGAATTCACTTTTATGGAAATGGAAACTCGAACTCCTAGCTCAATTTGATCTTTTGAAAATGTAAGGGCACGAGGATGAACTTAGTCCAACATTCTGATAGCCTTGCATACCTAGAACGATGAGTATCTATTCAAAAATTGAAGACCTCGTTTGAAAACCTTGAACCCTAGCTCTTCTTATTCTCTCCAATTCTTGCTCTCAAAAGTTCTAAGAGTTAATGAGAGGGAAAACCCTTTTTAGGTATTGATAAGGGACTTAATTTTAGTTCCAAAATGGGTTGGGTTAAATTTGGAAAGGATGGGAAAAGACCAAACTAACCCTCTTTAAAATTGACTCTGGTCCATCTATGGGCTCTTCTACGGATTGTAGTACTTCCTACAAACCATAAGAGGCCGGTCATAGACTCATTCGTCTAGAATTGGACCTCATTAGAATTTGCATAAGGGGTCTACGATCACCCTTCTATGGCTCGTAGGCCTATGAACGGGTTGTGGAAAACCCACTTGTAAGAACCTAGGCACTTACCTGGTGTTTGAAGATGGACCTACGTGCACCAACTTACGGGTAGTATGACTGTCTATGGACTGTCTTATTAAATCGTAGGTAGGGTCCTGCAACCCATGAGATGTTAAATCTTTGAGCCTCACCCACAAGGCTCTCCTATAGTTTGTAGGAGCTTCTACGGGCCATAAAAGACGCTCATAGGGAAGGTTGAAGAAACTCAAAATTTTCTAAGTGTAAAGATGACCGAAGGATTGCCACCTATGAACCGTAGGTGCTTCCCGTAGGCACTACGTAGTCTACTTCACTTATCTTTTCTCAGGTTTTCTCTTGGTTATTAGAATTGTTCTACGCTAGAATGGTACGGGTGTTACAACAATCAATAAGCATAACAAACATGAAGTCAATCCATACTAAGAATAACATCAAAGTCAATCATATCTAACTCTATAAGATCAACTGATGTGATTTTCTAAAAAATAGAGACTGGGCAATTACTTAAAACCTTCTTGGCTAAAACTGAATCACCGGCAAGAGTAGAGACTGACAAAGGTTCTAACAAGATTTTGCGGTTGACATCAAACTTCATAGAAAGATAAGAAATCATGAAAGAAATATTTTCTCTAGGATCTAATAAAGCATAAGCATCAAATTGAAAGAATCGTAACATACTAGTAACCACATCATGGCAATCCTCCTGATCTTGTCAAGTCTTTAGAGCAGAAAATATGTTCTGACGCTGACCACCATCAGAACCAGAGGTAGAACCCTGTTAAGCTAAACCTAAAGAAGTATAATGAGTCTGGTGACAACCATATCTACCCTTGATAGCAATCGAAGGGCAATCCCTCACCTTGTGGGCCTATCTTACCATAACCAAAACATGAATCAGAACTGGATAAGGAATCTTCCCAATGGTTCTTTCCATACTTCCTACATGCAGGGATAGTCTGACCACTCAGGGCACTCCTTTGACGCTTAGGGTTAAACATCTATCATTGTTGGACTTCTAAACTAGAGCATTAGATGAATACAGGCTGGAGTACTTATGTTGAAATTGAGAATGACCACTATTACCAAACCTCAAATGTTAAAAGTCACCACTATCGGTCCTTGCCCTCTTGTCTTCGTAGCCCTCTCCTTAAGTTTATATTTCTTAATTTGTTCGGCATGAGTCATCAACCTAGAGATATCCATCTCTTTGATCAATATTTTTATTCTAAACTCTTTGATGACCATATATAAAACATCAAAAACAAACTTGCTCATATGAGCTCTAGATTCTGGTACCATTCTCGGAGGATACTGGACAATTAGGTGAACTTCAAAGCATATTCCCTCACACCCATGTTTACATGATTCAAATTTATAAACTTTTGCACCTTAGACTCCCTCATCTCAAGGGGAAAAACATTCTAGAAAACCACCCTTGAACTTATCATAATCCAAAGGACCCATATCGATAGCCCTCTCTTCCTTCCATTGGTTGAACTAAACTTGATAAACTCCCTTCAATTGATAAACGACCAAATCCTCCTTTCTACCAGAGTCACATCCATGATGTCCACAGACTTTTGGATTCCCTCTAAAAACTCTTATGGTTTTTCATCCACGTTTGAACCATGGAATTTTAGAGGATTCATTCGAATGAAGTCTCAAACCCTAGTCGTTGGCATACCTATATTTGGATTCACAAGAGCTACAACCTCTCAGTTAGCCTGTGTCATTATGTCTTGAGCAAACACTTGAAAATCATCCTTAAATTTGGTATGAGTGACTTGCTCGGCCAAAGGATGAACTAGAGAATAAGGTGCTTGTTGCTCCTCATCTTGATTCACGTTCCTTCTCAATGGAGCTTTTCTTGGAAGTATGATTTTGAAAGGCATAGAACATGAGTTAGATGAAAATCTTATAGAGTTCAACTCTATCGCACGACTTAAGAGTGATGAAAAAAGTAAAGTTTCTTAAATATCCCACAACCTCCTATTCATAAATGCGGCACACTTCACACGATGAACAAGGCTCTACTTATCATGACTTGTCAGACACCCTAGGATACTTGAACATGATGCTCTGATACCAAGTTTGTCACGATCTAAACTAGACCCTAGACATGACAAGATGAATAGGATCCTAAAAGACCCTAAACAATCATCTTAGCATAAGCATGAAACTAATTCAATCAAGATAAACAAATGAATCAAAAAGAGGAAGATAAGACTCAATATAAGGGAAATCTGAGTACAAAGGTAGATAAAGTGGAAATCATACTAGTTGACATAGCCTCGACTATGATAAGTGTGGGATTGGACAAGCCCTAGATCAAGAAGTAAACTAAAACTAAATGAAGTTTGAAAGGAAAGACATAAGAAACTCATAAAGTCTCCATGCCCCATGAGGACGCACCAAAGTAGCGTATGCCAGTAAGATCCAAAACTAAACGCCGACATGAGTAGGAGCATTGTGACCTATATTATAAAAATAATATAGGCAAAATAAGCATGCAGTTAGTACTATGGAATATACTTAGTATAGAGAATATGAAATAGATGACATAAAACATGATAATGCAATGGCCAAGCTAAACATAACATAATCCTTTAAAAACAACATTAAAAATAGAAAACATGATAAATGCAATATCTATAAGAATATTATAATCAAATCATAACATAGTGAGAGATACCGTTAACCGACATAAATTATGGGAGCTATAACATGAAGTCCAGTGTCTTTCCCACATAGAAAAGAGGTTCTTCTACTTGCTAGGTAAGAACCATAATCGTGAGCTATATATGGATCCTCTATCTAGGTCCAATTAAGACAAAGTCCTACAAGGCCACATAGTTTTGGGATCTAGGTAATCTCCACTAGTTCAAGTTGGTGATAGGTAGTACTCTCAATAAGAATAGTCATAATTATAGAATAATTTGAAAATGGTAAGAATCTAGTAATACAAAATTCATCATACGTACTTGAAAATCATAAGAATAACTCCTTCAACAAATCCTTATTTAATAACATATTTATAAAAAAACTTATCTAAGCATCTAAATCATGATAAGCTTGTTCATAGAAAATCATGATAATCCTTCATAATGAGAATATTTCAATTTGAAGCAACCTTGTTTTCATAAATTCATATTGATACTTTATTTAAAACCATCCTTAAAATCATAGTTCTTCAATTCATGATGCATGCATAATTATCAAACGTAGTTCATATTAACAAAATAGTCATAATGTATAGATTATGAGAAATTCATCAGAGCATTAATTAAGGTCAATTCATGCATAATAAGATCAATAGAAGTGAAATAAATCATAACTGAGTGGAGATTATTTAGAACTCAATAGATGAAAAGAGATCCATGGATAAAATTATCACATAAGTCAATGGAATCCTAGCTTGAAATTGAAAGATGGACTTTAAACCTTGAACCCTAGCTTGGTTGAAGAAGCTGACCTTGAGAGAGAATTTTTCTTATGTGCCTTAAGGGTTCTGAGTGATTGAGAGGTAATGGGAAGATTTTGAAGGGTAAGGGTAGTTACAGGTCTTGGGAATAGGTCCAAAATGACATAGCTTATATATTAAAAGAATAAGCATTGACTGAAATAACCCTAGAGAATTAACGGGTAGAGTCTACGAGTGCTTCTACGGATCGTAGAAGCTTATACGGCCTGTAGAGAGTCATTCGTAGAAATCATATGATGTTTCTGAATTTCTGATCCATGGTCTATAGGACTTTTCTATGGCCCGTAGACATTTATACAACCCATACAAATCCTTCGTAGACTCAAGTACTGAAAGTGCAAGTCTCAGGGGTTCTTTTCTACGACCAACTTCTATGGTCCATACTACGATCTACAGACCGTATAACCCTCTCTTACTGCACAACTCTGAAACTAAACTTCTCTAAATCTCCTCCTACGGGCACTCCTGTAGACCGTAGAACCTTATACAATCTATAGGTAGGCTTGTACAAATATTTTAAAACTCTGACATTTTCCAACTTTCAAGACCCATCTATTATAGCCTTCTATAGACTGTATGTGTTTATAAGGTCCGTAGATGGGCTTGTATAAAATATCAATGGCCAAATATTTTACCAAGTCTCAACTCCCTTTCCACACTTAGTTTCTACTATAGATACAACTTTCTACGGTCTGAATGGATCATGGAACCAGTGCACCAACAACTTTTCTGTATTTTCTTTTCCCAACATAACTTTCCGACTTCTGAGGTGTTACAACTATATGGGTCATCAAATCCTCAATGATATCTATACAAAAGCTGAAAGTAGCTATGTACCAAGATAAAACACCAAACAACCATCAAACTTCAGCCAACCTACAAATAAGGACAACACGTACAATACTGTGTCTATACAACTGAACACACTAGTCTGAAAGCCTTTAAGAGTACCAAGGCTTAGTTGGGATAGGGCCCCTCCTACCCATAACTATTTATAACAAAAGCTAACAAACCTTAGAAATCTAGCAGCTTCGAAAGAAAGGGGCTAACCTACCTACTAGAAATCAATAGTGCTGCTAAATAGGTCTATTAGGTCATCTTTCAAGACCTGTCGGCATGATGTAGCACTCCCAGGAAATAGGGCATCAGTACGATATAATGTACCGAGTATGAAAGGAAGTAGACTAACTGAGCAGGTATCATAATACACTAAAAGTGATTAGGTATGAAAATTAAGAATAAGATAAGCGTACTGACTTATTTCTGAATCTAAGAATATCAAAAATAATCAAACAACAACCTATCTAAGCCCCTATAAGTTTGGAAGGTACAAATAACAAACAAGACTACCTACGTAGGCCCCCAAAAGCTCAAAAGGTGCCAATTAGGTCTATATACCCCTATCGGTAGTTCCCTAGCCCAGTAGGCATTCACATATACTCTTAGGAAATAACATAGCCTCGCAGGCAAAGATCACATATCCCTCTTAGGCAACAACATATCCCTACAGGCATAACTCTCTCAGGAAACAACATAGCTTCACAGGCAAAGATCACATAGTCCTCCCTCTTAGGCAATAATATATTCCCCCAAACAAAGATCATATAGCCCTCTTAGGCAAAAACATAACCCCAAAGTCAAAGATCACATAGACCTCTTAGGAAACACCATAGCCCATAGGCAATGATCACATTCCTGTAGCTAACCATAATAGCCTCATCGGTATTAACAAATAATACAATAGGCTAAAGGCGAGCAACTTAGCTATAAGCAAACTAAGCGAATAATGTCTAAGTCATGCCCAACATAGGAGCATTACTAAAAGAATAAACCCCACAAGGAATGAATATAACCACTAGATAAGCCAACTACCAAAAATATGGCTATGAGCACATCAATGATAACAACCCTATTATTGCTCTTAATCTTTAAGAAAGCATGCCAAATGAAGGGTATTGCCTTAAGATAATTTTTTGATGAATTCGAGCGCCTATCAACTTCTACTCAAACCCCCTTTTCCCCTAAACTGCAACAAGGAAGGACCACAATCAACACATAATAATAGAATGTCGTGATAATCTGACAAAATATTTGAACTTTCATCATAATTACTATTTACAGCTTATTAAAACTAGAATCAATGAAAAGAGGGTTTTACCTTGATTTTAAGCTTGTAATACAGCTCAAAACCTTAAAGTATAGCCAAACCTCTACTGCCCCAACATAAATGGAGTTATATTACAAAATTAATAGAAAAAATTATACCATGATGATGAGCTCAATGAGAACAAAAACTTCCTTCAAGGACTTAGGTTGAGAAAATTAGTAATTTTGTTGATTTAAGACATTAAGTTTCTGGGTTTTCTAGTTCAAGAGCTATTTTCATAGAAAAAAGTAAAGAAGATCTCTCTATTCTTGGGATTAATTCACGTGTCTGGGCCTAATTCACGTGTTTGCTTACATCATCTCGCCAAAATGAGAATATGTCTCTATTTTGAGGGTCGAAAATTCATAGAAATTTTTAAAAAGAAGCTTTTGATAACTTCCAACTTTTATTTTTCAACTTGTTTTACATCGAAACTTGAGATATGACCCTTGAACAATTAAAATATGTCATACCACATCCTTCTTAACTTATTAATCAATCTTAGTCTTTCCAAGAAGGTACAGATTAATTTAGACATTCCAAAAGGATGGGTTGTTACAATTACTGTCACGACCCAACTCCGTAGGCCATGACTGGTGCCCGACTTGGGCACCCATACATACCCTTAGCCCCATTGAGTATGTTAGCAGAATAAAAAAATGCTAAAATCAAAAGAGATCGCTAGAGAGTGCATGAAAATAGATATAGCACACGAAGGCCGTTAAGGCCATCACAGAACACAAAGCCCAAAACACATATACAGAACCCACAACATAAGTCTACAGACCTCTACAGAATAATAGCATAATCATATGATGGGAGAGGTCCCCGTCGTACCCTTAACCATCACGTATAAATATACAATAGAAAAATTAGTACCAAAATAGGGCTCCGGACAAAAGAGCATTGCCAACCAACAAGTGGATTTCCTAAGCGAGCGAATTAGCAAACCGAGCGTCTGCACCTACAGGCATGTAATGTATCCCCCGAAGAAAGGAGGTCAGTACGGAAAATATACCGAATATGTAAAGTAAAAACTATAATAAATAAAGTCATCACCAGAACAGAACGTGCAAAACAAAGGCAAAATATCCAGAAATATCAAAATGCTTTTTACAACCCTAGATAGTGCAAGCAGAAAAACATATGCCATATTCGGCCCCATTATGAGACTCGGTGAACAAAACGTGGTCGCCATCCATCACTGGCACCACAGCACAACATACATCCAGAGTAGGAAATATCTCCATAATAAATTATATCATATCAGATGACCATATCATATCATATCATTATCATACGTGAACATAGCACAACATAACTCCACACACCAATGTACAAGGGTACCTGCCCCCTTACGTCGGGGCACGACAAATAATGCAGAAAGGTACGTACGATAATAAACCTGGCCCGAGCTCAGTGAAAGTAGAATTGAGGCATCCACGAGTGGATTAGTGAGAAATTAAATGCAATTTAAATCATATTTGAGACTCGATGGGGTACTTAAAATGAGCTATTATTCAAAAATCAAGATAAGAGTCATATCAAGTACCTTTTAAAAGTTACTATGGGTTATATCAAAATAGAACTTTTGGAATCATATACACATATCGAGGCATAACAAAATATCTTTTGGAATTCAAGAAATTGGCCATCCTAGCGGCTCTACGAATAGGAACTTCCTTGGAATCATATAAAAGTCATATACTTGTTTCATACAAACCATGCCAAAAAGAAAGATTAGCTTTATATACTTATGTCAAAATATTCCAAGAGAAAGAATAAGCTTATGTACTTCATCTATTTTTTTCATAAAAATCATGACCAAAAAGAAAGAATGATTAGCTTTACCTACTTATGCCCAAAACATGCCAAAAGAAAGTATTAGCTTTACATACCTCTTACGGATTAGTATTAACACATTCGCCTCATCGTCTATTGAACCTATTTAATATGAAAGTAATACTATGGTTAATGACCTATCACTTTCCAATTCCAACTCTACAACCAAGTCTCTATAGAGGTCATTTCCTTATCCATTTCCCTCGACTAGTTCGATACTAGTTTCTAAGTTACCGAAAATCGGACAGCATCTCCCCTATAACTTCAACATCCCCGAGATTTCAACTCAGCCACCATGTCAACAAACATACCAACAACAACAACCAGCAGCATATATACAAGTAAATTACTTCAACCTTACACAATACAAGCTCCAAACAACTAGCTCCAAACTACAACACAAAAATAGAGTTTTTAATCTTTGTTTTTCAAAATCTTTAACCATACCAAACGTAGGGTATTGTGTCTTCAATAGAAGAAACCACACCCTTGTTAAAACAATTTTAGGCCCTGCAACACGCAACCCAACTATCTTCACCTGCAGTACCACAACGACAACCCACTACTCGACTTCGATTTAACGCTAGCGACATCAATTTAGTTTGTTTCTAACGTCAAGCATCCTTATGCAATTATTTCACTTACATACTCATTTAAGATATGTAATATACCCCATAAGAACATCATAAACTTCAATTTGAAAGGGAAAGCCTTACCTTGTCTGAAACTCTCCAAAACTTACCTCGGAAGTTCCTTTAGCGCGCTTAAAACTTTGTGGCTGTTTGATAACATTTTGGGCTGCTTCAAATCATAAATTTTCATTACTAACACCTTCATAACATCGTGGTTCACCCTAGGTAATTAATTTTCAGAATGAAATTGAAGACTTACCTTTTTTTCTCCTCCAAAACCGAAGCTCTCTCTTCTCTCTAGCTCAAGTTTCTCTTCTCTTTTCTTCTAGACTTTTCTTAAATTTTTTCGGATAAAAAGAAACTTAAAGGATAAGGATGACTTAAAAGTCTTCAAACACATCTATATATAGGCCACCTTAAGGGGTGACACGTGTCAACCCCTAAGTGGTGACACATGTCAGGCATTTATATGGCCAATACATCACCCCCTCCACTTTGGGGCTGCCACGTGGCATGTGGGGGCCCACCCTTTTGCTGCAGCTGATGCCACATGTCACTCCCTCATGCTTCCATGTGGAAATCTCTCATGGGCTGCCACATGTCGCTTTCTTTTCCTCCTCATGGGTTCGTAATCTCGTCTTGCTTTACGAACCTATGTAATCCTTACTACGTAATCTTCGTATGTACTCAAGTAGCTTAAGTATGTAATATTTTTAAATTGGTATCTTATGTATGTAACACATCCAAAGTAATATCTTACACAAGTAAGTCGGGTCGTATGACTCACTACTTGGCCTCTAATTCCTTCCGGATTCCTATAAATTTATTTCCAATCTTCCCTGCCATGGGTATCACATTCTCCTTTCCTTATAGTTGTTTGATAGCGTTATAGTCTATCCAGCTCACATGGTAACTTCTAAGAGGCTTTCAAGAACTTAGGAATCTTTCAAGAAACTTAAGAAGCTTTTAGAAGCTTTAAGAAACTTTAGGAAACCTTAAGAAACTTAAGAAGCTTAAGAGGTTCAAGAAACTTAAGAATCTTAAGAAGCTTGAGAACCTTCCAAGAAACTCAAAAACCTCTCAAGATACAAAAGTCTTTCAAGGTACAAAAGTACGGGGTGTAACATCCTTCCCCCCTTTGGAACATTCATCCTCGAATGTAAACTAAAATCTTGCTCCGGATCTTACACCGACTATATGGAGAGTTTCTCTGTCCCATTGCCATAACATATACTTTCATAGAGCAATTAATATCAGAGTTCCAAGGTTAGAATTACTTGTAGACATAGGGAATAGGTATGTATACTTGTGTTTCCTTTCCTCTTTCACTTCTCAAGAGGTCACCCATACTAGTACTACTCTCGCCCAAGCACGCTTAACTTCAGAGTTCTGATGGGATCTGGTGCGTTTGTGCTGGTATGATCACATCCATCACTTAATGGTCTCAAATACTGCGGCTTCTATCTGTTTATTGCTGGCCTTGAGATCCATCCATCCCTTATGGGATTTTGTTTGAAGTTTAACTATTCCCATTTAAATATGATAGCATCAGTTGATTTTTTCTTACGCTTATATTTCTATTGTCTACTTCTCCCCTTTTAGGGTGTACCCATGTCATTCCCTATTTATTTTCAACTATTCACACGCAAATGATTCTGTTCCAACCCTTTAACATACTGCACCATGTCTACACCTTCTGTTAGATCATCTATACTTTAGGTTGCCCCTCTAAGAAACCTTAATACAATCATGGGGTGCTTAGAATTCTCGATAAATAGTACACACTCTAGTCCAAGTGCTGGTACTTGAGTCATATAACTAATGTAGTAGTTTAGCCGAAGCCACATTTCATTCATTCCAATCAGTAAGTTACTAGTGCTTATAATCATGTCCGATTCTCTATTCGGGGCACTTATACTCTGATGATACGTGTTTCACATTTTGTTATCACCTCTTTTTTTCCCAAGGGATACCACCTGTTCCTTTAATAATTTCACAATGCCTTAGTTGTTTTGCAATTTTCCATTCCCTATCCTCGAGGGATCCCACTATTTCCAAAGTGGAGGTACATATACACAATACCCCTTTCTGCTTCATGAGCTTTCATCCTTATCGTGTACCCGATGCTAGCTCCTAATCTTACTCACAATCATATTCTTTAGTTACTTCTTTACTAGGTTCTATGTACTTCTATGATGATCCTCACTATATTCACACTATATTATACTCATGGTCAATTCTGGAGGGTACTATTTCTTAACTTTTATTCACGATCCTTACTCTGGGCTAATTCCACCTGGTGGAGAAAGCGTACTTAACCCCTTATCCTTCCTCGTCACTCTCATCCTTAATACCTCGCAGGCTGTCTTAAGACATTCATATCCATCACCATTCTTCTCACCATATCAGTATTGACCTTCTACTTGCCACTCATATCGCAATTAACTTATTTCCCAAAGTCAGTTGTAATCCTAATTTAGTCGGATCTTATTGTTACTATGGATACGATCTCTCAAGATATATTACAACCTTATATCTCATTCTTTTTCTATTTCCAAAAAATAATTCAGCAGAGTTTCCTCTATATTCCTTACTATCCCAAACCTGCACTCAGGAAATACCAATAATGCCTCACAGGGACAATACATATATATTCATATCACAGCCTTATAGGGCGTCCAATAACAACAACAGTATAAAATGATGGACTTACCTCGTATGTCCAACTCAAACTGCACCCGTTACACTTTTTTGTCTACTTTTCCTTTCAATTTTCAACTTTACATTTCAATCATATTTCAATCTTCTTACCTTACCCAGCATGCCTCTTCCGCACCATTATTTATCTGTATACTGTGTAGCTTCCAATATCATATGTCACTTTCCTATGGCTGGTCTCTATCGCATGATCTAAGACAAGAAAGAAAGGTAACATCCTAACTGTCCTGTAGCCTCCTGTTTATAGAAGTGGTGCACCACACACCGATAAACCAGACTCTACTAGACACAGTCTGTAGATATTCTGAGGACCAAACTGCTCTGATACCACTTTTTTCATGACCCAACTCCATAGGCCGTGATTGGTGCCCGACTTGGGCACCTATACGTACCCTTAGCCCCACTGAGTATGTTAGCAGAATAAACAAATATAGATATCAAAAGAGATCGCTAGAGAGTGCACGAAAATATATGTAGCACACGAAGGCCATTTAGACCATCACGGAACACAAAGCCCAAAACACATATACATAACCCACAATACAGGTCTACAAACCTCTACAAACCTCTACAAAATGATAGCATAATCATATAATGGGACAGGGCCCCTTCGTACCCTTAACCATCACGTATAAATATACAATAGAAAAGTTAGTACAAAAATAGGACTCTAGACTAAAGAGCAATGCCAACCAACAGGGTGGATTTCCTAAGCGAGCGGATCAGCAAACCGAGTGTCTGCACCTGTAGGCATGTAACGAAGCCCCAGAAGAAAGAGGGTCAGTACGGAAAATGTACTGAATATGTAAAGCAACGACTGTAATAAATAAAGTTATCACCAGAACAGAATGTGCAAAACACAGGCAAAATATCCAGAAATATCAAAATGCTTTTTACAACCCTAGATAATGCAAGAGGAAAAACATATGCCATATCCGGCCCCATTATAGGACTCAGTGAACAAAACGTGGTCTCCACCCCATCACTAACACCACATCACAACATACATCCAGAGTAGGGAATATCTCTGTAACAAATCATATTATATCAAATGGCCATATCATATCATATCATCAGCATATATGTACATGGCACATCATAACTCCATAAACCCATGTACAGGGCATACCGGCCCCCTCATGTCGGGGCACGGTGAACAATGCAGAGAGGTACGCATGATAACAAACCTAGCCCGAGCTTAGTGAAAGAAGAATTGAGGCATCCACGAATGGAGTATTGAGAAACTAGATGCAATTTAAATCATATTTGAGACTCGATGGGGTACTTAAAATGAGCTATTATTCAAAAATCAAGACAAGAGTCATATCAAGTACCTTTTAAAAGTTACTATGGGTTATATCAAAATAGAACTTTTGGAATCATATACACATATCGAGGCATAACAAAATATCTTTTGGAAGTCAAGAAATTGGTCATCCTAGCGGCTCTACGAATAGGAACTTCCTTAGAATCATATAAAAGTTATATACTTGTTTCATACAAACCATGCCAAAAAGGAAGATTAGCTTTATATACTTACGTCAAAACATGCCAAGAGAAAGAATAAGCTTATGTACTTCATCTATTTGTTTCATAAAGATCATGCCCAAAAAAAAAGAAAGATTAGCTTTACTTACTTGTGCCCAAAACATGCCAAAAGAAAGTATTAGCTTTACACACCTCTTACGGATTACTCTTAACACGTTCGCCTCGTCGTCTCTTGAACCTATATAAAATAACAGTAATACTATGGTTAATTACCTTTCACTTTCCAATTCCAACTCTACAACCAAGTCTCCATAGAGGTCATTTCCTTATCCATTTCCCTCGACTAGTTCGATACTAGTTTCTAAGTTACCGAAAATCGGACAGCATCTCCCCTATAACTTCAACATCCCCGAGATTTCAACTCGGCCACCATGTCAACAAACATACCAACAACAACAACCAACATCATATATACAAGTAAATCACTTCAACCTTACACAATACAAGCTCCAAACAACTAGCTCCAAACTACGACACAAAAATAGAGTTTTTAATCTTTGTTTCGCAAAATCTTTAACCATACCAAACGTAGGGTCGTGTGTCTTCAATAGAAGAATCCACACCCTTGTTAAAACAATTTTAGGCCCTGCAACACGCAACCCAACAAGCTTCACCCGCAGCACCACAACGACAATCCACTACTCGACTTTGATTTAATGCTAGCGATATCAATTTAGTTTATTTCTAATGTCAAGTATCCTTATACAATTCTTCCACTTACAGCCCATTTAAGACATTTAATATATCCCATAACAACATCATATACTTCAATTTGAAAGGAAAAGCCTTACTTTGTCCGAAACTCGCCAAAACTTTCCTCGGAAGTTCCTTTAGTGCGCCTAAAACTTTGTGGCTGTTTGATAATGTTTTGGACTGCTCCAAACCATAAATTTTCATTACTAACACCTTCATAAAATCTTGGTTAACCCTAGGTAATTAATTCGAAGAACCAAATCGGAGACTTACCTTTTTTTCTCCTCCAAAACCGAAGCTCTCTCTTCTCTCTAGCTCAAGTTTCTCTTCTCTTTTCTTCTAGACTTTTCTTGAATTTTTTTGGATAAAAAGAAACTTAAAGGATAAGAATGACTTAAAAGTCTTCAAACACATCTATATATAGGGCATCTTAAGGGGTTACACATATCAACTCCTAAGTGATAACACATGTCAAGCCCTTATAGGGCCAATGCATCACCCCTCCACTTAGGGGATGACATATGGATTGTGGGGTCCACCCCCTTGCTGCAACTTCTGCCATATGGAACTCCCTCATACTGCCATATGGCACTCTCTCATGGGCTGCCACGTGTTGCTTTATTTTCCTCCTCGTGGAGTTGTAATCTCGTTTTGCTTTACGAACCTATGTTATCCTTACTACGTAACCTTGGTATGTACTCAAGTAGCTTAAGTATGTAATATTTTCAAATTGGTATCTTACGTATGTAACACATCCAAAGTAATAGTTTACACAAGTAAGTCGGGTCGTATGACTCACTACTTGGCCTCCAATTCCTTCCGGATTCCTATAAATTTATTTCTACTCTTCCCTGCCATGGGGTATCACATTCTCCTTTTCTTAGAGTTGTTTGATAGCGTTATAGTCTATCCGGCTCACATGGTAACTTCTAAGAAGCTTTCAAGAACTTAGGAATCTTTCAAGAAACTTAAGAAGCTTTTAGAAGCTTTAAGAAACTTTAGGAAACCTTAAGAAACTTAAGAAGCTTAAATAAAAACTTAAGAAGCTTAAGAGGTTCAAGAAACTTAAGAATCTTAAGAAGCTTGCGAACCTTCCAAGAAACTCAAAAACCTCTCAAGATACAAAAATCTTTCAAGGTACAAAAGTATGGGGTGTAACAATTACTAATGCCATGGATTTCCGTGTGTTAATAATGCACTCTTCAATACATAATAGAGTGTATAACTAATACATAGGTTAAAAATGTATCAAATAAGGTACTACTAATATATAAAGCTAATGTATGCATTATTTCTTATAATACACTCTACCAAAAGACCCCTTATATCTATCAGCGAAAGGAGATATTATATGTCCAGAGAATTAAAAATTACAATAAAAAAGTATAGAACCAAAGAACTAGCACAATAACCTTTCAAATGCTCAAGATCACACAACTTTTCATTTTTAAACTCGAGATATAGAGAACTAAATAAATTATAATTGAAAACTATAGATCAACTAAGTTTTCAAGAGAAGAATCTTTTGAGATACCAAGTTGGTACTTGTTATAAACTGGTATCTAATCTGTATTAGAAAATCTCTTAAAACAAAAGTTTTGTAGAACAAAAAATTTTTGTAGAATAAAACATTTTTGTAGGACAAAAACTTTTGTATGAAAAAACTTTTGTAGGACAAAAATTTTGAAGAACAAATACTTGTAAGACTCCCGAGGTTGGAAAGTCGAAAAATGAGGTCTAGAGAGGGTTCTCAGGAAATTATAATTTTTTGGAACCAAGTGGTCTTCATGGGCCATGCGTGGTCCAATCTGGTGCAAGATGGGAATTGGGTAAGGACCATCAGAGGCACAACGAGGGTGGTGGTCACCACGAGCCATGGTGGCCTCCATGGAGGTCACCCCTTTGTCACAATTCGACTTAGGGTATAGTAATAACACGGTGATTAAAACCCGGAAGGGCTCCAACCAAGCCTCTTGACATATCATAAAGCATATATAAGGTTAATTAAAGTGGAACATAGCATAAGAAAGAGTCTAACATGAACCATAAAAGAGATCATAAGTTTGAGTACAATTAGACTCTACGTGTTTTGTCCAATAATTTCCTCTACTAATGAAAATGGGCGAGGGATAAGACATGTCCCTAGCTCACAATCAAAATGAAACATAACAATGTCTTTTGAAGTAAGAAAAAATAACTCATAACTAGTCCTTGATAGATGAGGACTCACTACAACTCTATCGATGAGAAATCTCAACTAGCCACGTGTATGGATATGATCCTCAACCCCTACATTATGAGACAATATAGGGATAAGTGAATAAGGATAATTATTGTAGAATAAGGATAAGTGAAGTCATGGGAAAATCATAATGAACAAAGCATTTAAGGGACATAGTTGAAAATAATTAGGTAACATAATTATTGTATACATATGTGGGATAGGAACCAAGCCGACAATAAGTCTATACGAGCTATAGAATGGAATTCCGATGTCTCCCTGTACAATAGAAGAAAGGGGAATCTGCTTGCCAAAGTAGATTCTACCTCACTAGGTAGGTCATGTACATTATATGTGGATCCACTAGCTAGGACATGAAGATAACCTATGTGGCACGTAGTTTAAGGAACTTGAGGTTGCTATTAAGGCTTTTGGTAGGGCCCCTATCTCAAATCTGCTTGGTGTTAAGTCAAATTCTACGAAATACATATATAATATATAAGTCATAATGAACCTATATCATAATCATTATCATAGGTTTGAAATTCATAGAATAGCTCATTTCTTAATGTAATTGGAATGTGAGTATTGACCTTTAATAATTACAAATCATACTTGCATAATTCTTATCATGAGGTTCCCAAGTCACCACAGAGGGCCCTAAGTCACCTATATTCATACTTGCATGAAAAACCATAACTTGAACATACTTGTAATTTATGATCACAATTCATACTTAAATTTAGAGTAAAAAACTTGAATACATAATTGATCTGATTGAAAATTATAGAATACTTTGAAATCATTGAACTTCATAATCATACTTCATGTAATTCATCATAGAAAATGGCTTTATGCATGGACATCCATAATTAAACTTAAAATTATGTAATTTATGAAGAAATATACTTGTAATGATCATTAGTAATGATTAAAACATAATTAAAATAGCCCAACACAATTTATCAAAATTTTAATTTAAAAGTAATGAGATTTCATGAGATTTTTTAAATAAACCTTGGACTCCATGGATGGAAGGGCCCATTGATGAATCCATACATAACTTGATTGAAATTTGACTTGAATTTGAGAAAGAAGACTTAATCTTGAAGAAACCCTAACCAAATCTTGATGAACTCTTGAGGAACCTTAGGAGAGAAGTCTTAACTTATTTGGGAAATAATGAGGAAATAAAAAGGGTTTAGGAGTATTTAGGACCAATTGCATAATGAATCTAGTCCTAAAAACGTCCACATACATTAATAGATTATAGGAAAAAGACTAAACTACATCTCATTAAAAACTTGAGTCGGACAGCCCTGTGAAGACACTGTACGATTCGTAAAGGCAGTGATGAGTCGTAGGAATGACTCATCCTGCAGGAACTGAGAAAAGACCTGAAAAAAGTCTCTTAACTTTCTATACTAGTCGTGTCTATGACTTGTTCTCACTTCTACAAGTCATCGATTGAACTTGACCTGTAGGTTTGTAAACCTGCCAATTAATAAGCCTCAGAACTTTTACTATGAGTCAGGGTTACGACTCATCTTCACGAAGATGACTCATCATGATAAGTCGTAAGGGCTTCTTCACAGGATGGTCCTGAACAAGTTCAAGGAGCTACTTTACAACTAATTTTTATGAGTCGTAGGTAGCTCTATGAGTCGTCAAGGAATTTACGACTCGTAGACTTGAAGTTAGTTCATATTTTCCAAAATTTTCCTTTTGTTCAAATTTTCATCTTACAAGGTCTTACAACCGTTAAACCCAAAATAGATTCCATCACCACGACTACAACCACGGGTTGTGGTGGGCTTCATGGGCTATTGTGGGTCTTCCATGCAGATGCTATTTCAGTTTAGGTTAAGAGTATTTTGGTCTTTCTCCTATTAAGTCATTAATGAATGTGGATGGTTTTGGGGGGTTTATTCTAGCCTATTAACTACCCTAAACTCTCTTAACTCTCTCATTCACACCCTAACACTCAAATCCTAAAATTTTCTCTTTAAAATTTCCTCTCAAGAGTCTTCTTCTTCCTCAAGCAATTCAAAGAGAAAATATTCAAGTCAGGTCTTCAATCCAACAATAAATTAGGGCTTCTAAAATCTAACTATTGTGGGAATTCATCCATGAGTCCTTTTAGCCATGGAGTCCCAAGGTTCTTCTCAAATTCTCTTATGAATTCTTCTTCTAAAAGCCTTAATTTTATGAAGTTACGTAGGGTATTCTTAATTATGATATATCTTATGATTATTGATCAAATTATGCATAATTTATATCATATTGCACTATTTCAAGTTGAATCTCAATGACCCACGTTATATGTTATTTCAAGTATGTTTTCAAAGAACTATGATCATGATTTTCAAGTGATTTCAATGAAAGTTATATGAATGATTATAAAGGGTTATGAATGACTCATGAAAGATTATAAATAATTTTTAAGCAAGAAATTATAGTGTGATAAGGTAGTTCTCACATAATCATCTTAAAAAGGTGAAAGGACATTCTCACCAACTCATGGATTCTTATGAATCAATCATGTTAATGAGCTACTCTTATGATTTTCTTATGATGAGGATTGATATCTATTATTGTCTTTCCTAATGATGTTAATGACTATGTCTTCATGAATTTTTGTTGGGATAATGACTAAGCACCGAAAAGACTTTGAGGTGGGGTCCAGTCTGGTAGCCATAGTAGCTATCCAAGAGAATACTAGTAGCAATATTTAGTCCCTAACTACGTTGCACACATAGGTTTATGATTCCAATATAACCTAGCTAGTAGATCCACAAATATTACCATGATAGAGAAAGTACCATCATGGAGTCTATCTTATCAAAGTAGCCTCCCCCTTACTCATGTGGGAGTACATAGAGTTCGATATTATAGCTCACATGGTCTTATATGTCGGTTAAAGATCATATCCCACACCAAGCTATATGAAAAGGTATAAAGGTCTCATGATGATGTTTTGATGCGTCGACCATATAATTACGATGTTTTAAGGTTTTCAAGGTTTTGCTCATGCTTTATGATATTGGTCATACATATTATAATTCATATTGATTATGTCATATATTCATTGTTCATGCATACTTCTCACATACTTATTGAATTATATGTACTGACACATACTTTTTACCTACATTATATCATAATGTAGGGTCGGATGATCAATACGCATCTCCCACTTGTTGCTAGAGTTGGGATTTACTTTAATTAGTAGTGAGTCATCATACTTCGAGGACAAGACTTTTATCATTTCATCTTTCTTATGACTTTTCATATGTTGTCATGGGTGGGCTAGGTATCTTATGCCCCCATCTAGTTAGTAGAGACATGTTGGATGTCACAGAGTCTATGTTGTCTTTCATTTGAGTTTGAGACCTATTCTCTTTTATTGAGACTTTTCATGTTGAAACTTTACTTCCGAATCTATGTCTTAGCTTTATTACTTTGCTTAACATATGAATGCTCGTGTATGGTATGCTTAGAGGCTTGGTTGGGGTCCTTTAAGATTTTGATGGTCGTGTCATACGTAGGATCTAGCTTGGGTCATGACAAAACTTTTGTAGGACAAAACAATTTGTAGAACAAAACTTTTGAAGAGCAAAAGTCTTTTAGAAATAGTAAACAATAAAGTTTCTAGCATGTTTTCAAAACCAAATATTAAAACTAGTAATGAAAACAGAAACGATATTAATAAGAAGAAAATTGATCCCACTGAATACATAGTGTGTCCTTAGGGAAATTATTTCCCTCAAGTATTCAAGTTTAATGGAATATATCCTCCCAAGAAAGAATAATCTTACTCACCGATGTATCGGTACAGTGTCAGTGAACCATTCAATAAATTTTGTAGTAAAAGAACAAGTCCAAAAATTCATTGTCAAAATGAGAGGAAAATCTTCTATTTATAGACAACAAAGGATAGTGTAAACATATTCTTATTGTGCCTTATCAAGTAGGTCACAATCCTTTGAAAAAGTCACAATCCTTCGCAAAAGTCGCGATCATTCAAAAAAAAGTAACAACTCATCAAGAAAGTCACAACTCTTGATAAGAGGCACAACTTTTCATGTTCCATTCACACCTTTTAAAATTCAACATAAATAACAAAAGTTGCATTACTTATGCACTCCTAGAAAACAAAGACCTTACTTCCATCATAATTATTTTGGCATCCATAAAAGAAATAACCAATACTAGAACAATTAATTAGCTTAACTTAGAATTTTTCATGTAAGTCTCTGTCATGACCTGACACTACAGATCATGATGACGCCTGTTATATCTTGCCTATAGGCAAGCCAACCTAGTAACCAAGGTGACCTGTCTTCGCCTATCCCTGAACCTGCAAGTCAACTATACAGAGCTACTGTAGACCTAAATAAAAATATACAGACCCTAAGTAATACAAATTCAAATATAAGCCAAAACTATGTACATAAGCTAGTGTCTGGATACAAAGATATCCAAGCTAGACAGAAGGAACTGTAAAAGATCCAAAAAGGCGCCTGATGATCACAAAAAGTCTCTTGTGACGGCAATGATAGATCGAAGTCAACGATGGTGGCTCATGCTCGGACTTGCACCATGGAAATATGCAAAAAAGTAGGGGTGAGTACCAATATAAGGTACCCAATAGGCATCATCAGCCGACTGAGTGAAATATAGTAAATGCTATAAGAATAACTAGACTATGAACTGTAAACATTATCTGCCAAACCAAAAGCCAAGTAATACTGTCTATTGATTAAGGCAACCCAACTACCAAATCAGGTGAATTATGTTTGTACCATGATGCAACCAGGACGAGGTCGAGGTATAGAAATATACGTAGGTGTAAGGCCCTGATGTCTATACCTGTATGACAACTAGGCCTGCATAAGCCCAAAAGGCACACCTACGCACAAAAATAGGTATATAGGTGTATTGGTATGGGTATTGGTAATGAACTGTACAAGATCTCAAATTGAACATAACCCTAAAGTTGCACCGAGCCTCTAAATCCCAAATTATGCCTAACCATTACCAAATATCTTCCTGACCTGGCCTTCGGCCTTAGAAGTCAGCCAGGGCCAAGTGGTGTGACAATTAATTGAGCCTCTAACCCAGGAATAATCAACTAGGCCTCTAACTATGGAACAATCAACTGAGCCTCTAACTTAGGAAAAATCAACTAGACTCTACTCTACTAGACTCAAGTCTACTAAGACAGTCTATAAGGATCTACACTTCTCAAGTCACAACGTGTGTATCTGTAATGATTACCGACTCTGAACAACACAAGTCTAGGGGAATCAGTAGCCTAAGACTAGACTAAGGCCCAATAATCAATAGATAGTCAGAAATACCGCAGATAGCTAGAATAATAGCAGAAACCCAAAAATATCGTACCTTAATTAGTATACAGCTCACAACAGTTCTAGAAGGTCAAACAGATACCATGTCAGCCCTATGTATTAGTTAATACAATAAATCTAGCAGTTACAGCCTCTGATGTATCAATCCTAGTAATTATAGCCTCTAACAGATCAAATTCAATAACTACAGCCTTTAATGTATCAAATTTAGTAAACACAGTCTTAATCCAACAATTCTAACAATTATCCGGCTATTCAGGAAAGATTTAAGTAATATAACATAGTTCAAAAGAAAGGAAGCCTAGCCTACCTAAAAGGAGAATACAAGTACTCTGGCTCAGTCTGCATGATTTTCCCCTTTTGGATCACCTTAAAATGTTGTTCAACTATCAAAACATGATCCACGACATTAATACGATCATATCGATACCAAAATTCCAAGAATTGGGGAAGAAAAGTTAATTGCGACTAAAACGTGAAAAAGTGGGGTCTGCACCCAAAATCCCAAAACAGCCTCCATAATATGACCTCTATGCCTATCCAAGCCTGTAGCCAGAAATTGAACTAAAAATGAGGCTCAGATCAATGGAAAACAACCCAAAACTAAATAACATTTCCTATGGAAAAACTTATACTTCAAACAGTTTCTTTATCATATTCCTCCAAAATATAATAAAACCAGCAGAATACAACTATACCATAATGTTAAGCTTGAAAAATCCTTTAATTTAGACCAATATTTCACTATATTCTGATAAGACACAAGTGAGTTATTGCATTGCAAAGTTTTCAGCTAAATTCGATAACAAGCAACAACAAAAACGGCAATATTACCTTGAACGACGTGCCAAAAGTATTTTTGACACTCCCACGATGTTCTCCTCAAACTTTCACACAATTTAGCCTCCGAAATCACTCAAATCGGACTAAAATTGAATGAAAAATCGAGTTCAAAGTTTTTCTTTTAAAACTTTCCATTTCTTGAAAGAAATAAGTAACCTTAACAATATAAATACATGCCGCCACGTGGCGTCATGTGGTTCTGCCATGTCACCACTAACTTAGACTTCATCAACCCTTCAACCTTAATTAATCTGATTGGAAACAACATTCCAGACTAAATAAAGTCAAAATTTCTCGTTACGACCAAATGTGGGTCCCACTTCCTTATATCAAAATCTACCAAGGGGGTCGACATGAACTCGAAAGTCTCAGAAATTGAACAAAAGGTCGTTCTATACTAAAATCAATGTTTCAGAGGTGACCGTGCTATTAAAATTCCCATTCGAGCATGTTTTCTAAATTTATTGACTAAAGTCAATTTTTAGCCTATTTCTGAACTAGATTTGCCAACAGTAGTTTAAACTCACTCCGAAAGGCTTGGGTCTCGAGTCAATTGTACTCCTAGCCTAATTTAGCCATTTCGAAGCTGATGAAACTATCAAAATTCTTTTCTGAGCCCATATATTGGGACTGTACCTGAAAGTTCATTTTCTAGTTATAATTGGTCCTCTAACACGGAAAACTGTATATTTTCCAAATGAATGACCCGACAACTGTACCATTAGTGCTTACAACTCCCAAATGCCCTAGGTTGCTATAGAAATGCTCTGACCGATGAGATACATACGAAATGCAGAATTGACCTAGAGGGCTATTACAGTCTCATAGGCTAAATGTGTTGTAAAAGAATCCCCAACTGCACAATCAACTTATTTATGAACACAGAGATCTCCTCAGAGTATCTTCTCCCAATCTTCTCTCCCTTAATCTAACTAACTAAACCGCGAGTTATTATTATGCTCTTTTTTGTATCAATATTATCGTAAGTTTGATGACAAGTTGTTCAAAAATATCATGCTTTTGTAGATAGATAATATCAACCAAGAATTTTACTTTTACATAATAAAGTTTACTTACCCTAATAACATCCATAAGACCTATAGCATTTTCCTCATTTGAACCACCTGAATTAGTAATAATATTGAAAATTGCAACAAAAAGTCCACTCTGTTGAACAAAATACAATTAAGGAATATAATTTATTATAGAAATCAGGTGAAGCCACTAGGTATGTTGTTGTTGTTATAAATCAGGTGAAGGAAGGTTATAGGAATGAGGAAGAGACAGAGACATTGAGAATGCCATTAACTGATTATACCATGTTAATGACTTAACTTAAAACATTTATTTGCATAGGCAAATTATCTCCATGATAGCATGGTTTGTGAGACTGAATTTCTATCTCTAATGTATATTATATCTTTGAGTATGGTGAGTACTAACAAATAGTGATGCTACTACTTTTATAATCATGTAGTTTAATCAAAATATTCTTAGGATCAAAACAAAGAAATTATAACTTTAGTGCCTTATGCTAAATATTTACCTCAAAACTTTTCATATGGGATACTAGTGCCATACACGACTTTAACTTTTTTTGAGTAAAAACATCAATTCTTTTAACATTTTCTACTCATGAAATGGACAAGATTACATGTCTTTCAGATTCTTCCCTTCCTCAAGCTGAATTTAGGTGGATTAAAATAAGTTTAATTAAAAAATAGGTTAGTTATTGACTCGCCAAAAAGTTACTTGAGCTAAAAATATGTATTGTAATTCAATCCTCTTAATTCTTACTAAGTTTTAATTTCTTTATTTATTCTATTATAAATTTTTAATAAATAAACTTATATTTTTTTATTATAACTATATATAACATAAAAAAAATAACAAAATATCTATTTAAAAATATCTCCAAATCAATCGGGATTTGTGAAAGAGCAGAGTAACATCGAGAAGTTGTCATGACAAAAGAGACTGTAAGATCCCACAAGTCAAAAAGTCAGAATCAAGGAGAAAATTCTCAAATCTTGGACTGAACCCAAATCTACGATTATCTCTGTGAGTCATAGAAGTTTTCACGACCCATAGAAATGAGTCGTGGAGGGAGTCATTATTGTTAGTCATGATCAACCTTATAGGGAGGTCCGATGACTCACTTTTATGACCCGTTCTCACCTAGGCGACCTATAGACACAGCTCGTAGGAAGATTTCAGAGCCATGTTTCAAGGGTCCCTCGAGGTCAAGTCTACGACTTGACAGGACGACCCGTAAGAACTATTACAAGTTGTAGAAATTACTCATAACCAAATTCCTAAGACTTTCAAATTTGCAGGTTTTTGGGACCTACAGGATGAGCCAACAGGACGAACCAAAGACAAGATAATGGGCCGTAAACCTTACCCATTCAAAAACTTCAGAGAATCGAATTTCATACCTTTTCTAAGACATGCAGGGCGACGACTCGTCTTTAGTATGATAACCCATAAAAAAGGATCCGTAGGGTCAGCTTTCAGATTTTAATGAAGGGCAATTATGTCTTTTCCCAAGTTCAGTTACATGAACCTAGACACTTTTATGGCAAGGTTCAAATTCTATAAATATTCGATTCTTCGAATTCCCCTCCTATTCAATTCATTCTCCTAAAATTTTCTAAGGTAAGAACAAAGTCTCTCAAGGCTTCCTCTTCAAGCTAAAGCTAGGGTTTCTTGATTTCTACGAGGTTTCTTCTTCAATTATTAGTGAATTCTAGAAAGGTATGTGAGGATTGATTTATGGACTCTTTTTACCCATGAAGTCCCAAAGATTCCTCAAGTTTTTATTCAATTTTCAATTGATTATGAACTCTATTTTTGATGAATTGCATTGGGCTGATTTAATTTCATTTTTAAATATTACCAATGATCTTTATATGCATGTTCTCATATGAATTGCATGATTTCAAGTTGAATTATAGATGCCCATGCATAAAGCTATATTTTAAGCTATAATTATGAAGTTAAGATGAGTTTATGAGTTGATCATGAGTTAAATGATTTTCAATGAAAGTTTTATATGAGTTAAAGTTGAGAATCATGATTCTAAATTTAAAGTTGTGATGATGATCAGAGTTAAGATCAAAAGATGTTTTAAAGAAGGTGATAAGGACAATTCTGACCGAAGTTATAGATTCTTATAAATCACCAAGTAGATTAGCTATTCCTAATATGTTTTGAATATGGATTGATAGGCAGTTACTATCTTTCCCTACTACGTTATGATCATGTTTATGATTTTTCGTTGTGATAATAACTAAGCACCGAGAGGGCTTCTAGATGGGCTTCAATCTGGTAGCGCAGTTAGTTACCTAGGGGAATCCTAGTAGCAACCTAAAGTCTCAAACTATGTTGCCCACGTAGGTTGACTTTATTATCTATCTAGTGGAACCACATAGCCTAGTTGAATAGTTACTTTTGGAGTATGCCCTGGTAAGGTAGCCTCCCCTGTTTCGATGTAAGAGTCATCGGCCTATCTCGATACAAGAGTCATAGGATTTTATGTAATAGCTCGCATGATCTTAGTTGTCGGTTAAAGGTCCTTTCTAACATAAGTTTGAGTTAAGTATGAGATGTCAAGTTATGAGTTTATGATGCAGTTCTTATGATATGCATTGATAATGAGTTTTTAATGTTTTAAATTACTTTTAACCTTTACTCATATTCATTATGATTGGTCATGAATGTTATGGCATATTGATTACGTTCTTTTACTTATTCATGCATACCTCATATACTTAGTACATTCAAATATACTAACACATATTTTGCCTACATTGTCTCATAATATAGGGACAAACGACACTCACGATCATCCTACACATGGCTAAAGATATCTTTAGATTTCAAAGACATTGATGAGTCCTCATTCTACCTAGGATAGGACTTTTAATTCATGTTACTATTTTCTTTCACTTTATTTTATTGTTAGGGTGAGCTAGGAGTTTATCCTAAGCCCCCATCAAAAAATAGACTAGAGGCATGTTTAGAAGATATTCATTAGTGTAGTCCGGATTGGACATTTATAGAGTTGATTTTTCTTAGTCCCATTCCCTACTTAATAATTACTTTCTCTCATCTTTATATTATTCTTTACCTTATGTATGGGATATATTCTATGATGGCTTAATGTTGGGGTCCCTCGAATCTCGATCGCTGAGTTACGACTAGACCCTAGACAAACTTGGTATCATAGCACAAGGTGTAGATGAGTCCTACAGAGTCTAACATGCTGCGTTAATTAGAGTCTTATTCATTGGTATGAAGTGCGCCACAGCCATGAATAAGAGGATACAAATCGTTTTATTAAAAGTCTCACTTCTTTCATGATCTATGTCATGCGGTAGAATGGTTAAGTCTTTCTCCTCTAATGATTGTTCTTTGCAATTTTCAGAATATGCCTCCATGAAGATACCCCACTAGAAGGAACATGGTTGAAGAGGAACAACAAGTTCTGAATGATCTTTTGAATGATTAAGTTTCTAATGCTGAGTTTCAAGCGGCTTTTCAAGTAATTTGTCAAGCCATTACGGCTAGTAAATCATGAGGTGGTTTCTCCCTTGAATCTGAATTCTAGTGCAGTGGCAATTAGAGTTTGAGATTTCATGAGGATGAATCCTCCAGAGTTTTGGGGTTCTAAAGTTGACGAGGATCTCCAAGAGTTTGTCTATAACATCCATAAGATTGTTGAGATCATGGGGATTAGCCTAGTTGAAAGGGTGGAGTTGTATATGTACCAATTGAGGGATGTTTCTCAAATTTTATTTGATCAATGGAAAGGTGAGAGTCCTAGAGAGGTGGAGCCCGTGACTTGGGAGGAGTTTAAAGGGGTATTTCTTGATCGGTTTTTCCCACTAGACTTGGGGGAGGCCAAGAAGCAAGGGTATATCAACCTTAAGGAAGGAAGTATAAGTGTGAGGGAGTATGCCCTCAGGTTTTCTTAATTGTCAAAATATGCTCCATTCATGATTACCGACTCAAGAGCTCGTATGAGCAAGTTCATATCGGGTGTGTCAGAAATGGGTTCAACGAAATGAAAAATGGAAATATTGATTTCGGATATGGATATATCTAGACTCATGACCTATGCATAACAAGTAGAAACTGAGAAGCTAAAGGTGAAGAATAGGGAGTCTAAGAGGCAAGGACCGATGATAGTGAATTCTCTCATGCTATGTTCAGAAGTGGTGGACGTCCTTATTTTTTCCAAAAGTAGTCCGTCTAAGGGTATTCTAATGCTACTACTCCAAGATTTGACAAATATAAGGGGACAAACCCTAAACCTTAGGGAGGTTCTCCTATGGGCCAAGTTACTCCCGCATGCAAGAAGTGTGGTATGAACCACAAGGATGAATGTCTAGCCAGGTTAAATGTGTGCTATCGATGTGGTAAGCCAGGTCATCATGCTAAGGAATGCAAGGTCAAAGATGGTCATACTCAAGGATAAGTTGCTCAAGGTGGCCATGGGAACCGAAAGGGTGGTCAACGCAATAATAGGTTTTATTTCCTCCATAGTAGGCAAGAGGTGGAGGAGACTCCCAATGTTGTTACCGATATGTTACGAGTCTTTCACTATGATGTTTATGCTTTACTTGATCCAGGTGCACATTTATCTTTTGTTTCCCCTTATGTTGACCATGAGGTTTGATGATAGTCCCAAGACATTGTTAGAGCCTTTCTCTATTTATACTTTAGTAGGTAAGTCAGTTGTGGCTAAAAGAGTCTATAAAAGTTGTCCGATTATGATTTTCCATAAAGTTACCCTATGTGACTTAGTTGAGCTTGAGATGACCGCTTTTGATATTATCCTTGGTATGGATTGGCTATATGCATATTATCCTTCTATTGATTGTAGAACCCGAGTGGTTAAGTTTCAATTCTCGAATGAGCCAGTCCTAGAATGGAAGGGTATAACCCCATGTTTAAAGGTCAATTCATTTCATGCCTTAAAGCTCGAAAGATGATTTTTGAGGGTTGCATTTATCATCTTGTAAGGATTATGGATGATAATTCCAAAGCCGCAACCCTAGAGTCAGTCTCCATTGTAAATGAGTTTCCGAATGTGTTTCCTAGTGATTTAGCCGATGTCTCTCCCAAAAGGCAGATTTATTTTGGTATAGACCTTCTTTCGGATACTCAACCTATTTTTATTCATCCTTCCCGGATGGCTCTGGCAGAATTAAAAGAGTTAAAGTATCAATTGAAGGACTTGTTAGATAAGGGGTTCATTAGGCCAAGTATTTCACCATGGGTTGCTCCCATATTTTTTTAAGAAAGAAGGATGGTTCACTACGTATGTGCATTGATTATCGGCAATTAAATAAGGTAACCATCAAGAATAAGTATCCAATTCTGAGAATAGATGACTTGTTTGATCAATTGCAAGGGGCAAGTTACTTCTCCAAAATAGACCTTTGTTCCGGTTATCACCAATTGAGGGTGAGGGAGTGTGACATTCCCAAAATGATATTTTGGACAAAGGTAGGGAGGGTGGAAGGTAAAAGGAATAAAGAATAGACGATTCGAATTCGTATGTCTGCTTTTTTCTCTGGAAGAGGTTTATGCTGTTCCCCCCTTGCTTTATTTTGTAAGCTAAGTTTAAGTCATCGAATCCCTTAATTTGGGGCAGTAGTCTTAATGACAAGTCGTGCCTAAAGTTTTTCATGTACATCTTAAGAAGCTCCCATGCTTAAAGATTGAAGTTTTCACCAAAAATCTCTGTAAAAAAATGTTGTAGTTGCTGCTGGCTGTCAACGAGGAAGAGTCACTAGAAAGAATACTATATGGGTCACACAGTAAAATAATAAAGGTCTTCTACGACCTCAATATTTTAAAAGAAAGCAAAGAAAACCCCCTTACAAAGGATACAGAGATATATGGACGAAAAAGAAGAGATTCGATAGTTGGCTTGGTTTGACCAATGCTCCCGCGGCTTACGCCATTATGAGTTTCTAGTTATTTTATTTGGTTTGACTAATTCTCCCGCGACTTTAATAGACTTAATGAATAGGATTTTCAAGTAATACCTAGATATGTTCATGATTATATTCATTGACGACATTTTGGTTTAGTCTCGGAAAGAGGAGGATCATACAAGTCACTTGAGGATTGTGTTATAAACTCTAATAGACAAACAACTATTTGCAAAATTCAAAAAATGTGGGTTTTGGTTAAGGGAGTGTCCTTCCTTGGTCACAATATCTCCAGTGAAGGGATTATGGTTGATCCTAAGAAAATCGAAGCGGTTAAGAAGTGGCCTAGACCATTATCTCCTTTGAATATTAGGAGTTTCTTGGGTCTAGCCGGATCCTATAGGAGATTTGTGGAAGGGTTTTCATCGATCTCATCACCTTTGACCAAGTTGGCTAAATAGAAGGTGAAGTTTCAATGGTCGAAAGCATGTGAAAAGAGTTTTCAAGAATTAAAGGGTCATCTCACTAACGCTCATTTCTTGACCTTGCCAGAAAGGTCAGATGGTTTCATGGTATATTATGATGTATCAAGGTTTAATCTTGGTTGTGTATTGATGCAACATAATAAGGTAATAGACTATTCTTCTAGGCAACTTAAGGTGCATGAACAGAACTATAGAATCCATGATCTTGAACTAGCGACGATTATGTTTGCTTGAAGATTTGGAGACACTACCTTTATGGTGTCCATGTAGATGTGTTCACCAATCATAGGAGTTTACAATATGTGTTTAAGCAAAAAGACTTAAACCTTCGGCAAAGGAGATGTCTTGAGTAGTTGAAAGATTATGATATGAGTGTGTTATATCATCCGGGAAAGGCAAATGTGGTTGTCAATGCACTAAGTAGATTGTCCATCAGTAATGTGGTACATGTTGAAGAAGATAAGAAAGAATTGATTAAAGATGTTCATAGGTTGGCACATTTAGGGGTGCGTTTGGTTGATTCCAATGATGGAGGTGTTCTTATTCATAATGGTTCGAAATCGTCTCTTGTAGCGGATGTCAAGGTCAAGCAAGACCAACATCCAATATTGGTTGAGTTAAAGAGGTCGGTTGCCAAAAAATCCATCGAGGCTTTCTCCCAAAGGGGAGATGGTGTGCTAAGTTACCAAGGTTGTTTGTGTGTACCTAACATTAATGGATTGAGAGAGTTGATATTTAATGAGGCTCGTAGTTCCCAATACTCAATTCATCCGGGTTCCACTAAGATCTATCGTGACTTGAGAGAAGTGTATTCATGGAATGGAATGAAGAAGGATATAGCGGAGTTTGTAGCTATGCGTCCAAATTACCAACAAGTTAAAGTTGAGTATCAAAGACCGAGAGTTCTAGCCCAAGACATTGAGATTCCTATTTGGAATTGGGAAGATGTGAATATGTATTTCATAACAAGTTTTCCTCATACTAAGAAGCAACATGATTTCATTTGGGTTGTTGTATCTCACATGACCAAGTTGGCTTATTTTCTACCGGTTAAGACGTTCTATGGTGCCAAAGATTATGCTAATTTATATGTTCGTGAGTTAGAATGACTTCATGATGTGCCCTTGTCCATCATATCCGATCAAGGTACACAATTCACTTCATATTTTTAGAAGTAATTTCAAAAGGGTCTTGGTACAAAGGTTAAGTCAAGTACCTCTTTTCATCCTCAAATCGATGGTCAAGCCGAAAGAACTATCCAAACTTTAGAGGATATGTTAAGGCCATGTTCTCTTGATTTTAAAGGAAGTTGGGATGAACATTTTCCATTGATTGAGTTTGCCTATAATAATAGTTATCACTCTAGCATCCAAATGGCTTCTTTTGAAGCATTGTATAGGAGGAGATTTAGATCCCCGGTGGGATGGTTTGAAGTTGGAGAGATGGACTTGAATGGTCTAGATTTGTTATTGATTCTATGGATAAGGTAAGACTCATAAGTTAGAGGTTAAAGATGGCTCAAAGTTGTCAAAAGTCTTATTCCGATGTTAGGAAAAGAGACCTTGAATTTGAAGTGGATGATTGGGTCTATTTGAAGGTTTCACCCATGAAGGGTGTAATGCATTTTGTAAAGAAAGGGAAATTGATTCCTAGATATGTTGGACCTTACAAGATATTGAGATGTGTTGGAAAACTGGCTTATGAGTTAGATTTGCTATTTGAGTTAACTATGGTTCACCCAGTGCTTCATGTGTCTATGTTGAGGAAGTTCGTAGGTGATCCAAACTGCATTGTGCCCTTAAAAGATATAAGTGTTGAGGAGAATTTAACTTATGAGGAAGTTATGGTGGAAATCTTAGACCAGCAATTTAAGAAACAAAGAATTTGTGTCCGTCAAATTGTTATAGAGGAATCAACAAATAGAAAGTGCTACTTGGGAGGCAGAGGCAGATATGATGAAATGATACCCGTACCTCTTTCCCTCTACTCAAGCCTAAAGTAGTAAGTTGTTCCTATTCAAGATAATTGAACTCTTATGTATTCAATTCCTCCTATGCCATTCATATGTATGCATGTTCATGAAAAAGTTGATTTTTAAGTCATGATTTTATATTAAGTTGAAGTTTTCATGTTCCATGCATTATAAGATGTCATCAAGTTTATGTTGGGTTGCTAGTCCCCTTTCCGTGTCCTTCCTATGATAAGTTACTCTTGTAGCACCCCCTTTGGGAGGATGCCACTTACGAAATAAAAGGTAGTTTTTTATTTTTTAAATCACAAATAGTCAACACCATTACGGGTCCATAAAATACACAAAACTCGAACTAGCAATTATTACAAAACTATTATCTTCCTTTATGCAAAATGACAAGAAAACATATAAACATAGTACAAGCATGACTTGAGTTAAAAGCACACCCCAAAATAGAAAAACTAGTCACCCTGTACAAGTTACAATCATACAGTTTTATTTTCACAAGCCTTCAAAATTTCATACATAAGTGCCACATGTATCATGTACAAGTCTCCTAAAATATTTACAAAAATTAGATGCATATGCAGATGTGATCTTCACAAGGGCTCCAAAAAGTCTACTCCAAATGTCCATCTTCATACCTCATCCCGCACATTACCCACGATAGAAAACAACTGTCGCTAAGCATAAATCTTAGTGGTGTAGAAACTTTGGGCTTGGAGCCATTAAATTCTTCAACTCCCTGGTTCATCGCAGGTGGCTCAATAAGATAAATGTAAGCCCAAGTGAACAAGTATATCAAAGTATCGAATACAAATCTTGAAGAGTTTCAAAATCAATATCAATATTCGAAGACTCAAGTATCAAGAAACTTATAATTCAATTCAAAAGAGTTGTCAAATAATCAATTTCGCCTTATAGGTACGTCATGCCTTTACACTAAGCACAATCAATACCAAGATGGACCAAAGCATCGAAATCAAGAATGACCGAAGCCCATATCAAGAAGGGTCGTCACCTAATATCAAGAGAATTAAGAACCATATTGAAAGTGGCTTTCCACTCGTACTCGAGAATGGACGAAACCCTATCGTCAAGATAAAATGTAAATTCAAAGTCAAGATGGGCAAGATCTGAATTGAGAGGCATGCCAATATCGATGACAAGTCATCATAACAAGAAGGACAAAGTCCCATCAAGAATGCAAAATGATCAATCAATTTGTACAAGTGGGCGGTTTAGCAAAAGTTTTGCAATACTTGAGATAATAGTCATACCAAAATACAAATCAAGGAGCAAGGAAATAACCCATCAAAATACTTCAAATTTCGAAAAACAAAATATTTTAAGTTCAAGTTTATACACAAACCTTGGCATTTTAGCACATAACAAGTTCTACCACAACTCGGGGAGTTCAATTCCTCTACGCCATAGACCAACAAAAGTCCACTTCATCAATAAATTCCCCTTATCTTGTATAAGATCATATACACCTTAAATACACAATCAAATCCCTACTTAAGTTTAACAGTCTCATCATATCAATAATAAACATGAAATTAATAAAAATCAGCCCAAACTATTCAAATCAGAATTCTTGAAAGCCTACTGTCTTGTATTGTTGCTCTATTTCAAAGGGGTAAATGGGGAAAGTAGAATTTATGGCCTCAATGAAAGTTATAGACATGTGTCTTAGGGTCGCATAAAATTTTGAATCACCCCTACAGAAATTCTGTACAAAAATATATGCCCAAAATACCAATAGCTGTCCATGTTGGAGTTTCAAAACAAAATCTGGGCAACACTTCTCCTATACTTCATCACCTTTTTCCGAGAAGCTAAAAGTAAAAATGGGTTTTCTATCCTAAATAAAAGTTATAGCCATATGAAATAGCTTTCCAAAAAATCTCTAATTACTCAAAAAAAAGCTTTACACAAGAAGTTATACTAATATTACTAATGGAAGTCATATCAAAAAACGGGTTTGCTACCAAGAACAAAAACCTCCTCGCTGCCCAAACTTAAATTTTACATTGTTAAAAACCTCTACTTAACCGAAGAATACCTTAGATATTTAATTGATGGAATGAAATTGGAGGGCTTACCTTAATTGGCCAAACTCGTAGCTCTCTTTCTCCTTTCTCTTGATTTTTCTCTCAAGTCTTTCGAAGTTTCTCCAAGGAAAGATGACTTAATGACTTTTTAGTAATTAATATATGCATGTATACCCTTTCTTAGAGGGTGACATGTGGCGGCCCTTAGGGGTGACACATGTCCAGCCCCTAGGGCGCCACCTCATCCATGCGCCTAATCCAAAGCTGCCACATGGCAGCGTGGGGTCCTCCCCAAGTAGGTGTGTCACCTACTTGGTCAAAGTAGTTGCATCACTTACTTAGTCCAAGTAGGTGAATCACCTACTTGTTTCAAGTAGGTGCTACACCTCTTTTTCCCTCTTCTGTGGGTTCGTAATCTCGTCTCACTTTAAGAACCTATGTAATTCTTGCTACCTAAGCTCGACGTGTACTCAAGTAGCTTTGTTATGTAAGACATACCCATCAATAGCTTACATAGAACTTCATAGATAACGTGGATCACCTAGCAATCCTTTAGAAAAACCAAAAAAAGAAAATTATGGTGCTACAACTCTCATTAGAGGACTAATGTTTCCAAGGGGGAGATATTGTAAGATCCTACAAGTCAAAAAGTTGGAACCAAGGAAAAAATTCTCAAATCTTAAATTGAACCCAAATTTACGATTTTCTCTACGAGCTATAGAAGTTTACACGACCCATAGAAATGAATCGTGGAGGGAGTCATTATTGTTAGTCATGACCAACCTTAAAGGGAGGTCCTACGACCCTTTCTCACCCAGATGACCCATAGACACAACTCGTAGGAAGACTTCAGAGCCAAGTTTCAAGGGTCCCTTGAGGTCAAGTCTACGACTTGATAAGATGACCCGTAAGAACTATTGTGAGTCATTTCTATGACTCGTAACCACAGTCCTGAGACTCTCAAATTCGAAGGTTTTTGGGACCTGCAAGACGAGCCAACATGATGAACCATAGAAAAGATGAAGGGATGTAAACCTTACCCATTCCAAAACTTCAAAGACTCTAATTTTAGATCTTTTCTCAGACCTACAGGACAAGTCATTTACTCGTTGTTACTAAGACGACCCATAAAAGGGGATCCGTAAGGTAAACTTTCAGATTTTAATGAAGGGTAATTATGTCTTTTCCCAAGTTCAAATTCTATAAATATTCAATTCTTCAAATTCCCCTCATATTCAATTCGTTCTCCTAAAATTTTCTAAGGCAAGAACAAAGTCTCTCAAGGTTTTCTCTGCAAACTAAAGCTAGGGTTTCCATTTTTTACAAGGTTTCTTCTTCAATTCTTAGTGAATTCGATCAACGTATGTGGGGATTGATTCATGGGATCTTTTCACCCATGAAGTCCCAAAGATTCCTCAAGTTTTCATTCAATTTTCAATTGATTATGAACCCTAGTTTTGATGAATTGCATTGGGATGGTTTGATTTTATTTTTAAATATTATCAATGATCTTTATATACTTGTTCTCATATGAATTGCATGATTTCAAGTTGAATTATAGATGCCCATGCATAAAGCTATATTTTCAAGCTATGATTATGAAGTTAAGATGAGTTTATGAGTTGATCATGAGTTAAATGATTTTCAATGAAAGTTTTATATGAGTTAATGTTTGGAATCATGATTCTAAATTTAAAGTTATGATGATGATCAGAGTTAAGATCAAAAAATATTTTAAAGATGGTGATAAGGACAATTCTGAGTGAAGTTCTAGATTCTAATGAATCACCAAGTAGATGAGCTATTCCTAATATGTTTTAAGATGGATTAATAGGCAGTTACTTTATTTCCATACTATGTTATGATCATGTTTATGAGTTTTCATTGGGATATTGACTAAGCACCGAGAGGGCTTCTAGGTGGGGTTGGTCCGGTAACGCAATTAGTTACCCAAAGAAATCCTAGTAGCAACCTAAAGTCCCAAACTACATTGTCCACGTAGGTTGCCTTTATGGTCTAGCTAGTGGATCCACATAGCCCAGTTGAATAGTTACTTTTAGAGTATGCCTTGGCAAGGTAGCCTCCCTTGTTTTGATTCAGGAGTCATCGGCCTGTCTCGATGCTAGAGTCATCGGATTCTAGGTAATAGCTCGCATGGTCTTAGTTGTAGGTTAAAGGTCCTATCCTACATAAGTTGGAGTTAAGTATGATATGTCAAGTTATGAGTTTATGATGAAGTTCTTATGATATGCATTGACAATGAATTTCTTATGTTTTAAATTGGTTTAAGCTTTACTCATAGTCATTATGATTGGTCATGCATCTTATGGAATATTGATTATGTTTTTTTACTTGTTCATGCATATCTCACACACTTAGTACATTCAAATATACTAATGTATATTTTTCCTACATTATCTCATAATGTAGGAACGGACGATACTCACGATCATCCTACTCGTTGCTAGAGATATCTTTAGATTTCAAAGACGTTGGTGAGTCCTCATTCTACCGAGGACAGGACTTTTATTTATGTTACTGTTGTCTTTCACTTTCTTCTATTGTTAGGGTGAGCTAGGAGCTCATCCTAATCCCCCATCAAAGAATAGACTAGAGGCATATTTAGACAATACTGATTGGTGTAGTCCGGATTGGATATTTATAGAGTTGATTTTCTTTAGTCCCATTCCCCACTTAATAATTACTTCCACTCATCTTTATATTATTCTTTACCTTATGTATGTGATGTACGCTAAGATGACTTATGGTTGGGGTCCTTCGCACTTCGATCGTCGTGTTATGACTAGGCCCTAGGTCAGGTCATGACAGAGATTATCACAAATATAAGGAAGATAGACAAAATAGCTAATATGGTTATTAAACTATACTTGGCCAAGGCATATGATATAGTTTCTTAGTTGTACTTTACTAAAGTTCTTAGAAAAATGGTGTTTGCAGGGGTATTCGTAGTCATGATATGGAGACTAATTGCAAATAATTGGTACTCTGTATTATTCAATGGCCAATCATAGGGTTTCTTTCACTCTACTAGGGGAGTAAAGTAGTGCAATCCTTTATAACCAGCTCTATTCGTACTATCTATTGAAGTACTAACCAGGGCTCTCAATGATATATTAGAAGATGCTCAGAGTTGACTTTTTGGATTAATTTTTTGATTGCGAGATAAAAGTATATTGATATAAGTGTCCATGGACTTGCTTACTTTCCTAGATCATGTTTTTTACCAGATTGGAACCATTCAGAGGCTCTACAAAAGGAAAAGGTCATTATTTGACTTTTTAGATTTATTTAAGGCAAGCTGGAAATTTTTGACTCTTTAAGAAGTGTTAATGTATTATTAACGGTGTATATAGGTAATTGGTAATGTGAGCTCTATATAAATGAGATGATGAATATTAATGTGGTATGGTGCTATTTCATGGGTTTAAGTGATTATTTGACTTATTTAGATTGATTTTTTGCCTTGATAGCATGTCTTACATGACTTGTGGCTTGCTTGATCATGAATATGTTAGTTGATGATTTTACTCTCTTTTAGGAATTTAGAGTCAGATTAAGGTAATATCTTGTAATAGTTGTTGTTTTAGATGTATTTTGAGTAGATATAAGGTGTTTATATATAAGATATTTAAAAGGCAAATATGAAATGATAGTGGAATTGAACTACTCAATGAATGCATTGCCTTGAAATATTTTATTTTGTTGTGGGTCGGAATTACACGTCTACACATTATGCATTGCATTTCAAAAGCATCAGAGTGGCACGCCTACCCACTGTTATGTACATGAATGGATCAGAGTAGCACTCGTTCCCAATATGATATATGGATCATTATTGCACGCTTGTATAATATTATATGTATGGATCAGAGTGCCACGCCTGTCTAATAGTATATATGGATCAAAGTGGCAACCCACCCGTGTATGAACCTCGTGTGTCTTCGACAGATTCCCATTGTCCAACAGAAAAAGCGGGTGTATACAGAACATATGCATTGCTGTCATTTTTTATTATTTACTTGATTGTTATAAAATTTTCGTGATGAATACGCACTTAAGTGTAGTGAAATTTAATTAGTGATTATCTAACATTATTTTAGAGTTGATTATTGTGTTCATGTTGGATTTAGATGCTAGTTCTGGTCTTATAGGAAAAAATTGATATATGAAGTTGAGCACAAGTTAGGGTAGTGTAGGGACGACCCTCGTTATTGATTTGTGTTAGAATCAGCTGAAGATATTGTTTAGTACACCTGAATTTCTTAACTCACTCCTGCTTTTTCTGCATCTTTATTGAGCATATTTTAAGTCTGGCACAATTGGCAGGTGATCCTTATAGCTAGTTGTTTCTTGAGTTTCAGAGATAAGATGCTAGGTTGATCTGTTGTTCCAAATCTCTTCTATATTTTAATCTATATGTCTCTCTTATTTTCGAACTTTGCAATAGATATTTTTGTTCTTTAGATTCTTAGAGGTTTGTACCTATGAAAACAGGTTTTTTGATTGATTTGAAAGGCTTGACTTATCTATTGGTGTGGTTGAAATTAGTGTCATCACTAACCTGGTTATAAGAAATAATTTAAACTTAGTTCGAAAAGGAAACCTCAAAGTCGTAGCAGGTTATAAACAACAAATAACTAAAATTCAAGATTTTTTTTTTATTTTGGCCAGTTACAAAATGAATGGAAGAAAACAATTGATATGCCCAAACCTACACTCTAGTTACGAAGTATAAAGTGGTCTCTATCAAATATAGAACCCAGCTAGGTTGGAATCAAACCCACAGGGAATGAAAACGAAATAAGTCTACTAGCACTTATATTCACTTGTAGTCACTATTTGCCGAAAGCAAAAATGCATACAGTAAACTTGGATTTGTGTGTTTAATTCAGTAACGAGTAACAATGGTTGTAGTAACAAAGTAAAATAAACTTAATGTGTTGAATAGTATAAAAAGGTAGCTAGGAATGTGTTCCCCATGACATGCAACTCAGTAGACGTCTCGTATTGGTGATACCATTTCAATGTGTCCCATGCAAAATCTAGCAATTTATGTACATCTAAACTCCCACCATTCCTATTAGATGAATTTCATTCACTACCTTCCGGTCTCCGAATGTATAACTATTTAACCCTTGCTTTTGACCTTAGAAAACTATTCCCTCCTGGGCTCAAGTTCTTAGACGAAGGTTTATAGATTTGAATCTGTGTTGTAGTTATCTTTTCCTAATCACTATCTCTCCAGATAAAGTACTAAATACAGGCGAGTTTTAATACGTGCACTCATTAAAAGGAAAATAAGATGAAGGAAACTACAATGTATTATTGTACAATAAAGGAAAATCACCCATATTTTTGCCTTCTTCATTATTCCGTCATGGTTTCCACAACCCTAGTTATGGAATTTAGCTACTCATATTCATTAGCAAAGCGTTAAGAATTAGTGTAGAATTCATAGAACCATACTTACGTTTATGCAATAGTGAATCTTGGATCAATGGACGAACAATGAATCAAGAAATAAACGAAAACTTGTATTTATGTTTAATTCTCAAAAGTGGTTCAAAAATAGGCTTCACATGATGTTCAATACTCAAAAAATCATTAAAGTGTGTAACGTCTAACATAAGACCTACACAACGTATTTATAGTGTACAAAACAAAATCCTACACCAAATAGGAAAACTTAAGTTGGTCAGGTTCACGTTGACGGTTCAAGGCCCCTGGTGTTAGTCACTCCTTGTGGAGATCTTCCGCGGTATTTTCCTTATCTTCAAATGAAAATGTGTTAACTATTTCACGGACGATCTTCATGATTCGTTTAGGACTCAACAGTCTATTTAGGACCTTGTGGGGTTCTCCTTGGATTTTTCCTATATCTTCGTAGTGCCTTCTTTCCGGACAATATCTACGATCTGTAGTATTTTGCATGTCCCGTGGTTAGGATCGTGAGGATCTTCTTAGCCATCTCCTATATTCTTCTGAGCTCCTTGTTAATGATCCAGGTTCACGACTAGTACACTACTTCACGTCTCATGAAGGGTGTCATGGGAATTCCTTGGGAAAAATACTTTTACAGTATTTCACAGCATTTTTTTAACGACCAACTTTCATGGTGCATACAAGGGCTCACGGCTCGTGGAGGCCTCCATGAATCCACAACTGTAGTCAAACTTCATCCAAAAATCAACACTTTAGCCCAACCCCTGCAGGACTTTGTTTTCCTACAATCAAGCAAAAACTCACATCATATTTACAAAAACATACTTGGAATCCACCATTTTGAGCGTCAAACGTGTTATAAATAAGTGAAACATCAACACCCTCAACTTAGAACTATTTTTCCCCTCAAACAATGATAGTTAAACATAATACAATGACTCGCAAATACAAACGACTATTAGAAGATATACAACAACACAAACACAAAGTACATGACCCTTTTTTCATTTGTTTACCAACTCGGCTATGTAATACACCAAACATTCCAACTAACTCACAATGATCGACTTACGACATTATACTACTCACAGTAACCAAACCAATGCAAACAATAATATACTAGTCAAATTAGGAACCAAACAGTACAGTCATAGTTTCCTACAAAGAAGTCTCTCTCACGATGAATATAAAAAATAGATACTAGAACAATATCACTCACGCTCTCAAATATAGTTCAATCAATGCACATATTCAAACCATAGACTTTTCCTTATTTTCTACACTTTAACTTTTGAATATCTCATTTAGGATCATAATAGGACTTTCTTTGCTTGTAACGTAGGCTCAGGCTTGGGTAGGCTACATTTAGTATATAAGTGCTACATTGACTTAGCTACACATTTTCGAAACCCAAACTTGTGTTACCCTTACTTTCTTCCTTTATTTATGCCTAGGTGTGGATTCTGCTTTTTTCTTAATTTTTTCTAAATGACTTCTCATTTCATTTGTTTTTCTACTATTGTACTCTTTATTTTTCATTTTCCGTGTGATCACAACCTAATTCTTTTATTTTTACTCTCGTTACACACTTCTTTTCATATCCCAACTTTCTTGCTTTCTTTTATAATAGCCACTCTGAACTTAGCCTAAAAGCCTAAGTTGCTATTGACACCCAATTTTGACCATCCACAACGTAATTTTAAATCATATTTTTAAGTTATTTTTTATCATCTTTATTTTTTATTAGGATAATGTACATAGTTTATATAATTATTATTCTTTTAGTAATATTTAAAATTGACTCATAAAAAGATTTTATTTATTTATTTCTAATAATTGTTTCATAAATTAATTGATTAATTTTAAGGTTTCATTTATTTCATTAAATGACACATAATTAATATTGTATTAACAATATTTTAATTTCAACATTAATACTACATAATGCAAATAATATATATATATACCACCTCCTCTTTTTAAAAAATAAAAATATAAAAAAATAAAATTATAAATAAATAATTTTTATTCATCTGAAAAAAATATTTAATAAAATATATATATCTATATATCTCTCTCTCTATATATATATATAATAAAATGGATAAATAAATAAATAATTTCCACCATATATATATATATATATAAAAAATAAACATATAAATAAAAAACAATATATTTCATCCGAATATATATATATATATAAAAAAAAAATTAATTAAAAATAATAAAATATACCCTCCCATAGCCCCTTGTCTTCTATATATATATATTACTCACGCGTGCCCTCCCATTTCCCCTTTCAAAAAAATAATTAAAAAATAATAATAATAAAAAATAAAACACACACACACACACACACATATATATATTACACTAATACCCATGAGTGTCTCCTCCCCATTTCCCCATATGTATATGTACTAATTAATTAACAGTATGCCCATTCCGTATTATTTTATTAATTTGCCACTCTATATTATTTTAATCATCCTCCATTCTCTATTTTTGGATATATATTTGAGTACTCACTCAAGGAAAAGGGGGGACAGAAAAGAAAGAAGAAAGGAAGAGACATAAGAAAAAAACGAAGAGAGCTAAGAAAGAAGAAAACATTATTTTACATTTCTTATATCTCTAACAAAAAACAAAAGAAATAAGAAGAGTTGTCTTACATGCTTTAGCATCAATTTGTTTGTTCCAAACATCACAAGTTATAATTATTTGTCTATCCATCCTAACTGAAGCGTCCAGGTTATTCTTAATCTATTTTTTATATACGCGGGTCTATTAGTTTAAACGTGTTTTCATTTTTGTTTGACTGTGTTTGTTTGAAATAAAATATATAATCATGTCATATCTCTATATTATTTGTATGCTGCTTGTATTTTTCTTTTCATAATTTAGCAGGGTTTGGACTTTAAAGTTCAAGACACGAAGATTTCGTTTGGAACAAGATTTAGATAGTTTTAGTTCTTATTTTATTATTTCCATTTATTTATTTTTTCTTAATAATTTTGGCTATGTAATAATCCATGTATGTAAACTCGCCATAATAATAAAATAACTTGAGGACTGTCTAAAGGGGAGGGGACGTATGTGCTACTTGACGTTTATTTTACTTTACCGTAATATGTGTGCGTGTTAAATAAATTAACCATAGAAATTAATTGATCATGGATGTTAATATTATATGTCATTACTGTCATGCATATATTTGATTTATAGGATAGTTCAAGGACATCTTTACATGCTTTGGCCCAATAAAAGAATTCTGCCTGTTGTTATTATAAACATTGTTTTATTGATTATATCGTTAAAATACGCCATCTAGATTTAACATTTTTTTAGCACTCATTTGTATGAAATAAATAATTTGTGAACTTTTGCATGTTTTGTCTAATTACAGATTTCTATGTTGTTAGAAGTCATTGTTTAACAATCAGTTTCACGTTAGAATATGTTTTACTTATAAATCATGTCAATAGTTATTATTAATTAAGCTTGTTAAACTAATTGGATATCACTATGATAGACCCTTATTAATAATTTCCAACTTACCAATTGAGTTATATTATTTTAAAACTTGACAAATATTTGTAGAATGTTACTTCACATAGACATTATGCTTATAGGATTAAAATTATACTTTGAATATATTATGTAGACATAATTAATGCCTAGAGAATTTAGTATATTTCGAACATATAGAAATCATGTCCATAGGATTTCAATAAATATTCATCATGTTGATCTAGTTTGAAGTCACGCTTACAACTTTAATCAACTTTCGGCATATTATGTTACATAGAAATCATTTATATAGTATTTATTTAATAATTTTCATCATGTTAAACTTATGAGTAGAAATCATGTTTATAGGATTTTAGTAATTATTTATCATATTATTTCATATTGGAATCATGGTTATAAAATTTCAATAAATTTTCAGCATATCATTTCTAAACCATGCCTATAGTATTTTTTATAAATTTTCATCATATCATAAAGCATAAATTTTGTTCATAAATTTCATTAAGGTCTTTAGTTAATAAATTAAAGTTGTCAATAATGTCTTTCTTTTATCACAAGTAGGCTAACAATTAAGATTGTTCTTATATGATTAATTAATTAACTTTACTTCTGTCATTTAAATTAGTGTTCACACACACTTAATATTTATTTTGACCTTCTTAACTTATTTGTGTTTTAGAGCATGCTAATTAATTTATGTAGAGGCTTACTTGAGATTTTAAGTGCTAAATGACGTGTTATTTGTTTTGTTTGACGATGTGACTAATTAAGAAACCTATATTTTCTTTAGTCTAACACCTATCCTAATAGCGCGTCCAATGCCTCTTGGATATTAAGTTGGGACGTTAGACACCTTTTAAGACGTTAGTTTTTATTATTTCTTTTAGATCACTTTAGGATTATAATAATAAATAAATTTAGGAGGGGTAGGGGTAGATAGGCCCTTCGGAAGTGATGGAAATCGACCCGAGAAGAAAAAGACAAAATTCTATATTTTTGTCTTCCGACTAATAAGCCGGCGCTGATCCGAAGGATGTGAATACGTAAATATTTTATCTTGCTTATATATTTTGCTTGGTATATATTTTGGGTAGTTTGATGTTAAAAACTAAAATATTTCCTTTTAGGTATCACTAATTCCTATTGTCTTCACTTTATTTAATTAGGCAACAATATTTATTTGTCATGTATTAGTTCTAACATTAATTTTTAGTTTATTCTAATTAAATCCCTCGAAGAGAAACCATTTTTTATGATCATTTGTTTTTTTATTTAAATGATTTATATACTAAGTCTATATTTATTATAAATTATCTTGAATGTTTTAAAATTTATATTTTCTCAAAATTGTTTAATACTTTCATTTTTGTTAAAACACATTTTCCCAAAGTTAGTCAAATAATTTTCAAATCATCGGACAACCGCATGTTAGCGGCTATTTTAAGTGCTAAAACCTTTTTAAAATAGTAATATGAACCTCATACCCTTTTTTCTAAATTTTTAAGACTTAAATCTGTTAGGGTCTTTTAAATTAAGTTTTCTTAATTTCTTTAAAAAATTAAGTGGCGACTCCTCTTTTACTAAAATTAATTTTTTCTTATAAAGATGAAATTAATTTTAAACTTCATCCATTTTTCGATATAACAGAAATAGCGACTTCACTGGGGATTAATTAGGTTATAATCATTAGATTTGACTAACCTACTTGACTAACTATTGGGAAATGTAATAATTAGTAATTTACTTTTTCTATTTGCTCCTTAAATGATTAAATCATAATTTGCTTTCTTTATTTGCACCTTATATGTTTATAATTATGAATATTGAACTGTCATCGCATACATAGCATAATTCCGTCACTTGACATTTTTTATTTTTTACTTAAACGATGATTATGCGGGTCGCAATCATTGAATCCAAATGTTCTTAGGGGGTACCCTAGCGAAATGAGTTGGTCACTGGATGGTCGATGGTTGCTAACTTCCCCCAGCCTGAGTTGTCCGCTTGGGTCACCAGTATATTGAAATAAAGCCCACTCTTAGTCCACCTAGCGTAGAGCGAAACCAAATCCTAATTTAGTGCATTGAGCCCATTAGAAAGACTACCTTGAGTCCAAAATGGTACCTTGAGTCCAAAATGGTCCTCAGCCTAAATGGACCCATTAGAAAGACTACCTTGAGTCCAAAATGGTCCTCGGACTAAATGGACGATCATACCTATGTATTTAAATTTGAAGGTTGTATGCGCCATTTGACAAACATTGTCCCTCAGGATTGGAAGTTTATTTTATTAGCTTAAAAAGGATCTTCACAAATTGTTATTCTATCCAAAAGAGGTTGATGTCAAGAAGTCAAGAAAGAAAGATTTTTCACGAAGGCTTAGTTAGGATTGTACCCCTGCGTGGGATTGATCATTTGTATCCCTTTTTACCCATTATGTACCCCCATTCAGTGTATTTATAATATTTGTATAAATATAAGTTATGGGGGCAATGGGAGATTTCAAATGGTGTTATGCATCCTTCAAATCGTTAGGCCTACCCTTGGCACAAAAGGGTCACATATCTGTTTAGGACACACAATAATTGTACTTGTTATGTGCTATAACTGTTTGAATGAATGTATTACTTTACTTGAAGATATTCTAGCCCACTCTTTATATATATATATTTATTTATATTTATATTCCCAAAGCCCAAATATCGAGTCACTATCCAAAGTGCGACCAAATTCTCTTAGAGTCTTTAGTTTCTCTACAAAATTTAAATTTCACTTTTAAGTCCTAAACTTACTCTCTCCACTCAAAAATGGTTGATTTGTCGGAGCTAGTCAAACTACATAGGGCCTGACATCTCCTTCGTGGGATACGTAGGCAGTCTTTCAAGGTTTGACCTCTATCTTCTAAAACCTTGCTTTCTCCCTTCATATTTTACAAAGATCAATAGATGTTGAAATACAACTGTGAAAGATGCAAGAAGATCTTGATTCAACGTAAGTCATCTTTCTTGATAAACTAAATCCCAAATTCAATAGGCAAATTTCTGTCTATTTTGCCTTCTTTTTTTTCAAAACTCGTGGGTTATCTTGTCTTAAAACAAAATAACTCTTATGTGTTTACCTTTTTCCGATGTGATATTTTGCATTATCTATTATGAATACATACTGACACATTTACCTTTTGAGTTATTTTCTGTACACGTATTTAGAATTGATCTGTGTTGATAATCTGGCCGAGCATCCATACTTCACGAGATCTAAAGTGCCTAAAGACTCTTTTCCCGATTGAAATTTGATAATAGGAAAAAGAAAAATGACTGGAACTAATGAGGACATTGGGTTGACTGATATTGTTGTGACAGATCCTATCATCACTGAACAAAATGAGCTGATTGCACAGTTAGTGCAACAAATCACCGAGATGTGAGTTGAGATACAAAAAATTGAGAATTATCAAAATTGGCTATAGCCACCAACACGCTTGTTCCAGGCGATGGAAGGTCTCCAATTCATTTTCCTTCCCCAAGTTCAAGTACGGAACACGTTCAAAACCCATCCTTAAACCCCGTGCAAAATGCCTTCAACGTTGATCTCACTGCCTCCAACCCCCATTATGCTTCCGCTTCCTACCAAGCACCACCTTACCCTCAAAATACCAATCCCCAAAGTTTTCCTCCTCAACAAAACACCAACCCTCAAGCCTGTCCTCCCCCACAAATCCAAAATGTTAACAATCCACAAACCTTTCTCCATCATCAAAATCAGCATACTAACCATCAAACATTTCCCCAAAATTACCAAGTCCCTCAAAATACACCCATTATTCCTCCCTTGACTCCTTTCCAAATCCCAATCCCAAATGATCCCTATACCAATGGACCCGAACTTGATCACTATGAGGAACAAAAAAGAGAGTGGAGGACCAAAGAGGAAATAACTAAGCAGAGCATGAAAGAGGAAATTATAAAAGCTATGAAGGAGTTTCACTATACCCCAGATGTTGTTGGTTTGAATTATGAAGATCTATGTATCCATCCATATCTGGACCTTCCGAAAGGGTTTAAAGTACCTAAATTTGATACTTTCGGTGGAATGGGGAATCCTTTGGCTCATTTGAGAGCATATTGTGATCAACTCGTAGGAGTTGGGAAGAACAAGGCATTATTAATGCGACTCTTTAGCCGAAGCTTAAGCGGAGAGGCCTTAGAATGATTTACTTCTCTAGAGATGAAACAGTGGTCAAATTGGAATTCTTTGGCTAAAGATTTCATCGAAAGACTTGCTTACAATGTGGAGATCGTTCCCGATCGTTATTCTTTGGAGAAAATAAAAAAAAAGTCTACTGAAAGGTATCGAGAGTATGCCTACCGTTGGAGGAAAGAGGCTGCCAGAGTGAGATCTACCATGACTGAAAAACATATTATTGAAGTCTTTATACGCAATCAAGAGCCTGAGTACTATGACAGGATGTTATTGCTCGTAGGAGCAAATTTTGCTGAGGTGGTCAAAATTTGTGAGACCATCGAAGACCGTCTTAAGACCGAAAGGATTACCCGTGTGGCTATCCAAACTAGTTCCTCAGTTTTGTTCAAAAAGAAAAAAGAATATGTGTCCTTTATTTCTCATGCGCCCGATAGAAGGATACAAAGATCACCCTATTTTAGCTCTAGAAAAACCTCACCCTCCAAAATCTACCCCCCATCTCCAAAAGATCCCTACCCAATTTTTTACGTCCAACCGAGTTACCAAACTCCGCCTCCTAATTACCTACCTCCGCACTAGCAAACTCCACAATGGCCAAAGTTTCAAACTCCTGCACCTTTCCACCGAAATCCTCTGAACTACCATCAAGTACCTCCACCTCCATAAAATAATTACAACTTTCCTCGCCCAAACCTTGAGAATAAATTCTCTCGAGCCTTTACTCCTTTGATTGAGACCCGAACACAGCTTTTTGAGAGATTAAAAGCGACTAGCATGATACAAACAATCGAACCAGAGAACATCAATGTCAATTCCAAACTTTACAAACCAGATCTTTATTGTGCTTATCATTCAAGAGGTGCTGGGCATATCACCGAGGACTGCATCAACTTGAAGCATAAAATTCAAGACCTGATAGATCAAAAGATTGTCACTCTCCAAATTACCGGTCCTAATGTCAATAATAACCCCCTGCCTAATCATGGAGGGGTGACTATTAACATGATTGAAGTTGAAAAAGATTAGAATATAGATAAGCCGATAGTCCCAGTCAAACCTGACAATCTTGAAAAGTCTTTTCCTCATATGCATCAGTCATTTTCGGTGCGAAAGTCCACCAATAATGTTGGTTTGGGAGAAAGAGTCAGTGATGCTGTGATGATCGAAATGTCAGGCATACGAGATGCCAAGCCAAAAGAGCAAGTGCCTAATTGGACCTACAATCCACTCTTGGTTCCTCGCTCATCTTGATAGATAAAGACGAATTTTATGTTATTTTTGAAAGTCGGTGGTAGTCTGGATACCTACCCTTTATGTAACTTTTGCGTTGTTATGCTTTAATTCCCCTCGTAATATTTTGAAAAAGCCAAATTGGTCCATAACCATGGCCAAAGTTTTATTTCTTTATTTCAAATGAAAGACCTCTTTATTGCAAAAAATCATTTTAAATACTTTACCTACATTATCTAACAGTCTTTATTTATTTATTTCAGTAAAAATAATTTAAAACCTATCAATATCATGTCATGTCACAAGTTGAATGATCAAAATGAAGTGAATGATGAGTTAGAAGAATGTAATGAGACTGAAATCGTTAATCTGGCAGATGACAAATGTGTCAAAGGAACCAATATTCATGTCCATTTGACAAAGACTTAGAAAATGCATCAATTTTCTTTGACAATACATCGATACATTCATGTGATGATATACCACGGTTACACACTGATTTGCCTCTTACAAGTTGTCGATCAACTCAAATGTTGTCAAGAGATACTTTGTTTGAAGATTTAGAATTTTCTTTTGTATCTTTCCTTGTAATTACATCATTTGCTTGTAATCGTTTCTATGCTTGTTGTTTTAAATTAACCCTCCCATTTTGTTTGAACTACGTTTGACCTGAATTCTCAAGAATGAGATACATATGCGGCCTATGTCGGCCTCAGTCAGTTTTCTATTAAAATCTCCCATTTCTCATTTATCTCCCGAGGGGGGGAACTACGTTTGACCTGATTCCTACCTCAACGGGATACGTAGGCGCCACAACGGTTCAGTCATATCTCCCGTAAGTTCTCTATTTATGATAGAAACTGGGACAGAATTTTTGAGAGGGACTCAAAAATCTCAAAGAAGATCTTTTCACAAAAGAAGACAAGATTGAGGTGCATCAGAAAAGTAACTAGGACAAAATTTTTGATAGGATCTCAAAAATTCTAAAAATCTCTTATTGGTAGTATGATATTTACCAAGACATCTAACTGGGATAAATTGTTTTTAGGTTGACCTCAAAATTTTGATCTAATATCATCAGAAGGTTTTACTCAACTTCAAAGTTCAAGGTTGACCTCAAATGATCCCCGGCATTGTCGGAAGTTCAATGTCAACCTCAATAATCTCTATCACCATCAGAGTTCAGAGTGAACTACAAAACTTTCTAGCTATGTCAGGACTTCCCAGCTTTAACCCTCAAGAATCCTCAAAATCTTGTGAACAAGCCATCAAACTCCCTCAAAGCGTTGAACCAAAGACGTTTATCTAAGCTATGCATGACATGACATCAGGTAGTGACCCTTTCCAAATTGCTTTTCAAAAACTCATCTTTCTTAAAACTTTTAATACATCAAACATTTTTGCATAAATATATTTTCGTCTGATATCTATCGAGAAGTGGGGAATCAGAGCAAGCGATCGAAGATATCAAGACAAGGAGAAAATAAATAAAGAATTCAACACAGATCAATTCATTCAAAACTAACCATTTTTCTGTGGATGCAGATTTATAAAAGATCACCATATCCCTCCTTTCAGCAAGTACAAAGAAGTTAAAAGAGCAAAGAGTTTTCAAAGTGATAATTTTGTCATCAAGATTTATTAGACAAAAAGGAGACGTTCAAAAAATGAACAACAATGCCTCGTTCAAATCTCCAGCAAGGCATGAGCCACAAGGAATATAGAGTGTTCGAAAATGAGCATGATATTTACCCACTAATGTCAAAGTGATCAGGTACTTTGTAAATATTTTCAAGAACTTTCCCTAAAGATTTTTTCTCAGTCGCCAGTTAAAACGACAATGTGTTTATTACTTATTTTCTTTTGAGTGTAGAAAAACGCATAGGAGCTACTTTCAATGCAAGCATCCATAATGACATCAAATTATATTCTCCATCCTCAAAGACGTCTAATTGGCATGCATAAGCCACATATGATGGTATGACGCCACATACGATGATATGATGCCGTATGTGATGATGATGATGCAATAATATGATAATTCACCGAGTCCTGGGCCGTATATACATGATGATATATGCCATGATATAATGTCGTGTACGATGATATAATATCGTATACGATGATATAGTGCCGTATATGATGATATAATGCCATATACGATGATGTAATATCGTATACGATGATATTATTTTATTCATATTTTATTACCAGAGGTGGCAATACCATTTGCCAAGAGTGCCATTTGTATAATTTTATTTATATTATATTACCGGAGGTGGTAATATCATTGCCAAGAGAGTCATTCATATTTTATTATTCGGAGGTGGTAATATCATTGCCAAGAGGGTCATTCGTATTATTTTATTTATATTATATTATCGTAGGTGGTAATATAATTGCCAAGAGGACCATTAATATTTTATTATTCATATTATATTACCGGAGGTGGTAATATCATCTGCCAAGAGGGCCATTCATATTATTTTATTCATATTGTATTACCGGAAGTGGTAATATCATTGCCAAGAGGGTCAGTCATATTTTATTATTCAAATTATATTACCGGAGGTGGTAATGTCACTGCCAAGAGGGTCATTCATATTTTTATTATTCGTATTATTACCGAAGGTGGTAATATTATTTGCCAAGAAGGCCATTCATATTATATTACTCAATGTCGTATACGATGATACAATGCCGTATATGATTATGTAATGCCATAAACGATGATATAATGTCGTATAAGATGATATGATATCATATATGATGATACAATGCCGTATACGATGATATTATTTTATTCATATTATATTACTGAAGGTGGTAATATCATTGCCAAGAGGGCTATCATTCATCATGTCATTGCCAAAAGGGCCATCATTTATCATTCATCATTTATCATTTATCATTGCCAAGAGGGCCATTATACATCATTTATCATTGTCAAGAAGGCCATCATTTATCATTGCCAAGAGGACCATCATTCATTATTGCCAAGAGGGCCATCATTTATCATATCATTGTCAAAAGGGACATCATTTATCATATCTTTGTCAAGAGGGCCATTATTTATCATTGCCAAGAGGGCCATCATTTATGATTGCCAAGAGGGCCATCATTCATCATTTCCAAGAGGGCCATCATTTATCATATCATTGCCAAGAGGGCCATCATTTATCATATCATTGCAAAGAGGGCCATCATTTATCATATTATTACTAAGAGGGTCATCATTTATCATTGCCAAGAGGGCCATCATTTATCATGTCATTGCCGAGAGGGCCATCATTTATCATTTCATTGCCGAGAGGGCCATTACTATGCCATTGCCGAAAGGCCATCTTTATATCATATCAATTCATCATCATATCGCATCATATCAACTTATTGCATATTACATCAAAATTGAAACAATTTGCAGTTGAGGAATATATTACAAATCACACCAACTTAGGAAATATATATTGTTTGCTCTACGTCAAAACCGGAGGAGGTTGACATGCCGATATAGTAACGACACTGTCCTTTTCTTTGAGTTAAATTTTTCTACTAATGAGTTTTATCTTAGTCTTTGGCAAGATCATCCAAGAGGATAGATTCTCAATTAAACCACAGGTACGGACGACATCAAAAAGAATGCATCTCAACGTAGAACTTTTCTTAGAAGAAAATTGGAACACGAGTTGAAGAATAACTTCCACCACACCACATCCCTACAAAAAGGATCTTTAGCACAATGTGGAACTGTTTCTAAGCAGTGAACTGGGATATTTGTTGGAGGGTCAAACTCACCAACAATGATCATGAATCTACTTTCGAACTCTACTCAGCGTATGTTCCATAATTTGGGTATTAAAATCCAGTCTCGTCATAACTCGATACTGGGATAAATTTTTGGCCAGGCTTTACTTCGTTCTTCCCAATATTCTCGCACTTTGTCGAGTTCAGGTTTTTAATTCCAGTTATATCTCTTTATATTATCACTATGTACCCTTTTACTTCACCTCATTTTCTAATAACTCTTCACTTGTTCAATCTTATTCTTTTCCTTGACCATTTCTGTCAATATTTTCCTCAATCGCTAATACCAACACGATTTTATGATTGATGGTATTGTCAACTCACTCCACCTTATTCTGACATAACTTGAGAGCTGCACTTGGCTTGATTCTCGAGCAACTCGAGACTTGTTGGCAACTCAAAAACAAAAATTCATCCGCAATTTTTCACAATTTTTCTTATCCCTGTATTTTCATAAACTTTATTTCAACGTTGATGATCGGGAAAAAATTGGCTATTATGTCAACTTCTTTGCCCAAAAACATTTTATCATCTTCGGTCAAATAGGGACAACTGTTGACACCCAATTTTGACTATCCACAACGTAATTTCAAATCATATTTTCAAGTTATTTTTTATCATTTTGTTTTTAAAGATAATATACATAGTTTGTATAATTATTATTCTTTTAGAAATATTCAAAATTAACTCATAAAAAGATTTTATTTATTTCTTTCTAATAATTATTTCATAAATTAATTGATTAATTTTAATGTTTCATTTCTTTCCTTAAATGACACATAATTAATATTATATTAAAAACATTTTAATTCCAACATTAATACTACATAATGCAAATAATATATATATACCACCTCCTCTTTTAAAAAAAATAAATTATAAATAAATAATTTTTATTCATTCAAAAAATAAATTTAATAATATATATATATATCTATATATATATAATAATAATAAAAAAAATAATAATAATAATAAAAAAAAATGGATAAATGAATGAATAAATAATTTCCGCCATATATATATAAAAAATAATAAACATAAAAATAAAAAAATAATATATTTCATCCGAATATATATATAATAAATTAATTAAAAATAATAAAATATACCCACCCATAACCCTTGTCTTCTATATATATATATATTACTCTGCCCTCCCATTTTCCCTTTCAAAAAAATAATAAAATAATAATAATAATAATAAAAAAATAACAAAAAAATAAAACACACACACACACACACACACATATATATATATATATTAATACCCATGAGTGTCTCCTCCCCATTTCCCCATATGTATATGTACTAATTAATTAACAGTATGCCCATTCCATATTATTTTATTAATTTGCCCACTCTATATTATTTTAATCATCCTCCATTCTCTATTTTTGGATATATATTTGAGTACTCACTCAAGGAAAAGGGGGGACAGAAAAGAAAGAAGAAAGGAAGAGACATAAGAAAAAAACGAAGAGAGCTAAGAAAGAAGAAAACATTATTTTACATTTCTTATATCTCTAACAAAAAACAAAAGAAATAAGAAGAGTTGTCTTACATGCTTTAGCATCAATTTGTTTGTTCCCAACATTACAAGTTATAATTATTTGTCTATCCATCCTAACTGAAGCGTCCAGGTTATTCTTAATCTATTTTTTATATACGCGGGTCTATTAGTTTAAACGTGTTTTCATTTTTGTTTGACTGTGTTTGTTTGAAATAAAATATATAATCATGTCATATCTCTATATTATTTGTATGCTGCTTGTATTTTTCTTTTCATAATTTAGCAGGGTTTGGACTTTAAAGTTCAAGACACGAAGATTTCGTTTGGAACAAGATTCAGATAGTTTTAGTTCTTATTTTATTATTTCCATTTATTTATTTTTTCTTAATAATTTTGGCTATGTAATAATCCATGTATGTAAACTCGCCATAATAATAAAATAACTTGAGGACTGTCTAAAGGAGAGGGGACGTATGTGCTACTTGACGTTTATTTTACTTTACCGTAATATGTGTGCGTGTTAAATAAATTAACCATAGAAATTAATTGATCATGGATGTTAATATTATATGTCATTACTGTCATGCATATATTTGATTTATAGGATAGTTCAAGGACATCTTTACATGCTTTGGCCCAATAAAAGAATTCTGCCTGTTGTTATTATAAACATTGTTTTATTGATTATATCGTTAAAATACGCCATCTAGATTTAGCATTTTTTTAGCACTCATTTGTATGAAATAAATAATTTGTGAACTTTTGCATGTTTTGTCTAATTACAGATTTCTATGTTGTTAGAAGTCATTGTTTAACAATCAGTTTCACGTTAGAATATGTTTTACTTATAAATCATGTCAATAGTTATTATTAATTAAGCTTGTTAAACTAATTGGATATCACTGTGATAGACCCTTATTAATAATTTCCAACTTACCAATTGAGTTATATTATTTTAAAACTTGACAAATATTTGTAGAATGTTACTTCACATAGACATTATGCTTATAGGATTAAAATTATACTTTGAATATATTATGTAGACATAATTAATGCCTAGAGAATTTAGTATATTTCGAACATATAGAAATCATGTCCATAGGATTTCAATAAATATTCATCATGTTGATCTAGTTTGAAGTCACGCTTACAACTTTAATCAACTTTCGGCATATTATGTTACATAGAAATCATTTATATAGTATTTATTTAATAATTTTCATCATGTTAAACTTATGAGTAGAAATCATGTTTATAGGATTTTAGTAATTATTTATCATATTATTTCATATTGGAATCATGGTTATAAAATTTCAATAAATTTTCAGTGTATCATTTCTAAACCATGCCTATAGTATTTTGTATAAATTTTCATCATATCATAAAGCATAAATTTTGTTCATAAATTTCATTAAGGTCTTTAGTTAATAAATTAAAGTTGTTAATAATGTCTTTCTTTTATCACAAGTAGGCTAACAATTAAGATTGTTCTTATATGATTAATTAATTAACTTTACTTCTGTCATTTAAATTAGTGTTCACACACACTTAATATTTATTTTGACCTTCTTAACTTATTTGTGTTTTAGAGCATGCTAATTAATTTATGTAGAGGCTTACTTGAGATTTTAAGTGCTAAATGACGTGTTATTTGTTTTGTTTGACGATGTGACTAATTAAGAAACCTATATTTTCTTTAGTCTAACACCTATCCTAATAGCGCGTCCAATGCCTCTTGGATATTAAGTTGGGACGTTAGACACCTTTTAAGACGTTAGTTTTTATTATTTCTTTTAGATCGCTTTAGGATTATAATAATAAATAAATTTAGGAGGGGTAGGGGTAGATAGGCCCTTCGGAAGTGATGGAAATCGACCCGAGCAGAAAAAGACAAAATTCTATATTTTTGTCTTCCGACTAATAAGCCGGCGCTGATCCGAAGGATGTGAATACGTAAATATTTTATCTTGCTTATATATTTTGCTTGGTATATATTTTGGGTAGTTTGATGTTAAAAACTAAAATATTTCCTTTTAGGTATCACTAATTCCTATTGTCTTCACTTTATTTAATTAGGCAACAATATTTATTTGTCATGTATTAGTTCTAACATTAATTTTTTAGTTTATTCTAATTAAATCCCTCGAAGAGAAACCATTTTTTATGATCGATTGTTTTTTATTTAAATGATTTATATACTAAGTCTATATTTATTATAAATTATCTTGAATGTTTTAAAATTTATATTTTCTCAAAATTGTTTAATACTTTGATTGTTGTTAAAACACATTTTCCCAAAGTTAGTCAAATAATTTTCAAATCATCGGAAAACCGCATGTTAGCGGCTATTTTAAGTGCTAAAACCTTTTTAAAATAGTAATATGAACCTCATACCCTTTTTTCTAAATTTTTAAGACTTTAATCTGTTAGGGTCTTTTAAATTAAGTTTTCTTAATTTCTTTAAAAAATTAAGTGGCGACTCCTCTTTTACTAAAATTGATTTTTTCTTATAAAGATGAAATTAATTTTAAACTTCGTACATTTTTCGATATAACAAGGTGCACATTGTCCTAGGAGGGACCAAGTCCAATATAAAGGTCTACCATCATACGAGAAAGGTGAATAGTGTTATTTAGAAGAAATCGTCCTTTTCAGGCTCAAACTTTTGTTTAAAGGGTACAATTTTATTTTGTTGGTTGTTTTTAGGTTAAGTGGACTATTTTCAACAATGCCCTATAATCCTTTCCTACTCAAGTTATTCAATTATTTCATCAAGATAAACCAGGCAGGTTTTAGTTTCCATATGCAATGTTCAAACTAGAATTCAGTTCACACAAACATGACACATATGTTACACTATTCATCACCAATCAACATAGTCATAGTTTAGATAGTATTTGATCGACAAGTCAATGAGTACAATGTCCTATAAATATCCTAACAAGTCCATCTTCATAGTCTAGGTACAAACACATCATAGCCTTTTTCAAAAATTCAAGCAGGGGTCATTTTTATTCAATTTAAGCATATGTGGCAACTTCACAGGCTACATGCATACTTCAATAGACTCATTGTATTTACACAATACAAAACATCCTAAACATGCCAGTTCTACTAAATAATACACTTAAGAGAAAAGAAATATTGCAAGAAAACTCCCTAGCAACCAGGATTCCCACTCCCATCAAAAGGTTATGCATTGTCCCCAATGCATGTCAAAACTCTAAAAAGTAAAAGAAGGGAGGCAATCATACCTGCAATTCCTTAGGCGTTAGTCGATGGCAAAGATGTGTCACCAGCAGTAGCTAGTGCACTCAATGATGTTGGCTAGCCCGAAGGGTCATCGCCTGTAGTAGGAGTGGTTGTGCCTGAAGACATGCTGGAATCTCAGAAATTTGGGTTGTAGCAACTCCACTAGCTGAAGATCCAACCCGTGTAGCCTCAAACTTCTACCTCTATCTCTCCTCCCATTCTCTCGCTTCCCATTTTAAAGCTCGTGCTTCCTTCCTTATGCTCTTGTCCTGTTCTTTTGTTGTGTTATATGTCAGACTCGACCTATCATGTCATTTCTTGCCTTTGCCCTTTTTATCAGGCTCAGATGCCAAAATTGTGCCCCATACCTCATCAAGCCTTGTGGTCTCCGTAGGTGCAGAAAATAGCTACATCAGTGGCTATTGAAGGAGTAACAGTGGAGGACTTCTCTTTCAGCATAGCCAAGTCCTCACGTAGTGTTTTCAAATGTGCTTGCACGGACTCGGCCTCTAGACTACCTAAGATATCAATCCACTCAGTGAGATGTGACTCAGAGCCATCCAATCTACCCTACAAAACACTAATCTCTCGCCTAGTGTTGGTTTTTAAGTTGGTCCTCTGCCTGCTATACCCGAGTCTAGACTACTTGTGGGGGTCACTCAATAAATTGGTTCAATAGTGCTCTAGTTTGACGCTGATCAGCTACTAACTGGGAAAAGAACTCATATGGCACAGTACCCATCATCCCAGTATCTGCTATTGTCGGAGGAGGACAACTCTCGCCCTTAGGATGATCAAAAGCCTCGATGGTAGGTAGGGAAGTAGAGACCCCCTCCAAAGATAGAGTGGTCGGTGGTAGACCTGGCATGATAGTGATTGAGATGGCAACCCGGGATGACCTAACCCTATAAAGTAGGTTATCGACATCCTTGATCAATGTGATAATTATGGCCTTTGTGACTATAGTGCGCAGATCTAAGAATCGACTAATGGGGACTCCAGCATTCCCACACAATTTTCGAATAAAACATGGGAAAGGCAGTCCTAGCTTTTCATTGAAGGCTCGGTCTTGAATTTTGGTTGCAATAAATCAACCTACATTCAGTGTATATTAAGCCATAATACAAACTACCGAGGATACCTGATACAGAAGGAGGGTATCGTCATTAAATATCGGTCTAAGTGAGCACGAACAATGTCCTACCAGAATTTGGCCTTGAAAGTATAGGACCCCTTTGTAATCAACTGTCTTAGATTTGTCACCCAAGATGCCTCTACATCCTCAATAGCAATTTATTGTGCTATACACCTCTAAATGTCAGCCCGGGAGGTAGGATCCTCTATCTACTCCTCATTCATAACCAAGTGATGCATGTGCTCATATAGCCCCATCGGATGTGGAGTGTAGCCTGGACCATATACAAATCAGAGGATAGTGTCCTCCGAAATGTCAACTTGAACACCTCTTATCTAGACATCCTCCAAAGGTGTCCGATTTAAGGCTAGGTCTTTTTCTTCCTCGAAGACTCACCAGTGATGGAGTTACACAGTGTAGCAGCATATGCGGCATATAACTCATATATGAGCTACTCATCATAGTATCCCTAGGGTACACTTATCTATTTGAACTAATAGCGGTCGAACACTTTTTTTATCACGGGCACTAACGTTAGGTTGTCGGTGACAACCCCTATCTGTGATACTATAGCCCATCTGCTAAAGCTGCTGGAATGTTTGGAGAGGTCGTGCTCAAATATCTATTGGGACCCCGGTATGGTACACTTATTCCTCAAGAAATCAACTAGTGCTCTTTGGGCAACCAGATCAGATTCCCTAGCGATCAAAAACCTCTCAGTGTTGTATGCACTCTCAACTTCCTCTTTATCACTATATGAGCCACTAGCCTAGTCCTTGGACTTCTCCTCCTCTAAAGTTTCCTCATTTCCTGACCCAATACTCCTATTCAGACTCGAAGTGTGTGGTTTCTGCCTTAATAGCAGCTTTAGCCCTAGTGGTACGGGGTGAGTAAAGGGAGACGATTGTTGTGCACCATACTTCAGAACCATTAGATGCTTCATTGCCCGACTTGTTATACCATTTGTTGGCCAATTATTGGATGGAAAGTCATGGAGTCGTTATTTAGGATTCTAACTTTTTTTTAGTGTTTTTTAGATTCTAGTTTTTTATACAGTAGGTCTTCATAGACCATTAAAGGATACACGGTCCATGAAGGGTCTCGTGAAACTATGTCCTTAAAATTTCTTCTAAGTGTAGGACCAAGGATGGGTTCACAGTTCGTGAAGATTTATACGGTTAGTGAACCCTCTCTTGAAGCCACACTTAGGAGAAAATAGGACTCCTTAGGCCTATGGGCACCTCCACGATCCGTGAAGAGCTTCACATCTCGTGAAGGTGCCTCCAACCTCATTCACAATCATTATTAATACATTACAATCCAAACTCAAACATTCCACTTTAGTCCCCCCCACAACAATAACACCACGTCATTTTAGTTTGAAACAACTTCTCTAGTTCAATCCTTATTATACAAATCAAACCCCAGGTGAATAGTTTTAAGAAATATACTCAATTTACATTTGCACTTACTTGGACACTTGAAATCTAAGGAATAAGATATAAATAGGACTTGGAACATGGACAGTGAAGGTCGGCGCTAAATCATGAGGTGGAATTTCTATGAATTTTGACAGCATTTGAGGGTTACGATGATAAATCATAGTGAGAGAGTGATTTGGTGGGCTAAAACTTGAAGAAGGGGTGAGAATTTTGGAGGAGTGTATGAGAAATGACCCATTTCACATGAAATTTAGGTAAAACCCCATTTTCGTATTGTAATTTTATAGTTGGGTCAAACCGGGTCAGGTGAGTTAACAATTGACCAATCTAGGTTTCACGGTCCATGAAAATGATGGTGAAGATAAATACGAACCATGAAATTCTCCTTACTACTTTACTTAGACGAAACCAAAGGAAACTTACCTGGGGTTCACAAGAGGCTAAATGGTCTGTGAAAGTCTTCACGGGCCGTAAACCCTTCCCTGAACCTGCAGCCTTAATTTCTTATTGCCTCCACGCCCCCTCACCATGGGTCATTGTGCATTAAACGATCTGTGGAGTGGCTGTGGTGAAGTGATTTGAGTCAGTTTTCAATGTTTTCTCCTTTTCTGATTCCTTCACTCACATAACACACCGTGACACTATAAAAACTTCATATGCAAAATTTAGCCTAACTATTACAAGTACAATCCTTGGGTTGCCTCCCAAGTAGTACCTTATTTAACATCATGGAATGACGTAGGTCACTCGATTATTCAGAATTCATCAAGCTACCACATAGGTTACCTCCCATGAAGCGCTTGATTTAATATCGCGGCATGATGGAGGTTCCTTGATTAGTCAGACTTCATCAAGTTTCATCTCTTCGACTGTCTTTGTCTCTTTCTTTGCTCCTAAGTACAACTTCACACATTGACCATTCATTTCGAACTTGTGCCCATCTTGTTCATGAGTTCTATTGCATCATGTGGAAATACTCGCAGTATGGTGAAAGTTCCAAACCGTTTCGTCTTCAACTTTCCTGGAAACAATCTAAGTCTAGAGTTGAACAACAACATCAAGTCACCAAGGAAAAAATATCGCTTCTTAATATGCCGATCATGATATAACTTCATTCGTTCATTGTAAAGAACTACTCTCTCATGTTCCCTCAGGCGAAACTCATCCATATCATTGATGTTCTCTAACCTCATATTGGCGGCTTCAATCCAACTCAGATTTAACTTCTTAAGTGCCTATAATACCTTGTGCTCTAACTCTACAAGAAAATGACATGCCTTTCCAATCACTAACTGATATGGTGACATACCAATGGGTGTTTTGAAAGTTTTTCGGTATGCTCATAGTGCATCATCAAGCTTCCTTGACTAATCCATTTTGTTTGCATTCATGGACTTTTCCAATATCTCCTTAATTTGTTGATTAGATACTTCAACCTACCTTTCATATTGAGGATGATATGGGGTAGACACTTTGTTCTGATTCACACCGTATTTAGCTAATAAAGTCCAAAAGATCTTGTTGCAAAAATAGGACCCTCCTCCCATCACTGATGATTGCTCTAGGAGTGTCAAATCTGGAAAATATGTTCTTTTTCAGAAAACTAGATGTGCTTTTACCCTCATTGTTAGCCAAGGCGACTGCTTCAACCCATTTGGAGAGGTATTCAACTGCAATCTGAATGTACATCATATCATATGAACTTATTAATGCCCCCATGAAGTTGATGCTCCAAACATCAAATAGTTCAACCTCCAATATTAGAGTCATAGACAACTCTTGGCGCTTTTATACTGCAACTTGCCTCTGGCATTTTTCACAACTCTTCACCATATCATATGCGTCTCTATAGATGGTGGGCCATTATTAACCATATTGAAGAACCTTCTTAGCTGTTCAAGCTCTACTATGATGTCCACCCACTAGAGGTGAGTGAAAAGCCACAAGTATACTTAGTATCTTAGCTTTTGGCACATATCTCTTGATCATATTATCAACAAACATTCTAAACAAGTAAGGCTTATCCCGGAAATATTTGTTCACATCATGTAAGAACTTATTCCTCTGCAAAAATGTCAGATCTTCAGACATCATATCACTAACTAAATCATTGGCAAAGTTACCACACCAAGGAAAAAAGTCAAGAGTAGTGGCTAATACCTGCTCATATGGGAATAAGTCATCAATATCAAGATCGTCCCTATCACTTTTCTCAGCTTCTAACCTCGACAAATGGTCAGCTACCTGATTTTTACAACTCTTTCTATCCTTTACTTCGAAGTAAAACTCTTGTAGCAAAAGGACCCATTTGATCAACCTTTGCTTTGCATCTTTTTTTTGCCATTAAGTACCTTAGAGATGTATGGTTAGTGTACAAAATAACTTTTATACCCAAAATGTATGCTATGAATTTCTTAAAGGCATAAACAATTGCTAGTAGCTCTTGCTTAGTGACAATATAGTTATTAATGATTACATTCAGTTCCTTGCTTTCATAATATATGGGATGAAAGATCTTGTCGTGTTTTTTCCCTAGCAAAACCTCCAAAGCAACACCACTAGCATCACAAATTATCTGGAATAGTTTAGAATAGTCAGGAGCAATGATCACTAAGCTAAAATCAGTTTCTCGTTCATATACTCGAACACCTTCATGCATGCCTCATCAAAATAAAATTTCCCCTCCTTGTACAACAACTTGGACATGGGATGTGCAATTTTAGAGAAGTCCTTGATAAAATGCCTGTGGATACCTGCATGCCCCAAGAAAATTTAATACTTTTCACAAAGATAGGAGAGCGAAGCTTCTCAATAGCCTTAATTTTATCCATGTCCACCTCCAGGCCTTTCTCAAAAATCTTGTAGCCTAGTACTATACCTTTTTTGACCATGAATTGGAACTTCTCCCGATTTAGAACTAGGTTAGCCTCCTCACATATCTGTAATGACTTGCTAAGATTGAACAAACAGTCATTGAAAGTATCACCTACCATAGAATAGTTATCCTTGAATACCTCCAGAGTATCTTCCACTATATCTGAGAACATAGACATCGTACACCTAAGGAATGTGGAAGGCTCATTACATATCCCGAATGGCATGCGCTTGAATACAAAGGTACCATAGGGACATATAAAGTGGTTTTTTGTTGATCCTCCAGTGCTATAAAAATTTGAATGTAGCCAGAGTACCCGTCCAGGAAGAAATACCAACCTCAACTTGACATCTTGTCTAACATCTGGTCCATGAAAGGCATTAGGAAATGGTATTTCAAGTTCCACTTGTTGAGCTTTTGGTAGTCCATGTAGAATTGCCAACCTGTGACTAGCCTTAAGGGGACCAACTCATTCATGTCATTAGCAACAACTATCATACCTCTAGTTTTGGGGACACTCTGCACAAGGCTAACCCAACTACTATCTGAGATTGGATATACCACGCTTGCATCGAACTACTTAATAATGTCTTTCTTCACCACCTCATGCATAGGTGGTTTCAGTCTCTGCTAATGCTCAATGCTAGGGATGCAATCCTCCTCTAACTGAATTTTATGAGTGCATATACCCGAGGTATACCTATTATTATGACCTGACCTAGGACCTAGTATTAACATGATCGGGATGTAAGGGACCCCAACCATAAGCCATATTAGCATACATCACATAGATAAGGTAAAGAACAATATGAATATAAGTAGAAGTAATCATTAAGTGGGGAATGGGACTAAGGAAAAATCAACTCTATAAATGTCGAATCTGGACTACACCAATGAGTATCGTCTAAACATGCCTCTAGTCTAGTCTTTGATGGGGGATTTGGACAAGCTCCTAGCTCACCCTAATAACAGAATAAAGTGTAAACAATAGTAATCATGAATAAAAGTCTTGTCCTTGGTAGAATGAGGACTCACCAACCTCTTGAAATCTAAAGCAAATCTCTAGCCACGAGTGGGGTGATCGTGAGTGTCATCCATCCCTATATTATGAGACAATATAGGCAAAATATGTGTTACTACATTTGAATGTACTAAGTATGTGACATATCCATCAATAAGTAAAGAACATAATCAATATGTCATAGGATGCATGACCAATCATAATGAACATGAGTATAGTTTAAAAGCAACTAAAAACATATGGAACTCATGGTCAATGCATATCATAAGAACTTTAACTTCCAACTCATAACTTCACATCTCATAGCTTTAACTTGAACTTGTGTGGATAGGACCATTAACTGACAACTAAGACCATGCAGCTATTACATGGAATCCGATGACTCCTACATTGAGACATCGAAGACTCCTGCATCGAAACTGGGTAGGCTACCATGCCAGGACATACTCCAAAAGTAACTCAACTCAACTCAACTGTGCTAATTCCTTTTACCACATACTTACTCACTTAAAAGTCCACAATCTAGCTTAACTCCCCTCTCTCTCTCTCATACTGTTCATCATCTCCGGTCAGTTCTGAATGGCTTCACTGCCACTGGTGAAGCTCCCTTGGCCACCGAATATAGATCATCAAACATCACCCCTTCATCCAGCTAATGACACTCTGAATCTGCAAAATAATACTGAAATTTCAAGTGAAGCTGGTTTGAATCAACAACAATTGATCGGTCAACAAAATACTGATGCAATCACTGTCTCTGAAGAGGAGCTGAGAATTGCACACAAGATCTTTAATTTTCAGAAAGATGGTTTGATTCGAGTATCAAAAGCTGTGGTAGATAATTCCTTATCGTTTGGACTACATACAGTCCAAAAATTGGATCAAACCACCGCACCATTTGAGAGCACTGATCAGACGACTTCTGAGAGAAACATCGTAGAGTCGCCAGAGTTGCGCCTGCATATTCGAAGGGGCTCCGGCGACACTCGAGATGGCGGACCCCCTGGGGTTTGTTCCCCACCTCATGGCACTCCTACCACCAAAATTTCAACCTAAATGGATAGTGAAATCGTTGGAGACGATGGTACCGACGAGGTTGCCAAAGCTCAGGCGACATTTTTAGGTGGAAACCAATGCAAAACGGGGTGTTTTAATGATACAAATACACCCCACAAGGTGAACTCTCTCGAATATATGCCCAGCAATTCGAATTTCAAATTTGGTGCTACTGGAGGTGCCACAGTCGAGTTTTTGGCAAAAAATTTTCAAGTCACGAATTTGGATAATGTTCAAGTTATTGGACTACATCCTAATGAAAACAAGTTTCAGCAACTCACAAACACTAGAGAAGGAATCAAATCCTCTCAAATTAGCTCAAATTTGCCAAATCAACAGGGTCACTGTCAGAGTACCGGCGCCGGAGCTCCGGCGAACCATTTGTCACAAGATCAAATCCAAAATGTCCCTAAGGTCAATGCGCAACTTCGAGGTATCTTGAATCATCAACAACAAATTCAAATTCAAAAATTCGTTGAGACACTCGTCAAGGTGATATGCACATTTTCACTGATAATCAAGCTGAAGAACACACATTGGTTCAAGACCAATATCAACAATATGATCAATTCAATCAACTAAAGGATGATATGCACACAGTTGATAATGCAAAGTCGATGCATCCTTTTTCCAAAAATAATAAACATGCCTCAGGAACTTCATAGCAATGTAACAGTGCTAATGTTGTAGACCTTCAAGGTAAGACCAATCCTTCCAACTTGATATACTCTGAGACTGCCAATTTGAAATCCAGTGGATTTCTTTTGCAACCTCATGCAAATGTAATCCCTAGTAATATTGTAGGTAACTCCTTGCAGGGCACTGATCATACCAAAATCAATTCTAAAAGCAGCCTTGAAATTCCTACCAAAATGCCTAATAATTCTATTCCTCAAACTAGCAACCAGCTACACACTCAACAGCCTACCACCACCCACAATAGCTTCTCTAAGGTGTCTAGTAATTTTGACATCCAGGTTCAGACTAGTCAACCTAAGGTGCCCAACAGCTATGCTAATGTTGGTCCTAGACATGTTGGAACTAAATCAGTCAATACCCAACCTCAACCAAATTCCACTAACCAAAACCCCCATAAAAATATTTTTCCCAACTTAAAGGACCAGGTCCCTCAGCCTGCCCCTTACACTGTAGTTCAGACCTTTGCTGCCAAACTCAGAAATAATCAAGCAAAGAATGAGGCTCCTATTCAATTAGCCACCCCTGAATACACAACCAAACAGGGCCTGCCTGCTGTGTTTTTTGGAAAAGAAGACTTCATGCACAAACTAGCTCAAAGATGCAAATACACCTTGGTTGGCAAATTTACCTACACCATGCCAAAGATAGAGTTGATAAGAAGGAGCTTTATTATTCAAACTCCGCTCTAAGGAGGTGTAAAAATTGCGCATTTCAATGCTAGACATGTCTACATTGACTTGGACAATGAGTTGGATTACAATATTGTCTGGACCAAATAGAGAATGAAAATAGAGGACCAACTCATGAGGATTCAGACATGGACACCTACTTTTAAACCTGATGAACAAACCCTAATAGTGCCAATCTGGGTAGCCTTACCAGAACTACCTTGGCATTGTTATAATATGGAGTTCACCACTGCCCTGCTAGACTCTATAGGGAAGGTACTTTATCTAGACACTACTTCTATATAAAAAACAAGGGGAAGCATAGCCAAGGTGAGACTTCAAGTGAACCTCACCAATAAAAGACCTCCCCATGTTTGGCTGGGATATGACAAAACTGATAAAACTCTAGGGAGGTGGCAAGCTATTTTATACGAAAATGTACCTGATAATTGCATGTATTGCAAACATCAGGGTCACTTTATACATGCTTGTAATATTCAAAGAAGGGATGAAGAACAAAAAAAAAGAAAAAAAGAGGAAACAACAAAAATGAACAAAAACAAGGAGGGCATGATAACCAAGGATCATGATGACAAACATATCAATACATCTGTAAAGGATGCTCCTGCTCAGCCACAACAAACACTTGATAATGCAAAAGAACTGTTGTGTCAAGTTCAGAGGAAGAAACAGTCTAAGGGACAAAACAAGCCCCAACAAACAAATGTGATCAGCTCTATTCAACCACAACAGAACAGGGGAGTTGATAAACCTCAGCAAAACATCACAGGTCTAGGTAAGCCCTCTACTCCTATTTATACTTCCAATAATTATGTTGATCTTGTTACCCAAGATAAAACCAATAACCAAGATGCAGGAGAACCAAGTAACCAAAGGAATTCCACTTTGAAGAATTCAGAAAAATGCAGGAAAACACCATAATTCAACAATAAGGTATTACTCAAGGGAGCAATGTAACAAGGAATGCAGGTATTGACTTATTACTCCCTATACCCATTACACCCCCACATTATATCTCTGCTACTATTGGCTGTGTAGTTGATGGAGGAATGGTTGGAGGAGTAATGGAGAACCCCACTAATCTGCAGGATGGGGAACCCAAAGGGGGGGGGGGATTTTGTCTCATGTTCTGCATGAGAATATCACTGACCTTAGGAGTGACCTTACAGCCCCTGCTACCCCTGCACACAAGGCTCAAAATGACATACCAAATTCTAAATCCATCAGAAGAGATCCCTCTAGTGATGACTCTACCATGCAAAACATCTTAGGCTCTATGGCCAAGGATTTGGGATCCATTGCAAGCAGTAGTGGCAAAGACTCTAATGCTAAAAAGAACAAGTTAAGCAAGAAAAGGAGAGAGGACATCAAAAATAAAACAAACCTTTCTGAGAAATGCCAAACTGCTTTAACTGACAGTGTTGCAATGCAGCAAAGTGAACAGGGATGTCAACAATTTGTACTTGATGATGATTAGGTGGGTATAGATATCACTCCTTTTCAAACTCCAGAGGTAGCTACACATCACTTCACCCTCAATACCAACATACAGGAACCTACTGATGAGTATGCTGTATGTGATTCAGAAAATGAAGAAGATAATAATTATCAGCCCTTGCATGATCAGGAGGAAGATGATATTATAAGTGAGCATTTAATCAAAACCATCAACCCCTCTTCTGAGAATATATATGAGGAAGACATCCAATAGGTGGCTAGTTCACAGGGTCTATCTCCTAGAGGGATACATAGGACCAGATTTAGAAACAAGGCAAAAATTTCTACAAAAACTGCCCCCACAGGCAGACCAAGTACCAGGTCCCATACTTCAAGAATTCCTCAATGATTAGTACCCTTAGCTAGAATGTAAGGGGTATTAATACCCAAGGAGCCATGGATAGAATAAAACTTCTCAAAAATATCCATCAAATTTCTCTTATAGCTCTAATGGAACCTTTTTCTGATAAATCTCAGTTATAATACTTCAGAAACCAGCTTAATATGGACTATGCCATCCACAATCCCAATGGTAAGATTTGGATTTTCTAGACCAAAGATGTGAATTGCAAGATTTTGGAGAATGATGAGCAACTAATCACTTGTGAGCTCAATCATGTCATGACCCCAAATCAATTCATCACTACCTTTGTCTATGCTAAATGTAAAGATCATCTCAGAAGACCTTTATGGGATAGCCTTCTACAACAGTCTACTACATCCAATCCATGGTGCACTATAGGAGACTTTAATGTTATTGTAGACCCTGAAGAAAAACTAGGGGGTGTCCCCTATAATATGAGAAAAAGTTTTGAGTTCATTAGCATTATTGAGGCCTCAGGTCTTCAAGACCTTAGTTTCTCAGGTCAGAAATACACCTGGTCCAACCTGAGGGGTATCAACTTTAGAATTTGGAAGAGACTTGATAGAGGGATGGTTAATGGTAACTGGCTAGAGACCATGCCCCATACCAGCATCACTCATCTTCCTTTTGTGGGTTCTGATCACTGCCCCTTGCTCTTGGAAATGATTGACCAATAACACAACCCCATCAAGTATTTCAAATTCCTGAACTGATGGCCTGAGCAACCTTCTTTCATGGATACTATCAAGAATTACTGGAGTAGACCTTCTGAAGGAAATCTAATGTGGAGTTTTCATCAGAAAATAAAGAGACTTACTGCTACTCTTAGCTGCTGGTCAAGAAATCTGTTTGGAGACATCTATGCTAAAGTCAAAGAATATGAGGAGAAGGCTAGACAAGCTGAAGAGAATCTGATCAGTATAAACTCCAATGAAAATAGGTCTCAACTGCATGCTATCAATGTTGAGTACATTAGATACATGAAGATGGAGGATTCTATTCTCAGAAAAAAGTCTCAACTTCACTGGTTCAAAGAAGGTGATAGGAACTCTAGCTACTTTTATGCTCTCATCAGAGGTAGGAGAAGAAAGCTTTACATCCATAGGATCCAAAATGAAGAAGGCTCTTGGGTGCAAGGTGATAAAGAGATAGCTGATACTGCTTGTGAATATTTCCAACAAATATTTATTGGAAAGGAGGAGCACATCCAACAGCAGACACTCCATTGCATCCCTTCAATGGTGACTGACAAAGACAATGAAGATTTACAAGCCATGCCTACTATGGAAGAAATGAAAACTATTGTTTTTACTATGAATCCTCACTCTGCTGCTGGCCCTGATGGGATGAATGGAACTTTCTTTCAGGTGTGCTGGGACATCATCAAAGAAGACCTCCTTAGAGTGATCACATCCTTCTTTTGTGGACAAACTATGCCTAAATATTTCATCCATACTTGTTTGGTTCTACTCCCAAAAGTAAACCATCCTTCAAAAATATCTGAGTTCAGACCCATAAGCCTTAGTAACTTCACTAACAAAATCATTTCCAAACTCCTTTACTTAAGACTTGCTCCTATTCTCCCCAACCTCATTTCCTTGAACCAATCTGGCTTTGTCAAGAATAGAAACATCTCTGAAAATGTCATGCTTGCACAGGAAATAATCCTCCAGATCAAAAAACCAAATGTTGGAGGCAATGTTGTGATAAAACTTGACATGACCAAGGTTTATGATAGGGTATCTTGGACTTACACTTATCTTGTGATGAGAAGAATGGGGTTTAAAGAAACTTTCATTGACATGGTTTGGAGAATCATGGCTGATAACTGGTACTCTGTTATAGTCAATGGTTCAAGACATGGTTTCTTTCACTCCACAAGGGGTCTCAAACAAGGTGATCCTCTCTCCCCTGCTTTATTTGTCCTAGGTGCTGAAGTGCTATCCAGACTTCTGAATAATCTTCATCAGCATCCCTAATTACATGGTTTCTTTATGGCAAAAAAGGGACCTCAGATCAATCATCTGAGTTTTGCAGATGATATCATCATCTTTTCTTCTGGAAGAAGGCACACCTTAGCTCTTATTATGGAAACATTAGCTACCTATGAAAGAGTTTCTGGACAATTGATCAACAAGCAAAAAAGTCATTTCATGGTTCCCTCCAATGCTTTCAAGTCTACTGTACTGAGAATCAAGAAAATCACTGGTTTCAACCAAAAGAGTAGTCCTATAACATACTTGGGATGTACTATTTATATTGGTAGGCAAAGAGTTATTTACTACTCTGATCTTATTGCAAAAGTTGTAAGCATGATCACTGGTTGGCATGCTAAAATCCTGAGCTATGGGGGTAGAGCTATTCTTGTGAAGCATGTTATTCAAGCCATGCCAATACATTTGCTTTCAGCCAGCATCCCTCCCTCAACCATCATCAAGCAGATTTAGAGCATCACTGCTAACTTCTTCTGGGGATGGAAAAATGACAAGAGGAAGTACCACTGGTCCTCATGGAAGAACCTTAGCTATTCTTATGATGAAGGGGGCATAGGGTTTAGACAAATCACTGATATGGTTAAATCTTTTCAATACAAGCAGTGGTGGACCATTAGAACCAAGAACACCTTGTGGGGAGAATTCCTTAAATCCAAATACTGTTAGAGGGCCAATATTATTACAAAAAAATGGGACACTGGTTAGTCCTTAATTTGGAAGCACCTCATGAACAACAAACACAACATTGAGCCTCACATTCAGTGGCAAATTAAGTCTGGCTCTTGCCTTTTTTGGTGGGACAACTGGCTAGGTGTTGGCCCTTTAGCTCACTTTTCTGCTAACAGCTGTAGGTTTAACCACACCCAAGTTTCAGCTTTTCTAACTAATGGCCAATGGAATGTTGATCTCATTATCCAAAAAGCCCCTCCTCAGTTTGTTCCTAACATTTTAGCAACTCAATTCAGCTACCATCCTCTCAAACAGGACCATCCTTGCTGGACTCCTAATACCAATAGAGAGTTCAGTTGTTCTTTTGCCTGGGAGCTCATTAGAGACAAGAGGACAAATACTATGCCGAATGCATGTACTTGGCACCAATTAATACCTTTCAAATGCTCCTTTCTTGTTTGGAGAGATCTTAGAAGGAAATTACCTACCAATGAGAAAATAACCATCTTTGGCAAAGCCCCCTCTCAGTGCCATTGTTGTGATAGACCTGGCCAAGACACCATTGATCACACCTTTGTTGCAAGAACCTTTGCCAAGAATACTTGGAGGGTGTTTGCTGATTCTTTGGGCATAAAAAAGGATTACACACCTCTTAGAAATATGCTTATGAGATGTTGGACATCTAAATACAAGAATGAAGCCCATAAGCTCCTGTTACAAGCAGTTCCTGTCTTCATTTGTTGGAACTTATGGAAGAATAGATGTGCTTCCAAATATGGAGGGAAGAAATCTAACCTTTCAAGAGTCAAATTTTCTGTCTATAAAGACATCTCTAACCTGCTCATCACAGCTTTTCCTTATATTGAGTGGCCAAATAAATGGAAGGACCTAGTCATTTCAGTGGAACAATGCTACCATGACACTAAAATTACCCCTGTATGCTGGATTAAACCAGGTGATCACATGGTAAATCTAAATACAGATGGTAGTGCCCTTAACAACCCAGGCAACATTGGTGGAGGAGGAATACTTAGGAATACTCGTAGTGACCTTATCTTTGCCTATGCAGTTCCATTGGGGGAAGGAACTAACAACCATGCAGAAATTAGGGCTGCTATCTTTGGTCTATCTTGGTGTATTCAGCTTGGTTATTTACAGGTAGAGTTAGAGATAGATTCTCAACTCCTAATCAGGTGGTTACAATAAGAAGCAAAACCCCCTTGGTCAATCAAGGAGCTGCTGGACAGTTTAAACAACATCATCAACCAATTCCAAACTTTCAGCTGTAAACACATCCTTAGAAAAGTAAACTACACAACTGATGTCTTATCCAAACACAGCCACAAATGCAAATCTTTTGAACTCTATTTCACTGTGCATGATCTCCCCAAACAATCTAAGGCATACCTTGAGATGGACAAGCTGGAAATGCCTTCTTTCAGAAGAAAGAAACTCAGGAGAATCAAGAAACCTCCCTAACTCATTCCATTTTGGTTCTAACTCAAACTTCAACATGGTTTTGTCTATGCATAGCTATAAATACCTTGAAGATCTCACAGTTAGAACTCTTGTACAAGGGAAAATCTCCCTTTCTTATTACTATCCTTATTATTTTCATAGAATAACCAGTCTAACTTTAGAGGTAAGGAGTAGAGTAGTTTATATTTTGTCTTCTCTTCTTTCTTGGCTTAACAGGTATAGGAATCTTGATTGGAAGCCCAGGCTGGTTTCCTTGCACCACACATGGGACACTTTTAAGTTCTTGTTTCTGTTTTTGTTTGCTGGTCTGTGCAGATACACCACACTACATATCCTAGAATTTTTCTACATCAGTAACAACAAGAGGAGCCACAAGGGAAGTGCTTCTTTGTTTTGGGGTTACAGAATTGTTTCCAGACTTTGCTTTTTGTTTTTGCTTTTATGCAGGTTACAAACTACAGCAGGAATAACATTCCATCCTCTTCCAAGATTACAGCAGTTACAACAATCCAAAAGCATTCATCAGGAACACCTCTCAACAACTCCTACCAACCTGAAATTGCACCTCTTGAGCCATCTGTGTTTATTTATTTATCATTACAGATTCACAACACACTCCTGCTGTGATAATTTGAACAACTTGCAGACATGCAGCTCTACAGATTCAGCAAGATCCCTAGATCAAAAACAAGAGGAGCTGTTCCTTGCAACAAGTTGTCCAAACTAAGAAGAAAAAGATGCCAAAAACAACATATCACCTCAGCAACAACCATCAGCCCTCAACAACATGCATCATGTAACATCCAAAATCCTCCAAATTTTGCAGAATAATAGCATCCCCAAAGATGTTTGAGCCCAAGAAATTTCAGCTCGAATGGATAACCGAAGACGTTAGTCGAGCGACATTGAAAAAAACAGCCAATGTTGCAGGCAGAACAGTAACTCTCAAGAGGAGAAACAGTATACATCATCAAAAATGCTCCAAATTTTGCAAGAATACAGCAACTCCAACAATTGTAGAGCCCAAGAAATTTCAGCCCAAACGGAGAATTGGAGACGTTAGTCAAGCGACCTTGAAAAAGATAGCCGATTGTTATGGAACCCCTTTATTTCTTCTTCTTTGGCAAAATCCAAATTTTAACAACTTTCAACAATTTGTATGTTAGCTATTATATGGACCCAAGAATTTAAAGCCCGAATGGATTCTCGAAAACGTTAGTCGAGCATCACAGAAGATATGACCGATCTCGACCCATGCAAAGGAAATTGGGTATACTTGATTTTCTTCAATTTAGCTAGGTTCTGTACCTTAGTTGAATAGAACTAGTTTCCTATACTTGATCTTCCTAGTCGAGAGGAGTCGTCTCATTAGATATCTTCTATTTTATTTTCGGAGGTAAGGCCTTTCACATCCCCCTCCTTGTACTTGTAAGCTTACTTTTATACATATAATATGAAAATTTCGATAAAAAAAAAAACTCAACTGTGCTATATGGATCCACTAGCTAGGCCATAAGGGCAACCTACGTGGGAAATGTAATTTGGGACTTTAGTTTGCTACTAGGATTCCCTTAGATAACCAACTGTGTTATTCGACCAAAACCCACTTAGAAGTCCTCTCGGTGCTTAGTCAATATCCCAATGGAAACTCATTAAAACATAATCATAACATAGTAGGAAAAGATAGTAATTGCCTATCAATCTATCTTTAGAACATATTAGGAATAGCTCATCTATTTACTGATTCATAAAAAATTATAACTTCGGTGAGAATTGTCCTTATCACCATCTTTAAAACATCTTTTGATCTTAACTCTGATCATCATCATAACTTTAATTTAGAATCACAAATCTCAGCTTTAACTTATATAAAACTTTCATTGAAAATAATTTAACTAATGATCAACTCATAAACTCATCTTAAATTCATAATCATTGCTTGAAAATATAGCTTTATGCATGAGCACTTATAAATCAACTGGAAATCATGCAATTCATATGAGAACATGCATATAAAGATCATTGATAACATTAAAAAATGAAATCAGACCAGTCCAATGCAATTCATCAAAACTAAGGTTCACAATGAATTGAAAATTGAAGGAAAACTTAAGGAATCATTAGGACTTCATGGGTGGAAAGAGCCCATGAATCAATCTCTACATACCTTGCTTGAATTCCCTAGGAATTGAAGAAGAAACCTCATAGAAATTTGGAAACCCTAACTTTTTGCTTGAAGAAAAAACCTTGAGAGATTTTGTTGTTGCCTTAGAAAATTTTAGGAGAATGAATTGAATAGGAGGGGAATTTGAAGAATTGAATATTTATAGACTGAGCTTGGCCATAAAAGTGTCTAGGTTTTGGAAAATACACAATTTCCCTTCATTTAATCTCGAATTTCAAAACTACGAATGAGTTCCTACGGGTTGTCAAAATGTTGATGAGTCGTTTAGAGGACTCATCCTGCAGGTCTGAGAAAAAGTCCCAAAAATTGAGTCTCTGAAGTTTGCAAATGGGCAATTTCTACGACCCGTAATCTTTATCAAGGCTCATCAACTTTGTCCGTCCTGCAGGTCCTGAATCCTGCAAAAATGCAAGTCTTTGAAGTTTTGTCACGGATGGTTCTTACAACTTGTCATAGCTTCTACGATCCGTCCTGCAAGTCGTATACTTGACCCTGAGGAATTCCTTGAATGAGGCCTCAAAAGTAGTCCTACAAAAACTTTCTATGGGTCGTCTGCTAGAGAACGGACCATAATTGTGAGTCATAGGACCTCCCTTTAAGGTTGGTCCCAAATAACCATAATGACTCCCTCCACGACTCATTTCTATGGATCATGTAAAATTCTACAACTCGTATAGACAATCATAAACTTGGGTCCAATTCAAGATTTGAGAATTCTTCTCCTTGGTTCCAACCTTTCGACTTACATGGTCTTATAATATATCCCCCTTGAAAATATTCATCCTCGAATGAGATTTAACTTATCATAAGGAGGAGACGGAAAGAGAACTAACAACCAACATGAAAATGATGAGATCTTATAATGTATGGATCATGAAAACTTAACATAAAATCATAAATTTTATGAATCATCTTTTTCATGAACATGTATACATATGAATGACATAGAAGGAACTAAATACGTAAGAGTTCAACTAGCTTGAATAAAAACACTTACTACTTTAGGCTTGAGTAGAGGGAAAGAGATACAAGTATCATTTTATCATATCCACCTCCGCCTCCCAAGTAGCACTTTCTACATGTTGATTCCTCCATAAAACTTTGACGAACACAACTTCTTTGTTCCTCAGCTTCTTAACTTTCTAGTCTAAGATTTCCATTGGAACTTCTTCATAAGTCAAATTTTCTTCAACACTTAAATATTTCAATGGCACATTGAAGTTTGGGTCATCCACAAACTTCCTCGACATAGACACATGAAACACCGGGTGAACCATAGCTAACTTGAATGGAAAATCTAACTCATAAGCCACTTTGCCAACACGTCTCAAAACCTTGTAAGGTCCAACATATCTAGGACTCAATTTCCCTTTTTTGCCAAAATGCATTACACCCTTCATAGGTGAAACCTTCAAATAGACCCAATAATTCTCTACAAATTCAAGCACTCTTTTCCTAACATCAAAATAGGACTTTTGACGACTTTGAGCCATTTTCGACCTCTCCCTTATGAGTCTTACCTTTTCCATATCATTGATAACCAAATCTGGACCAATCAAGTCTATTTTACTAACTTCAAATCATCCCATCAGGCATCTACATCTCCTTCCATACAATGCTTTGAAAGGAGCCATTTGGATTCTAGAATAATAACTATTATTATAGGAAAACTCAATCAATAACAAATGTTCATCCCAACTTCCTTTAAAATCAATAACATACGCCCTTAGAATATCCTCTAAAGGTTGGATCTTTCTTTCATCTTGACTATTAGTTTGAGGGTGAAAAGTCGTACTTAACTTAACCTTTGTACCAAGACCCTTTTGAAACAACCTCCAAAAGTGTGAAGTAAATTGTGTACCTCATATCGATATGATAGACAAGAGCATACCATGAAGTCTTACCAGCTCACTTACATACAACGCAGCATAAGCTTCGGCACCATATGAAGTCTTAGTCTTTAGAAAATGAGCCAACTTGCTCATTCGATCTACAACAACCCAAATGGAATCATGTTGCTTCTAAATACGAGGCAAAACCATTACAAAATCTATATTTACATCTTCTCATTTCCAAGTAGGAATTTCAATATCTTGGGCTAGACCTCCTGGTCATTAATGCTCAATAACTTGTTGGCAATTTGGACACATAGCTATAAGCTCCGCTATGTCCTTCTTCATGCCATTCCACCAATACACTTCTCTCAAATCACGATACATCTTGGTGGAACCCAGATGAATTGAGTATTGAGAACTATAGGACTCATTTAATATCAACTCTCTCAACCCATCAACATTAGGTACACACAAATGGCCCTGGTAATGTAGCACACCATCTCCCCCTTGGGAGAAAGCCTCAATAGCTTTTTCATCCACTGACTTCTTTAACTTAACCAACATTGGATCTTGGTCTTGCTTGGCCTTGACATACGCTACAAGAGACGATTACAAACTATTATGAATAAGAACACCTCCATCATTGGAATCAACAAAATGCACACCTAAATGTGCCAAACTATGAACATCTTTAAGCAATTCTCTCTTATATTCTTCAGCATGTGCCACACTACTCATGGATAATCTACTTAGTACATTGGTAAACACATTAACTTTGACTGGATGATACAACACATTCACCTAAGTTCAAATCTTTTTACTTAAACACATATTTAAACTCTTATGATCGGTGAACACATCCATATCGATACCATAAAGATAGTGCCTCTAAATCTTCAAGGCAAACACAACCGCCGCTAGTTCAAGATCATGAGTTGGATAGTTTCATTTATGCACCTTAAGTTGCCTAGAAGAATAGGCTATTACCTTACCATTTTGAATCAATACACAATGAAGACAAATCCTTGAGTCATCACAATACACAACGAAACCATCGGACCATTTCGGTAAGGTCAAGATAGAAGCGGTAGTGAGACGATTCTTCAATTCTTAGAAACTCTTTTAACATGCTTTTGACCATTAAAACTTTTCCTTCTTTTGATTCAACTTTGTCAAAGGTGATGAGATCGATGAAAACCCTTCCACAAATCTCCTATAGTATTCGGTTAGGCCCAAGAAACTCCTAATATTCGAAGAAGATAATGGTGTTGTCACGACCCAACCCCGTGGGCCGTGACTAGTTCCCTAACTGGACATTCCTATACATACCTGTTATCTATATTCACTAAGCAACTAAATATGATATAGGACTTAAGAAAATAGAATGTCATCTCAAAACATTCCCATATTTATATAATAACGCAACATGTCTCTTGAGAAGTTACTACATCAAAAATAACATAGTACGTAAGCCAACAAGGCTGTCATTACATGTAGGAATGCCCCATTATATACATATACGCAAACGGAAAAGGCTTCCACTACACACCATATTCCCAAAATATATATACATATGCCAGCCGACAAGGCTGCCACCACGAATGGGAATATCCCAAAACATAATTCATTAACATAGCTAGACAATATCTATATATAACCTATATATATGTCTACAGACCTCTAAGATTATTAACAGTAACATATAATGGGACAGGGTCCCACCGTACCCATGGATAAACAAATATATACATCAAAAAGGTCAATACCAAAAATCTAGGCTTCGGGACAATGGAGCACTACAAAATAGCTGAGTGGAAATCCTAAGCTGGTGGATCTCCGAAATGAGTATCTGTACCTACAGGCATAAAACACAGCCCCCCAAAGAGAGGAGGTCAGTACAACATATTTATTGAGAATATGAAGCATAAAATACCATAAAGGAGGTGACATCTGAAGTAGAGATTTAGGAGACAAGTATAATAATCAAGAAATAACTGTACCTATGTCTTATGAAATAAAATCATGCATGATTATATCATATATCATATTCATCTCATTATGAACTCGGTGAATCTGTCATATACATGTATCCTATTCGGCCCATCATAGGGCTTGGCGCCGTCATCACACCATTATGTCATCATATTATATCATCATATATATAGATATCATACTCGGCCCTCTACTGAGGGACTCGGTGAATAATACAGTGAAACTGTGCAAAAATATATACCCAGCTCAGGACTCAGTGAAAGATGTAACAACAGTATACACAAGTAGAGTAGTCAGTAACCACATGTAATTAAATCATCATCTGAGACTTGATGATCACGTAGACTTGCCAACATTCGAGTGTCAAGCGATAGTCATATTAAGTACTCTTTATATATCATTAAAAGGGCAGTCCGGTGCACTAAAGCTCCCGCTATATACGGGGTCCGGGAAAAGGACTGACCACAAGGGTCTATTATACTCAGGCTTACCTTGCATTTCTACCAAAGGTTGTTCCCAACCCTTTATATATTATTATGAACTATATAAAATGGGAGACTCAGGAATCATAGACATGTATCGATATAATGTGAAATAACTTATAAAGTCAGAGACATTAGTCATTGTAGAGCCTTTTTTTTAAAAAAAATAGGAGCTTTTCATATCAATCACTATCCAATCATATAGAAAGTTGAGAGCGGTAGCTCAATTTTTCCAAGAGTTCCAACATTAAGAAGTGAATAAGAATCATGAATTATACCGAAATATGAATCATACCAAATTAGGACGACTGGAATCATACACATGTATCCAAACATAATGATATAAGCTCTAGAAAATCAAGAACATTAGCCATCCTTGTGTATCTAAGAATAAGAGCTTCTTTGGAATTTATACATTCATCATCCATTTATTTCATATGGATCATGCCAAAAGAAAGAAATGCTAAGCTTTACATACCTTTAGCGTTTATTCGCACACAATATGTATATGCTGCCCCATTGGGTCCCAACCTATATTAATACGTTAAGCACTATGGTTAGGCTATGAAAAGGCATAAAACGTACTTCGTCGTTAATAGGTTATTTCTAGAAAAAAATATTGGACAGTACCTCCCCTATAATGCTCACTTTCCTTGCCTCCAAATCAGCCATACAACCACCAAGCAACATCAACAATCACATATTAAAATACCATGTTAAAACTAGCCAAAACGAGATTCAAGAATATTCTGAACAACCCACATAATATTCGACTTTCGTTAATTATCAACATGACAACTACAATGCTATCAGATTATTCCTAATAGGTTGCAGCTACCATACCTTATGAAAATAATTTATAACAACTCAATAATTAATCATAATCGTAACGTTCATTGAAACAACCCTACAGTAGCCTATCCAACATACAACACAATATATATTCTTAAATATCATTAGTTTTACAAGATCAACAAGAAAAACAACAACCTATCAAAACAACCCCTAACTAACAACATGATGATACTCGAAACCTTGAGAATACTTGTGGACACACGAAGAACACCACATATGATTTTTATACCTTATTTAACTAACTTTTTATCAAATTTTTGTGAGACATAGAAGCAGCCACAAGACAATTATATCACCCTTTTCATATTCAAGTAAACCACATTATCATTAATATAATCCTTACAATAGCCCAAAACAAATTTAGCTTCAACTTTAACCACTAAATACCTTCATTCTCATCAGAAATCCATAAATATAACAATCAAAATATTAAGCAAAAGTAATTTGTCATTTCCTACACCAAAATAGCCCCCAACACAGCTCAACAACACCTCAACATCAACACCCATAGTTTCATACATTCATCAACTTATAAAAGTTAAATTGCCTCCATGATGAGGAAAAATAGATGAAATCTTACCTTAGGTTATAGTGACACAACTTGCTTGGAACTTGAGGCTTGGTTCATCAATGTTTTTGTTGACCTAAAGAATCCCTCCTTGCTGCCATAACCTTGAAGAATCACCACAATTGACCCCTTAATTTCTTCCTCAAGCCAAGGTTTGACCGGTTTCTCTGCCTCTCTACATTTCTCATTTCTTTCTTCATAGAATTTTCCAGAGTTGGAAAATATTTTGGTGCAGATTTTTTTGGACAAAGTCACATTGCTAGGTACCTTCCAAAGGGTTGAAATACTTGAAAAAAAACTACTTTTAATCACCAAGCTTGGATCTTCTCCATCAACCATGGCCAAGCCTCTCTCTTAGTGAAGATGAGAGCTTCTCTTTTGGTAAAGAATGTTGTAAAATTGGAGAATATGAGGGTTGCAGATATTTTTATGTTTGCAGTAGATTTTATAGTCAACTTAAAGATCATTTTGCTTCCCAAGGATTCTTATTGTCTCCTACTAAAATATGGACCAATCAGAATTGGCCATGTGGCAGTGGGGGCCATTTTCATCCCACTACTAGCTTAGTTCATCTTAATTAATCCTAAATTTCCACTTAATAATCCAACTATGGTTAATTAATTCATAATCTCAACTAATATCTTCTAATTATAATTAGAAATTAAAGATTTCTACTTTATGTCCGAAAGCGATCCCGTCTTTAACTTGAGTCGATTCTCTTGCGAATAACTCAATGTATGAAAATACAGAATATAATAGTCCATTAACTCATGAATAGTCCAATGCAAAAAATTATAGAATATAGCAATTATCATGCTGTTTATGACCTGTTTTGAACCTACTTACAGTGATAAAGGGCGGTGGGGTGGTCCCACCACGTGTCCACCATGTGTCAGGCTCTCTATTTGTGCCAGCGCCTTTGTTCAGTAAAATAGTCATATTTCTTGATTTCTATATCAAATTAATTCCCACAACCTATGGTTGGAAATATAATCCAATTATGTACAACTTTTCTTTTAGGAGTTTTCCCAAATTCCAAAACAATGATAAGGTTATGGTCTCCCCAAGTCATATCGCTAAAAACATAACTTAAAAATATCTTTATGGAGGGCTTACACTTGGATTTAGATCAAGGGTCCTTCTTGAGTTGTATTTAAATTCATATATATTATCCATATAACTTATCAAATATCTTTTTTATAAATATCCCATCATGTGGTCCCCACCTCATTTCACGGTTATAAGGGCTATATATCTTTTAACATATCATTCCAATCATATTGTACGAACTCTAAATATTATACTCATGCTATCCTCATATTACTACAGTAGAATTTCATTCTTTATACTTGTAATATTTTCTCCTCCTCGAGCTCACATTAAGCCATCTGTAGCCTTAGTAACACGAAATTTTCTAGGGTGTAACAGGTCTAGGCCAATTCTTAACTGGTTCGGTTTTCTTAGGATTAATCATAATTCCTTCACCGGACACAATGTGATCAAGGAAGGCCACTTTCTTTAACCAAAACTCACATTTGTTGAACTTTGGAAATAGTTGTTTGTCTCTTAGAGTTTGCAACACAATCCATAAGTGACTTGCATGCTCCTCCTCATTTCGAGAGTAAACCAAAATGTTACCGATCAATACAATCACAAAAATATCTAGGTATTTCTTGATCACCCTATTCATTAAGTCTATGAAAGCTGCAGGAGCATTGGTCAAACCAAACGACATGACTAGAAACTCATAATGGACATACCTTGTCCGAAATGCTATTTTGGGAATGTCACACTCCCTCACCCTTAATTAGTGATAATCAAAATGAAGGTCTATCTTGGAGAAGTAACTTTCCCCTTGGAATTGATCAAAAAAGTTATCTATTCTCAGAATTGGATACTTATTCTTGATGGTTACCTTATTCAATTATCGATAATCAATGCGCATATGTAGTGAACCATCCTTCTTTCTAACAAACAATACAGGAGCACCCCATGAAAATGTACTTGGTCTAATAAAACCATTGTCTAACAAGTATTTCAACTGATCCTTCAAATCCTTTAACTCTTCTGGAGCCTTTCGGTAAGGAGGGAAAGAAATAGGTTGAGTATCCAAAATACGGTCTATACGAAAATCAATCTCCCTTTTAGGAGAAAAATTGGGTAAATTATTGGAAAACACATTCGAAAACTCGTTTGTAATGGGGACCGACTCTATGAAAGGGTCTTTAGAATTCTCACCCTAACCCTCACAAGATGATAAATACAACCCTTGGAAATCATCTTCCTAGCTTTAAGGCACAAAATGAATTGACATTTAAATACGGAGTTACTACCCTTCCATTCTAGGACCGGCTCATTCGAGAATTGAAACTTAACCACTCAGGTTCTACAATCAATAAAAGCATAACATTCATATATACAATCCATTCCAAGGATAACATCAAAATCAGTCATCTTAAGCTCAACGAGATCACATAAAGTAACTTTATAGAAGACGGTAGCCAGACAACTTCAATAGATTATTTTAGCCACAACCGACTCACCTATGGGTGTATAAATGGAGAAAGGCTCTAACAGTGTCTCGGGACTAACATCAATCCTTATGGACACATAAGGGGAAATAAAAGATAAATTTTCACCCAGATAAAGAAAAGCATAAACATCATAGTGAAAGACCCGTAACATACCGGTAACAACATTGGGCGCCTCTTTCACCTCTTACCCACTATGGAGGGCATATAACATATTATTGCATTGACCACCCTTTGGTTTCCCTTGGACACCTTGAGAAACTTGGCCTTACGGTCGACCATCTTTGACCTTGCATTCCTTAATATGATGACCCAGCTTACCACACTTGTAGCACACATTCAACCCGGCTAGACATTTACCCTTGTAGTTCCTACCATACTTCTTGCATGCGGGAGTAACTTGGCCTATAGGAGCACCTCCTAGAGGTTTAGGGTTGGGAATCCTATATTTGTCAAACCTTGGAGTAGTACAATTAGAAGACCTTTGGCCGGAGTACTTTTGGCAGAAAAGAGGACGTCCACCATTTTCGGACTTAGCATGAGAGAATTCACTATCACTTGTCCTTGGGATAGGCCCCAATGTTGTTACCGGTATGTTACGGGTCTTTCATATATTCTCACTTCCAATTAGGGTTTTCAATGTCTTGGGATAGGCCACCTGACCTTTGATGTTCAGCCTTCACTTGTTGGCAATTTTGATATTCGAACACGAATCTTGCTATGTCCTTCCTCATGCCACCCCACCAATAGAAATCTTTTAAGTCTTGGTACATTTTCGTCGAACCGGGATGAATGGAGTATGTATAATTATGAGCCTCTATCAAGATCAAACTCCTTAGACTATCCATATATGGAACACATAGCCGATCTTGGTAGTATAGCACCCCATCTCCCCCTTGGGAAAAGACCTCTAACTTGTTTTCCTTTACCAACTTCTTTAACTCAATAAACGTCGGGTCAAGATCTTTCTTTAACTTAACATCCACCACCAAAGAGGATTTGGACCCATTTTGAACAACCATAGTACCATTATCGATACCACATAACTTCATCCTTAATTTAGCCAACCGGTGAACATCTTTCACCAACTCCCTCTTCCCTTCATCAATATAGGCCACACTCCCTATAGACACTTTAGTAAGTGCATCGACAATAACATTGGCTTTACCCGAATGATAGTGCACACTTATGTCATAGTCCTTATAAAGTTCTAGCCACCTCCTTTGCCTTAGATTAAGGTCCATTTGCATGAACACATATTGAAGACTTTTATGATCGGTATAAACATCCACATGCACCCCATAGAGGTAATGCCGCTAAATCTTCAGAGCAAAAACAACAGCCATAATTTCAAGGTCATGGATAGGGTAGTTACACTCATGTACCTTTAATTGCCTAGAAGCATAGGCTATGACCTTGCCGTTTTGCATTAAGACATAACCTAAGCCAATATTTAAATCATCATAATAAACCACAAACACTTCTAATCCTTCTGGTAGAGTCAAAATAAGAGAGGAGGTAAGTTGATCTTTCAAAGTCTGGAAAATCTTCTCACACTCACCCATCCATATGAATTTGGCTTTCTTTTGGGTCAATTTTTTCATAGGAGATGAGATGGAAGAAAATCCTTCGATGAACCTTCTATAGTACCCAACTAGACCCAAAAAGCTCCTAATGTCTGAAGGAGACAATGGTCTAGGACAATTCTTGACTGCTTCTATTTTCTTAGGATCAACCTTGATCCCATCACCGGATATTACGTGACTAAGAAATGCCACCTCCTTCAACTAAAATTCACACTTACTAAATTTTGCCAATAATATCCTATCCCTCAGCATTTGAAGCACAACTCCAAGTGATTCTTATGTTCTTCCTAATCCCGAGAGTAAATAAAAATATTGTCAATGAAGATCACCACAAAAGTATCAAGGTAAGGTTTGAACACCCTATTCATCAAGTCCATGAACACCACCAGTCCATTCGTCAACCCAAAATTCATCACCATAAAGTTGAATTGACCATACCTTATTCGAAAAGCCATTTTGGGAATGTCACATTCTCTCACCCTTAGTTGGTGATAGACGAACTGAAGATCGATCTTGGAGAACTTACTTTCCCCTTGCAATTGATCAAACAAGTCCTTTATTCTAGGGATTAGGTACTTGTTCTTAATGGTCATCTTATTTAATTGCCGGTAGTCTATGCACATTCGAAGTGATGTATCCTTCTTTATCATAAATAACAGGGGAGCACATCATGGAGAAATACTTGGCCTTATGAATCCCTTTTCTAACAAGTCATTTAATTGTTCATTAGCTTTTTTAATTTCACCAGGGCCATACGACAAGGAGGAATAGAGATAGGTTGCATATCATAGAGGGGATTGATACCAAACTTAACTTTTCTTTTAGGAGGAACACTAGAAGGTCATCGGGAAAAACATCGAGGAACTTATTGACTACAAGAACCAACTCAAGAGGAGGACTTTTAGAGTCAACATCCCTAACCCTAACAATATGGTAAATATAACCCCTAGCAATCAATTTTTGGGCCTTAAGATAAGAAATAAATTTACCCTTCACTACCAAATCACGATCCTCCCATTTAATAACAGACTTATTTAGAAATTAGAACTTGACTTAACGAGTCCTACAATCTATGAAAGCATAAGATGCATGTAACCAATCCATCCTAAGAATGAAATCGAAATCTACCATGTCAATCTTAATGAGATCACAAGGAATAACTTTATGAAAAATAGACATGGGATAACCCCTATAGACCTTTCTACCAATAACTAACTCACCAATAGGGGTAGACACCAAATAGGGCTCTAATAACATTTTGGGTGACACATCAAACCTATTAGCAAGGAATGGAGTAACAAATAATAAATTTGCACCCAGATCTAATAATGCATACACATAAAAAACAAAGACCTTTATCATACCAGTAATGACATTATGTGCGTCCTCAACCTGTTGTTTCCCATGCAAGGCATACAAGTGGTTGGTGCATTAGACACCTCCTTGGGCTTGTTGACTATGAGCAATTTGCCCTTGAGGCCTACCACCAACACCTCTACAAACCCTAGCATGGTGGCCTATCTTGCCATAATTGAAGCATGCATTGGAGATGGCTACGCATTCTCCTTTGTGAGTCCTTCCACAATTCTTCCAAACGGGGAAAGTTTGAGCACCAACATTCTTTCTTGGAGCCATTGGGTTAACACTCTTTTCCTTGTTGAACCTTGAAGGAGGAGTATTGGTGGAACCTTATCCCACAAACCATTTCCCACCTTGGCCTTTGACATTGTTACCATGCACTATTCTAAATAGAAAGAAAGTCAAATTTGTCTAAATACTATACATAAGGAAGCACGGGATAAATGCAGGGAAGAAAAATTTTTAGGGAGTCTATAAGGTGTCATTTAGAATGTTCACTATGTTGTATCATTTCGTGCAATTGTGTGTCTTATTGGTTTCATGAAACTTATTTGTTTCAATCTTTCACAGAGATGGCTTGTACGTGTGGTATTACTAGTGGCAATGACCTACTAGGACCAGAAAGGCCTAGAGGCCGGCCCCTTAGTATAGGAACAAGAGCAGCGCCAATCCCCGATCTATACATAGCTCTCGAGCATGTAGAGGAGCATCAGGATGCCCCTATTCCTCCTCAAGCGAAGGGCCCACCACTAGCACCACAACCTCTAGCCGCATCACTTATGTCCCTTATATTACAGGTGGCGATCGCTCAACTCCTCACAACTATTGAGGTTATACCATAGGCCTCAACCCCAACTGCGGGTATGGTAGCACCACAGGAACATCCCCAACAAGATGTTTCACCCTCACTAGCAGTTTTGGAGAGGTGTTATATCTTTACAAGAGCAGAAGATGTTGGGGGTATTTTAGAGTCTGTCACCCCTAACATTTTGAGGAGCCATTAGCGAAGACACCATGGAGGTTTTTGACTACTATCTAGGAGAAGATCCACTCCTTGAGTCTTTTGGAGTCCAAAGGAGCCGACTTTACATCTCACTAGATCTGTGGATAAGCCAGATAGTAGTAGCGCTTCTATTTATAAACTAGGCCAGCTGGGTCACCACTATTGGCATGGGCTCAGTTTTTAGTGGCCTTCTTGGCTAGGTATATCCTAAGGAGCATCAAAGATTGACTCTGAGATTAGTTTACTCGATTAGAGTAGGGGCATATGACTTTTGCTGAGTATGAGACCATATTTCACAAATATCTCGACATGCCATGATGATTCTACCAACTAAGAAAGAGTGAGTACGATGTTTTTTGCATGGGTTGAGGCCCAAATTGAGATTAGGGATAGAGCACTTGGTTTTTGTAGACTACTATATCCTGGATATGGTAGACCATGCCCACACCATAAAGATTATATATCGCTAGGCCCAAAGGGCAGTGAAAAGAGGCCTAGGCATTAAGGCAGCTTCAATGGGTCCCATTCTAGTGGCTAGAAAAACTATGACAGACCCCCTAATAGTTCCAACATAATAGGTACCAGTAGGGCCAGTCCAATGGGCCATTTTAGGCAGCCCTGCAAGTAGCGAGGGTAGTCATCCCTGTTCGGGGGTTCTACTATAGGGCAAAGCTCAAGAGGATGAGGTTCGCTTTCTTCATACCACGATTGGGTAATTATAGGGCGCTCAACTTTAGGTTACTATAACTTTTGTTCACTAGAGCACAAGGCTAGAGAGGACCATCTGGGCTAGACCGTTGGTAGCAATACCACCTCCACTTAAAGGTAGAGATTGAGGTTAGGGTCATGGTGATGGCCAATAAGGGGTTGGAGAGGTCCCCACGAAGGCAAGTTGGTTGGTAGGTCTGATAAACGTAAGAGAAGATGATAAGGCTATTTTTATGCTGCTCTAGCTAGGATGGAGGCCAATGCATCATATGATGTCATCACAGGTACTATCTTCATATATCAGTAGACTACTTCAACTTTATTTTTTCCAGGTTCCATATATTCTTATTTATCTATATATTTTTCTCCCTATTTAGGTATTATTTATGAGTCACTTGAGGTTTTATTGCATGTTTCAACCCTGGTAGTGGACTCTTTAGTAGTGGATTAGGTTTATAGATCCTATATGGTGAGTATTTAGGGGTACGAGACTCGAGAATATCTTATTTTACTTGATATGTAGGACTTTGATATTCTTCTAGGCATGTATTAGCTATCCCTTCACCATTCTATTTTGAACTGTTATGCCAAGACTGTTACCTTAGCAGTGCCTGGCATTTCCTCGATCTTGTGGTAGTGTGCTTATAGCCATTTGTCGACATGGATTATATCCTTTATACGGGCCAAGAAGCTAGTTTCTTTTGGATGTTTGTCCTACTTAGCATATATCTGTGATGTGTCCAACAAGGCCCCTTTTGTTGATTCAATTCTCCTGGTAGCTTACCAATGTCTTTCCTACTGACCAACTTAGCTAACCCCAGAGAAAAATATTGACTTTCCTATAGATGTAGAGTCGGGCACTAATCCCATTTTTATTTCACCTTACGTATAGCCCCTACAGAGCTCAAGGAGCTTAGTGTGCAACTTGATGATCTCTTAGGCAAGGGATTTATTCAATTGAGTATGTCTGCATGGGGTGCTCCTTTCCCATTTTTAAAGAAGGATGGGACTATGTAGGTGTATGTTAACTACAAGCAGTGAAATAAGGTGACGATGAAAACCCGTTACCCTATGCCTCATATTTATGATCTATTCGACCAGCTTTAAGATGTCGCCGTGTTTTCAAAGATTGAATTGAGGTTCAGTTACCATAAGTTGAGGATTAGAGCTGCCAACAGTCCTAAGATTGTTTTTCGGATATGTTATGGCCACTACGAGCTCCTTGAGATATCTTTAAGGCTTACCAATGCCCCCATAGCCTTTAGGGACCTTATGACTTAAGTATTCAGGCCTTATCTTAAATCACTTGTGATAATATTTATTGAAGATATATTAGTATAGTCATGGAGTAGATAGGAGCATTTACAAGATTTGAGAATTATGCCCTAGACTTTAAGAGATCAACATCTTTGTGCTAAATTTGCAAAGTATGAGGTTTTGTTAGAGTCTGTGGCATTCCTGGGACATGCAGTATCCAAGGAGGGTATCATGGTAGATTTGATAAAGATTGAGGCTATTCATAGTTAGGCTAGCCCCACATCCATTAGAGAGATTCAGAGCTCTATTGGATTTATTGGTATTATAGGCATTTCATCAAGGGTTTGTCCACCATTGCAGCCCTATTGATCCGTTTTACCCATCAGGATGTCCCCTTTGTGTGGTCCAAGGAGTGGGAGTTGAGCTTTTGAAAGCTTAAGAAGATGCTTACCATCACTCATGTTCTGACTCTTTGAGTTGAGAGCAAGAGCTTTACAGTATATTGTGATGCTTTTGGTGTAGGTCTTGGGTGTGTTCTAATGTAGTAGAGTCCAGTTATTACTCATGCTTCCAGACAATTGAGAGTGCAAGAGCATATTTACCCCACTCATGATTTAGAGTTGGCGGTAGTAGTTTTCATGCTCAAGATGTGGAGGCAATACTTATACAGAGTCTATTGTGAGATATATATATATATATATATATATATATATAATATATATATATATATAATATATATATATATATAGAGAGAGAGAGATTACCACAGACGATAGTACATTATGAGTCATCATGACCTTAATTCTAGACATTGGTGCTAGATTGAGCTTTTAACAGATTATGGCTTCTCTATCCTCTATCATTCAGGGAAGGCGAATGTAGTAACGAATGTCTTAAGTCATATTATAGGAAGTATGGGTAATTTAGCTTACTTTCACGTTGTGGATCGACCCCTAGCGTTGGACATCTAGTATTCAGCTAATGGGATGGTCAGGTAGGACATCTCAGATTTTGGACCAATCTTGGCTTTTGTAAGAGCTTGGTTATCTCTATTCGATTAGATTCGTGCTTGATAATTTGAGGATAGAGCATTGGTAGAGCTTAAGAAGTTAGTATTATAAGGCGAGGATGGCCATGCTTCTATAGATTCAGATGGGGTACTGTAATTTGACGGTCACCTTTGCATTCACAAAGTTGGAGACTTGATTTAGTTGATTCTTCACAAGTCCCACGATTCCAGATACTCTATTAATCTAGGCACCATAAAGATGTATCTAGATTTAAGACAACATTATTGGTAGCATGGCATGGGGTAAGATATAGTAGAGTATGTATCCCATTGTTTGAGCTGCCAACAGTTTAAGGTTAGTGGCCTGGTGGGTTATTCAAGAGATTACCAATTTTTGAGTGAAAATGAGAGCGTATTACGATGGACTTCATGATAGGATATTGCAGACACCCAGAATAAGTGATGGTATTTGGGTCATCATTGATCGATTGACCAAGTCAGCACACTTCTTCCGGTGTGCTCTACTTTCAGTACAGAGCGTCTAGCTCAGGTCAATATTTAGGAGGTTGTCCGTCTTTAATGGGTACTGGTGTATATTATATCAAATAGGGGGTCTCATTTTTCTTCCAGTTTTTGGAGAGTTTTTTCAAAGAGAGTTGGGCAACCGAGTTGCTCTTAGCATGATATTTCATCCACAGGACGATGGCCAGTCAGAGTGCACTATTGGGGTTTTGGAAGATATGCTGCGAGCTTGTGTGTTGGAGTTTAGGAGTTATTAGGAGCAGTACTTGGATTTGGCAGAGTTTGTATACAGTAGCTACCACTCTAGTATTCACATAGCCCCATTCGAGGACTTATATGGTATGAGTTATCATACTCCGGTTGAATGGTTTGAGTCTTTAGAGCCTGGGCCACACGGTACTAATTACCTACAAGATGTCTTAGCTAGGGTCCAGATTATTCCGGATAGTCTGAGGACAGATCAGAGAAGAAACCAGAGTTATGCTGATAGCAGGCGTGAACCTTTGTGCTTTGAGGTTGGAGATTGAGTATTCTTGCGGGTGTTGCCCTTGAAGGGCATGAAGAGCTTGGCAGGCGGGGAAAGCCTAGCCCCAGGTATATTGGGCCTTTTGAGATTCTAAGGAGAGTTGGAGAGGTTACTTATGAGTTGACTTTACTACAATATTTTTAACTATGCATCCAGTTTTCCATGTTTCTATAATGTGCTGGTATATTCCATATGACTCCCACATTTTTTGGTATGATTCAATTGAGATAGATGATGTTTGACCTTTGTTGAGGTACCGTTTGCTATATTATCTAGAGATATTTGCCAGCTTTGTTCCAGGGCTATCCCTATATTTAAGGTCTAGTCTCGACACTGTCTGATCAAGAAAGCTACTTATGAGACCAAGTAGGAGATACGGGAGCAGTTCTCCAGCTTATTTGACCCTTTGGGTAGATCCTTGTCTTTAATTTTGTAGACAAAAAATCTTTTTGTAGTAGGTGTTGTAATGACCCTCCTGGTAATTTTTGTGATTCTACTTCTATTTCATCATCTAGAATTTTCCTATAGTGACCCCATGTAATTTATGACCTGCTGGCGCCAGTTGCTCGGTTGCTTGGTTGTTTATTTGGGTTTTAGGCCCATTTCCTTGTTTTGGAGCTTATATAACTTGAAAAGTAGACTTCGATCATAACTTCAGGTAAACGACCTCATAATGGAATTCTGATGGTTCCATCAGCTTTAAAATTGCCAAATAAGGCTAGTTACATAGTTTGGATGATTATCGAGGCAATCGATATGAGTTTGATTCCATTTGATGCTTTAACCTTTGAAACTTGGCATAAGGTTAACTTTGGCAAAATTGCACTAAGGATGAGCCAGGTCTATGATGCAGACCTTGTGCGGACTCTTCTATCTTGCTAGGTTTTCCATGAAAAATCTAGGCCTTCATTCCTGCAACACAAACGCGACGTAGAAGTGTTCCCATTCAGTATAGATTTTGCACTTTAGCTTCCCAACTTCATCTTTAAGCCCCAACCTTCACCAAGATGCCCTTTTAAGATCCATTTCATTTTTTTAGCATTAAAAGTGTCTAATCACATTGGTTAGCAAAAAAAACACACAAATAACTCTAAAATAAAATAAACTTAGGAATTCTCTCTAAAACATGACTACAAATATGGGTTATGTTTGTTAATGGACGCATAAATACACCCAAGATCAGGGCACTCCAGTCCTATTCATCTGAAAAAAGGATGGTTTGGTAAGAATGTGCATTAACTACTGTCAGCTGAATAAGGTTACTATAAAGAATTAGTAGCCCTCTCCCAAGAATGAATAATTTATTCGGCAAACTTCAGTGTGCCACTTATTTTTCCAAGATAGACCTCAGATCAGGCTATCATCAGTTGAAAGTGAGATAATGTGATATCTCGAAGTGATCTTTCAGAACTAGGTATGGTTTCTATGAGTTCCTATTCATGTCCTTCAAGAGTATTACAATGAAAATTGCCTAGCCATTATCTCCACTGAAGATCTTGTTACAGTCCTTGATGCAGATCTAACAAATATTGATTGTGATGAGTCAAGCTTTGTTGTAGACACTGGTGCCACATCTGACATCAAGGAAGGATTTTTTTCTCTTCCTATACTCCTTGTGACTTTGGAACCTTGAGTTTGGGTAATGAGACTGTATCTAGGATGGTTGGTATTGGTACAATTTGTTTGGAAACTAGTGGTGAAACTAAGCTTATTTTTGAATAATATAAAACATGCGCCTGATGTTCGTCTACACCTTATTTATGTTGGTGTTTTAGATGATGAAGGATATTTTACTACCAATGGTGGAGGAAAAGGGAAACTTATTAAGTGTTCCTTGGTTGTAATTCCTGGTAATAAATGTCATGGTCTATACTAGACTATGACTTCTACTTGTGCCAATATGATGAATGCAGTTGAGAGTGATAACTCTTCAATGCTATGGCAAAAATCGCTTAGCCACATTAGTGAGGAAGGACTTAATTTCTTGGCTAAGAAGAAGTTATTTTCACATTTCCAAAGTGTTAAATTAAAAACATATGAGCAATGCTTGGCTAGAAAACGAAATAGAGTTTCCTTTAAGTCTATCCCTCCTTCAAGAAAGATAGAGTTGCTTGAGTTGGTGTACTCTAATTTATGTGGTCTAATGATGACAAGGACTTTGGGTGGTGCACTCTACTTTGTTACTTTCATTGATGACTTCTCAAGAAATCTTTGGTTCTATGTCTTGAAGACAAAATCCCAAGTGTTAGGTGTCGTTAAGCAGTTCCAGCCTTCAATTGAAAGAGAAACTGGAAAGAAGCTGAAATGTATTCATACTAATAATAGTGGTGAATATTGTGTACTATTTGATGAATACGACAAGCATCAAGGTATTAGATACCTCCTAAGACTCCTCATCTTAATAGTTTAGCTGAGAGGATGAAAGGAACCTTGATGGAAAGAGTTAGATGTTTGATTTTTGAAGCAAAGTTGTTAAACCCCTTTTGGGGTTAGGCCATATTGATTGTTGCACATATTATTAACTTATCTGATGTTGTTTCTTTGCAAAGGATGTTCCAAATAGAGTTTGGTATGAAAAGGATGTTTACTATGACCATTTGAGAGTATTTGGTTACAAAACTTTAATACATGTGACAAAAGATGAGAGGTCAAAGTTAGATTCCACAAAAAGGCAGTGAATATTCATTGGATATGGCCTTGATGAATTTGGTTATAGGCTCTATGATCCAATTGAGAAGAAGCTTTTGAGAAGTCATGATATCTTCTCCATGGAGAATCAAACCATTAAAGATATTGACAAAGCGTAGAAGCTAGAATCTTAAAGTTTTGATGGCATAGTCCATCTTGATCAAGTTCCTTAGACAAGTATGTATGGCATTGGTGGTCTTGATGATCATGGTGATGATCAAAATCAACTCCCAGATCAACATATTGATGTGTTGTTATTGATAATGCTCTTGCTCATGAAGTTGTGGACGAATCAAATATTCCTCTTAGGAGGTCCACAAAATAACTTATTCCTTGTTCTTGTTATTCACCTAATGAGTATGTGCTACGCACTGGCGATAGTGAAAATGAGTGTTATAAGGAGGCCATGGAAGATGAGCATAAGGATCAATGGATTGAAGCCATACAAGATGAGAGAAATCTTTGTATAAGAATCACACTTCTGAGTTGGTAAAATTTCCTAAAAGCATGAGATCTTTGAAGAAAAATTGTGTGTTCAAAGTTAAAGTTGAAGAACACAGTTTGAATCCTAGTTACAAAGCTACATTGGTTGTTAAAGGATTTGGTCAAAGAAAGGGTATTGATTTTGATAAAATATTTTCTCCTATTGTAAAAATGTCCTCCATTCGTACAATTCTTGGTTTGGCTGCTAGTCTTAATTTAGAGATTGAGCAGATGGATGTGAAGACAGCTTTTCTTCAAGATGACCTAGAAGAGGAGATTTATATGGAATAACCTGAGGACTTCAAAGTAAATGATAAAGAAAATTTTATGTGCAAACTCAAAAAAAGTCTCTACAGACTAAAGCAATGTCTTAGATAGAGGTACAAGAAGTTTGAATCTATTATGGGGGAGCTAGGATACAAGAAGACTTTTTTAAATCATTATATATTTGTACAAAACTTTTTTAATGGTAATTTTATTATCCTCTTGCTATATGTGGATGATATATTGATTATGGGCAAAAATACTTTCAAAATTGACGAGTTGAAGAAAGATTTGTATAAGTCATTAGCTATGAAAGACTTGGGTCATGCTAAGCAAATTTTGGTCATGACGATTACTCATCTCAGAGATGAAAGGAAGATTTATTTGTCACAACAGAAATACATTGAACGTGCACTAGAGTACTTCAACATGAAGAATGCTAAGCCTATTAGAACAACCCTTGCCGGTCATGTGAAGTTGAGAAAGAAGATATGTCCTACAACTCAGGAGAAAAAAGAGAGCATGGCCAAAGTTCCATATTCCTCCATTGTCAGAAGTTTAATATATGCATGCAATGGTATGTACTGGACCTGATATTGCTCACACAATTGGTGTTGTCAGCAGGTTCCTTGACAATCCAAGAAAACAACATTGGGAAGCTGTAAAGTGGATACTCATGTATCTAATAAGAAGCTTAAATAAATGCTTGTGTTTTTGAGATCAAATCCGATCTTGAAGGAATATACAGATTCTAACATGACAGGTGACCTTGATAACAAAAAATTTACTACTGGATATTTGTTAACTTTTTCAGAGAGAGCTATATTATGGTAGTCAAAGTTGGAGAAGAGTGTTTCACTATCTACAACTGAAGCTGAGTATATTTCGGCTACTGAAGCTGGCAAGGAGATGATTTGGCTCAAACAATTTCTTCAAGGGCTTGACTTGCAACAGAAGGAGTATGTCGTCTATTGTGATAGTCAAAGTGCAATAGACTTGAGCAAGTACTCAATGTACCATGCAAAGATAAAACACATAGACATAAGATATCACCGAATTTGATAAATGATAGAAGATGAATATATGCTGGTTGAAAAAATCTATACAAATGAGAATCCTACAGATATGCTGACCAAAGTGGTAAAAAGGATAAGTTCGAATTGTGCAAAGAACTTGTTGGCATCAACTCTCTCCGATAAGACAAGATACCTTTTTCTAGTGTATGGGATTGGAGGGGAAGATTTGTGGGGTCCATCCCCCATTCTTTCAAAGTCATATAAAGATGCAACCCACTCTTCTTTGTCAACAAAATGCTGTAATTTGTTAGAAAATTGCAAACTTCCATCCTTTTTTGATTGGTCCAGAAGTGAGCATGTTTGGTGCAAGTTTGGTGAAAGTTGGCACCAGCCAAATTTCATACACGGAAGAAGTTCCTTCACCCCTATAAGTGAAGAGAATTATCTCACTGTTAAACAAATCAATTCATAGAGAAAGAAAAAATTTTAGAGAGCTGTGAGGTTTCAATAGACTATATATAAAAAAATAGTTTAAGAAGAAACATAGAGAGTGGATGATATTTTAGTAAGGTGGTAAATCAAAAGAGTGCTATTTCTTTTGATTGTGTAGTAGTCATTTTGATTATTGTACTTGCCACTACCCGGTATAAAAATTCCTTACTATAGTAATATCAGTTGCTCCTCTTGGCTCGTTGTTTTTCCCTTCTCTAAAAGGATTTCCACGTAAAATTCTTGGTGTCTTTTTTTTCCCATTTTATTTCTATTATTTTGACCATATATATTTTTGTGTTTGTCCATATTTTTCACAATAATTTTCTCTTAATTTACATTCTTTTAATCACTTAGAGTGTTCCTATAGAGACCCGGTGTCATTTATGACTTGCTGGGATAGACAGTTCAGTCACATGGGAGATCATTTGGTTTTTATGAAAGTTTTTGTATTTTGGAGCTTTTGAAATCAGAATAGCTAACTTTGGTCAAAATATTAGGTAAACGGAGCCAAAAAACTAAAGAAATTTAGCTATCTGTTTTTTCTTACTGTGGTGCCCATGACTCTTTTCAATTATATTTTGGAGTTGAAAACAAGTTTGATCATAAAATTTTTGAATTCAACTCAAGAATTTTGAAGAATTTTAAAAATACCAAAGCGGTGTTATGATTCCAAATTACTCATAATAAGTCAAAAAACAACTCCAATTTGTATTCATGAACAAACATAACCTTGATTCAAATATCATTTTTCATTTTGAAATCAAAAACTATTTTTTTTCAAAATTCTCCCATTTTTAGTTTCACCCAAATGCCTATTTTATTGAGGGTCGTACCTCCTCTTTATCAGTAAACCCTCCTGATCTTTTGCTTATGTCATGACCCGACCTAGGTTCTAGCTGTAACACTTCAATTAGAATCCTAGAGGACCCAAACCAAGACTCTTAGCATAACAAATACATTAGGTAATGAGATAAAAATCAAGGATCAAAGATATAGAAACATAATCTCAATATAGAATATAAGTCTCAAAATGAGGAATAAGAGACAACATACACTCCATGAACATATAACATGCCTCTACTAGTATAGTTGGGGGCGTAATACAACCTCCTAGATTGTCCAATATAAAAGGTAAACAAATTCATAAACTCAGAGGAAATAAAATATCTTGTCCTCAAAATATGAGGACTCACCAACAGTACAATAATGCTAACTCTAGCCACGGGTGGAAAGAGGATGAACGTGATCGTCGATCCCTACATTATGATACAATTTAGGCAAAAGTATGTATTAGTACATGGAATGCATTAAGTCACTGAGAAGATGCATGAAAATAACCATAGGACATAATCAATATGAATCATGGATGCATGATCAAAATCTTTAACATGAAAACATTTATCTCATTGATCAATGCATCAAATCTCATAACTATCATAAGAACTAATAACTCAACAAAAAAATGTGGGATAAGGCCTTTAACCGACATATAAGACCATGCAAGCTAATACATAGAATCCGATGACTCTTGCATTGAGACAGTGGAGGCTACCTGGCCAGGGCACACTCTATTAGTAACTCATCATAACTGTGCTATGTGAATCAACTAGCTTCGCCATATTGACATCTGTAAACCTACATGAGTGACGTATTTATGGGACAATGGGTACTTTTGAAGATTCTCTTGCCCTAATTGCGAGAGAGAATGCCTATCCCAAGGTCCACATAATGCTTAGTCAATAATCCAATGGAGCTCTCATAAAACATGGTCATAAACATCATAGGGAAATATAATAATAGATATCAATCAATCTTTATAACTTAACATAAGAATAGCTCAACTTTCATCATCTTAGTAAAATCATAGGATTAGCTTATCTATCATATAACTCATGTAATGTGGGTGTAGACCTTCCGTCATTACATATCTTTTCTTATGAAAATAACTTTAGGAGCTAACTTGCCCCATATTTAACTTACTTGAAACATCATAGGATCATCAATCATAATTTCTTTGCATAAAGGATCTTTAAACTAATTCATAAAGATTTTATTAAAATAACTTAAAAATCATGATCAAATCTCATAAATTATACTTGAAACTAGCATATAGCATGGGTCATTGAAATTCTACTTAAAATCATGCAATATGATGTGAATTATGCATAATTAGGCTAATAGTATTGATACATAACATAATTGAGAAGACCCAATAAAGATCATCAAATTATGGATTTTAATTGAAGAAATCATAAGAGAAATTGAGAAGAAATCTTTGGGATTCCATGGGTGAAAGGTACCCATGGATGAAGTCCCACATACCTTGACCTTAATGAGACCTAAATTGAATAGAATGGAAGCTTGATCTTGAAGAAATCCTTTGAATTGCATGAGGAAGAAGAAGACTCTTGAGAGAAAACTTGGGAGAGAAGATTTTGGATTTGGGGGAATTATAGGGACAATGAGAGGGTTAAGGAAATTTAGGTTAGTTAGTAGGTAAGAATCTAGTCTCAAAAATCATCCACATTCATTAATGAACTATAGGAGAATGACCAAAATACCCCAACTTAAAACTGGAACTAGGAACCTAGATGAGACATCACCACGGCCCGTGAAGGACAATTGGGTCGTACTCAGGGTCGTGGTGATGGACTTAAATTTTGGAAGAAGTTTTTTGGAAGGGGTGCCACAACGAGACCCACCATGGTCCGTAAAAGGAAATACGACCCTTGGTGGTGGAATATGGCCCCTGACTTAACATAAATTTTGAGGGGCTCTGGGAGGGTCACCACAGAGGGCACCATGGTCCGTGGTCCCTTTCGAGGTCTCTTCCCTTTACAGTTTAAGTTTCTGAACTTTTACCACGAAAGCAGACCACGAACCATGGCAAGGAACAGGGCTCTTGATGGCCTTCGTTGTCATCTTCTAGTGCCACAAACTGAGCTTTTTTGGGAATTCATCTTTTGAACCTCACCTTAGGATTTTTCAACCTTTGGGGTTTTACAATATTTCCCCCTTGGGAATATTCATTCTTGAATGGGACTGAAACTAGCATGAATAGAATAAGAAAGGAACATAAAAGTCCAACATGAATGCAAAACATCTCAATAATGCATAAAACATGAAGTCTTTAAACTAAAACATGACTTTAAAAGTCATTACATGAACATGAATGCATATGAAATCATGAGAACAACTGAAACACATGATTTGGGCTGATTAGATCATGAAGGAACTAAATACCTTTACTAGGAATGGAGGAAAGAGATAAGGATATTAGGAAATCATATCGACTTTGGCTTTCCATGTAGCACCTTCAGCCTGTTAGTTCCTCCATAACAATTTAACTGAAGCAATTTCCGTGTTCCTTAACTTTCTAACTTGCTGTTCCAAAACTTTAATTGGAATCTCTTCATAATTGTCCAATTGCACAATTCCGCTAGGATCACCAACAAGCTTCCTCAATAAGGACATATGAAACACCGAATGCACGGATGCCAAATCAGAAAAAAAATCCAACTTACAAGCCACCTTACCAATCTACCTCAAAATCTAATATGGGCCAACACTGCTGGGACATAGCTTCCCTTTCTTGAAAAAATGCACCACACCCTTCATGGGTAAAAATTACTATAAACCCAATCATTAACCTCAAATTCAAGGTCTCTTCTTCTAACATCCGACTAGGAATTTTGTCAGTACTTTTGTACCTTAGAAGGTTCTTAAGCTTCTTAAGTATCTTGAAGGATACTTAAGTTTTTGGAAGGATTCTTAAGTTTCTTAAATCTTCTTAAAGCTTTTCAAGCTTCTTAGAATTTACCATGGGATCCGGATAGTCCATAACGCTATAAAACAACTCTAAGGAAGGGAGAATATGACATCTCATGATAGGGAAGATTGGAAATAGCGCTGTAAGAATTCGGAAGAAGTTAGAGACCAAATAATGAGTCGTAGGACTCAACTTACTTACGTAAGCTACCAACTTGGAAATCTTACATACTTAAGCTACTTAAGTACATACCAAGCTTACGTAGCAAGGATTATATAGTTTCATAAAGTAAGATAAGATTACGAACCCACGAGGAGGAAAAGAGAGTGACACGTAGAAGCATGAGACAGTGCCACATGGAAGCGAGGGAGATTGCCACGTGGAAGAAGCTTGAGCAAGGGGGTATACCCTACCTGCCATATGGAACCCTATGGTAGGAGGAAGGGATGTGTTGGCCCAATGAAGGCTTGACATGTGTCACCACTTAGGGTTTGACACATGTCACCCCCCTAAAGTAGCCTATATATATATTATGACTCATTCTTATCTAAAAGAAACTCATTTATCTTCCTAGTTCAAGAGACTTCTAGAGAAAGAAAGAAGAGAAGAAAAATCTAGAACTAGAGATAGAGTAGTTTCGGCCAAGGAGAAAGAAAGGTAAGCCTTCGATTTCGTTCCGTGAATTAATTATCTAGGGTATACCATGATGTTATGAAGATGTTATTAATGTAGATTTATGGTTTGGATCAGCCCAAAAACGTTAGAAAATAGCCACAATATTTTAGTCATGCTAAAGGAACTTCCGACGCAAGTTTTGGCGAGTTTGGAGAGTTTCGGGAAAGGTAAGATTTTCCCTTTAAAATTGGAGTTTATGATGATTTTATAAGTTATATTACATTTATTAAATAGGGTTGTTAGTGGAAAAATTATATAAGTATGCTTGACGTTAGAAACAAACTAAATTGAAGTCGTCATAGTTAAATCGAATTCGCATAGGGTGTTGTGATTGTGGGCTTCAGTTGTAGCTGGTGTGGTTGTGTGTTGCAGGGATTTAAAGTATTCTAAAAAGGGTGTGGTTTCTTCTGATTGCATCCACACTACCCCCCATTTAGTATGGTTAAAGCTTTTACGAAATAAAGGTTAAAAACTTTATTTTGGTATCGTAGTTTTGAGCTAGTTATTTGGAGTTGTATTGGGTAATATTGAAGTGATTTATTTATATATATATATTCTGGTTGTTGTTGATGGTATGGTTGTTGACATTTTGGCCGAGTGAAATCTCAGTGATGTTGAAGTTATAGGGGAGATGCTATCCGATTTTTGGTAACTTTGGAACTAGTAACAAACTAGTCAATGGTATTGGATAAGGAAATGATTCTTATGGGTACTTGGTTGTAGATTTAGAAATCGGAAAGCAAAATTTTATTAACCTCAATATTACTCTCATGTTATTAGGTCAAGGAGGTAGCTAGGCGAGCTGGATTATAGTTAATTCACAAAAGGTATGTGATGCTTACCTTTTCTTTTCTTTTGGCATGTCTTAAGTTATATATATACGAAATTTGGGAGTCATTCCATTCATAAAGCGTTGAGTAGGATTCAAGACCCTTGTTCACTTATGGATGTTAGAACTCCTGCAATAAGTGGAGTCCTCTCCTTTAAGTCTTCTGTAGGATGATAAGTAGTACATATAAGGCTTGCCTATTTCTCTCTTTGAAAGGGGCTTAAGGTAAGGGAAATGATGTCTGATATGAGTTTAGAGATAATTCTATTTAGAGTTTCTGGACATAATTCGTGACTCGTAGTCACCTCTTAATTCTAAGGGTCCTAAAGTAGTTAGATTACTACTCCCGAGCCACCTATATATTGAATAGTAAGTGGAAATATAAGCTCCTATTCTAAAAGGATCTGAGAGGATAAATGTCTCTGATTGCATAAGTTGTATCTCTGATTGCATAAGCTATGTGTCTGATTGCATAATTTGTGTCTTTGATTGCATAAACTGTGTGGCATTAACTTGGTACACGTCTGTGGTTCCTGAGGCCCTAATTGATGAAATCCCTAATAACATCTAAAGGGTACCTCGAAGAATTACTTTCCTGGTCTTCAAGTAATGGTTCACTTGACTGGTTTCATTGAGTCTCAGGAGATGACCTAGTTGCATATGGTTTCTCACTACTCTCCTCGTGTATGTGGTAACCTTTCTTTCACCGAGTCCCATCATGGGCTGGGAACGTTATCATGCATAACTTTATTACTCCTTCACCGAGTTCTGGGCCGGCTATGTATATGTATATATGAAGTATACGATAATGAAATTCTATATACGATGAAGTTGAAGCATACGATGACATCATATATGATGAAGTTATTCATCGAGTCCCAAGCCGGATATATATATATATATATGATATAATGAAAATGTGGATCGAGCCTTACGTTCCTCGGTATTATTTTAAATTATGGATCTGGCCGAACGTTCCTCAGTATATTTTACTATGTGATAATGGCACCGAATCCCATAAAGGGGTCGGGTGTGGTACGTTATGTACACTATTCTTTTACCGAGTCCCTCACTACAGGACCGGATACTTATGTAGGCATACATATGAAAATATAGGGATACACTTGTGACCTCGAGCCCCATAGTGGACTGGATGTACTATGATGACATATACGATAAGATTATGCCATATACAATGATATGATGCCGTATAAGATGACCTGATAAAATAATATACATGATGAGAGGGGATGATGATATGGTGCTATGGTAATACGATGAAATAGTTATGATACCGAGTTCCTTAGAAAGTCAGGCACAACATATGATGATGTATATGACTATGTGTCCTAAGGTGTAGGTACATTAATTTGTTAATTGTTACACTTATCCCTTGCATCCTTGTTTCAGTTATGGTTTCAGCTATGATGTGTTATGTTTTATATACTCAGTACATATATCGTACTGACCTCCCTTTCTTCGAGGAGGGGGTTGCATTTCATGCCCACAGGAATAGGTACTTACTTTGGAGATCTGCCAGCTTAGGACTCCCACTCAGCTATGTCGGAAGTGCTCCATTATTCTGGAGCCTAGCTTTTGGTGCTGATCGTATAATGTATATAGTTGTTTATTCAGGGGTACGGCGGGGGACTGTCCCGCCATATGTCACTGTTAATATTCTTAGAGGTATGTAGACATATGTAGGTGGGTTGTTTATAAGTTTGATTCAGTTGTGCCTATATGGCATATTGTAAATGTGATTATGTTAAGGAAGCCTTGTCGGCCCTTGCATGACATGGTGCAAATGAAGGAGGCTATATGCATATGAAGTTTTTATCACCCTATGGATTCTTTATATAGTTCTTATATTTGAGATTTATGTATATGGGGGTCCAGGTCAGACCCCAGTCACGGCCTACGGAGTTGGGTTGTGACAGAAGTGGTATCAGAGCGGTCCTTTCTCAGAATGTCTACAGACCATGTCTAGTAGAGTCTTGTTTATCAGTGTGTTGCGCGCCACATATATAAACAGGAGGCTACAAGGCATTTATTAAGTCACTTTCCTTCATATCTAAGATCATGTGTTAGATCCTAGCCATAGGACATGAAATTCCTTTTTTTAACCTTTGGTTTCAGCTGAAGAATGACATCGACTGAAGAAAATAATGGATGATATTGGAAGCTACCTAGTATACAGGTACGTAATGGTGTGAAGGACGTATGCTGGATAAGGTAAGAAGATTGAAATATGATTGAAATGTAAAGTCGAAGATTAAAGGAAAAAGTAGTCAGGAAAGTGTAATGGGTGCAGTTCGAGTTGGACATACGAGGTAAGTACATTATTTTATACTATTATTGATATTGGGCGCCCTGTGTGGCGGTGAAATGAATATATATATGTTAGCCTTGTGAGGTATTGTTGGTATTTTCTGAGTACAGGTTTGGGATAGTAAGGAATATAGAGGAAACTCTGCCGATTTTTTTTTGAAATAAAAAGAGAATGAGATATAAGGTTGTAGTATATCTTGAGAGATTGTATCCACAGTAATGATAAGATCCGACTAAACTATGAGTACAAATGACTTTGGGAAATAAGTAAATTATGGTATGAGTGGTAATTAGAAGGTCGATACTGATATGGTGAGAAGAATAGTGATGGATATGAATGTCTTAAGACTGCCTACGAGGTATTAAGGATGAGAATGATGAGGAAGGATAAGGGGGTTAAGTATGTTTGCTCCACTAGGTGGAATTAATCCAGAGTAAGGATCATGAATAAAGGTTAAGAAATATTACCCTCCGGGATTTACCATGATCAGAATATAGTGTGCATATAATGAGGATCATCATGGAAGACGTAGTGCCTAGTAACAAAGTAACTAAAGAATGTAATTGTGAGTAAGATTAGGAGTCAGCATCGAGTACACGATAAGGATGAAAGCGCATGAAGCAGAAAGGGGTATTGTGTATATGTACCTCCACCGTGGAAAATAGTAACACCCTTCAAGGATGAGAGAGGTAGCTCTGCAAGACCATTGATGCGTTGCAAGTCCATTAAGAGGAACAAGTGGTTTTCACTGGGATGAAGATAGTGTTATAGCAAAGCTAGAAACACATGTCATTAAAGTATAAGTGCCCCCGAATGGAGAATTGGACACAATGATAAGCTCTAGTGACGTACTGATTGGGATGAAGGAAATACGGCTTCGACTAAGCTACTACATTAGTTATATGACTCGAGTACCAGTACTTGGACTAGATTAGGTACTATTTATTGAGAATTCTAAGCACCCCATGGTTGTATTAAGGTTTCTTATAGGGGCAACCTAAAGTATAGATGAGTTAATAGAAGGTGTAGACATGGTGCAGTATGTCAAATGTGTTAGAACAGAATCATATGTGTATGAACAGGTTAAAATAAACAAAGGATGACATGGGTACGCCCTAAAGGGGGGAAATGGATGAGAGAAATACACGTGTGAGATGAAATCAACTAACACTATAACATGTTGACAGGAATGCTTAAATTTCAAGCGAGATCCCATACTGGCACAAGTTAGCATGAGATTGAGGCCAATAATAACCAAATAGAAGCCGCGATATCTGAGACCGTGAAAAGAATCATTGGTAGAACCCTAAGGTATAGGTGCCTACCATAAGGGGTGAATATGATAAAAGAGTAGGACTGAGCAAACTAAGGATCGTGTAAAGGGTAGTAGGGCCATGTTTGGGTAAAGATTAAGATATGGCAACAATGTCATTAGCCGCTGATATGGTGACATACAAGTAGCAAGGAGAAAGAATAGAAAATCTCTTATGATAGGAAATGAGGAGACCAAGGAGTACGTAAAGGAATAAAAGAAAGGAGTAGGAAAAAATAGCATTGGCATGAGCAAGTTCTAGTTTGAAGTTGATATGTAAAGCAAGATGAGACGGGAAATGAAAAGATTATATCTATGTTATACAGGTTATATCAGAATAGTTATGCAACCTATGGATATGTATATATTGAGTATAGGGTCAAATGAGAAGTACATGAGAAAAGGAGCTAGGATGTTTTGAATATATTACAGAGAGATGTCAAGATGGGTTTGACCAAACTACCGAGATGGGGTGAGTACTAAGGGTAAAATAGGACCTAGCTGTGGTTGAACCAATAATCTATTCCGACGTCGAGTGTAAGATAGGGGCGAAGAGGGCAAGGTGAAGCATGAGGAATAGTAAGAAGATGCTAAGGTAAATCTTGGGCTAGGTTGAGTGCCTTCTCACATTATTGTAAGGATTGCAATGGAATGTGACACGATGACATCCCAAGAGGGTCACCCATCTTAGTACTACTCTCTCCCAAGAATGTTTAGCTTTAAAATTCCAGTGGGATCCAGTGAGTTAGTGCTGCTAAGATCGCATGAGTTGGAAGAATACAAACTAGCGGCGAAGCAACAACACGAGATTATGTACCTAGAGTATTATAAGTTACATTAAGGAAATTGTAAAAGGGCTTAAGCAAAGCAAGTAGGATTAGTTGATTACTAACAGATGGCGCACTTGTATGCCACAGTTCTTCAATATAATACCAGTTAATGATAGAAAACCACAAAACCGATATACAGGTCATTGTGTGAGGGGACTTCAGCACAACTTGGTAGCCGACTCTGATGGACAAAAAGAAAAATCTAAAAAGGCGAGGGTACCAGTTGATGTCATCTAAAGAAGGCAAGAAGTAATATAAGAGGTCGAAGATTCCACAACAGACCTTGGCTACAAGACTCATTTTGCACTCCCTGGACAGATCATTCTATATGGAATGTTATTTGCAGATTAACATGACCAGCCCATATTACTCCAATCAAAGACTACCTGCTTAGCTGAGATGGTGTTAAATTATAGGTCAAGAGGGTGGTAGGACCTTACATAGTTCCCATAGCTATTGTCCTAGACGAAGGAGCCCAAGTTACAGTTAACTACCGAAGATCAGTTTATGAAGAGATTGGGAAGACAAATAGGTCTTCATAGACCATTTTACCCTCAGAATGATGGACAGACTAAGTTTACTAGATAAAAGTTATACGATATATTGTGGGCCTGTATGGTTGACTCCAAAGGTAGCTTGGACAATTGCCTACCACCTGTCAAAAGTACTTATGATATTAACTATTATTGTAGTATCTAGATGGCCTCGTATGAGATTTGGTATGGTAGATAGTGTAGTTCGCCAATTAATTGGTTTTATGGTAGTAAAACATGACTAATATGTCCAGATATGGTTCAATAAGTGGTATAGAAGGTGAAGATTGTTCGGGAGAGATTATTAGCAGCTCCGAGTGGACAGAAGTCATACACAGATAATCGACATTGATCTCTAGAATTTCAAGTTATAATTAAGCACTCTCAAAAGTGTCATCCACAAAGAAAGTTATGAGAGCTAGCAAAAAAGAGAACCTTAGTTCGAGATGCATTGGCTCTTATCAGACCCTCCGACGAATAGGCAAGGTTGCCTACGAGTTGAACTTACCAGCGGATCCGGAAGCAGTACATCTAGTCTTCCAAGTATCGATGCTTCGCAAGTGTGCTGTTGATCCATCCCAAGTATATTCCGCAGAGGATATCCAGGTCACATAGGAGTTATCCTACGAGAAGCAACCGGTCGCCATCCTGTATCGGCAGAGTAGGGGGTGGTGAATTAAGGGCATAACTTCCATCAAGGTTTTATGGCGAAATGAGAGTCGCAAAGAAATGACCTGGGGAGATGAAAGGTAAATAAAGAACAAGTATCTGTACCTATTCTCTATGTCTACAGGTAATCCTAACCTTTGGAAGTCTGATATGGATTGCTCGGTGAAAGTATGTGTTATTCCGAAGGAACAGAGAAACTCTATATATAGTCGGTATAAGATCTTGAGGAGGGTTTTGGTTCACATTCGAGGATGAATGTTCTAAAGGGGGAAAGGATGTTACACCCTTTACTTTTGTAACCTGGAAGGTTCTTAAGCTTCTTAAGCTTATAAAGTATCTTGAAAGGTTCTTAAGCTTTTGGAAGGATTCTTAAATTTCTTAAAGCTTCTCAAGCTTCTTATAAGTTACCATGGGAGCTGTATAGTCCATAACGCTATCAAACAACTCTAAGGAAGAGATAATGTGACACCTCATGATAGGGAAGATTGGAAATAGCGTTGTAAGAATTCGAAAGAATTTAGAGACCAAATAATGAGTGGTAGGACTCGACTTACTTATATAAGCTACCAACTTGGCAATCTTACATACTTAAGCTACTTGAGTACATACAAAGCTTACGTAGCAAGGATTACATAGATTCGTGAAGTAAGACAAGATTACGAACCCACGAGAAGGAAAAGAGAGTGACACATGGAAGCATGAGAGAGTGACTTATATAATAAAGGGAGAGTTCCAAGTGGAAGCATCTGGAGCAAGGGGTGGACCCCCACCTACGACATGACAACCTATGGTTGAAGGAAGGGATGTGTTGGCCCAATGAAGGCTTGACATGTGTCACCACTTAGGACTTGACATGTGTCACCCCTAAAGTAGCCTATATATATATATGTTATGAATCATTCTTATCTACAAGAAATTCATTTATATTCCTAGTTCAAGAGACTTCTTGAAAAATAAAGAAGAGAAGAAAAATCTAGAACTAGAGATAGAGTAGGTTCGGCCAAGAAGAAAGAAAGGTAAGACTCCGATTTTATTCTGTGAATTAATTATCTAGGGTATACCATGATATTATGAAGATTCTATTAATGTAAATTTATGGTTTGGATCAGCCCCAAAATGTTATCAAACAGCCACAAAGTTTTAGTCGCGCTAAAGGAACTTTCAAGGCAAGTTTTGGCGAGTTTGGAGAGTTTCGGAAAAGGTAAGGTTTTCCCCTTCAAATTGGAGTTTATGATGATTTTATAAGGTATATTACATGTCTTAAATAAGGTTTGAAGTGAAAAAAATTCATAAGTATGCTTGACGTTAGAAACAAACTAAATAGAAGTCGTCATAGCTAAATCGAAATCGCGTAGGGTGTTGTGATTGTGGGACGCAGTTGTAGATGGTTTGGTTGTGTATTTCAGGGATGTAACGGGTTCTAAAAATTGTGTGGGTTCTTCTGGTTTCATCCACACGACCCCCTATTTAGTATGGTTAAAGGTTTTACGAAAAAAGGTTAAAAACTCTATTTTGGTATCATAGTTTTGAGCTAGTTATTTGGAGTTGTATTGGGTAATATTGAAGTGATTTATTTATATATATGCTTCTGGTTGTTTTTGATGGTATGGTTATTGAAATTTTGTCCAAGTGAAATCTTGGGGATGTTGAAGTTATAGGGGAGATGCTGCCCGATTTTCGGTAACTTTGGAACTAGTAACAAACTAGTCGAGAGTATTGGATATGGAAATGATTCCTATGGGTACTTGATACTAGAGTTGGAAATCAGAAAGCAAAAGGTCATTAACCTTAATATTACTCTCATGTTATTAAGTCAAGGAGGTAGCGAGGCGAGCTGGTGTATAGTTAATTCACAAAAGGTATGTGAAGCTTACCTTTTCTTTTCTTTTGGCATGTCTTAGCCTTAAGTTATATATATATGAAATTTTGGAGTCATTCAATTCATAAAGCGTTGAGTAGGAGTCAAGACCCTTATTCACTTCTGGATGTTAGAACTCTTGCAATAAGTGGAGTCCTCGCCTTTCAAGTCTTCTATAGGATGATAAGTAGTACATATAAGGCTTGCCTATTTCTCTTTTTGAAAGGGGCTTAAGGTAAGGGAAATGATGTCTGATATGATTTTAAAGATAATTCCATTTAAAGTTTCTGGACGTAATTCGTGACTCGTAGTCACCTCTGAATTCTAAGGGTCCTAAAGTAGTTAGATTACTACTCCCGAGCCACCTATATATTGAATAGTAAGTGGAAATATAAGCTCCTATTCTAAAAGGATCTGAGAGGATAAATGTCTCTGATTGCATAAGTTGTATCTCTGATTGCATAAGCTATGTGTCTGATTGCATAATTTGTGTCTTTGATTGCATAAACTGTGTGGCATTAACTTGGTACACGTCTGTGGTTCTTGAGGCCCTAATTGATGAAATCCCTAATAACATCTAAAGGGTACCTCAGAGAATTACTTTCCTGGTCTTCAAGTGATGATTCACTTAACTGTTTCATTGAGTCTCAGGAGATGACCTAGTTGAATATGGTTTCGCACTACTCTCCTTGTGCATATGGTAACCTTTCTTTCACCGAGTCCTACGATGGGCTGGGAATGTTATTGTGCACAACTTTATTACTCATTTATCGAGTCCTAGGAAGGCTATGTATATGTATGTATGAAGTATATGATGATGAAATTCCATATACAATGAAGTTTAAGCATACGATGACGCCGTATATGATGAAGTTATTCACCGAGTCCCAGGCTGGATATATATATATATATGAAATGATGAAAATGTGGATTGAGCCATACGTTCCTTGGTATTGTTTTAAATTATAGATCGGGTCGAATGTTCCTTGGTATATTTTACTATGTGATAATGGCACCGAGTCCCATAATGGAGATGGGTGCAGTACGTTATGTATACTATTCTTTCACCGAGTCCCTCATTAAAGGGCCGGATACTTATGTAGGCATGAATATGAGAATATAGGGATACACTTATGACCGCGAGCCCCATAGTGGACCGGATGTACTATGATGACATATATGATAAGATTATGCTGTATACAATGACCTGATGAAATAATATACATGATGAAAGGGGATGATGATATGGTGATATGGTATTTTGATGAAATAGTTATGATACCGAGTTTCTTAGCGAGTCAGGCATAGCGTATGATGATGTATATGACTACGTGTCCTAATGTGCAGGTATATTAATTTGTTAATTATTACACTTGTCCCCTGCATCCTTATTTCAGTTATGGTCTCAGTTATGTTGTATTATGTTTTTACATACTCAGTACATATATCGTACTGACCTCCCTTTCTTCGAGGAGGGGAGGGCTTTGTTTCATGCCCGCAGGTATAGGTACTTACTTTGAAGATCCGCCAGCTTAGGACTCCCACTCAGCTATGTTGGAAGTGCTCCACTATTCTGAAGCCTAGCTTTTGGTGCTGATCATATAATTTATATAGTTGTTTATTCAGGGGTATGGCGGGGGCCCTGTCCCGCCATATGTCACTGTTAATATTCTTAAAGGTCTGTAGACATATATAGGTAGGTTGTTTACGAGTTTGATTCAGTTGTGCCTATATGGCATATTATAAATATTATTATGTTAAGGCAGCCTTGTCGGCCCTTGCATGACATGATGCAAATGAAGGAGGCTATATGCAGACGAATTTTCTATAACCCTCTCGATTCTTGTGTATAGTTCTTATAGTTGAGATTTATGTATACGGGGGTTCAGGTCGGACCCCAATCATGGCCTACAGAGTTGGGTCGTGATACCTCAAATACCAACTCGGGTTATATCAATGCAACTTCTCCTAACTCGAACCAACCGATAGGAGATCTACACCTCCAACCATACAAAACCTCAAATAGAGCCATCTCAATGATAGAGTGATAACTGTTATTATAAGCAAACTCTATCAAAGACAAATGATCATCCCAATTTCCTTTAAAATCAACAACACATTATCTCAACATATCCTCCAATATCTAAATGGTACGCTTGACCTGTCCATTTGACTGAGGGTGAAAAGTTGTACTATATTTCACTTGAGTACCAAGAACCTTTTGGAAGGACCTCCAAAATTTAGATGTAAACTTAGTACCTCGATCCAAAATAATACACAATAGAAGATCATGAAGCTTAACCAACTCTTAGATATATATAATCTAGCATAATCCTTAACTGAATATGAAGTCTTGACAGGAAAAAAATAAGTTGGTTTAGTCATTCGGTCAACAATCACACAAATAGAATCATGTTGCCTACGGGTACTACGAAAACCAGTAATGAAGTCCGTATTCAAAGCTTCCCACTTGCATATAGGAATGTCAATATCTTGAGCCAAACCTCCCAATTTTTTATGCTAAACCTTCACTTGTTGATAGTTAGGATACTTAACCACGAACTCTGCAATATCCCTTTTTATGTCATTCTACCAATACACTTCCCTCAAATCTCTATATGTCTTTGTCGAATCTGGATGAATAGAATACATTGAACTATGGGCTTCGGTCAATATCATATCTTTCAATCCATCAATATTTGGAACACACAATCGACCTTGATATCTCAAAACACCTTCTCCCTCTTAGGACAAATCCTCAATGAATTTTTTGGCAACCGCTTTCTTCAATTCAAGTAAAGTAGGATCACTATCTTGTTTTACCTTAACATCCACGATAAGAGATGATTATGAACCATAATGTGGAATCATAAAAGAGCTTGTAAGTTCATAAGTAGTAGTAAGGATCATAAATCATATCGATATTCATAAAACCATGGGTGAGAAAAACATACTTTACTTTGTGAGGTACATATTAGCCATAGTAAAACATACCTTAAACATTGGAAAAAGGGGACCACGTACCTTTGTGAGAGCGACTGTTAACAAACATAAATTATGTGAGATATATTATGGAGTTCTAATGTTACACATACACTGGAAGAAAGAGAGAGACTATTTGCCAAGGTAGGCTCTGTCAAGACAAAGTTGATCCACTAAGATACACTAAGGACTGAGCCTCAACTATGGGTGACCCTCAAAGAAATCAAGCCTCTTCTACGGGTGATCCTTTATCCTATGGTGGCACATAGCTATGGGATAATGGGATCTTTCTACGGGTCTCTTGGCTTTACAACGGAAGAGAATGCCTATCCCATGGTCTACTCAGTGGTAGGTAAACTCTCAATAGAATAGATAAACCATAAGACATAAACTCAACGTCATGTGGGAGGTGCCATATCTACTACCCATCCACTCTTCATAAGAATATAATCATATAATAGCTCCTTAACTTTATCTCATGTAATATTAGCATAGACCTTTTATCATTACACATCTTTATTCGTAAAATATCTTTAGGGCCTTAAATTACCCTATCATTAAATTGCTTGAACATTATAGAATAATCTTTCATAATTTTTTTTTGTAAAAAGCAACTTTAAACTCATTTGTAGACCTTCTCAAACATTCATAAAACTTTCGTTGAATATAACTTGGAGCTCAAGATCATAGCTTATACTTGTAACTTTGGTGAAGCATGATTACATGATCAATTTGACTTGACATCATGCAATTTGATGGAAAACATGCATGACTATATACTTCATATCAATCCACACATATTTCATGAAGATGCATAAATTTGAAACAAAATCAAATATACCAATAATCCACTTCATAACCCTAAGTATCAATGTAGTAAATTTATAGAAAATCATTGAAACAATATTTATAATATTCACCAATATTTCATAAGTCTCAAACATCATTTATAAAGCCTTCATTAGAAAATTCTGTGAAACTAATCATAGTTCATGAAAATCACCATTCAAAGTAGCACTATGCATCGCATTCCTAGTTCAACTAGAAATCATGAAATTAATGTAGAATCATACTTTGAATGATCATTGATAACAATTTTAAAATGTAAATGAAACAACCAAATGCAATTCACCAATCTAGAGTTATAAATCAATGAAATTTAAGGAGTTTTTTGTGTAAAATTTTGGGACTCCATGGGTGGAAGGAACCCATAGATCAATCCCCACATACCTTGGTAAAAAAGTCCTAATGCAAGCTTATCAATTGAGACTTGGAGGACTTGGAATCTTGAAATCCTTGCCTTGCCTTTGGAGAAGAAGGAGAATCCTTGGGAGAAATTCTAGAGAGATAATTATTGGTTGGGAGTGAATTGAGAGTAATGAATTTGATCTTGAAGGTTTTGGATATTTATGGGCTTAGAAAATAGGATCAAAACTACGTAGCGTAGGATTTAGGAGAATAGGAGATGTCCAAAATACTCCTCCTTAAATTAGGTTTGAAGACTCTATGATTAGGACTCCACGGGTCATACAAGGATTCACGAGTCCTTAACATGAGTTGTCAAAGTGGTGCACTAAAATCAAGATATGGTTAAACAATTGTGTCCTCTACGACTCAAGTCTATACATTATCAAGGGCCTTACAACTCGTCAACTTGAGTCGTCTTGCAGGGTCTGAGAAACCCCTGAGATCATAGCCTCTGATATTTTTTTATGAGTCATGTTTATGACTCATCGAAGTTATTATGGGTTGTAGACTCATTCGTCATGTAGGCCTTGGAAACCTAAAATTTCCTGAGTCTCTGAAGTTTCATTACTAGGCCCTTCTACTAATCATAATCACGTCTACGGGTTGTCAACTTGACTCGTAGAATCTTCCTTCACTTGATTCCATTTCCAACCTCAATACCCCTTCTATGAGTCAGTCCTACGACTTGTACAAGTGCCTACGACTCGTAGTTTAGTCTTTAACTTGAAGAGAATCTAAATTTCCATTAGTTTTTCCCTCGTTTCAACTTTCTGAATTTTGGAGTCTAATAATATGCCCACTTAGGAACATTCGTCCTCGAATGAGATTCAACTAGTATAGAAAGGACACGTAAAAAGGACTAGCAATCCAACACGAATGCAATATCACATCAATATGCATAGAACATGATATTTTTATCTTTCGTATAAAATATAGCTTAAAAATCAACTTCATAAACATGCATGCATATGAAAACATGAGAATAACTAAAACTCAGAAATTTAAAAGGATGCACATGAAAATCTAACACTTCAACTAGCACGAAAAATCAAACACTTGGGTTATCATGTCGATCATGGCATAATGAATATGAACCCAATCCATAGAAACCACTTTTGTCACCAAAGGAAACTCATAACATACCAGATAAAGTAGCCCGAGACATATCCCTTCCTCTCCTAGGGGCCAATGGACCGAGACATATCCCTTCCTCTCCTAGGGGCCAATGGATAATCCCTGGTCTTATGCCCAATATCACCACACTTGTAGAAACCCTCTTTATCGGCCATGCATTCTCGTTGGTGAGTCCTACAATACATTTCACAAGGGGGTATGGGACGTCCTTCCATGTTAGGCCTAGACATCGGGGCATTAGCAAAAGATGGACCACTATCGATCTGTTCCCTCTTGGAGTCCCTATCTCTCTCCCTTAGATTTTCATCTTCTATTTGTTCCAAATTAGTCATTATTCTAGAGATATCCATCTACATTACTAACATCTCCATCTTACCTTCCTTGGAAATTAAGTCTGAAACTCCCAGAATAAATTTGCTCATCTGAGGTCTAGGGTTGGCAACCATAAACGGGGCATACTTTGAAAATTGGGTGAACTTGAGGGCATACTCCATCACACTCATATTTTCTTGATTGAGATTTATGAACTCTTGTATCTTGGCCTCCTCAACTCCAATGGAAAAAAATGATCAAGAAACACTCCCTTAAACTATTCCAAATTCACGGGATCCACCTCTCTAAGCCTCTTACTCTTCCATTAATCAAACCAAATCCTTGCAATCCCTCTCAATTGATAAGTAGCCAACTCCACCTACTCATCCAAATTTACTCACATAATATCCACTATCTTATACACCTCATCAATGAACTCTTAGGGATCTTCATCAACTTTTGAACTATGGAACTCAGGAGGGTTTATTCTTGCAAAATCTCTTACCCTGAAATGGGAGTATGAGCATTAGGAGGAGCAACAACCCCTCATAATAGCGGTCTAGAAATTTGCATTTTTCACTTGGTTGGGAAGGAACTATTAGCTTGAGGGACTCTTCTTCTTTAAGGCAATTTTTGAAAATTGCAAAGACAAATCATTAAGAAAAGAATCTTAAGGCATAACTCTATCTTACAAAATAGATCATGAAAGAACTGAAAACTTCCTAAGACGCCTTATAGCCTCATATTTATAGATGTGGTTCACTTCACATTGATGAACAAGAGTCTACTCAATGTGGTAAGTTAGAAACCCTAGGACACTTGAATCGTGTGCTCTGATACCATATTTTTCACCACCCAGACTAGGACTTAGCAATGAAATAGTGATCGTGTACCCGAAGGGTCTTAACCCAACATTTGAGCACATATCGCATTCATAAGGTAAGACAAAACATAATAAATACACGCAGAAGAATAATCTCAAACATGAAAGTCTAGAAATGAAAACTAAATATCAAGTCATATGTCCATATGGACTACATCAACTCTTTGTTTAAACATTCCCCTATCATAATAACATAGGTGAGGGCATAGAGCAAGACACTAGCTCTCCAACCAAGAAAAGAACGTCTCCAGATAGCAACATAGTAAAGAGGTAGCAAGGAAAGAAATAAACTCAATAGGTAGTCATCTAAGCATGAAGACTTACCAAATAAAGTGAACAAGTCTTCTATCTAGCCACGAAAGTGTGTAGGGTGATTCTCGAACCCTACATTATAACACAACATAGGTAAACAAAAATATGTGTTAGTACTTTGAATGTGAGCAATGCAATACATGACATAAAAACAATGGCGTATGATCAAGACATATAATAAGTAAACCAATTATACGTGATAATGAATGAAGAGTAAGGTTACTATCATTTAAAACCATAATGAAATCTTATGAAGATAACTTGTACAACGCATGTGTAGTCATGACTCATAATGAGGAATCATAAAATACCTTGTAAGTTCATACGTAGTAGTAAGGATCGTAAACCAAATCGAGATTTGTCAAACAATGGGTTATAGAACATACTTTACTTTGTGAGGGAAAAATTAGCCATAGTAAGAAATACCTTAAACATTTGAAAAAGGGGACCTTGTACCTTTGTAAGAGCGACCTTAAATGGGCATAAACTATGTGAGTTATAACATGGAGTCCCGATATTACCCCTACACTGGAAGAAAGGGGGAGACTACTTGCCAATGTAGATACTGTCAATCCTAAGTGGATCGACTAAGCTACTCCAAGGATCGAGACTCAACTATGGATGACCCTCAAAGTAATCAAGCCTCTTCTATGGGTGATCCTTTATCCTACTGTGGCACGTAGTTATGGGATAATGGGATCTTTCTACGGATCTTTTTCTTTTACTATGGAATAGAATTCAATTCCTAAGGTACATTCGGTGCTAGAAAAACTCTCAATGGAATAGACAAACCATAAGACACAAAGTCACCATCATATGGGAGAGGACATATCTAAAACCCGTCCACTCTTCATAAGAATATCATCATAGAATATCTCCTTAACTTTATCTCATGTAATGTGAGCATAGAGCTTCTTCATTACTTTTCTTTATTCGTATAACATCTTTAGGGCTTTAACTCAACCTATCATTAACTTTCTTGAACATTATAGAATAATCATTCATAAAACTTCATTGAAAAAAGCAAATTTAAACTCATTCGTAGACCTTGTCAAACATTAATAAAGCTTTCATTGAATATAAATTGGAACTCAAGATCATAGCTTATACTTATAACTTAGGTAAAGCATGATTACATAATCAATTGTACTTGACATCATGTAATTTGATGGAAAACGTGCATGACTTTATACTTCATATCAATCCACACATATTTCATGAAGATGCATAAATTTGAAACATAATCGAATGTACCAATAATCTATATCATAACACTAAGTATCAACGTAGTAAATTTATAGAAAATCATTGCAAAAATCATTTAGAATATTCATCAATATTTTATAAGTCTCAAACATCATTTATAAAGCCTTCATTGGAAAACCATTGAAACTAATCTTAGTTCATGAAAATCACTATTGAAAATAATATTGTGCATCGGCATTCATAGTTCAACTAGAAATCATAAAATTAATGTAGAATCATGCTTAGAATGACCATTGATAATAATTTTAAAATATACTTAAAATAGCCTAATGCAATTCATCAAACTAGGGTTATAAAGCAATGAAATCTAAGGAGTTTTTTGAGTAAAATCTAGGGACTTCATAGGTGGAAGGAACCCATGGATATATCCCCACATACCTTGGTAAAAAAATTCCTAATGCAAGCTTATCAATGGAGACTTAGGGAACTTGGAAGTTGAAACCCTTGCCTTGCCTTTGGAGAAGAAGGAGAATCCTTGGGAGAAATTTTAGAGAGAGAATTATTGCTTGGGAGTGAATTAAGAGTAATGAATTTGATCTTGAAGGGTTTTGATATTTATGGGCTTAGAAAATAGGATCAAAACTATGTAGTTTAGGATTTAGGAGAATAGGAAATATCAAAAATACAACTCCTTGAATTAGGTTGGAAGACCCTACGATTGGGAATCTATGGGTCGTAGAAGGATTCACGAGTCGTAAACATGAGTAGTCAAAGTGGTGCACCAAAATCAAGCTATATGAAAAAACAACCTTGTCCTCTACAACTCAAGTCTACGAGTTGTCAACAGCCTTATGACTCGTCAAGTTGAGTCGTCCTGCAGGGTATGAGAAAGCCCTGAGTTCTGAGCCTCTGATCTTCTTTTAAGCGTCATGTTTATGACTTATCAAAGTTATTACGGTTCGTAGACCCATCCATCCTGTATGCCTTGGAAACCTAAAAATTCTCGAGTCTCGAAAGTTTCATTATGAGGCCCTTCTACAAATTATAATCATGTTTATGGGTCAACAAATTGACTCATAGACTCTACCTTTACTTGATTCCATTTACAACCTTGATACCACTCCTAAAAGTCAATCCTATGACTCATAGAAGTGCCTACCACTCATAGGTTGAATCGTCAACTTAAAGACAGTCCAAATTTCCTTGAGTTTTTCCCTCGTTTAAAGTTTCCAACTTCTGAGGTCTTACATCTTGCCCCACTCCTACACTCCTTTGCATACTGACCCGACTTTTCATATTTGTAGCTAATATCCAATCCCATGAAGCACTCTTTCTTATTGTTTCTCACATACTTCTTACATGGAGAAATGACTTGACCACTCGGAGCTCCATCTTGTTTTGTAGGATTTTGCACCTTGTCCTTATCAAATTTTAGAGTCGGAGTGTTTGAAGAACCTTGGCCTTGAAACTTTTGACCCTGTCAAAAGTGACCATTACCTCCACCAAATTTGTTGTGAGAAAACTCATCTTTAAACCGAGCCCTCTTGGACTCCCTTACATTCCTCTCCTTAAGTTTTCTCCTTCAATTTGCTAGGAATAAGCCTAGAAATATCCATCTCCTTAATGAGTATAGCGGTTCTCCATTCTTTCAGAACTAAGTCTGACACACCCAAAATAAACTTACTCATTCGGGCGTGAGAGTCGGCTACTAAGGATGGAGCATACTTAAACAACTTTATGAATTTGAGGACAAACTCTCTCATACATATATTTTCTTGCTTGAGGTTTATGAACTCCAACACCTTGGACTCCCTTAAATTGAGGGAGAAGAAGTGATCAAGAAAAGAAACCTTGAAATTTTCCTAACCTGTGGGACCTTCTTCAACCTTTTTAATTTTATATGGGTTGTACTACACTCGAGAGACACACTTGTGTTGGTAAGTTGCTAATTCCTCCTTTACCTCTGAAGACACTCCCATAATATCCACTATCTTATATACTTCGTTAAAAAAATTATGGGGATCCTCAAATCTCTCACCCTAGAAGCTGGTGTAGTCAAATGTGGATGAGCATCCACCCCTCAATTCACTTGAGTAGTCACGGAGTGGGCTAGCATTTGAAAAGTGGCTCAAAACTCCGCATTAATCACTTGTTTAGTCAAAGGGTCATTAGGAGCTTGTGGCTCCTCATCAATATTCCTTCGGATGAGAGCTCTCCTTCGAGGCATGATTCTGTAATCGCAAAGAGAAAACGTTAAATGAGGAAACCTTAAAGTTCAACTCTAAAGAATGATGAGATTATGAAATAAGTGTTTTTTTCCTAAAATGCCTCATAGCCTCCTATTCATAGATGTGACACACTTCATACTGATGAACAAGACTCTACTTGATGCGACATATTAGACACCCTAGGACACTTGAACCTTGTGCTCTAATACCAAGTTTGTCACGACCTAACCAAGGGCCTAGCAGTAAACGACGATTAGAATCCCGGAGGAACCTAACCAAGTATTTTAGCATAACATTCAAGAGCATACATAAGGTAATGAGATAATAAAAGCAAGGATCAAAGTTACGGAAGCATAATCTCAATATAGAACATAAGTCTCAAAATGTGGAAGAAGAGACAACATAGATTTCATGAATATCTAACATGCCTCTAATACTCTAGATGGAAGGGGGGGCATCAGACAACCTCCTAGCTCACCCAATATAAAAGGTAAAAGAAGTCATAAACTCATAGAAAATAAAATTTCTTATCCTCGAAAGATGAGGACTCATTAACAGTACAATAGTGCTAACTCTAGCCACGAGTGGAAGGATGATGAACGTAATCATTGGTCCCTATATTTTGATATAATTTAGGTAAAAAGTATGTCTTAGTGCATGAAATGCACTAAGTATGTGAGAAGATGCATGAAAAATAACCATAGGACATAATCAATATGTATCATGGGATGCATTACCAATATCATTAAAACATGAATAAACTCATAAAAAATGAAATTATTTATCTCATTGGTCAATGCATCAAATCTCATAACTATCATAAGAGCTCATAACTCAACTAAAACTGGTGTGGGATAGGACATTTAGGACAAAAAGACCATGCGAGTGAATGCATGGAATCCAATGACTCATCCATTGAGTCAGGGAGGCTACCTTGCCAGTTCATACTCAATTAGTAACTCATCTCAACTGTTCTATATGGATTCACTAGCTTTGCTATATTGGCATATGTAAACCTACATGGGCAACATAGTTATGGGATAATGGGATCTTACTACGAGTCTCTTGCCCTAACAGCGGGACAAAATATCTATCCTAAGGTCCACTCGATGCTTAGTCAATATGCGAACAAAACTCTCAGAAAACATGATCATAAACATTATATGGAACGATGATATTATATATCAATCCATCTTTACAAAATATTATAAGAATAGCTCATCTAGCATCATCATAGTAAAATTATAGGATTAGCTCATCTATCATATAAATCATGTAATGTGGGTGTAGACCTTCCATCATTATATATATTTTCTCATAAAAATAATTTTAGGGTCTAACTTGCCCATGTTTAACTTGCTTGAAACATCATAGAATCATCAATCATAACTTCTTTGCATAAAGCATCCTTAAACTCATTTATAAAGCGTTCATTAAAATAACTTGAAAATCATGATCTTATCTCATAAATCATATTTGAAACTAGCATATAGCATGGGTCATTGAAATTCAACTTGAAACCATGTAATATGATGTGAATTATGCATAATTAGGCTAATAATATTGATATATAACATAATTGAGAAGACCCAATGAAGATCATAAAATTTGGGCTTTTGATTGAAGAAATCATAAGAAAAATTGAGAAGAAATCTTTGGAATTTTAGGGTGAAAGATACTATGAATGAAGTCCCACATACCGTGATCTTTATGATCCATAAATTAAAGAAAATGGAAGCTTGACCTTGAATAAATTCTTTGAATGTATTGAGGGAGAAGAAGACTCTTGAGATAAAACTTGGGAGAGAAGATTTTGGATTTTGGGGAATTATAGGGAGAATGACAAGGTTAAGGGGATTTAGGTTAGTTAATATGTACGAATCTAGTCTCAAAAATCTTCCACATTTATTTATGAAAGATAGGAAAATGACCAAAATACCTCAACTTAAAATTGAAACTGGGCACCTGGACTGGACCTCACCACGACACGTGAAGGTGAATATGGGTCGTACTCAGGGTCATGGTGGTGGAATTAAAATTTTGGAAGAGGGCCTTTGGAAAGGGTGTCACCACGAGAACCACTATTGTCCGCGAAGGGCAATAAGGCTCGTGATAGTGGGGCATGGTCCCTGACTTAACATAAATTTTGAGGGTCTCTAGGGAGAGTCACCACCGAGGGCACCACGGCTCGTGGTGCTCACCACAACCTGTGGTCCCTTCCTTCCGGGGTCTGAGTATCTGAACTTCCATCATAGCAATACACCACGATCTGTGGTAAAAAAACACCGCTCGTGATGTACTTCGTGGTCATCACCTAATTTTAAAAACTAAGCTTTTTTGAAAATTCATCTTTTGAACCTCATCTTAGGACTTTTTAACTTCTGGGGTCTTACAGCTTTTGAGGAAGTATTTTGATTATTCCACTTTCTTGGTAACCATATTTATGAGATTATTTTTATATAAAAAAAATGGAATATGCTAATGAATTTACATGGAGTCTATCATGTCATCTGTTATGATGTCTAATTGGTAACTTATTAAAAAAAGGATTAGGGTCAATTATTATCCTTATCGTACATGATTAATTTTTTCTTTTTTGTCTATCATGATCCAATACATTGATCCATGCAGGCACCTACTCTAACACCTAAATAGGAGAACTCTCAACAGAAACATCATCCAGAGTTTAATATACCATATAACAACCTAAAGAGTCACGAATACACCATAATTGAATTTTAAAACTCAAATATTTTTTACAAAAAATATTGTAACACCCCCAAGGATACTAGTCTAAACAGGTGTAAGAGCTTCTAAAAATACAGAGTATAAATAGAGTAATGATACAACTCCCACCATAAGAAAGGAAGAGTAGAAGCTATTGGAGAATCAACTTTGTCTTCACCTAAGAAATATCATTTTTCCTACAACCAGACTATGCCAAATGGCATAACAAGAGTAATATCAGTGCAAACAACACCTACTGGTAAGCATCACTGATCAGCCCCATATCCACCGCATATTATAAATAAATCAACAAGAAGAAAATATGCTCTTGAGGAAATACACCGTCAAACCTTTATATGCACAAACCCTTATCATTCTCATTTACATCCTTACTATCATTCAAGCCTACTACTTATCCCTTCTAGTTGGTTCGCTTCAAACTCTAATACAGATCTAGGCCTAGCCCTTCTAACACATAGAGGAGTTTTCGAACTCCGGCCACCTAGAGTAGGTGCCCACACGGCCCAGTGGATTGAGTCATGACAAGTTGACCTTAGTTTTAACTTAAGTCCGAAAATAATTTAAAAAGGCACTCTCAACTTAACATTGAGATAGGGGCATTTTACGACCTTAATTCACAACTAATGCACTCACATACCAAGGAATTGATCCTAATTTTATGATGAATGAGATGCGTATACCTTTACCGTAAATATTTGTAGTAAGAAGGGAATAGGTTGTTACACTATTATTCCATATCTTTCTCTTATTCACAACATTCTTTATTTACTTACGAAAGTTTTTTTAATTTGTATTAGGTTATATTTAATGAGCTCTACTCAATTTTGGATTGTGAGATTCGTTTACACCAGGCAAAAAAAATTTTAAGCCATAGGTGATGACTTTAACTACATTTCTACATTAGATTTATGTTTTACATTTTAGCATGCTAATGCATGAGATCAGTCTCTGTGTGTTTGAAAGTGATGATTGAATATATTTTGTTAATTAATGTGCTTTTCCTAAATGTCTACTTTCAAATACAGACTACAAATGACAAAAATGTTCTGAAAAGTCTGACAACTGAAAAAACATTTTAGTTTGAAACATTAAAATTATGAAACTTAGACGGTTTTTGAATTGTCTTATTTTAATTATTTTTGGCTTTTAAGTATTTTTTAAATTTTTTGTGGTGCTTGAAAAAGATATAATTTCTTTTAATCACTTACTTTTAGGTCATAAAAGTACAAAAATAAGCTACAAGTTGACTTTTAGCTTTTAGTTGATAAGCTGCTTTTAAAAAAATAATTTAAACACCCTCTCAGTTAATTTTCCTTGTTAGATGGTTTCTAAATGATGTATTAGTTTTCTTTTATTTATTTTCTGTCAATTTTGACATAGTATAGTGTCATTATTGTGTCCTTTCAAATGATAAGCTTCATTTGGAGACGATTGTTTTCGGATCACATAGATTTAACTTCTTATCGAGTTGATTGTGATTAAACTTTAATTGAGTTTCCTAATCATATGCCATGGTCGTTTTCTCAATTTTAACAAATACAGAAAACATGAACATTGACATTACAACTCCTAGTCTTCACTAGCCTAAATTTTATGCTTCACAAGTTTATCTATTAGAAAAGAGTAATTTAATTTGAATATGTAATATCTTGATTATGACTTATATGATCATTTTTCTATTGAAAGATTCTTGTGCATTGTGTTATAAATTGAAACTTTACTTTTATCACTTTATGGTGAAATCAAATTATCTTTTAAAAGCTCTTTCTGCAAGATATAATAGAATTGCTTAAGAAAACCGTGAGAAAATTATGTTACATACAAATAGCATAACCTACATCAAGCCAACAACATCAATTGCAAAAGCTCCATTACATCAGCAGAAGTGAATGCCACTAATCATCATCAGCAGCAACCTAACATCAACAACAGAAGTAGGATGCAACATGCCACAATTGGGAGCTTGCCTAACTCACCTGAAGCAGGCCCTCTTTGGATTTACTCTAAGGGTTGCAGTAACACAAGATCCTGTTCTGGGACTCTTTTGTATAGCAACTTCAGCCTGCATCTTACCTCTATCAACAACAACATCCTCCAGCAGCATTTCCACCATCATGCAATTCTCAGGGAACACCTACAAGTCATTTTGCAGAATTGTTTGCTTGTGGATTTTTCTGTTTTTGTTTGTGGGTGCAGGTACTCCTTACCGATTGTCTTTACAGGTTCAAAGCACCTCAGCAGAAGACAAGCTACAGCAGGGCATGCTATGACCTCTCTTCAGCCTCCCACTCAAGCCAACCTCTTCCCTGCAACATCTGTAACTAAGCTACAGCAGGGTATGATGTGCAGGGTGAGTTGCACCATGTGGAACTGTCCAAAGGCCTCAAAACTTTACAGGATTGCAGCAAATACTATAGGGATAAGGCCCAAGATGTTTCATCACAAACGGACAATTGGAGACATTAGGCGAGCGACCTTGAAAAAGTCAGCTGCCTTAAGCCTAAAGAGGGTGCCTTTTTTCCAACTGGTGCAAAAAGCCTCCAAATCTTGCAGAACTAAAGAAAGGGATGTTTGGGTATATCTCAAGAATTTTCAACTCAATCGGATAATTGGAGACGTTAGTCGAGCGACGTTGAAAATCCTAACAGACCCCAAAACATCTAAGCTACAGCAGGATATGATGTGCAGGGTGAGTTGCACCATGTGGACCTGTCCAAAGGCCCCCAAATTTTGCAGGATTGCAGCAAATACTATAGGGATAAAGCCCAAGAAGTTTCATCACAAACGGACAATTGGAGACGTTAGGCGAGCGACATTGAAAAAGTCAGCTGTCTTAAGACTAAAGAGAGTGCTTTTTTTCCAACTTGGGTAAAAAGTCTCCAAATCTTGCAGAACTAAAGAAAGGGTTGTTTGGGTATATCTCAAGAAGTTTCAACTCAATCGGATAATTGGAGACGTTAGTCGAGCGTCATTGAAAATTCTGACAGACCCCAAAGCAATCTTGGAGGACCTTTCCTTTTTGCTAGCTAGTGCAAATTCTATTTTGCTTTTGGTTGTTTGTTGTATTGTTGCAGGTTGCTGGATTGACTCATCAATATGCACTGACAACAACTACATAGAAGACATCACAGATACAACCATCAAATCAAATAGAATCTCCAAGACCACTGCACAACAACCTTCCAAATAGGACCTCACCAACACACCAGCCCTACACCCATACACACTCCACCCCTGCAACACCTGCAGCAGCCCCAGTGCAGCCCAAAACTCTTGAAGCTCCTTGCTTTCTTAATTATTATGTGCAGGCACATAAGATACCCTCAAAGGAAATGCTCATTTCTCCTTTGGAGGCAACAACAAGCTGCCCACAGGTTGCCAACAGTCCCAACAATTCTCCTTTGCCTCTTTGGTTGTTTGTTTGTGCAGGTAAACAAAGCCACAGACAAAGGGAGATAACATCCACAATTGCAAGGGCCTCACCTACTCCCATCAACTCTCCATGCCTACCAGTTGTATCCTTTCAACAACGGCAACAGCTCCCTCACCTCCAAGACACTAGGCTCTTGTTATATTTGTGGATACGCAACTCAACACCTGCAACAGCTCCTGCAGAAGCACTGCTGCACCCCACTGCAACTCCATCTTTGAGAATGCATTGATTGTCCATACATGCAAATGAAGGGGAACTAAAGCTTGGCAGGCTAGGACCTCAACTTCTGAAGCAGCTACTGCAGCAGCAATGCTGCACCACAGCTGCAACTCCAACTTCAAGAATGTATTGAATGTATTGATCTCCAACCCACCAGCAACAAACATCAGCCAACCCCTGTTTCACCAAGATGCAGCACACACTGAACAATTACAAGCCAATAGTACTTGGTACAATAGCTGGAAGTTTTATTTTGTATGTTGTTTTGGTTTGGTGTATCTGTGCAGGTGTCCCAAGATACCTTCAAAGGAGCTATTCAATTCTCCTTTGGAGGCAACAAGAAGATGCCTACAGGTTTGCAACAACCCCCACAACTATCACACTTGTTTGGTTCTTTGTTTGCTTGTTTGTGCAGGTAAACAAAATCACAGACAAAGGGACATAACAGCCACAATTGCAAGGGCCTCACCTACTCTCATCAACTCTCCATGCACACCTGCTGTAGTCCTTCAACACCTGCAGCAGCCCCCTTTCATCCAAGTCCTTTGGAACTCCTTGAATGGTTTCAGTGAGGAGAAGACAAGAAGACAAACACATCAGCCCTCCACCCAGGCCAACTTCTTTCCTGAAATACCTGCAGCACCAATTCTGCACCATAAAACTCCTGCAGCTCTTTGTTCTGTTACTTGTTATTTGCAGGCACATAATACTCTCTCAAAGGAGCTGATCATTATGTATTTGGAAACTACAAGAAGCTGCATACAGACATACATGCAGGAGTCTTATCTATTCCTTTCAGCAATCCTTGCAGCCAACACTATTGGACCTGCTGTATATCTGTGGGTATGCAGGTACAGGAGTACCCCTGATCACCATCGACAGCATTGGAACCATCCAAAGTGAAAGGCACCCATTCCAATCAGCTGCTCAAGTCATGGCTACAGCACATACAATTTGCATTGTACACTTACTCTATCCTTCAGCCTCATTAACAACAACTCCAAGACTGCTGGCTACTATGGCTCTATCTACTTTCTATCCTTCCATCCTCCTTAACTGCTTCCTGCTATGGATGTTGTTGCATAACTTCTTTGGACTTACTTGGTATGACAAGACTAAAAAGGGCAAAGATGAAAAGAATTTTCCCATTCCATGTGAGATAGAAGTTTCATATACTTGTTCTTCTTCAATGTAGCTATGTCGGGTACGTAGCATAGCTGAATAGGACTAGTGTAGGTTACTTTCCTGTTTTCTCATGGAAGGGGAGAGTCTCCCTCATTTATGCTTTCTTAGTCAATTTGTATCGGGAGGAGTCCTCTCATAGATTTATTGCTTTCTAGTTATAGTTAGTCCCTTTTTTTGTATCGGGGATGAGTTAGCCGACCTTAATAGGTTAGCCGACTTATGAACCACCATAGGATCGGAGGTAAGGTTTATGTCCCCCTCCTTGTATTTTTATTTTGTTTATTTATGTTAAGGCTTGGGGGTGATGCTCAACCCCTGACTGTGCACGAGAGGTGGGAGCCTCGTGTAGGGTCTGTTCCCATTAAAAAAAAAAAACATCAAGCCACATAATTCGATTTTCTATTTACTATATAGAGATATACTTGATGAAAAGTAAAATTAAAAGTCCTATCATGACAACCCAACATATATTATAAGAAAGATACTTGGTTTTCTCTGTAGTTACTCGATGACAATATGTCATTTGGTTAATTTTCCTGATCTTCAAAAAATACAAATAAATTGAGATTTGATTATTATTTTGATAAGATCAACCTATGTGATGATATTTGGATAAATAAGCCTATTCATTTTGATGCTTCAACTAAGTTGCAAATGTAAATAAGGGGATTAACAATTCGACTAAAGATTGAGATTGTAATTAATATTAACACCATAATTGTATTTTATTCTCTCCTTACTATTAGAGGCCACATTGCCTCTAAACACCACCACTCTCATTCATGTCACCTTCCATCTATTGTGTATTTATTTTGGTAAAGTTTTTCCATGTATTCTACCATACATATAGTTGAAACAAACCGAAACAATGGATATAAAACTAAATATTGTCATGTTGCATTAGGATGATCATATTATTGATACTTGGGAAAAATAAATCTCATATTGAAGGATTTTGACAAATCAAAAATAAATCCTTGCATCATGAACGAAATTTGTGATAAGAAGCCAAAAGCCAATTCTTATTGCAAAACTACCTCAAATACTAAGATACAACAAGGATTTTGTCCTCTTGCAAACACAAATCATCTCAAATACTTCTCAAATGTAGGGAACCTTGCTACACAACCTTGCGTTCTATTTTAAAAATAGAGTATACTATCAAATTTGTTATTTCTTTGTTTCCTCATTCATCTCTCTCTCTCTCTCTCACACACACATAATGGTTATGAATGTCTCATATTCATATCTCTCCTCCTCTCTCTCTCACACACACATATAATGGCTATGCATGTCTCATATCTATGTACACGAATGAATTTAATTTTTAAACAATAATTTGTGTTCAACACGCGTGTTCATTCACTTTAACTTTTTTCATATAGTTATTCTGATATAGAATTTTTTTCCCTCATTGAATTGTCTTGACAAGGAGAAACTATAGTTTATTTTTATTTGTGATTTTAAATAAGGCAAGCCCCAAATCTTCCTATCTTTTTATTAGTTTATTACTTACTCTTTTCGATATTTTGAATGAAAAATTTTCATTCTCATTTTTTTGTCAAGTTGTAATGCTCATTTAGGTTTTGTCGTGTATTATGTGCAGACATTTGATTAAGATTATTAAATCAAAATTTCAAAAAAGTTTTTGAGTGCATCACTTACCCCATAAACTGAAAAATATATTACTGTTGCTCTTATGAACTCTTGATAAATCTTTTGATTCAAATGTGAACTATCACTTGAACTCTTTGCTATGATTATTATTTTGGTACTTGGATAAAGTTAAGAATAGGTCCTCCAAAACTCCTTCCAAGTCAACCCATTATATGGCTTTTTTGATTATGCATTATTTATTTAATTTTATTTTGATATAACTATTCAATTTTTTTTTTAAATAACTAGATTCATTTCTATGTAATTTTTTTTAGCAATTATAGAAGCTAACCTAAATTCAACTTTTTTTAATAGCAACTAACTTGCATTCGCCTTCTTTATAATGATAGGTTATGTTACAAGACAGTTCCATCGATATCCATCTAGATAACACCAGATCTATTTGTCATGATACAATTTCTCAGGTCATGACGACACCTACCATAACCCCCCGATAGATAAGCCAAATCCGTAATCCGGAACTGTAAGTAATGGGTATAAGAAAAAAAATGAATAAACACTGAAATAAGGAGAAACTAGATAAATATATACAAAATGTACAAAAACGGAATCCTTCCTAGAACCTGGAAGTCACTAGAACAGAGTTGCTACCAAAACAAAATGAGTACAAGTCCCAAAAATGGATCAAAAATATATACAACATAGCCTAGAATCTAAAGGACAAAAGACGAGTCGTCCAATCTAAAGGAGACATAAATGATCTCAAAACGGTGTGTGCTCACCCTGGTCTCCGAATCTAGCTGCAATGGGTTCTATCTATCTGCGACGGTAGCTAGTGCTTGGATGCATCACGAAAATAGATGCAAAGTGTAGTATGAGTACCAGATATAAGGTACCTAGTAGGCATCATAGGCCGACTGAGGAGGAAAGGTAAAAACAATATGAAAAAGAGGAATAAGCCTAAACAGGAGTCATAATGGGCATCTAAGCTAAGGAAAATAAATAACCAAACGAGAAGGAAGATACTATCTAGGAAGACTACAACTAACTACACCCAACTTAGGCCCCAAAAGCCCATGTAGGACACTCTTACACAAATTTAAATAAAACCCAAACGAACCCCCATAAGCCCTCCGGGTACACAAAATATATATGACTACAAAGTCTAGGAACTAACAATTTGTGATATAAAGAACTGAAGAACCATATCATCCTTGAACTAATAATCTCGAAGAATTAGTTAACCATGAATGTTCTAGGGGCCAAGGCTAGGACTGGCACCCAGATACATACTCGAATTCTCAATATGGTCAAGGCCGAGACTGGGTCCCAGATGCTCGCCATAATTTATTCGGACAATCGAGGTTGAGACTGGGACCCGAATGCTCACCATAAGCCATCGGTACGGTCGAGAACAGAATTGGGACCCAAAGGCTTGCCATACTAACAAGTCAGTAGAGGCTGCGACTGAGACCCGAATACTCTCTGATTGGATTTCAGAACAGAGGTCGGGACTGGGACTCAGATGCTCATAAATGATTAAATCAATGATGCCGAATATACTCATTTCCAACGGGGCGATAGTAATTTCTGAGGATCCCTACCACTATGAATTAATTGGTAATTCGTCAAGCCTTCAAACGAAACTAAAATAATCTGAGCACGAAGACTAGTATTACCGATGCATCCCAAAAATTACAATCATAGGAAGTTATGGATACGGTAGTTATAAGAGCAAGGTTACCGCCTAGCTAATGCCCAACTACTAAACACTAGCCTGCTATGTCATTCTATAAGGATCTAAGCCATCTGGAGCAATGCCGGGGTAACTAAAGCAAGTTCCACAATCTATACTAAGGCCAACATACTCCACAATACAAAAAAATATGCAATCAACGTCACTTACAATACTAACATTTAAAGGAAAAGATCACATGCTTTCAATTACCTTAAATACCAGATAAAAAGCCTAAAACATAATTTCTAACACCTAAGATATATATAAGTTATCAAACCCAAATTTCATCTATCTCTACATGAGTTTAAACATTCCAACTCATAAAGAAAGGAAAGTCGTAGCCTACCTATAGGCTGAACACGCACGCTCCAAATCACTTTATCGAAGCTTTTCCTTTCCATACGGCCTTAAAACGCTTCCATATTGTCAAAAAATACTCACAATGTCAATACGGTCATTTAGACACTAAAATCATTGAATTTGGAGATAGGCCAATATTGGAGTCAAAATTAGGAATTGTAGGACCCTCTCCATAACTTACAGAATTGACTTCAAAAATAGGTCTTAAATGCTACCCTAAGGTTGTGTTAAAAAAAGAAATACAATTCACACCACAAAACAGCCACAACCCAATCATGCATCAACAATCTCATGTTTATGGTAAAATTACACCACGATGTTGAGATCCACGGATCGTGAAGGTGTCATTTTCGAAATTGAGTTTTTCTATCTAGAGATCCTAAAACTTCTAAAACCCCTCATTCTCCATACTTAGACACAATATACTAAATTTCCCCTTCTCTCAAACTCTCCCAAGAACTTCAATGCAAAGCTAGGGTTTTCATCTCTAGGCATTTCAAGTCTTTTTTCTTATTCATGTTTCCATAGGGATTTTGTATCCCTAAGGTATGTGAGTTTTCCATCCATGAGTCCTTCCACCCATGGAGTCCAAAAGCTATTCTAAACTTGATACTTCAATTCTAATGATGAACCTTCATGGGCATTAACACGATGACTCTACATGCATAAATTATGATATATTTTACGTTTAATTACATATACTAATGTATATTGACTCTTAATTTCATCAAATGAATGCTAAAGTGCCTATATGAAGGTTTGAAAAGGGTTTTAAGGCATATATGGTAGGTTGTTTTAAGATATGTATTTTGATGCATTTTCATCACTCTCATGCATGCGAGTATTGTTTAACTGCATTTGAATGTTTTTATGAAATGAACCCACCTAGTTTCCTTATGTTAAAGTGAAGTTGAAATGAAAGCTTTTGACTCCAAATGAAAGTTATGAACAAAATGTTTATGTAAAGGGAATCTTATGAAATGATTGATTGAATGATGAAAGGGCTTCTTAGCCAAAGTAAGATTTCAACGTGAAAAGAAAATTCTCGCATTGAATCAAATGAAAGGTTTTAATGAGTTATTCCACCGAATGATGATTTAATGTTAAAGCTATATAAAAGCTTGTGCTATTATGACATTTTAAAGTTATTCCATGATAATGACCTAGCACCGAATGTAGAATGTACATGGGGGCTCGACCTAAGGGGTCTTTAAGTAAAGTCTCATGTTGCATTAACTATGTGCCAATATAGGGGCCCTTGTCTGCTATTTAGGCTAGTGGATCTACGATTAGTCATTAACATTAAAGGTAAAGAAATATTTAAAGTTGATAGAGTTCTACCCGGTAACTAGTCTCCCCGTGCCAATGTAGGGGGTTATGTAGGATTTCATGTACTAGCTCGCATGGTCTTATATGTTGGTTACGATTATCTTCTTATAAAATGAATGTTTTAAAGGATATCTATATGATTTATTGTGCATGCATTACATTATGTTCCATATTACATAAATGTTATAATGTTTCCTCAATGTTCATGCATCCTTACATACTTAGTACATTCAAAGTACTAATGCATACTCTTTTGCCTACATGATATCACCATGTAGGGACTAGTGCTCCTCCTCGTTCTCCTATTATGGTTTAGGGTGAGCTAGGTACTTGTCTTAGCTCCGTTAAATCTAATAGTTAGAGGTATTGCTGGACATATATAAGTTGAAGATTTACTATTTTGATTTCCGCATATTTATTTATCATCATTACCTCTAACTATTAGATTTAACGGGGCTAAGACAAGTCCCTAGCTCACCCTGAATCATAATAGGAGAATGAGGAGGAGCACTGGTCCCTACATGGTGATATCATGTAGGCAAAAGAGTATGCGTTAGTACTTTGAATGTACTAAGTATGTAAAGATGCATGAACATTGAGGAAATATTATAACATTTATGTAATATGGAACATAATGTAATGCATGCATAATAAATCATACAGATATCCTTTAAAACATTCATTTTGTTGGAAAATAACCATAACCGACATTTAAGACCATGCGAGCTATTACATGGAATCCAACATAACCCCCTACATTGACTGGGGAGACTACTTGCCAGGTAGAACTCCGTTAATTTCATTCATTTCTTTAACTTTAACTTTAAGGGCTTTCATGGATCCATTAGCCTAAGCCTACAAGGGCTCCTATGTTGGCACATAGTTAATGAGACAAGAGGTTGCTACTAGGATTCCCTTATCGAATCCCACCTCAATGCCTCATTCCGTGCTAAGTCAATCCCACGGAATAGTTTAATACTTCAAAATATTCATAACATATATCTTGAGAATTCAAATATCATATTCGGTAGAATAGCTCATTAAAACATTTGATAATTCAAATATGCAAGAATTGTCCTTATTGCATAAAGAATCCATCATTCATATCATTTCATCATTCTTTCATTTCATAAGACTCCCTTTTTTATCATAGATATTGCTTTCATAAACATTTATTTGGAGCCAAAGCTTTCAAGTCAAACTTTATTAAAAATATAGTAAAACTAGGTGGGTTCAAATCACTCCAACTTGCAAATATGTATGTAAATAAATATACATAAATACTTTGAAATCCATTAATTAAAAATAATGTTATAAACAACCAGCTTTTGGCTTTGTTGTTCTTCATCCTTTTGGACATTGCCTTTTTCCCTTTATGCAGACCCTCTTTGGAACTGCTATAAGGGCTGCAGTAACCTGGGGCTTCTATGGAGCAGCACACTCAGCTTGCCATCCCCATTCTCTAACGTCAACACATCCTAGCAACAACTCCACCAACCTGTAGCACACAAGGAACAAATACAAGTTAATAGTATTGGTTACAGCAGCTTGCAGATTTCTTTGGTTGTATGGTTTATTGGTTTTGTTTGTCTGTGCAGGTACTCCAAGAAGTTAAACCTGATCACAACAAAGGACCTCCCTTCTTGTGTAACTGACACCAACAAGCAGCCTAAGCACAATGGAAGCAACAAGGAGCTGCACACAAACTCACATGAAGGGAGACAACTGCTTGGCTTAATTGGATCATCACATCAACTCTTAATCCATACCAAGTCCCCTGTCTCAACACTTGCAACAACCTTCTTGCACACCAGCTACAACTTCAAAGTTGAAAATGCTTGGTTTCTCAGGGCACCTGCAGCCATCATCACCCACCCTCTGTACCACCCATATGCAGCCCACAATGAGCAATTACAATTCACTAGTACCTGGTACAGCAGCCTTCAGATTTGTTTGTTTGTATATTTTTCTGGTTTTGTTTGCCTGTGCAGGTATCCCAAGGACTTGACCATCATCCAAAAGAGGGATCTATTATTGAACCTAACCTGCAACAACAAGCATATTATCACTGCAGCTAGAGAGGCAGCAAGGAGCTGGATACAGGACTGCAACAACCATGTTTGTTTGCTTCCTTGGCTACTTGTAGGTGCAGGTCCACATAGTTTTAAACGAATGGACACTAAAGCATGGCTTACTAGGGACTCTCCAGCACACTCCAATATTCTTTAATACCTGCAGCAACCATATACTTGGACCCCCATGCAGCCTCCTTAGCTGATAATCATGATATTGATACAATGGCACACTTAACCTGGATTTACTTGGTACGACAAGACTAAAAAGAGCAAAAATGAAAAGAAGTTTCCCATCCCATACGAGATAGAAGTTTCGTATACTTTTTCTGTATCAATGGAGCTATGTCTGGTACGTAGCAAGTTGAATAGGACTAGTGTAGGTTACTTTCCTTTTTTCTCATGGACGGGGAGAGTCTCCCTCATTTATGCTTTCTTAGTCGATTTGTACCGAGAGGAGTCCTCTCATAGGTTTACTGCTTTCTATTTATAGTTAGTCTCTTTTTTTGTATCGGGGATGAGTTAGTTGACCTTAATAGGTTAGCTGACTTATGAACCATCATAGGATCGGAGGTAAGGTTTATGTCCCCCTCCTTGTATATTTTACTTTGTTTATTTATGTTAAGGCTTGGGGGTGATGCTCAACCCCTGACTGTGCACGAGAGGTGGGAGCCTCGTGTAGGGTCTGTTCCCATATAAAAAAAATGCTATAAACAACCCACCATGAATTTCAAGAACCTTTAAATAGATAAATAGAGGAATTACTTGTAAAGCATCAATTCATACATATGAAATTATGTTGCATCAAAATACAGCAATAATTATTAATTTAACCATGATTCATACTATTAAGTAAAATTAAGAATTACCATAAGAAAATATTACTTGAAATCAAGAGACTTAATTGAAAGAGTTTTTGGACTACATGGGTGGAAGAACCCATGGATAAATACCCACATAACTTAGAGTAGAGCTTAAAGAAAATAAATATAATTTATCATATAATCAAAATAATTTAGACATGAGAGTGGAAGAAATACTCTCATTGAAGCCTTACATACCTGGAATCCGAAGCTTTAGTCGGAACCGAAAGACTTAATGAACACTCTTGAGTCCTAGCTTTTCTCCTCGCCGGAACATTTTGTGTACTATTCGGAGTTTATGAATCACCGGAATAGTATTTCTTTACTACTAAGAACTAAAACTATATATAAGAAAGTGTAAAGAAGTGTATAGAGAGAAGACTTGCTTGAGAAAGCTTGATGAATAAAATGAGGAAATAAGGTGGGTATTTATAGGTGGAAAGAGGGACCTAACAATAAATAAAATAATTATAAAGAAAAATATGAAAATTTAGTGGAAAATTATGATGCCATGGATGATGTTAATTGGAGGACAATTTATGTCATGAGTGATGTCAAATATATCTAGATCTTTCCATGGTAGGTGAAATGAGTTATCTTTGATAGAATACTCCTTTTCGGAGCTGCTTTTGAATAACATAAATTCGTTATTAGGATTTGGTGTCTTATAAAAATTGTAGATATAGAAGTCTTATTTCATGTCGTGCAATAATCAACCAATTTGGAGCATCCTACAGGGAGATATGAATTTTCTTTTACAAATACTCCATTTCGTCACAACACACTGTCTTACAATAATTAATTTATTTGACCTACTTAACCTCCGAAACTTAAATTATGGTCTTCACAAAAGTTGTAGGTAATGATCTTTTGGTTACTCGGAAATTTGAAACACCAAATTTGGACAAACCTATAAAAGGTTATGCTCAAAAGACAGAGGTTGTATCATTTTTAGGCGAGAATTGAAACTTCGTATACAACATTTTTAGGGGATGTTATACACAATTTCACGAAATAACATAACATGGAGAAAATTTCTAATGACATCATGTATCCTTCTCAAGATAAGTCACAGATGTCTATTCACCCATCTTTTGCCTTTTTGAGACTAGCCAGTTATTGTATATATTTTTGGTCCAAATTTTGGGACTTGTACTTGTCTTTTATTTATAGTAGCTTTGTACTTGTGACCTCCGGGTTATGGGAGGGATCTTTAGCTATATATATTAGGTTTGGTTTTGTTTTTGCTTATTTATTCTGTCTATGTTAGAATTTTCCATTCATGATTAGTTTCTTCCCTCAAAACCATTACTTTTCATTTCGCATTTATGGGTTGACTTATCTATTAGTGAGTTATAGTAGGTGCTATTATAAGTTGAGGAATTGGGTCATGACAAGTTGCTATCAAGGCCCTAGGTTTGTTGGTGTCACTTACACTGGACTAACGTCTAGTAGAGTCCCGCGGATGGGTGCAGAGACATCCGTAACTTATCTTTGGGAGGCTACAGGATGTCATTAGGAACCTTCTCTATGTTTAAATCATTTTGTAAAATTTATATCTTGTGGGTTTCCTGAAATCTCATTTGTTCCACTTTTTTTCTAGGATGGTTCGTACATGCGGTACTATCATTGACGATTATCCACCAGGACTGGGCAGGCCTAGAGGCCAGCCCTGTGGCATAGGCAGAGGAGAAGCACTAGATCCCTATCTAGATATAGCTCCTGAGCATGTTGAGAAGCACCAATATATCCCTATTCCTCTTCAGCTAGATGGGCCACCACCGATAGCATAACCTCCAACCATACTAGTTATGACCCCAACATTATAGGCAGTGATTTCTCAACTCCTCACGGCTATCGAGATTATACCAAAGGCCCCAACTCAAACAGCGGATATGCTAGCACTGTGGGATCCGCCAACATCATCAGCACCTGATATTCATCCACCTCCACAATTTGTTGCACCCCCACCAATAGTTTCAGAGGGTTTCTTGTCATTTTAAGAGAAGAAGATGTTGGGGATATTTCAGAGGCTGTCACCCCTGATATTTTCTAGAGCTATTGACAAGGATGCAATGGAGTTTCTGACTACTTTCTAGAAGCAGCTCCATTTCTTGAGTCTTGTGGAGTCCACAGGTGCCAACTTCACTGGTCACAAGTTCCATCGGCCAGCCAGGTAGTGGTAGTGTTCTTACTTGCAGACAAGTCCAGCTGGGTCACCACCATTGTCATAGGATCAATTCTGAGAGGCCTTCTTGACCAGTTACATCCCTAGGAGCATCAGAGACCGACTCCAAGAGCAGTTTACTTAGTTAGAGCAAGGTCAGATAACAGTTGCCAAGTACGAGGCCAAATTTCACCAGCTATCCTGGCATGCGATTAAGGTTCTACCCACAGAGGAGGAGCGGGTACAATGTTTTATGTGCGGATTAAAGCCCTACCTAAGGTAGGGATTGATTACTTAGGAACTATAGGCCACTCATTTCTGAATGTGGTGGATCATGCCTGCACTATAGAGATTATTTATCGCTAGGCCCAAAAGGGTAGTGATAAAAGAACCATAATTCAGGGAAGCTATAGTGGGTCCCAGTCTAGGGACCATGATAGTTATGATGGGCTCTGCCAGCAGGTCTAGCATGATAGGTACCAGCAGGGTCAGTCCAGCTTGCTGATTCAGAATGCCCTGCTAGTAGTTGAGGGTAGTCTACCCCGTTTGGGGGGTTCCATTATAGTAAAGAGCTTAAGGTGATCAGGTTTGCTTCCTTTCTATTGTGGATGAGTTATCACAGGACACTCATCTTTAGATTTTTTTGATTGTGGCACATAAGAGGACTGATCTACGGAGTGCCTTAGTCGGGCTAGACCATTGGCTACAGTACCACCTTCAGCTGGAGGTAGATATTGAGGTTAGGGCCGCGACGATGGTCAATAGAGTATTTTAGGATATCCCTGGAGAGGCACATCAGGTGGCAGGTTAGATGGACATAGAGGAGGACGATAGGGCTATTTCTATGCTTTGGGCAGACGTCGAGGCATCAGATGATGTCATCACAAGTACTATCTTCAACTTTGTTTGATCCAAGTTTCATACATTCTTATGTTTCTATATATTTTTCTCCCTATCTAGGTATTATTTATGAGTCACTTCAGGTGCCATTACATGTTTCGACCCCAATAGGAGATTCTTTAGAAGTGGATCAGTTTGTAGATCTTGTGTGAAGACTATTCAAGAGAATGACACCTAGGTAGATCTTATTTTACTTAATATGCTAGACTTCGATGTTATTCTGGAATGGATTGGCTATCACCTCAACATGTAATTTTGGACTGTTATGCTAAGATTATTACATTAACTATGTCTGGAATTCCCTAGTCTTATGGCAGGGTGCTTATATTCGCTCACCAATTAGATCATATCCTTTATGCGGGCCTAGCATCTATTCGCATATGGGTATTTGTCATACATAACATATGTTCGTGATGTGTCCAATAAGGCCCCTTCTGTCAACTCAGTTCCTTTAGTTCAGAAGTTTATTTATAACTTCCCTATTGACGTACCTGGCCTACCCCAAGAGAGAGATATTGATTATATAGTGACTATTCAAGGCATGAGACCCGGGCAGATCTTATTTTACTTGATATTCTAGGCTTCGATGCTATTCTGCGTATGGATTGGCTGTCTTTCACTATGCAATTATGGACTGTAATGCCAAGACCATAACATTAGCCATGTCTGGCATTCCCCCGGTCTTATGGCAGGGTGCTTATAGTCGCTCACCAACTGGGATTATATCCTTTATGCGAGCCCTGCGGCTAGTCACGTATGGGTATTTAGTGTACATAGAATACATTCGTGATCTATCTAATAAGGCCCCTTCTATTGACTCAATTCCTTTGTTTTGGAAGTTTATTGATGTCTTCCCTACTAACCTAACTAGCCTACCCCCTAGAGATAGATATTGATTTTGCTATAGATTTGGAGCCAGGCACTAAGCCTATTTCTATACCACCTTACCGCATCCCTCGCAGATCTTAAGAAGCTCTATAGTAAACTTGAGTACCTCTTAGGTAAGGGCTTTATTCAATCGAGTGTGTCTTCATGGGGTGCACCCGTCTTTTTTGTTAAGAAGAAAGATAGGACTATGCGGATGTGTGTTGATAGCAAGCAACTGAACAAAGGTGATGATAAAAAATTATTATCCCATGCCTAGTATTGATGATCTATATGACCAGCTTCAGGGTACCCCATATTTTCTAAGATTGACCTGAGGTCCGGCTACCACCAGTTACGGATTAGAGCTGCCGATATTTCTAAGACTTCTTTTCAGACTCAATATTTCCATTATGAGTTCCTTGTGATATCTTTAGAGATTACTAATGCCCGCTCTACTTTTATGGACCTTATGACTCGAGAATTCAGGCTTTATCTTAACTCCTTTGTGATTGTTTTCCTCAATGATATATTGCTTTACTCGCAGAGTAGAGAGGATCACATGCAACATTTGAGGGTTGTGCTCCAGACTTTGAGAGATCAACAACTTTATGCTAAATTCTTAAAGTGTGAGTTTTGGTTGGAGTCTGTGGCATTTCTGGGACACATGGCATCCAAGCATAGTATCATGTTAGATTTGACAAAGATTGAGGCTATTCGTGGTTGGGATAGGCCCATGACTATTATATAAATCAAGAGCTTGATCATATTGGCTGGCTATTATAGGTGCTTCATCGAGGGTTTCTGCAACATTACATCCCTATTGATCTATTTGACCCATCAAGATGTTCTTTTTGTTTGGTCCGAGGAGTATGAAATGAGCTTTTGGAAGCTCAAGGAGTTGTTTACCACCGTTGCTATTTTGACTCTTCTTATTAAGGGTGAGAGATTTTCAGTATATTGTGATACTTCGGGTGTAGGTCTTGGGTGTGTGTTGATGAAACATGGCCGAGTTATTGCTTATGCTTCCAAACAATTAAGAGCTCATAACCGCAACTACCCCATGCATGATTTAGAGTTAGTAGCGGTAGTTTTCACACTCAAGATATGGAGGAACTACTTATATGAGGTCCATTGGGAGATATATACATATCACCGCAGCCTATAGTACATTATGAGTTAGAGGGACCTTAATTCTAGATAGCAGCACTGGATTGAGTTTTTAATAAATTATGATATATCTATCATCTACCATCCGGGCAAGGAAAATATAGTAGTGGACTCTTTGCGCCTTAAGGTAGGGAGTATGGGTAGTTTAGCTTACTTGCTTGCTGTGGAGCGACCCCTAGACTTGGACATCTAATCTTTGACTAATAGGATGATCAGGTTAGACATCTCAGATTCTGGATCAATTTCGGCTTTTGTGGGAGCTCAATAATCTCTATTGGATCATATTCATGGCCGACAGTTTGAGGATGGAGCATTAGTAGAGGTTCAAGAGTTGGTATTGCAAGGAGAGGGTGGATAAGCTTCTATAAATTTATGTAGGGTATTATGGTTTAATGGTCTCCTTTATGTTCCTAGAGTTAGAGACTTTATTTAGTTGATTCTACACGAGGCCCACAATTCCAGGTACTCTATTCATCTAGGCACCACAAAGATGTATCAGAATTTTTGACCACATTACTTATGGTGTGATATGAGAAGAGATATAGCTAAGTATGTATCCCATTATTTGATTTTCTAATAGGTTAAAGTCGAGCATCAGTGTCCTATGGAGTGTTCTAGAGATTACTCATTGCTGAGTGGAAATGGGAGCGGATCACCATGGAATTCATGATGGGATTACCTAAGACCCCCAGAGGTAACGATGGTATTTGGGTCATCATTGATGGATTGACCAAATCAACAACTACCACTCTAGCATTCAGATGGCCCTGTTCGTGACCTTATATGGTAGGCGTTATTTCACTCTAGTTGGTTGGTTTGAGTCTTTAGAGAATGGACCACACAGTACCGATTTACTTCAGGATGTTGTAGACAGGGTCTGAGTTATTCAAGATAGGTTGAATACATCTCAAAGTAGGCATCAGAGTTATGCTGCTCGCAGGCGCTATCCCTTGTGCTTAGAGGTTGGAAATCAGGTGTTCTTATAGGTGTTTCCCATGAAAGATGTGATGAGATTCAGTAAAAGAGGTAATCATACCTGGGCCTTTTGAGATTCTGAGGAGAGTTGGAGAGGTTGCTTATGAGCTGGCTTTTCCTCCAGCATTTTGGGCTATACACCCTATTTTCCATGTTTTTATGTTACATCAGTACATCTTAGATGAGTCCCACATACTTTGGTATGATTCTTTTGAATTGGATGATCTCCTTACTTTTACTGAGGAGTCGGTTGCTATTCTAGATAGAGATGTTTGCTAGGTTCATTCAGGGTCCATCCCTATGGTTAAGGTCCAGTGGCGCTACAGTCCGATCAAAGAGGCTACTTGAGACATCAAGCAGAAGATGCGGGAGCAGTTCCCCAGCTTATTTGAGCCTCTAGTTATATCCTTGTCCTTACTATCGCAAATAAAAGTTCTTTTAGTAGTGGATGTTACAATGACCCTCCAGGCCATTTTCTTAATACTTGTTCCATTTCATCGTTTAGATCATTTTTATAGTGACCCTAAGTCATTTATGACTTGTTGGCGCTGGTAGCTCGGTCGCCTGGTCTTTCATTTGGGTTTTAGACTCGTTTCCCAATTTTGGAGCTTTTATAACTAGAAAAGTTAACTTCGGTTATAACTTCAGGAAAACAACCTCAGAATGGAATTTTAATGGTGCCATCAACTCCAGAATACCCAAATTAGTCTAGTAGCATAGACGGCACCAGTACCGAGATAACTAGTACAAGTTTGAGGACATTTGGCTCTTTTGCCTTTGAAATTTGGCACATGGTTGACTTTGGTCAACATGCTTGGAAAACTTGCTTAGATAAAAATTCTAACAATGCGGTTAGCTCTAAAATATTGACTTTGGTCTAGAACGACCCTTCATTCGGGTCCCGAGGATTTTGGTCGCGAGGCCTGTTGTGAATTTAACTCAAAATGGCCCTTAGGTGTGAGACTAACTTTCAGTTGTAACGACCTACAATATGGAAATTTCAATTGTGACATTGAGTCTGGAATGTCAAATTTGGTAGGGTAGCATATCTTATTTGCATGCATGGGATTTCGAATGAATTCCGAGCACCCCGCCGAAGTATTTGAACTTAGTAAATATGAACTTTTCAGCTGATATCTAGTGCAGCCAAGTTTTTTCTCCGCGATCGCGTTCCCTCAGCCGCGTTCGCGGAGGTCCAGGAAATTGCCCTCCGTTTTCATGGGGCCTGGGCCGCGTTCGCAGAGATGTGCCTCTTTTGCCTCCGTGTTCGTGGGCCACTGGCCGCATTCGCGAAGGCCAAACACCTTCACCTCCATGTTTGTTGTCCACTTAGGCCGCATAAGCGAAGGCCAAAACCTTGGTCTTTTAATAAAAGACCAAGGACGAACTCAACACCATTTTCTACCTTTAAACATTTATTTCTCCTCTATTTCTCCACCAAATTTGGTGATTCAAAGGTCTAAACTCAAGGAAATTTCATGGGGAATTCATTGGTGAGCTCGGGAACCTGTTTAGGAGCTTTGTGTGAGGTAACTTTCTAATTTTTCTGCTGCTATTGTGATTTTTGTAGTTGGAGTTTTATGAAACTTTGGAGGATTATAACTTGATCATTTGAGCTTTATTTTTAGAAATTGTTGATGCTAACTTGTGAGTTTTTCTGCAAGGAACATCCTAGTCTACTTGTTTAGTTCGTGGAGGTTTTGTTTGTGAGGAATTATTATGTAAAGGTGTTGTCTTACTTGTTCTCTTAGCTAGTATTATGGGAAATTGTTGCATAATTGATTCGTGTCATTTTTCAATCCCGAGCTGAAATTTCAATTTGATCCTTGAGCTTGGTGTGCTGTTTTGGACTAGTTTTGGGGGTTAATTTAAGAATTCCAAATGCAGGTCCCACATTACCTATTTTAGACCCGAAAAATTAGCCTGTCTTCAAAAATTGTAAAATTAGTATCTAAATGAGCGTAACGATGTTGTGATTCTATTTTTGACAGCGTGGAAGCATTTTGAGGTTGTTTGGAAGGGTAAAGCTCAGGCACAATGACTTGGAGCGTGCGTGTTCAACCTACAGGTAGGCTACGACTTTCTTTCTTTTAGATTAAGATGGAATGTGTGAAATCATGGTGAGATAGATGGAATTTGGGTTGGGTAGCTTATTTTCATATCTTACGTGTTAGAAATCATGTTTTAGGTTTTCACTGGGTTTTCGGGTAATTGAAAGCATATGATCCTTTCTATTGTTTGTTAGTATTATAAGAGGAGTTGCATGATTATGTTGTTGATATTGTGGGGCATGTTGTCCTTACTAGCTTGTAAACTTGCTTGAGATGCCCCGGCATCGCTCCTACGGGCTTAGATCCTTATAGAATGGTATAGCAGGCTAGTGTCTAGTAGTTTGGTCTTAGCTAGGCAGTAACCTTGACCGTATGAATATCCTTACCCATACCTTAATATAATTGTGAATTTTGAGATGCGTCGGTGATACTAGACCTTGTGATTATTCTATTTTGGCTCCAACTCAAGCTTTGGTGGTTTATCGATTGATTTATTGGGGAGGAGATTCTCGAAACTACAAGCGTCTAGTTGGAAAGAAGAATATTTGCACCATCAAATAAATTATATATGAGCTTCTGGGTATCCAATCCTAGCCTCTGTTTAGAAATTCAATCGGGGAGTATTCGGGTACCCATCTGCAGCCTTTACTAATTTTCTAGTATACTAGCATTCGGTACCCAGCACCGGCCTTGACTATAATGATGTATTATGGCGAGCATCCATGTACCCAACCCTTTCCTCAACTGTACTGATGTATTATGGAGAGCATTTAGGTACCAAGTCCCGACCTTGACCACATTGAATATTTGGGCGAGCATTTGAGTCCTAGTTCTGACCTCGACCCCTAGAGCATTCTTGGTTCTTCGATTCTTGGAGATTCTTGGTTCAAAAATGACATGGTTCTTCGGTTCTGGCCATCACAAATTCTTGGTTCCTAGCCTTGGTAGTTGTAGCTATTATGTGTACTTGATGGGCTTATGGGGGTTCGTCCAAATGTTTATATAAACTTGTACACGAGCATCCCGACTGGGCTTATGGGAGCCCACTTAGGTGTTCTTAGCTGTAGTTTTCTTAGATAGTACCCTTTTCACTTTAGATGTTTATTATGATTCCTATTTAGGCTTATTCCTCTTTTTCATATTATTTTTACCTTTTCTACTCAGTTGACCTATGATGCCTACTGGGTACCTATTTTCTTCGTACTCATACTAAACTCTTCATCTACTTTCGTAATGCAGGACTGAGCACCAACTACTTTCTCAGATATATCAAGCCAGCTGCAGTTAGCTTTGGAGACTAGGGTGAGCACTTGTCGTTTTAAGATCATTTTTCTCTCCTTCAGTATGGATGGCCCGTCTTTTGCCTTTTTAAAACTAGCCAGTTGTTATATATATTTTTGGTCCACTTTTGGGACTTGTACTCGTCTTTTATTTTATAGTATTTCTGTATATGTAACCTCTAGGTTCTAGAAGGAATCTTTAGTTGTATATATCAGGTTTTGGTTTTATTTTCTCTTATTTATTCTGTCTATATTAGAATTTTCCATTTATGATTATTTTCTGCCATCAAACCCACTACTTGTCATTTTGATTTTATGGGTTGGTTTACACACTGGTTTAGCTTCCATCATGACTTGAGAAATTGGGTCATGACAGGTCCAAGGACCGTTGTGGCTTCCGTGGTGGACACCTCTGTAGACCCCTCTCAGAATCCCCCCCACGCCTCAAGTGTACGGACCATAGAATCCTTCACGGACTGTGAAAGTCTCTATGAAGGAACTTCTGAAACTTCCCTACAAACTCCAAAAATTTAAAATTCAAGGCAGCCACTACAGCAAACCACCACGGACCGTGGTTCTCATGATGGGCCGTGGTGGGTCTCATGGTGGGCATCCCTTTCAGAACCCATTTTATAAAATTCCAAGTCCCTAACCACGGAGAGGACCACAGACCATGGTGCCCTTCACAGTCCGTGGTGATAGCCCATCATAGATCCATAATTCAGCTTTAATAAAGGTTATTCTAGTCTTTACCAATTATGTCATTAATGATTGTGTAGGGTTTTTGGGACTAATATCATGCCTATTAACAACCCTAAAACATTCTAACTCTCTCATTCTCTCCTTAACTCCCAAAACCCCCAAAGTCTTTTATCCCAAGTCTTCTCTCAAGGTTTTCTTCTCTCTCAAGCAAATTCAATAAGGTTCTTCAAGGTCAAGCTTTCAATCTCTAGAATCTAGGGCTAATCAAGGTTAAGGTATGTGGGACTTCATCCATGAGTACCTTTCACCCATGGAATCCCAAAGATTTCTTCTGAATTCCTATTGTGATTTTTTCAATTAAAAGCCCTAATTGTATGATTTTCATTGGATCTTCTCAATTATGATATGCTTCAATGTTATTATTCTAATTGTGGATAATTCACATCATATTACATGATTTCAAGTTGAATTTTAATGACCCATGATATATACTAGTTTCAAGTATGATTTTGAGATGTAGACATGATTTTCAAGTTATATTTTATGAAAGCTTTATTCTATGAATTATAGATGCGTTATGCAAAGAAGTTCATGAATGATGATTCTATGATATTTCAAGCAAAGTTCAAGATAGAGCAAGTTAAGTCCTTAAAGATGTTATGATCAAAGATATGTAATGATGGAAGGCCTACACCCACATTGCATGAGTTATATGATATATGAGATAATATTATGATTTTACTATGATGAAGCTAGATAAGCTATTTTAAGATGTTTCATGAAAAAATATACTCCATATTTCTACCCGCAAATATGCTCCTGAAGCAGCAATTTCGCGAAAAGGGTTTTAAAAATATTTTGAATTACTTTCTCACCTTCTTGTTGCTGAATGCCACAATGAGATGCCACTTCCTGAAGTGAATCAGACAAATTATAACCAATGAAAAAGAGGTCGTGGCCCAAGTCGTGGTTGTGGTCGAAGAAGAAATTATAATCATGATACTCGGCTAACACCGAGAAATGATAAACAATATGAAAAGAAGAGTTAAAAGCCAGAAGCTATACAAAAGAAAACTTCAGAAAGTATATGTCATAGATGTGGAGGTATGGGGCATTGGTCACGAACCTACCGGTCATCAAAACGTCTGGTTCAACTATAGAAGGCATCCTTGAAGAGGGAAAAAAATAATCTAGAGACAAACTTTATATCTGAAGACAATATTGAGCATATACATGTAGATGTAGCTGATTTCTTTAATTTTTCAGAAGAAAAATACAAATATTGATAAGACTAATAATATTTAAATAATTTTCTTTTTATTTAGGTATACTAAATAATATGTTTGTATTTGTCTAATCCATGTAAATAAATAAAATTTGTATAATGAGCCATATTTTAATTATAATATTTACTTTATTTCTTTTTGAAGAAAAATATGGATATGCCTCAATTGTTGTTTGGATCAATGATCAATGAACAATCACGAGGATATTTATGTAATTGATAGTGGAATGACTCATGCCATTTTGAAAGACGAGAAATATTTTTTCAACTTATTTAGAAGAAAAGCAAATGCACTATAATTTCTGGTAATTGAAAAATGATTGAAGGCTTCGGAAGAACTACTATATTTCTGCCTAAGGGGATAAAAATTGTTATAGAAGATACATTATTCTCTTCTAAATCCCCAAGAAACTTGTTAAGTTTTAAAAATATCCACAAAAATGGATATCATGTTGAGACACTAAATGAAATTAATATTGAATACCTTGATATAACCAAGAGTGTCTCAGGGCAGAAATATATTTTAAAAAAATTACTAACTTTATCGTCTAGCCTATATTATGCAAAGATTAGTACAATTGAAGTACATTTAATCGTAAACCAGAAATTTACTGATCTAAATACATTTGTACTATGGCATTATCGAATAGGTTATCCTGGATTAATAATGATGAGATGAATTCTTAAAAATTCAATTGGAGATCCGTTAAAGATCCTGAAGATTCTTATGAATGATGAATTTTCATATGTTGCTTGTTATCAAGGCAAATTAACTGCCAGACCATCAACCCTGAAGGTTGGCATCGAATCTCCTGAATTTTTAGAGCGTATATATGGAGATATATGAGGACCTATTCATCCACCTAGTGGATTATTCAGATATTTTATGGTCCTAATAGATGCATCATCAAGATGGTCTCAAGTGTGTCTGTTATCATCTCGCAACCTGGCATTTGCGCAGTTGTTAGCACAAATAATAAGATTAAGGGCGCAATCCTAGATTATCCAATTAAAGCTATTCGCCTTGATAATGCAGGAGAATTTACATCCCAAGCTTTTGATGATTATTGCTTATCAATTCGGATAAAATTGAACATTCTGTTGTTTATGTTCATACTCAAAATGGTCTTATAGAGTCATTTATTAAGTGCCTACAATTAATAGCACGACCCCTATTAATGAAAAATAATTATCAATTACTGTTTGGGGTCATTCTATCTTATATGCATCAGCACATATACGTTCCAGATCGATAAGTTATAATAAATACTATCCTTCATAATTGGTATTTGGTCATTAGCCAAATATAGCCCATTTAAAAAAATTTGGTTACGCGGTATACGTACCCATAGAACCACCACAACGTACAAAGATGGGCCCTCAATAAAGGTTGGGCATATATGTTGGGTTTGACTTACCCTTCATAATTTTCTACCTTGAACCATTGACAGAAAACTTATTTACTGCTCGATTTATAAATTATCAGTTTGATGAAATAATTTTTCTGCTATTAGGGAGAGAGAAAAAGGAATCCAAAAGAGAAATTGTGTAGAAAGTTTTATCACTATCTCATTTTGATCAACATACTAGCACATGTAAGCAGGAGGTCCAGAAGATCATCTACTTACTGAAAATAGCAAATCAAAAGCCAGATGTATTTACTGATTTACAATGGATAACTAAGTCACATATCTATATAGTGAATGTGTCTGTCCGGATTGATGTCCCAAAAGGACCATATATTAGTATCATAGCTTCTGAATTCCAAACATGCTTGAACATGGTAGACCATTGGGTTCAAAGGATAAAAATCTTAGAAAGAGAAGCATGAAGAATAACAAAAATGATACTACAAAAGTACCTCCCGAAGAAGGTCAACATTTGAATAATCTTGATATTCCTAAAGAAATCAGTGAACTCGAGACTCAAGTGAATGAAGAACTTTCAATAAGTTCTACTGGTGATGAGATAAATTTAGATCGATCGAAAATTATGATTGATAATGTTTTTGCATATAATTTTGCACTTAACCTCATGCAAGATAGTTAAAGTCTTGAGCCTAAATTTGTCGAATAATTTCAACATATTTGTGATTGGTCAGAATGAAAAAAGGTAATTCAATCAAAATTAGACTCACTTGCTAAATCTGAGGTTTTTGGACCTGTTGTCCAAACCCCTGAAGGTGTAAAACCAATTGGTTATAAATGATTTTTTATGCGAAAACGAAATAAAAAATGAAATTGTAAGATACAAGGCATGCCTTGTTGCACAAGGATTCTCTCAAAAACCTGGGATCAACTATCAAGAAACATGTTATGGATGGAATAACTTTTAGATATCTCATTAGTTTAGTTGTACATAAAAATCTTGAAATACATCTAATGGATGTAGTTACAGCTTACTTTTATGGTTCACTTGATAATGAAATTTACATGAAAATCCCATAAGGATTAAAATTGCTTGAAACATGCACTAAGTCTCAAGAGATGTACTCAATGAAAATGCAAAGATCACTATATGGTCTGAAACAATTAGGGTGTATATGGTATAATTGCCTTAGTGAGTACTTGATAAATGAAGGTTATATAAATGATGTCATTGTCCATGTGTTTTTACTAAGAAAATAAAATCAGAGTTTGTTATACTCACCATTTATGTTGATGACATAAATCTCATTGGAATCCCTGAAGAGGTCCAAAAGGCGATTAAATATCTAAAGAAAGAATTTGAGATGAAAGACCTTGGAAAGAAAAAAATTGTCTAGGACTGCAAATTGAACATTTAGTATATGGGGTCTTTGTCCACCAATTTGCCTACACTGAGAAAATATTAAAATGATTTTACATGGAAAAAGCACATCCATTAAGTACTTCAATGGTTGTTCAACCCTTGAAGTGGAAAAAGATTCATTTCGACCTCTAAAAGAGAATGAAGAACTTCTTGGTCCTGAAGTACCATGGTGCTCCATTTTATTTTCCCATTGAGGCCGAACCTAAACCTGTGCTCGAGAGATAGTTGTCCATACACTGATAAGGGATGTATGGATTCTCAAGAAGAGAGGATCTGTGGTGGTTTTATTCAAAACTCCAATTGTGACATCCCTTCTCTCCCACTTCACACTTTGGAACGCACCCTTCTTATAGACTTATAGAGATAAACGTGTTGTGCTCTTATTCTTCTGACAAAAGCACGGAAGAATAAGTGTCTGATCATATCAATAAACCGATAGAGGCAGAGACTTTACTTCATTAGGACGGAGTTTCTATCGATTGAGGATTGGCTGGGGAGGGCATTTTTTCTTTTATATGGGAAGAGATGGCCCTTATGTAAGGATTATATTCCCCCCAAGTTTTATGAAATACGAGATGCTCATTGAATGATAAGAAAGTTATTTCCACTTAGACAATTGCGGAAGCAGTTTCTATTTCTACATCTCTTTCTTCCTCACTTTCCACCCTTTCTTCTATTTTTGAGGCTTCTTTCAGTTTCTTAGTAAGAATGGGTGAGGGTATTCTGTCTAAATAGTAGACACATGTAATAAATAAGAGAATACTAAAGATCCTGCTATTGGTTCACTTATGTATCTTACTAACACAATCAGATTTGATATAACATTTCCTGTTAATTTGCTGCCAAGGTATAGTTCATCCCCAACGCGAAGACATTGGAATGGTATCAAGCATATTTTGCGATACCTAAAGGGTACTATTGATATGGGTTTGTTTTATACTTACAAAGGTTGTGTAGATCTTATTGGTTATGCAGATGCAGGTTATTTATTAGATCCACATAAAGCTCAATTTCAGACAAGCTATCTATTTATACATAGAGGAACTACTATATCATGGCGATCTACAAAGAATTTATTATTGCTACATCTTCAAATCATGCTGAAATAATAACAATTCATGAAGAAAGTAGAGAATGTGTGTGGTTGAGATCATTGATACAGTTCATCAAAGAAATATGTGGCCTTGAAAATAATGTCAAAGTACCCACAATTATATTCGAAGGCAATGCCGCATGCATAACTCAATTGAAATATGGCTTCATAAAAGGAGACATAACGAAATATATTTCACCAAAAATATTCTTCATGCATGATCTCCAAAAGAATGGTGATATTGATGTACAACAAGTTCGTTCAAAAGATAATCTTGCAGATTTATTCACAAAGGCATTACCAACATCAACTTTTGTGAAGCTAAGATATAAGGTTGGAATGTGTCGTCTCCAAAATATCAAATGAAGTTTTCATCAGGAGGAGTAAAATACGCATTGCACTCTTTTTTCCTTAACCAAGGTTTTGTCCTACTGAGTTTTCCCTGTAAGGTTATTAATGAGACAACACTCAAGGCGTATTACAAGATGTGGGTACTCTTTTTCCTCCGCTAGGTTTGTTCTCGTAAGGTTTTAACGAGACACAACATCTATGGATATTGAAAATAACTATATATATATATATATATATATATTTGTTCTTTCACTAGAATTTTTCTTTTATATGGACATCCAAGGAGGAGTATTATGATATAATTTAATAAGTGGATATTATTTTTATGTGGGTCCCACTCAAAGCGGGCAACTTTCTCTTCTTTTTTTTGCTATAAAATGTCATACTTTGGCAATGAAAAATATATATGAACTCTCTCAATTTATCTCAATACTCTTCTTTTCTCTTATTCTCTCCTCCTTAATTTGCTAAATTAGTTTATTTTATAACACAACTAATATAATATAATGATGAAAGACTTTTGAACCAAATATATCAGTATAATATTAAATGTCACACAACGCCAAACTAATATTACTATCATATCTTCCACTAACTTATCTATTAAATTAAGATATCGTACAAATATGTATATATGTATAGTAAGGTGGCACACATTGACGTGATTCTAATATGATAAAATAATGAAATTATTTTTGATAAATATCACCCTTTATAATAATATTTCTTTCAACATAATTAGATTTACTATCTCTGTTAAAATATTAATCAGTTATAAAACTCTTTTAAACTAAACAGATCTGCAATTATAAAATAGCTAAATAATTTTCATAATTATTTGAGGCATTTTAGGAAGAAATTAAAAGTATTTTCATCAATTAATTTAAAATCGATCACAAACATGAGGTGTTATAATAAAACTCTCAAATTTACGCCTATAAGCCTTCTAAATGAGACAAAAGACAATCGTAAACACCTGAGTTGTTACACATATTTGTCAAAGATTTGATAGCTAAAATACTTGATAAGGTTCACATTTGGCAACCATAAATGTCAAAGATTTGGTAGCCAAAATACATGATATATTCACATTAAAATGTTGAATTTTTGTATCTTCCAATTATATCATCCATGACATCAAGCAACCTATTTTTTCCCTATAAATAGGGAAGTTGGTCATTAGTTGAAACACACCTTGAAGCATATGAAAGTGTTTCATTATTTGTTTTTCTTGTCTTTCCATTAAGAGTTATTTTGTAAAAGAGTGAGTGTTGGAAAACACTTGTGTGAACCCTTTCTTTGTAGTGATCTTGTGAGGTTATTCTTTTGGGGTATTTGGGATTCATTAGAGTATTTACTCTCATTTTGTACTCTCTTTTGTACTCTTGTTGATATAGTAAAATCCTCTTCTCCGCCTATGGACGAGGTCAAAACGACTGAACCACGTTAAATTTGTTTCTTCTTTATTTGCTTTACTTTCATTATTCTCAACCTACTATTATCTTTGCTATTGTCATTATAACATTGTTTGGCTAAATTCCGCACTATCCAAGTTCTCGATACTAACAAATTGGTATTAGAGTCGAATCTAATCGAGTGAGTTCTAATAGCCAACAATGATAATAACATAACTTCTATTGAGAAATTTGATTGAAGTGCAAACTTCGTGATGTGGAAATTAAAGATGGAGGCTATCCTAATTCAATATGACCTAGATATGGCACTGGAAAGAAAGGAGAAAAAGACAGAAAATATAACAGACACAGTATTTTCCGTCATTGATAAAAATGAAAAATCAGGTATTATTTTAAATCTCTCAAATAATTTTTTACGTGAAGTATCTACAGAAACCACAGCCAAAGGTATGTGGGAAATATTAAACCTTGTATATCAAGAGGACAGTAGAAAGAAGACTTTACGTAAAGCAAAAGCTTTATACATTTCGTATTCTTGAAGGTACTTCTATACTCTCCCATCTTGGTGCGTTTGATTCTATTCTTATAGATTTAAGTAATATAAATGTTAAAGTTAATGATGAGGATCAAGCGGTCATATTAATTATTTCTTGTCATGCCTCAAAGGGTACCCTTGGCCTAGCCGATACTCGAATACCATTGTTGTTCCCCAATTGAACCACTTGGTCCAATCCCACATTCATTCATTTATTTAGAAGAAGACTCGATACGAATTTATAAGACATTTGGATGGGCTAATAAAACCAACAACTCAAAGAAGAACAATGCATTTTAAAATAAGTCTCCACTCAACTCCATGTCAAAGACTAGTTTGAAAACCAACTAATGACTCAATATCATCACTATCCGTCTATGAAGCCCATATCATTATCCAGGAGGTGCTAATGACAAGTCCATGGCAATCCAAAAGAAAATAGCAAAAAAAACAAAATGATCATGATTCCTCCAAAGGCAAGGAGGTCTCACCACAATCAGGAAAGGAAAATAGATCTTCAATGGAGCATCTGTTGATGACCTGTAGCAGCTGTATCTACATCATGAAATGATGCAAACCAAAAGACGTCAGTACATGGAATATATGAGTATGTAAAATGGAAGGAAGAAGAAACAGTCAACAACACTTACCTCAAGCTCATCCATCAACTCAAAGGATATGCAAAAAAATAGAATTTAGCAATTTCTTTTGAAATAAACTCAAGCATCTACTATCATAATTAAACAATCCTATCATGCAAGATCATTTCCTAATTGGTAGTTTCTCTAACCGACAACCATCACCTATGAGTCGGTGATGTACAACGAAGTGGTGTCATTGTCATACTCATCCAATGCTTTACTAGAGTAAGGGACGAATCACTATCATTGGATCCACAATCAATCTAAGTCCATCGGTTTGGAAATTAAGAGGTTTAACCCTCCATCCTATGCTGGCAAAGTTGTTAATGGGATTTGAGTTGTAATTATACTCTTACCCAATTCGATGTTCAATACTCCTCTCAAGACCCAATATGCTCATAACACTCAAATTAATCAGTTTATACAAGTCAGTGCAACTAGTCACTTTGGACTCTAATCAACTCAATCATTACTTCTTTCAATTAGACAATCTTTTCAAGACTCATTCATAGCTCATTATGACTCCAAGTAAATAATCATTAATACTTTTGTTTAAGACATGATTTCAACTCAATCATGCATTCCCATCACTCTTCCTCAAAATGATTATTTATATCGAAGGAATATTCATATTTCAAAGTAGTAAGATGCTTAAAGAAGTCAAAATTTACTCATGCTTAATGCATCCTCTTTCAAGACATTCACAATCATGCTTTCAAACTCAATAAATACAGTAAATATTAAATTCAATTTTAATTAGGATTTATGTGAATGAAGATATGAACACATACCTCAAATATCAATTTACTAAGGCTATCAACACATGATCAATTATATATAGTTAAGGACTCATTAGAATCATAATATTTCAAGAAACTCCAATCATAGAAACATTCAGAAACTCTAATCAAGACTCAATTCGGCTTAAAACAAATGTAGGGCATGTTGCCGAACTTAGTCTAACATTTTGATAGCCTTACATACCTAGAACTCGAAGAATAATCAAAGTTGGAACATAGGAGTGAACGCTTGAACCCTAGCTTCTTTCTCTTCTCCAATCCTTGATCTCAAATAAACTAAGTTTTAAATAAGGGTATATACATATAACGTACTGATAAGGGACTCAAAATAGTCCCAAAACATTGATATTTGGATTTGAAAGGGTGGGAAAAGATCAAACTATCCTTCATAAATCTGAATTTGGCTATTATAGATTGTTTTTACAAATCGTCATTTCTTCTATGGGTCATAAGACCCATTCGTAGAAACTTTTTGCACATTCCAGTAGCTACTGGGATGTGACACTGAAGTCTACCACTCATTTTTATGAGTTATAAGAATTTCTACAAGTCGTAATCAAGACTCATAGAAAAGACCCTAAAACTAAAAAATTTCTAAATGTTCAGAGTTTCTATGAGTCCTTTCTACGATTCATAGAAAACTATACGAGTCATAGAGTGGAGTCATAACTTTTGATAATCTGGTAGCCTCCGGTTAAAAAATTATAACTTTTTACTCTGAACTTCAAATGAAGCAAAGTTGGTGACCTTAGAAAGAGGACACAAAGATCTTTAATTTGATAGGTCTTGCACCACCTAATTATTTATATTAGAGGAGATATGATCATTTGAAGTTTAAGAAAGTAAATCTTATATCGAAACTCCATTGGCAAGAAAGCTTTCAACACAACTTTGTGCTAGAGGATTCTTGTGACCCTCATTCACATCAAATACACTTCGAACACTCAATAATCAATAAGATTAATTATGTTACAATTATGATTTATTGGGTTCCATCCTATATACATGTGAAGACTAGTTCAGGTATTAACATAGAATTTTTTAGGGTGCTATAATAACTCTCCCTTGGGATCATTCATCCTCGAATGATGAACACACTAAGAATTTATCATAGGCATGAATACAAAGCAAGAACTCAAAGGATCAATCTCAAGAATAACTCACTTAATTGCTCAACTTAGGAAGGGACTAACTCAAAAATAAGACTAGGAATAGTACCTTCAACATCGACACTAGGTAGAACAAATAGGTGTGGGTACTTGGCTTTCATATCCTCCTCGGCTTCCCGTGTAGATTCCTTACTTAATTGATTTCTCAATAAAACTTTAGCTGAATGACTACTTTGGTCCTCAATTTACGAACCTGTCAATCAAGAATTTGAATGAGAATCTCTTCATAGGATAAACTATCTTTTACTCCAATGTTTTCTATAGGAACAATGAGTGAAGGATCTCCCAAGCATTTATTAAGCATAGAAATATGGAACACTAGATGATCGACATCAAACTCTGGCAGAAGCTCTAACTCATAGGCGATGTTGCCAACTCTTCTTATAATCTAGTAAGGACTAATGTATTAAGGACTCAATTTTCCTTTCCTCCAAAATCTCATAACTCCCTTCATGGGAAAAACTTTTAGGTACACCCAATCATGTACCTCAAATTCTAAGTTTCACTTTCTAACATCAGTGTAGGATTTCTGACCACTTTACATAGTCATCCACCTCTATTGGATAATCTTTACTTTTTCCATAGCTTGGTAAACCAAGTCTGGTCCAATCAACTCAGCTTCATCAACCTCCAACCAACTAATTGATGATATACACCCACTCCCATAAAGTGCTTCATATGGAGCTATTTGAATGCTCCAATGAAAGATATTGTTGTAAGCACACCCAATAAGTGGTAAGTGGTCCTCCTAATTACCTTTAAAGTTGATAACATAAGGTGTCAACATATCCTTGAGGGTTTGAATAAGATGCTCTGTCTAACCATCTGTCTGAAGATGAAAAGTGGTACTAAAACTCATCTTAGAACCCAGACCTTTCTTGAAGAAATTCCAAAACTACACAGTGAACTGGGTACCTCTATCTGAGATGATGGACAAGAGAACTCCATGCAATCTAACTATCTCATGAATATACAACCTTGTATAATCTTTTGCTGAGTCTATAGTCTTAACGAGTCAAGAAGTAGGCTGATTTAATCATTCTATCCAAAATCACCCAAATTGAATCATGCTGTCTGTGAGACCGTGGTAAACCTATAATCAAAATCCATGTTAATTATCTCATACTTCCATTCTGGCAACTCTATATTCTGAGTTACACCACTAGGACTTTGATGCTCAACCTTAGCTTGTTGGCAATTCAGTCACTTAGATACAAACTCGGCTATGTCTCTCTTCATTCAACTCCACCAATAGACCTCCCTTAAGTAGTGATACATTTTTCTAGAACCTATATGGATGGAATACCTGGGGCTATGGGACTCTTCTATAATTGTTTCTCAAATACCATCAACACTTGGAACATATAATATCTCTTGATACCTCAATACTCCATCTCCCTCTTTGGAAAAAGTCATTACCTTCTGCTTGTGGACATCATCTTTCAATTGAAGGAGAATATGTTCTTGATCCCACTTCTCTTTCACATCTGCAACTAAAGATAATTCAGCCCCATTCTGAATAATAGTACAACCATCACTAGAATCAATAAATTAAACTCCCAAATGTGCAAGCCTATGCAGGTCTATAGCCAACTCTTTCTTTCCCTCTTCCATATGGGTAGTGTTCCCTATAGATAACCTACTAAGAGCATCAACAAAAATATTAGCATTACTTAGGTGATAGATAATGCTTATATCATATTCTTTGAGTAGCTCAATCCATCTTCTCTGCCTCAAGTTTGCTCTTTTTGAGTAATCAGATATTGTAGGCTTTTATGGTCTATGATCACGTCAACATTTACACTATAGAGATGATGACGCCAAATCTTGAGACAGAGATCTACGGCCGCTAACTCAAGGTCATGAATTGGGTAGAAGAATATACAATAACCTTTCCCTTCTACATCAAATCATAACCCAATCTAACTATGGATGCATCACAATAGATAACAAAATCGTTTGTTCCCTCTAGTAGGGACAAAACTGGAGTAGTAGTCAACCTTATTTTCAGCTCTTGAAAACTCTTCTCACAAGCATCTGACTATTGAAACTTAGCCTTATTTTGAGAATCCTTCAACGAATCTATGGTAGTAGCCCGCCAAACCCAAGAAATTTCTTAAGTCGATTGGGGATGTGGGTCTTGGAAGTTTTTTACCGCCACAATATTCTGTGAATCAACTTGTATACCCTCGCCGGATACAACATGGCCTACATTGTAGTAGAGCCATTTTATGGGCAGGGGGGCTAAGTGCAGTTCTTTTAATCAAAGGTTGAATCAGCCAAAATTCACACTTTGAAAACTTTGCATACATCTCCCATATATTTGAGAGTCTGAAGAATAATCATGCGATGATTGTCATTCTCCTTCTCATTCCTTGAATAGATCATCATATTGTTGATAAATACTATCACAAACATGTCCAAGTACTATTTGAACACTCGATTTATCAAGTTCATAAATATTATCAAAGCATTAGTATCACGACTCAAGCCTAAGGCCTAGACATAATACGGTGAATGAGACACCCAAAAGTATCACACCCAAGCCTCTTTGCATTCATTAAATATTTTATTGATAATGGTAAAAAAATCAAGTGGAAATATAAGGGGTATAGGGACTAAGGGGATTTACAATACTAAGAGTCAAAGACAACATAACATCCTTTAGTATGTCCAATAATACCTTCTACGTTAAGACTTGATGGGGGATAAGACTTGTCCTTAGCTCACCCGCAACATTATATCAAAAATACAAAACTTATTTTAAATGTCTAAACATAATATATGCTATATAAGATTGGAGTGTCGTTCCCGAAGCATGGAAACTCAGTAAAGTGGTAACCTTCAATGATCAACTTAGCCACGGAGAGAAGAGTGTGGAGCGACGCCGGTCCCTACATAGTGATATCATGTAGGCAAAAGTATGCGTTAGTACTTTCAATGTACTAAGTATGGGAGTATGCTATGAAATGAAAAACATAAGAGAGAGACTATAGGCAATATGCATAAGTGAATGCATGCATGAGAAATCATCATGTGCATCCTTAAAACATTCATTTTATTGGGAAGTGACCATAACCGATATTTAAGACCATGCGAGCTATTACATAGAATCCAACATATCCCCCTATATTGGCAAGAGGAGACTACTTGCTAGGTAGAAATCTGATCAACTTTAAACATTCTTTAACCTTAACTTTAATGGCTATTTGTGGATCCACTAGCCTAAAATAGCCGACAAGGGCCCCTATGGTGGCACATAGTTAATGCAACATGAGACTTTACTTAAGGACCCCTTTGGTAGAGCCCCCATCTACATGCTACATTCAGTGCTAGGTCAAGCCCCATAGAAAAATATTTAAAAATTAATATAACATAAGCATTATATAACTTTAACATTAAAATATCAATCGGTGGAATAGCTCATTAAAACCTTTTGGTTGATTCAATGCAAGAATTGTCCTTTCACATTGAAACCTTACTTTGGCTAAGAAGCCCTTCATCAGTCAATCACTCCATAAAGACTCCCCTTCATAAGCACTTACTTCATAACATTCATTTGGAGTCAAACTTCATTTCAACTTTGCTTTATCATAAGAAACTAGGTGAGTTCATTTCGTAAAAACCTTTCAATGCCTTTAAAGAATTCTTGCATGCATGAGAGTAATGAAAATGAATAAAATACACATTTTAAAAACAACCCACCATATATGTCTTAAAACTCTTTTCAAGCCTTCATATTGGCTCTTTAATAACATCATAAATTCATGATATCAAGAGTCAATAACCTTCAATATATGTAAAAAACTTTAAATATATTATAATCTATGCATTTAAAGTCATCATGAAAGCCTATAAAATTTCATCATTTTGAATCAAAATGCTAGGTTGAGAAAATATTTAGGCTCCATGGGTAAAAATGCTAGGTTGAGAAAATATTTAGGCTCCATGGGTGGAAGGACCCATGGATGAAAACCCACATACCTTGAGGGAAACTAAATCCTTAAGAATACTTGTGGATGAAAGAAGAATTGAATGCCTTGAATTTGAAAACCCTAGTCTTGGCTTGAAGCCCTTGCAAGAACTTGAGAGGGGAGGATTTGTGTTGGAGAAGTTAGAGTGAAAGAAATGAGGGCTTGGAGGGGTCTAGGGTCTTTACATTGAATTTATGCCCTCAAAATGACACAACTTTGGGTTAAAACACAGAAAAAGACAAAAATGCCATTAAAAGATCTGTCCGAAAGAGACTTCACGGGGACCTTTCATGGTCCGTGGTGGGGACCCAAGATAAGGGACGTAGAGAACTTCAGAAAAGGGACTTGCAGGGTAGTCTCTGAAGTTCCGTCATAGACACCTTAATGGTCCGTGAAACACATCAAAGGCCATGTAGAGCAACCGTGGTGCATGTCCTATAGAAGACCTGCAGAAGTGGCCACTATGAAACACTTTTCATGACTCGACCTAGGGTCTAATTGTAACATGGTGATCGAAAGAGAGTCTAAAACATGAATAGAAATCTAAAAATATATTATGACAACATAGACTCAAACACATGTCCAACGAGATGCCTCTAAACATGAGTATGGGCGGGGGCTAAGATATTTCCGTAGGTCACCATCAATGTACAACGTAAACAAAAGTCTTTTGATAAGAAAAACAAAATAGTAACCAACTTGAAACTAGTCCTCGGTCAATGAGGACTCACCATAATACCTTTGAATAGGAACACCTACTAGTTACGTGGATGATTAGGATCTTCCACCTCAACCCCTATATTATGAGATAATGTAGGTAAAAAGTATGCATTAGTATGTTAGAATGTACTAAGTATGAGGGCATGGCATACAACGTAAATCATGGAATGCAAAGGTCAAGTAAAACATATGATAAGTTGGAATACGTAAAGTCATGAGAAAAATCATGTTGACCATAACATTAAAAAAATATAAATTCAAGTCATAACATACTTAAAAGATCATACACATATGGGATAGGACCTATAACCGACATAAGAACATGAACATGCGCTATTTGTGGATCCACTAGCTAGGCCATAAAGGCAACCTACAGTGGCACGTAGTTTATGGGACATGAGACTTCTACTAAGGCTTTTGGTAGGGCACCCACCTCAAGTCCAATTGGTGCTAAGTCAAATCCCATGGAATATATACATAACATAAGATCATAATATCATATATCATAGTCATGATCATAGGCTTGAAATCATAGAGTAGCTCATTCTGATAACATACTTGTAATGTGAGAATTGTCCTTTCATCATTACAATCATTTTTGCATAATTCATATCAATAGGCCTTAGGTGACCACATAGGATCCTAAGTCACCTTACTTCATAACTTGCATAAAATTCATACCTTGAAACATACTTATAATTCATGATCATCATGGAAACACATAGTCATAATTCATACTTTGAAAATTCATGACCATAGCTTGAACTTGAAATTAGGGTATGACAAAAATGCATGAAAAATTGACTTAAAAATCATGAAATTTACTTTAAAATATGCATGATCATAAAATTTATATCATCATATACATAATTCATTTAGGTAATATCCTTTAGAGGTATGAATCAAAATATCCATAATTTACAACATGAACCCTATAAATCAAAATAGGAGAATTCATGAAAAACCTCTTTAATTTAATTCAATAACTATCAATTTATATCAAAATAGTCTCATGATCGTTCTTTAAATCAAAATTCATGCAATTTGAATAGAAATCACAAAACTCATAAAATACCATACTTTAATTTGATAGAAATCCTTGAGAAATTGATTGGGCTTCATGGATGAAAGGATTCATGAATCAATACCTACATACCTTGAGTGAAAACATCAATTAATTTGGAAGAACTTGAGAATTTTGATGGAGAAATTGCGTGAATTTGCTTGAGTTTTCAATGTAAACCCTTAAGAGACTTTTTGTAGAGAGAGAAATATTTGATAGATGAATTGTAGAAGAATGAATAGAATAGAGGTTTAGGTTAATTTATAGAGTTGAATTAGGACCTAAAAATGTCTAAGTTGATTAACTAATAATTTGGGAAAAGTCTAAAACACCCTTAAAAAAAACTAAATTTGGCCAGGAAACCTTCCCAGGTCCGCGACACGGACCTATCATGGACCACACTGTTTTATGGATTCTTCAAAAATCCTTATTCTATTCTATGGGTCCTAAAATCCACTGAGACCATTTTTTCACGGGTTTTAACCCCCTGATCGATATTTCGAACTCGGATTTTCCAAAAAGATTAAGGATAATGTATTACATGAGCGGCCTATTTTCAAGGCATTCTTAAGGTATTTCGTGGGCATTTTATGGGATATTACAATATCTCCCTCTTGGGAACATTCGTCCTCAAATGAGATTCAACTAATACAGGAAAGACATTGAAAAAGGATTTAGAAACCCGACATAGATATGAGGAGACTTTGAAAAAGAATACATAAAACGTGTAACCTTCATACATAGAGTAAAATGTAGTCCTTAAGAGAAATCATTTTTCATGAATTATGCATGTATATGAATGAAATATAGAATTGAGGCATAGGAGTTTTATCGATTTGATCATGAGCAACTTAGTACTTTTAGGCTTGAGTGAAAGGAAAGAGATAAGGATATCGCTTCATCATGTCCGATTATGCTTCCCACGTAGCACTCTCTACTTGTTGATTCCTCCATAACACTTTGACATGTGCAGCATCTTTATTTCTTAGCCTCTTTACTTGTCGGTCCAAAATCTCAATCGAGACCTCCTCATAAGTCAAATTCTCTTCAGTACTCATATTCTCCCTTGGTACAATTGACTTTTGATCAGCCACAAACTTTCTCAACATCGACACATAAAATACCGGATGAATTAAAGCCAACTCAAGTGGAAAGTCTAACTCATATGCTACCTTGCCAATGTGCTTCAATATCCTATACGGTCCTATATATCTAGGGCTCAACTTCCCTTTCTTACCAAACCGCATTACCCCTTTTATAGGTGAAATCTTCAAATACACCATGTCATCCACATCAAATTCAAGCTCTCTCCTCCTAGTGTCCGAATAGGACTTTTGACGAGTTTGAGCCATTTTCAATCTTTCTCTTATGAGCCTTACTTTCTCTATTGCATCAATTACCAAATCTGGACCAATCAACGCCATCTTACCAACTTCAAACCACCCTACCGGAGTCCTACATCTTCTCCCGTACAAGGATTCAAAGGGACCCATTTGGATGCTAAAATGATAATTATTATTATAAGAAAACTCAATCAATGGAAAATGGTCATCCAAACTTCCTCTAAGGTCAATCACCCATGCCCTCGACATATCCTCCAAGGTTTGAATTGTTCTCTCGGCTTGCCCATTGATTTGAGGATGAAAAGCGGTACTTAGCTTAAATTTAGTGCCAAGACCTTTTTGAAATGACTTCTAAAAATGTGAACTAAATTAGGTACCTCTATCCGATATAATCGACAAAGGAACACCATAAAGTTTCACAAGTTCACGAATGTACAACTTAGCATAGTCTTTGGCACCATAAGAAGTTTTGACCGATAGAAAATGCGCTGATTTAGTCATTTGGTCCACAATGACCCAAATAGAATTATGTTGTCTTCTAGTATGGGGAAAACCCATGAAAAAATCCATATTCACATCTTCCCACTTCCATGTAGGAATTTCGATTTCTTGAGCTAAACCTCCCAGCCTTTGATGTTCAACTTTCACTTGTTGGCAATTAGGACACTTAGCTACGAATTCTGCTATGTCCTTCTTCATGCCATTCCACCAATACACTTCCCTTGAGTCATGATACATCTTGGTGGATCCCGGATGAATTGAATACCGAGAACTATGGGCCTCATTCAATATCAACTCTCTTATTTCATCAATTTTTGGAACACACAACCGACTTTGGTAACGTAGTACCCCATCTTCTCCTATGGAGAAAGTCTCAAAAGACTTTTCGGCAACCGACTTCTTCAATTAGACCAAAGTTGGATCATTTTCTTGCTTGGACTTGACTTCTACTGCAAGAGACGATTTCGAAATATTATGTATAAGAACGCTTGCATCATTGGAATCAACCAAACGCATACCTAAATATGCCAATCTATGGACCTCTTTGACCAATTCCCTTTTACCTTCCTCAACATGTGCGACACTACCCATAGACAATCGACTAAGAACATCGGCTACAACATTTGCCTTATCCGAATGGTAGAATACGCTCATGTCATAATCTTTTAGGAGTTCAAGTCACCTCTTTTGCCTAAGGTTTAAATCCTTTTAACTAAACACATATTGAAAGATTCTATGGTCGGTAAACACATCAACATGCACACTATAAAGATAATGAAGCCAAATTTTCAATGTAAACATAACCGCCGCAAGTTCAAGATCATGGGTTGGATAGTTTCTTTCATGTGCTTTATGTTTTCTAGAGGCATAGGCTATACCCTTACAATGTTGCATCAAGACACAACCCAAACCAACACGTGAAGTATCACAATAAACAACAAACCCATATGAAACTTCGGGCAATGTCAAAATAGGAGCTAACGTAAGATGATCTTTCAACATTTGGAAACTTTCCTCACATTCTTTCGACCATTGGAATTTTTCCTTCTTTTTTGTCAACTTAGTTAGAGGCGAAGAAATAGATGACAACCCTTCAAAAAACCTTCTGTAGTATTCGGCTAAGCCCAAACAACTTTTAATGTTTGAAGGAGATAATGGTATAGGCCAATTTTTAACTGCCTCCATTTTCTTTGGATCTACTTTAATCCTATCACCGGACACCACATGGCCAAGAAATGTAACCTCTCTTAGCCAAAATTTTCATTTACTAAATTTAGCGAATAGTTTCTTTTCCCTCAATGTTTGCAACACAATCCTCCAGTGACCCATATGAGCTTCCTCATTTCGAGAGTAAATCAAGATGTCATCAATAAACACCACTACAAACATATCCAAATATGGATTGAAAATGTGATTCATCAAATCCATGAATATAGCTGGAGAATTTTTCAACCCAAACGACATTACTACAAATTCAAATTGACCATACCCTATCCGAAAGGCCATCTTGGGAATATCACACTCCCTTACCCTCAATTGATGATAACCATAACAGAGGACAATCTTGGAAAAATAGCTTTCTTCTTGTAATTGATAAAACAAGTCATCTATCCTTGGGATTGGATATTTGTTCTTTATGGTGACCTTATTTAATTGTCGATAGTCTATACACATTTGGAGTGACCCATCTTTCTTCCTAACAAACAACACAGGAGCACCCCAAGGTGAAATACTTGGTCTTATAAAACCCTTATGTAACAAATCCTTCAATTGTTCTTTTAGCTCCTAAGTTCTGCCAGAGCCATAGGATAAGGAGGAATAGAGATAGGTTGGGTATCAAGAAGGAGATCTATGCCAAAGTCAATCTCCCTTTTGGGAAGGATATCAGGCAAATCCTCGGGAAACACGTCGTAAAACTCATTAACTATTGGGACTAACTCAAGAGTAGGAGTTTTGGAATCAATGTCCCTAACTCACACAATATGATAAATGCACCCTTTGGAAATCATTTTCCGGGCCTTAATACATGAGATGAATCGATCCTTAACCAATGAATCATTACCTTTCTATTCAAGAATAGGCTCATTAGGGAAGTGAAACTTAACCACACGAGTTATACAACATATAGATGCGTAAGCAGCATGTAACCAATCCATACCAAGAATGATGTCAAAATCAGTCATATAAAGTTCAACAAGGTCACATGGAATAACTTTGTGCAAGACCCATACGGGATAATTTCTATAAGCTCTCTTAGAAAATACCGAACCACCAACGAGAGTATAGACCAATAAAGGTTCTGTTAACACTTTGGGGAACACATCAAACCTCATAGAAATGTAAGGAGTAACAAAAGACAAGTTGGCACCTAAAACAAGCAATGTGTCATAACCCAACCCCGTAGGCCGCAACTGAGGTCCGACCTGGACCCCCATATACCTACCTATCAGTTGTAGTCATATTGAACCATGAACAAGGTGATATTACTCACACAACACCCCAATGAGTTAAAACTTTTTATATATGTATGGCCTCTTTCACTCGTCTCATAACACATAAGGGCATGCAAGCCGACAAGGCTGCTATAACAAAAAAAACATTCACAACATGCCGTATAGGCACAATTAAAACGAACTCACAAACAACTCACATCTATATGTCTACAGACCTCTAGAAATAATAATAGCAACATATGGCGGGACAGGGCCCCCGCCGCACCCCTGAATGTACAAATATATACATTAAGTGACCAATATCATATATTAGGCTCCAGAATAGTGAAGCACTTCCGACATAGCTGAGAGGAACTCCTAAGCTGATGGATCTCTCGAATGAACATGTGTACCAGCGAGTATGAAATGCAGCCCCCCAAAGTATGGGGAGTCAGTATGATATACGTACTGAGTATATAAAGCATAACAACACATAAATGAGACCATAACTGAAATAAGGATGCAGAGGACACGCATAACAACTTAACAAATTACTGTACCTGCACCTTAGAACACGTAAATCATACACTTTATCATATGTTATTCCCAGCCCTCTAGTGAACTCGATGTCATAATCATTTCCTCATATTCACATGTCATCGTATCATCATGTATTTCATTTTATCATATCATCGTATATGGTATAATCTTATCATGTATGTCATCCTATTACATTCGGTTCACTACGGGGCTCAGGGTTTCAAATGTATCCCCCTAATCTCATATGCATGCCTACATAAAGTATCCATCCCCTTTAGTGAGGGACTCTGTGAATAGAGTGGTGTACGTCTATAGCATACCATCATAATATACATACTGTACCCGGCCCTCTAAGGAGGAACTCGGTGTTCCTTCCTTATTTCACCACATATATTATCATGTTACAGCTAGCCCGGCACTCGGTGAATAATCGTATCGTCATAACATATAACATATATCAAACCTCACATACGATATCGTCTCCTCGTATGTGGAACTATACACATCCAGCCCAGGATGCAGTGAAAGAAGTAGTAAAGCTGCGCCCGACATAATATCCTTCCCATTGTGGGATGCGAAGAATGAAGGGTTACAGCACGCACGAGTAGAGTAATGAGAAACTATATGCAACTAAGTCACCCTCTGAGACTCAATGAAATATTCAAGTGAACCGTCACCTGAAGACCAGGAAGGTACTTATCTGAAGTGCCCTTTAGATGTCCTTAGGGGTTACATCAATTGGGGCATCAGGGATCACAGGCATGCATCAAGACAATGCTACATAGCTTATGCAATCAGAAACATGGTTTATGCAATCAGAGACACAGTTATGCAATCAGAGACACAATTATGCAATCAGAGACATTGATCGTTTCAGAGCCTTCAAGAAAAGAAGCTTGTATCTCCACTTACTATTCACTATATAGTTGGATCGAGAATAATAGTTTTACTACTTTCAGACTTTTAATGGTCATAAGTGACTACAAGTCACAAATTATACTCAAAGCTCATAATTGGAATTTTCTCTAAACCTATATCATATATCATTTAACTTAAAATTAAGCCATTCCAAAGGAAAGAAGAGATAGGCTTTATATGTACTAGTTTTTATCACATAGAAGACTTAAAGGCAATGACTCAGTTATTGCAGGAGTTCTAATATCAAGAAGTAAACGAGAGTCTTGACTCATACTCAGGGCTTTACGAATGGATTGAATCCCAAATGTCATATACATATCATTTATAGCTTAAATCGAAGACATGCCACAAGAAAAGAAGAATAGCTCTACATACTTATTCCAAAAATACGCAAAAAGAAAGCTTCACATACCTCGTATGGACTTCTCTTAATCACGTCCACGTCGTGGTCCTCGAAACCTATTTAACATGGAAGTAATGCAAGTATTAACAACCTTAGACTTTTCAGCAACTTATACTACCCACGAGTATTTATAACATTCATCTCTTCGCTCGCCTTCTCGACTAGTTCCTTAACTAGTTAAGGCGTTCACGGAAATCGGACAGCACCTCCCCTATAATGTGCCCTATCCGAATTCTCAATCATGTCCTTAACACCTAAATACAACCAACAACATAACCATCATCTCATATATATATAACATGGCAACATTACACAATATAAACTCCAAGCGACTCGCCCAAAGTTATAATACCAAAAGAGGGTTTCTAGTTTCTATTTTGTGAAACCTTTAACCGTACAAAGCGGGGGGTCGTGTGTCTGTAACCAGCAGCTATCCCACCTCATTTAGAATAATTTTAGGCCCTTCAACATGCCAAAACACAACCAGCAGCAGCCCCCACGCGCACAACACCTTATTTCGACAACAATTTAACTATAACGATTCCAATTTAGTTTATTTCGAATGTTGAACTTTTCCCGACTTTTTCCCAACTTCCAGAAGCCCACAAGGTGTTTAATACACCCTATAATAATATCATAAACTTTAATTTAGAGGGTAATACCTTACCTTTCCTGGCATTGGCTAGAACTCGCCGAAATCGCGCCTCAGAACTTTTTTTAGCGCGTTGTAATGTCGTGGCAGCTTGCTGTCCGTTTTTTGCTGCACAACCTCTAATTTTATACTACTAATACTTCCATATCATCGTGGTATATTCTATATAATTAATTTACGGAATGAAATTGGGACTTACCTCTTTTGTTTTCCCAAAGACGTCACCCTTTTCTCTCTTAGCTTAGGGTTTGTTCATCTTCACTTTGGCTGGAAATTTGATGAAGGAACTGAAGTGTATGATGTATATACATATATATATGTGTTCCTAGGTAGTGACATGTGTCATCCCCTAGAGGTGACAAGTGTTCAGCCCCTATTGGGCCACCATATCCATGCAGTCAAGGAGGGGCTGCCACGTGGCAGTGGGGCCCACCTCCCCCAAGCAGGTGGGTCACCTGCTTGCTTGAGGTGCTGCCATGTGTCACCCTCCCATTAGCTGCCCCTCGTCATTTTTTTTCTTCCTCGTGGGTTCTTAATCTCGTCTTATTTTAAGAGCCCATGTCATCCGTTCTACGAAAGCTTGATATGTACTCTAATAGCTCAAGTATGTAAGACTTCTAAGTTAGTAGATTACGTAGGTAAATCGAGTCCTACGAAGCATTACTTGGCCTCCAATTCCTTCCGGATTCTTAAGACTCTATTTCCAACCTTCTCTACTATGGGGTATCACATCCTCCCTTCCTTGAGTTGTTTGATGGTGTCGTAACTTAGGGGGCTCACATGATAGCTTCTAAGTAACTTAAGGAACCTTCGGAGTTCAAGAATGTGGGGTGTAACATCCTTCCCCCTTTAGAACATTCGTCCCCGAATGTTGAATAAAACTTCCCTTAAGACTTTATACAAATTGTAGGGAGATTCCTTTCTATTGTAGTAACATACACTTTTATCCAAGTAATTATATACGAGTTCCAGGAGTGGAGGTTATCTGTAGACATTGGGAATAGGTACGGATACCTGTGTTTCATGTCCTCTTCAACTTTCCAAGTTAATTCTTCACAATTCTTATTCCGCCACAGTACTTTGACGGAAGCTACATCCTTAGTTCGCAACCCTTTTAATCTGCTTATCACGGATGGCAATAGGTTGCCCCTCGTAGGATAACTTTCCTTTCATGTGGACTTTACCCACGAAGAATATTCTGGGAGGGCCGCTTATATATTCATGGGGCATTGATCTGTGAAATTTGAACGTATTGTTTTAATTCGAACAGTAGGTCCTAGTCATAGGCAGTCGTATCTACTTTACAAATGACCTGAGAAGGATCAATGTATCCCCTTCTTGCCAACTCTAGGCTGTTAATAGTTTTTCCTGGGCAAGCTTCACTTTATAAATAATTTAGTGGATCACATCTAGGCCTGTCCCTTAATCGAAGGGCGAAATATCGTACTAAGATTCATCTATGTTCCCAATCCTTACCGGGATGATCTCCAGTGATTAGCCGTACGTTGAACTTCCCCGTCCGAGATAATAGATGTGGGAACCCCGTGAAATCTTATTGTTTCCTTGGTATGTCATCTCGTATAAAACTTAGCTGGATATACCTTCCTAATAGGAAGAAAATGGGTTAATTTTGTCAGCTTATCTACCATATCCCATATGAGCTCACAGTTTCTTAGATTGCGAGGTCAGCTCATACTATAATACATATTAACTACTTTCCACCTCCGAGTTGGGGTTTCCATTCCCTGTGATAGGCTATCAGGCTGCTGATGCTTCTTTTCATTTAAGCTATTTTACAATTCTTAATCCAACTTGTAATACCTTAGGTATGCTATCTTGCTCTTCAGATCTTCTTTCTAGTTTTATTCCCAAATATTATGTTGTAATCCTTACACAAACGTGTGTAGGTACCTAGAGCACTCAGAAAAAAAACTTTAGCGTCGCTATGTTTGTGGCTTACCTCCAAAGTTGAGTTCAGGGCACCACTATGGCTCTTGTCCTTAATACCGGTTATATATTAATAGTTCTGCCTCGAACCATCTTACACTTTTCCTAAATGGATTCTAATTATGGCAATCACATTGCTATTACTGACTTCTCTTCATCGAGTAATCACTTGATCTCACTCCTAGTATGCCACTGCTAGTAGGCTACACAATTATCTTTGTGCCATTTGCACGAGGTGCGTTCCAATTTAGTCATAATCTTTTCTGCTCTTGGCTTACTCTGTTCTGTATGTGTCATTGTACTAACACACACTTACAATCTCTTTTTATCATACTTGTTTCGTTCCCTCTTTCACTTCCCAGGGGGTCACCCATCCCCTTGCTACTCTCACCCAAGCGCACTTAACTTCGGAGTTTTAACAGAATTTGGTGCATTAGTGCAGGTATGATCTCGTCCATCCCTTATGGGGTCTCGATTGAAATGTAAGCGTTCCCATTTACATACGATAGCGTCAGTTGATTTTCTTTTACGCTTGTACTTCTCTTGTCCACTTCCCCCCTTTTAAGGTGTACCCATGTCATCCTCCATTTATTTTCAGCTATTCACACGCGAATGATTCTACTCCAACATATTTAACGTGCTGGACCATATCTACATCTTCTATTAAATCATCCCCACATTAGGTTGCCTTTCTAGGAAACCCTAGCAAAACCGTAGGGTGCTTTAGTGTTCGCAATGTATCGTATAAAATCTCATCTAATAGTTGATACTCGAGTAATATCCAGAATATAGCGGTGCATTTAAAGCCACATCCCATTCATCCCAATCAATAAATAGCTCGTGCTCATAATTGGTTCCAATTCTCCACTCGGGAGTACTTATACTTTTATGATTCATGTTTCAAGCCCCATCATTATATTAACCTTATTCCAATGGATACCACTAATTATTAAAGTGGAGTCACGTGTACACCATACTTGTTTATGCCTCCTGAGCTTGCATCTTTGTCGTGTGCTTAAGGCGCATTTCTAATCCTGCTTAAAACCATATCAACTTCGTTGTAGTAGTGGCCTTGTCTTAATAATTTTTCATCGTACTATACCTCTAGTTCGTAACTGTCTATTTCTCTTTTTGTTCGATACGCATACTTAATTAATCACATCTATCTTGAGTACCTCTATTAGAAATTCTCTATTATTCCTTCAGCTCATTTCCATTTTTGGTTGGGCGTAAGGAATTCCATATTACCCTTTACTTATTCTCATAACAGTGTTTGTTATATTCACCTGGTACCATGTTCATAACCAGTCCCATAGTATAACACCGCTTGACTTTCTTCACGATTCTTACTATGGGCTACTTATCCTTCTTAGTTAGTATTATCATTAATGTTTCACAAGCTGTCTTATTAACATTTCATGTCCGTCACAATTCTTTATCCCTCGTACTCTTTTCGTAATCGTACTGTTACTTCCTTTAACTATACCTTGTCATAGTTTATCCCTATGTATCAATTCAAGAGATGCCTCACTATATCGTTTTATCCCGATCTATCAGTCTTCTCTAAGTCATCTTCTTTGGCTTATAGCTCTTTTCCAACTTCGTTCTACTATATCAGTATCAACCTCCTAGTTTCTATTACCATTAATTTAGCAATTAGCTCATTTCTCGAGGTCAGCCATACTTGTTTAGTTAAAGCTCATCATTGTTGTAAGCACCCTTTCTAGACATACTATAGCCCTATATCTCATTCTCTTTTTATTTCTACAAATATTTGGGCAGAGTTTCCTCTGTATTTCTTACTATCCCAACCCCTGCATGTAGAAAATGCCAACAATGCCTCATAGGGCCAACATATATATATTCATATCATATCATATCGTAGCTTCACATGGCATGCATATATATATTTGTATCGTATTATATTGCAGCCACACAGGGTGCCAATACTGACAGCCAAAAAAGACATATATAACAAGGTAAAACCTGGATCTATTAATACATATACATCTTGGGAGGAGATTAATAATATACCTGTAACTACATTTGATGACACCTGCTGATCCTATCCACTAGCCAAAGCATCAATGCGGTTCAACGGGTTTTTAGAACTAGAAGGTCTGCCACGGTCTCTACCATGGCCTATTGAGGTATGAATATCCTGCCTTTTAGGGTGCATAGCCAACGAAGAAGGAACTCCAACAACTGATCCAATAGGTTGAGCTGCATCCTTTAAATTTTTTCTGAATGGGCACTCTCTCACAAAATGGCCTTGGCGGACGCAGGCGAAACAAGCACCTGTAGTAAGATGGCATTCCCCAAAATAAGTCTTGCCACAGTGAGGAACCTAGGGAAAAGGTGGCTTCGACTGACGTGAACCTTTGCTCATTGGTGAACCCAAAACCCTGGAGCTTTGACTGACTCCTGAACATCCCGTGTTATTGAATCTTCCACCTGGGAACTGAAGAGGCACCCTTTAGGCTGGTTGGGTAGGGTATCCACTATACTGGTAAGGCTGTTTGTCTTGAGGCTCCCTTGATTCACCAGCCAACCTAGCCTTCTTATGCTGGCCTCTGTCGTAATCTTTATCGGATTGTCGCCCACTGCATTGCCTCTTTATCCCTAGCCCATGCCTTTGAACCTGCCCTGTCATTAATCTGCTCAATAATTGAACTGTATCCCTCATTGCCTTGTCTTTTGGCCCTAGCTGTGGTGCTAGAGGCTTAGGCACTAGAGTCTTAGGGGCTGCAGCTACTGCTGCTCTAGGATCTTCTGGGGGTGGCGGCATAATAGAGCTCGCCGACTGGAGCATGATTCCCGGCATAGACTGGGCATGAGCCCTAATAACCCCCGGGATCTGACTTGTTTCATCTGCTATTAACTTGCCCTTCTGAGCAACTGCCGCTTTTTTTTGGAGGCATTGCTGCAAACATAATGGTATGCTAGTGAGGGATCATCCTAATAACATAGCTCTACCGCACGATCTTAGATCTGAAAAAAAGTAATATCCTAAATGTCATGTAGCCTCCTGTCTATAGATGTGGTGCACAACACAATGATAAACAAGACTCTACTAGACACGGTCAGTAGACACTCTAAGGACGAACTGCTCTGATACCACTTCTGTCACGACCCAACCCCGTAGGCCGCGACTGAGGTCCAACCTGGACCCTCGTATACCTACCTTTTAGTTGTAGTAATATTGATCCATGAACAAGGTGATACTACTCACATAACACCCCAATGAGTTGAAACTTTTTTATGTACGTATGGCCTCCTTCACTCGTCTCATAACACATAAGAGCATGCAAGCCGACAAGGCTGCTATAACAAAAAAAACATTCACAACATGCCGTATAGGCACAATCAAAACGAACTCACAAATAACCTACATCCATATGTCTACAGACCTCTAGGAATAATAACAGCAACATATGGCAGGATAGGGCCCCCGCCGCACCCCTGAATGTACAAATATATACATTAAGTGACCAATATCATATATTAGGCTCCAGAATAGTGAAGCACTTCCGACATAGCTGAGAGGAACTCCTAAGCTGATGGATCTCTCGAATGAACATCTGTACCAGCGAGTATGAAATGCAGCCCCCCAAAGTATGGGGAGTCAGTATGATATACGTACTGAGTATATAAAGCATAACAACACATAAATGAGACCATAACTGAAATAAGGATGGAGAGGACACGTATAACAACTTAACAAATTACTGTACCTGCACCTTAGAACACGTAAATCATATACTTTATCATATGTTATTCCCAGCCCTCTAGTGAACTCGATGTCATAATCATTTCCTCATATTCACATGTCATCGTATCATCATGTATTTCATTTTATCATATCATCGTATACGGTATAATCTTATCATGTATGTCATCCTATTACATTCGGTTCACTACGGGGCTCAAGGTTACAAATGTATCCCCCTAATCTCATATGCATGCCTACATAAAGTATCTATCCCCTTTAGTGAGGGACTCTGTGAATAGAGTGGTGTACGTCTATAGCATACCATCATAATATACATACTGTACCCGGCCCTCTAAGGAGGAACTCGGTGTTCCTTCCTTATTTCACCACATATATTATCATGTTACAGCTAGCCCGGCACTCGATGAATAACGTATCGTCATAACATATAACATAAATCAAACCTCACATACGATATTGTCTCCTCGTATGTGGAACTATACACATCCAGCCCAGGATGCAGTGAAAGAAGTAGTAAAGCTGCGCCCGACATAATATCTTTCCCATCGTGGGATGCGAAGAATGAAGGGTTACAGTATGCACGAGTAGAGTAATGAGAAACTATATGCAACTAAGTCACCCTCTGAGACTCAATGAAATATTCAAGTGAACCGTCACCTGAAGACCAGGAAGGTACTTATCTGAAGTGCCCTTTAGATGTCCTTAGGGATTACATCAATTGGGGCATCAGGGATCACAGACATGCATCAAGACAATGCTACATAGCTTATGCAATCAGAAACATGGTTTATGCAATCAGAGACACGGTTATGCAATCAGAGACACAATTATGCAATCAGAGACATTGATCGTTTTAGAGCCTTCAAGAAAAGGAGCTTGTATCTCCACTTACTATTCACTATATAGCAGGATCGAGAATAATAGTTTTACTACTTTCAGACTTTTAATGGTCAGAAGTGACTACAAGTCACGAATTATACTCAAATCTCATAATTGGAATTTTCTCTAAACCTATATCATATATCATTTAACTTAAAATTACGCCATTCCAAAGGAAAGAAGAGATAGGCTTTATATGTACTAGTTTTTATCACATAGAAGAATTAAAGGCAATGACTCAGTTATTGCAGGAGTTCTAATATCAAGAAGTAAACGAGAGTCTCGACTCATACTCAGGGCTTTACGAATGGATTGAATCCCAAATGTCATATACATATCATTTATAGCTTAAATTGAAGACATGCCACAAGAAAAGAAGAATAGCTCTACATACTTATTCCAAAAATACGCCAAAAGAAAGCTTCACATACCTCGTATGGACTTCTCTTAATCACATCCACGTCGTGGTCCTCGAAACCTATTTAACATTGAAGTAATGCAAGTATTAACAACATTAGACTTTTCAGCAACTTATACTACCCACGAGTATTTATAACATTCATCCCTTCGCTCGCCTTCTCGACTAGTTCCTTAACTAGTTAAGGCGTTAACGGAAATCGGACAACACCTCCCCTATAATGTGCCCTATCCGAATTCCCAATCATGTACTTAACACCTACAGCCAACCAAAAACATAAACATAAGCTCATATATATATAACATGGCAACATTACACAATATAAACTCCAAACAACTTGCCCGAAGTTACAAAACCAAAAGAGGGTTTCTAGTTTCTATTTTGTGAAACCTTTAACCGTACGAAGCAGGGGGTCGTGTGGATGTAACCAGAAGCTACCCCACATAATTTAGAACACTTTTAGGCCTGAAGCACGCCAAAACACAACCATCATCATCCCCCACGTGCACAACACCTTATTTCGACAATAATTTAACTATAACGATTCCAATTAAGTTTACTTCGAATGTCGAACTTTTCCCAACTTTTTCCCAACTTCCATAAGCCCACAAGGTGTGTAATACACCCTATAATAATATCATAAACTTAAATTTAGAGGGGAAGACCTTACCTTTCCCGAAATTGAATAGAACTTGCCGAAATCGCGATGAGGAACTTTTTTTAGCGGGCTGTAACGTCGTGGCAGCTTGCTGTCCGTTTTTTGCTTAAACAACCTCTAATTTTATACTACTAATACTTCCATACCATCTTGGTATACTCTAGATAATTAATTTACAGAACAAAATTGGGACTTACCTCTTTTGTTTCCCAAAGCCGTCACCCTTTTCTCTCTTAGCTTAGGGTTTGTTCATCTTCACTTTGGCTGGAAATTTGATGAAGGAATTGAAGTGTATGCTATATATACATATATATATGTGTTCCTAGGGAGTGACATGTATCATCCCCTAGAGGTGACATGTGTCCAGCCCCTATTGGGCCACCGCATCCAGGCAGTTAAGGAGGGGCTGCCATATGGCAGTGGGGCCCACCTCCCCAAGCAGGTGGGTCACCTGCTTGCTTGAGGTGCTTCCACATGTCACCCTCCCATTGGCTGCACCGCGTAATTTTTTTTTTCCTCATGGGTTCGTAATCTCGTCTTATTTTAAGAGCCCATGTCATCCGTGCTACACAAGCTTGGTATGTACTCCAATAGCTCAAGTATGTAAGACTTCTAAGTTAGTAGCTTACATAGGTAAATCGAGTCCTACGACGCATTACTTGGCCTCCAATTCCTTCTGGATTCTTATGACTCTATTTCCAACCTTCTCTACTATGGGGTATCACATCCTCCCTTCCTTAGAGTCGTTTGACGGTGTCCTAACTTAGGGGGCTCACATGATAGCTTCTAAATAACTTAAGGAACCTTCCGAGTTCAAGAATGTGGGGTGTAACACAATGCATATACATCAAAGTTAAAGACTTGTAACATACCCGTGACCCCATCGGGAGACTCATCATCCTCTTACCTATCATGAAGGGCATAGAAACGGTTGTTGCATTAGCTATCCTTAGGTTGATCTTGGGCGCCTTGTTGCACTTGGCCTCCTATAGGAAGACCATCTCCACCCTTGTTTGCAATAAAAGGGCACTCAGATCTCTTATGGCCCATCTTTCCACATCCATATCAAGCACCTATTCCGATTAAGGACTTTTTTCCATGATTCCTTCCACATTTTGCACATTTTAGAAAAGAAGGGTTACTACCATTTACACCTCCTTCACCTTGAGATTTAGGGTGTGGCACCCTATTCTTAGCAAACTTCTTCCCTGAGCTTTGGCCTTGATGAGAGCGTCCACTACTACCAATGATCCTAGTATTGGAGAACCCACCTTCATACACGGCCCTCTTAGAATCCCTCATCCTCATTTCTTTGAGATTTTTTCCTTCAATTTGTTCGGCAAAAGTCATAAGCCAAGATATTTCTATCTTATTAACAATCATAGCAGTGCGACATTCCTTAGCAACTAAGTCAAAGACCCCTGATATGAATTTAATTATTTGGGCACGTGGATCGACAACCATTGAAGGAGCATACTTGGATAGCTTAGTGAACTTGAGAACATAGTCCCTCATCCCCATATTCCCTTGTCGAAGATTTATGAACTCCAACATTTTAGCCTCCCTTAACTCAAGAGGGAAAAAGTGATCAAGGAAAGCAAGTTTGAAAGCTTCCCATTCGACAGGACCTTTATCCACCCTTTCTGACTTCCATTGAGTGTACCATAGTTGAGCAACACCTTTGAGTTGGTAATCTGCCAACTCCGCTTTTTCTTCCGAATTAACCCCCATAATACTCACTATCTTGTAGACCTCATCAGGAACTCTTGATGATCCTCATCAACCTTTGACCCATGAAACTCCAGAGGATTCATTCATGCAAAGTCCCTTACTCTTGAGGCTGGAGTAGGAACATTATGAGGATCCACGACACCTTGGTTGGTCACCACTCTGGCTAGCATAGTGTAGCGGTTCGGAACTCCACATTAGTCACTTGGTCCGGTAGAGGAACATTGTCTTAAGGAGCCGGGGGAGCTTGGGCTTCATTAACATTTCCTCCCCTTGGAAATGGTGGTCTTCTTGGTGCCATTGTTTTTTTAAAAATCGCAAAGAAAGACTATTAGGGAAATCAAGCCTTAACATAAACTCTATAGCATGAAATGGATCATAAAAGAGGTGAGAATTCCTAAAATGCCTCATAGCCTCCTACTCAAAAGCGTGGCGCACTTCATACCCATGAATAAGACTTTACTTGACGCGGCATGTTGGACACCATAAGAGACTTGGAAAACCTTGTGCTTTGATACCAAGTTTGTCACAACCCGACCTAGGGCCTAGTCGTAACACGGCGATTGAAACCCTGAAGGGCTCCAACCAAGCCTCTTGTACATATCATAAGCATACATAAGGTGAAATATAAAATCAGAAACATCATAAGAGAGTCTATAACAATATAGACTCAAAGACATGTCCAATGAGATACATCTAAACATGAGTATGAGAGGGAGCTAAGACATGTCCTAAGCTCACCTTCAATATACAACGTAAACAAAAGTCTTTTGATAAGAAAAATAAAATAGTAACTAACTTGAAACTAGTCCCCGGTCAATGAGGACTCACCACAATACCATCGAATAGGAATGCCTAGTAGTTATGTGGACAATTAGGATCTTCAACCTCAACCCCTACATTATGACATAATATAGGCAAAAAGTATGTATTAGTACGTTGGAATGTAGTAAGTATGAGGGCATGGCGTGAAACATAAATCATGGAATGCAAAGATCAAGTAAAACATATAATAAGTTAGAATACGTAAAGTCATGAGAAAAATCATGTTGACCATAGCATTAAAAAAATATAAATTCAAGTCATAACATACTTAGAAGATCATACATATGTGGGATAGGAACCATAACCGACAATAAGACCACGCGAGCTATAACATAGAATCCGATGATACCCACATCGAGAAGGAGGAGGGTATTTTGCCAAGGTAGACTCCTAATCATGAACATGTGCTATTTGTGGATCCACTAGCTAGTCCATAAAGGCAACCTACGGTGCCACCTAGTTTATGTGACATGAGGCTGCTACTAAGGCTTTTGGTAGGGCACCCACCTCAATTCCACTCGATGCTAAGTCAAATCCCACAAAATACATACATAACATAAGATCATAATATCATATATCATCATCATGATCATAGGCTTGAAATCATAGAGTAGCTCATTCTCATAACATACTTGTAATGTGAGAATTGTTCTTTCATCATTACAATCATTTTTGCATAATTCATATCAATAGGCCTTAGGTGACCACATAGGATCCTAAGTCACCTTACTTCATAACTTGAATGAAATTCATACCTTGAAACATAGTTATAATTCATGATCATCATGGAAACACATAGTCATAATTCATACTTTGAAAATTCATGACCATAGCTTAAACTTGAAATTAGGGTATGACATAAATGCATGATCAATTGACTTGAAAATCATGAAATTTACTTGAAAACATGCATGATCATAAACTTTATATCATCCTATACATAATTCATTTAGATAATATCATTTAGAAGTATGAATCAAAATACTCATAATTTACAACATGAACCCTAGAAATTAAAATATGAGAATTCATGGAAAACCTCTTCAATTTAATTCAATAACCATCAATTTATATCAAAATAATCTCATGATCATGCTTTAAATGAAAATTCATGCAATTGGAATAGAGATCACAAAACCCATAAAATACCATATTTTAATTTGATAGAAAACCTTGAGAAATTGATTGAGCTTCATGGAAGAAAGGATTTATGAATCAATACCCACATACCTTAAGTGAGAACACCAATTAATTTGGAAGAACTTGAAAATTTTGATGGAGAAATTGACTGAATTTGCTTGAAGTCTTGAGAGCCTTTTTGTAGAGAGAGAGATATTTGATAGATGAATTGTAGAAGAATGAATAAAATTATAGGTTTAGGTTAATTTATAGAGTTGAATTAGGTCCTAAAAATGTCTAGGTTCATTAACTAAAATGCCCTTCAAAAAAACTAAATTCAGCCAGGAAACCTTCCGAGGTCCGTGACGCGGTCCTGTCGCAGACCACACTATTTTGTGGATTCTTTGAAAATCCTTCTGTTCTATGGGTTTTAAAAATCCACCGAGACCATTTTATCGCAGGTTTTGTCCCCCTGATTGATATTCTGAATTTGAATTTTCCAAAAAAATTAAGGATAATGCATTACATGAGAGGCCTATTTTTAAGGCATTCTTAAGGTATTTCGTGGACATTTTCAGGGATGTTACAATACTACACAGTCCGTGAAAGTCTCTGCGGCCTGTGGTGGTCGTTTGTGGTTCCTGCCTTGGGAAATTTCCTGAGGACTTTGGGGAGGTCTCACCATGGAGGGCTTCACAGCCTGTGGTGCTTATCATGGTCCGTGGTCCTCTATCATGGTTCATCCTATACATGGTTTCACACCATGGTCCGTGGTGCCTACCACGGTCATAAAGGCTTCCGTGGTCAGCTTTTGGTGCCAATTTTCTGCAACTTTCTTAGAATTCATCCTTGGTTCCTTAGTTTAGGACCTTTCACATTTCTGGGGTCTTACAATATCTACTCCTTGGGAACATTCGTCCTCGAATGAAAATCATTGACATAGAAAAGGACATGGCATGCGAATTAGCAACCCAACATATATACAATGACACTTGAAATGCATCCACTATGAGACCTTTAAACTTAAACATAAAACATAATTTTAAAAGTCAACTTCATGAACATGCACGCATATGAAGACTTAGGAAAAACTCAAATATAAGAGTCTTAAACATTTGAATATGAATGACTTATTACCTTAGGCTTGAGTAGAATGAAAGATATGAGGATAACTTCTCATCATATTCGTTTCCACTTCCCATGTAGCACTTTCGACTTATTGACTCCTCCAAAGGACTTTAACGGAGGCAACTTCTTTGTTCCTCAACCTTTTGACTTGCCGGTCAAAATTTTCTACCGGGACTTCTTTATAGGTCAAATTCTCCTCAACATTCACTACCTCTAAAGGCATAATGGAGTTAGGGTCTCCTACACATTTTCTCAACATTGACACATGGAACACCGGGTGAATCATGATTATTTTAGAAGGAAATTCCAACTCATACGCAACTTTGCCAACCCGCTTTAGGATTCTATAAGTCCGTATATACCTAGGTCTCAATTTCCCTTTCTTACCAAACCAAACCATACCCTTCATGGTTGAAACATTCATATATACCCAATCACCTATATTAAATTCAAGATCCCTTCTTCTAGTGTAAGAATATGACTTTTGACGACTTAGAGCCATCTTCAACCTTTCTCTAATGATCTTCACCTTCTCCAAAGAATCAAGTACCAAATCAGGACCTAAAAAGGTAATCTCACCTACTTCAAACCAACCAACCAGGGATCTACATCACCTTCCGTACAATGCCTCAAACAACGTCATCTCAATACTTGAGTGGTAACTATCATTATAAGCAAATTCAATGAGCGGTAGGTAATCATCCCAACTCTCTTTGAACTCCAACACACAATCCCTTCACATATCCTCTAGGGTTTGACTTGTCCTTTCAGCTTGCCCATCAATTTGAGGATGGAATGTAGTGCTTAACTTTACTTTAGTACCGAGGCCCTTTTGAAATGATCTCCAAAAGTGTGTAATGAATTGAGTACCACGATCCAAAATGATTGACAATGGCACACCATGCAATCTCACAAATACCCGAATATACAACTTTGCATAATCTTTGGCCCTATAGGAAGTCTTAACCGGTAGGAAGTAAGCCAACTTAGTCATTCTATCAATAGTCACCCAAATAGAATCATGTCGCTTCCGAGAGTGAGGCAAACCCACTACAAAATCCATATTCACATCTTCTTATTTCCAAGTAGGGATTTCAATATCTTGGGCTAGACGACAGAGCCTTTGATGTTCAACCTTCACTTGTTGATAATTCGGGCATTTGGACACAAACCTTTCTATGTCCTTCTTCATGCCACTCCACCAATACAACTTTTTTAAGTCTCGATACATTTTTGTCAAACCGGGGTGAATGGAGTATGCAAAATTATGTGTCTCTATCAAGATCAAACTCCTTAGGCCATCCACATCCGGAACACATAACCAACCTTGGTAATATAATAACCCATCTCCCCCTTAGAAAAAGACCTCTACCTTATTTTCCTTCATCAACTTCTTTAACTCAATGAATGTCGGGTCAAGGTCTTGTTTCAACTTGACATCCACTACAAAAGAGGATTCGGACCCATTATGTACAACCATACCATCATCATCGGTATCGTGCAACTTCACCCCTAATCTAGCCAACCGGTGAACATATTTCACTAACTCCCTTTTTCATTCATCAACATGGGCCACACTCCCCATAGACACTCTACTAAGTGCATTGGTAACTATATTAGCCTTACCCGGAAGATAATGCACACTATGTCATAGTCCTTGAGGAGCTCTAGCCACCATCTTTGTCTTAGATTGAGGTTCTTTTGGGTGAACACAATTTGAAGGCTCTTATGATTGGTATACACATCTATATGTACCCCATAGATGTAGTGCCACCAAATTTTCAAAGAAAAAACCATGGCCGCTAACTCAAGATCATGGGTAGGGTAGTTACGCTCATGCACTTTCAATTGCCTAGAAGCATAGGCTACAACCTTACTATTTTGCATTAAGACACAACCCAAATCAATCTTCAAAGCATCACAATAAACCACAAACCCATCTAATCCTTCTGGTAGAGTCAAAATAGGAGTGGAGGTAAGTGGATCTTTAAAAGTGTGGAAACTCCTTTCATACTCATCCGTCAATATGAATTTTGCCTTCTTTTGAGTCAACTTTGTCATAGGAAATGAGATGGAAGTAAACCCTTCAATGAATTTTCTACAGTAAGTGGGTAGACCCAAGAAGCTCTTAATGTTTGAAGGAGATAATGGTCTAGGCCAATTCTCGACTGACTTCGTTTTCATAAGATCAACCTTAATCCCCTATCAGACAATATGAGACCAAGAAAGGCCACCTCCTTCAACCAAAACTCACAATTGGTAAATTTTTCAAACAATTGCTTATCCCTCAATGTTTGTAGCACAACCCTCAAATGATCCTTATATTCTTCCTCACTCTAAGAGTAGATCAAAACATCAACAATGAACACCACAACAAAAGTATCAAGGTACGGTTTGAACACCCTATTCATTAGGTCCATGAACACCGCCGATGCATTTATAAATCCAAAACTCATTACCATAAACTCAAAGTGACCATACCTTATCCGAAATTCCATCTTTGGAATTTCACACTCCCTTTCCCTTAGTTGGTTATAGTTGGACTGAAGGTCAATTTTGGAGAAGTGACTCACCCCCTTCAGTTGATCAACCAAGTCATGTATATTAGGAAGTGGATACTTTTTCTTAATAGTCACTTTATTCAAATATCGGTAGTCTATGCACATTCAAATCGACCCATCCTTCTTTCTTTCAAATAGAATAGGGGCACCCCATGGCAAAATACTTGGTCTTATGAACCCCTTTTCTAATAAATCCTTTAATTGTTCCTTCAACTCCTTCAATTCTTCAAGGGCCATTCAGTAAGGAGGAATAGAGATAGGTTGGGTATCGGGGAGAAGATCGATATGAAAATAAACTTCTCCTTCAGAAGGGACACTGGGAAGGTCATAGGGAAAGACATCAGGAAACTTATTGACTACGGGGACCGACTCAAGAAGAGGAATTTCGGAGTTGACATCCCTAACCCTCACTATGTGGTAAATAACCCTTAGCAATCAATTTTCAATCCTTGAGATAAGAAATGAATCTACCTTTCACTATGGAATCATGACCCTTTTATTCTACAATAGACTCACTGGGGAAAGAAAACTTGACTCAACGAGTCCTACAATCTATGAAAGCATAAGATGCATGTAACCAATCCATCCCAAGGATGACATCAAAATCTACCATGTCAAGATCTATAAGATCACAAGGAACAACTTTCTGCAAGATGGACACGAGACAACCCCTATAGACCTTTCTAGCCACAACTGACTCACCAACGAGGGTAGACACCAAATAAGGTTCTACTAACATTTTGGGCAATAAATCAAACTTATTAGATAAGAATGGAGTAACAAATGACAAGTTTGCACCCGGGTCCAGTAATGCAGATACATCAAAAGTAAAGAACCTTAACATATCGGTAACAATGTTTGGTGCTTCCTTAACCTCTTGCCTTCCGTGTAAGGCATAGAAATGGTTGATGCATTGGCCACCCCCTTGAGCTTGTTCGCCATGAGCAACTTGGTCTTGAGGCCTATTACCACAACCATCTCTATAATCCTTAGTATGGTGACTCGGTTTACGATATTTCAAGCATGCATTTTAGCCAGCCAAGCACTCCCCCTTATGGGTCCTCCCATACTTCATACATGCAGGAAAAGCTTGGGCACCAAAATTATCTCTTGGGACCATTTGATTAGGACCCTTATCCTTGTTGAACTTAGGAGGAGGTTTATTAGTGGAACCTTATCCCATAAATTGTTGCCCACCTTGACCTTTGTGATTGCTACCATAACTAGACCATTGAGGGTTGGACCCTCCACTATCTACTCTAGCTTTCTTGAACCCTCTAGATCTTTCCCTCAACTTCTCATCTTTGATTTGTTCGGCATAAGTCATTAATCGAGAGATTTCCATCATTTTGACCAGCATGGCCATTTTGCATACCTTGGACACCAAGCTTGAGACACTAGAAATAAACTTACTCATCCTTGCTCGAGGGTCGAAGACCATAAAAGGAACATACTTAGACAGTTTAGTGAACTTGAGGGAATACTCCTTCACACTTATACTCCCTTGACAGAGGTTCATGAACTCTTGGATTTTGGCCTCTCTAAGCTCCAACGGGAAGAAATGGTCTATGAAGGCACTTTTTAACTCTTCCTATTCTATCGGTCCTCTTTCTTTATTCCTCTCAATAATCCATTGCTCATACCATACTCGAGCCATGCCCTTTAGTTGGTAAGTTATTAGTTCAACCCTTTCATTCGGTGTCACACCTATGATAGCCACAATTTAGTATACCTCATCGATAAACTCCATAGGGTCCTCATCTAGCTTAGAAACATCGAACTTGAGAAGATTCATCCTTTAAAAATCCCAAATCCAAGAGGCTAGACTTTGCACTTGAGGAGGAGGGACACCTTGATTCCCTTGGAGGGATACAACTTGAACCAATAAAGCGATGATGTAGCAAAACTCGGCATAAGTTACTGCTTCCTCAAGATGTGGGATATCCAGAACCGAAAGAGCTTGGTCCTCATCATCAACCCTTACACTTGGAGGTGCTCTTACATGAGGCATTATCTAAAGAACATAAAATTTGTTGTTAGTTAGAGGAAAACTTAGGATACTCTAGGGCATGGCATAAATTCAAAAAAGTAAATACCTTTCTAAACATCCCATAGTCTCATATTCATAGTTGTGGTGCACTTCACACTTATGAAAGATGTTACACCCCCACACTCACGAGCTCGGAATGTCTCTTAAGTTCTTTAGACATTATCATGTTAGCCGGATAAGCTACGATACTATCAAACGACTCCAAGGAAAGGAGAATGTGATACCCTATAGTAGAGAAGGTTGGAAATAGAGTCATAAGAATCCGGAAGGAATTGGAGGCCAAATAATGAGTCGTAGGATGCCATTTACCTACATAAGATACAAACTTAGAGGTCTTACATACTTGAGTTGCTTAAGTACATACCAAGCTTACGTAGCATGGATTACATAGGCTCCTAAAATAAGACAAAATTACGAACCCATGAGGAAGGGAAAAAGATGATGCGTGGCAGCCAATGGAGGAGCGACACGTGGTAGCACCTCAAGCAAGCAGGTGATGTACCAACTTAGGGTCAAGTAGGTGATCCAGCTGCTTGGGGGGGTGGACCCCACTACCATGTGGCAGCCCCTAGTTGGCAGCATGATATGGTGGCCAATTATAGCTCGACACATGTCACCCTAAGGGGATGAAACGTGTCACCTCCAAGGTAGACCATGTATTTATGTTTTATGACTCTTAAGGCAAATCATTTATCCAAAATCAGCCAAGAACTTAGAAGGAAAAACGTGAAGAAGAAAAAGGAGAAAGGCAGCCACGTTTTGGAAAAATTAAGGTAAGTTTCCAACTTTTTTTTCGTAAATTAATTATCTACGGTGTTCCTCGACTATGTGGATATGTATATATGTATCTTACGATTCCTACGGAACCATATTTTCATCTTTTCACTTGGAACAAATAGGGGAAAGTTGAAGCAAAAATCTAGAGAACCTAGGGAGAGAGCTACGGATTAGAGGGGTTACCAAGGTAAGGCCCGATTTCATTCCAAGAATTAATTATTTAAGATGTCCCACGGGTATATAATGGTGTTATATAGATTAAAATCATAATTTGGGGCAGCGAAGAAGTGTCAAAAATAGTCCACTCTGTTTAAGCATGGCAAGAGATTTTCGAAGCAAGTTTTGGCTAGTTTTAGCCAATTTCGGGTAAGGTAAGGTTTCTCCTTTAAATTTGTACTTTATGGGGTTGTTATGGAGTATATTATGTACCTTTTATACTGCTAGAAGTATGGAAAAATCGTGGGGATGCTTAGCGAAAGAAACAATCTAAATTGAAGTCGTCGTAGTTAAATTGTAGTCGAAGTGAGGCATGGTGTGTTTGGAGGCTGATGCTGGTTGGGTGGTGTTTTGCAGGGTCTAAATGTGTTCTAAAATATTTTTGGAAGTTTCTGGTTGTATCCACAAGATTCCACGCTTCGTAAGATTAAAGGTTTTGCAAAATAGAAACTAGAAACCATATTTTGGATATCGTATTTTCAAGCGAGTCGTTCGGAGGTTGTAATGTATAATGTTGCAAAGTTTTCTATATATACGAGATGCTGGTTATGTTTTTGGTTGGCTGTAGATATTAGGGACGTGATTGGGAATTCGGATAGGGCACATTATAGGGGAGGTGTATTCCAATTTTCGTTAACGCCTTAACTAGTTAAGGAACTAGTCGAGAAGGCGAGCGAGGGAATGGGGTTTATGAATACTCTTAAGTAATGTAAAACTCTGAAAGGTCTAAAGAGGTTGATGTTCGTATTGATTTCATGTTACCTAGGTTCACAGGACGACAAGGCGACCGACAAAAACTAACCCATTACAGGTATGTAGAGTTATTCTTCTTTTCTTTTGGCATGTCTTAGGTATAAGTTATGAATGGTTTGTATACGAAATGTGGGGATAATTCCACTCATGAAACTCCAAGTGTAATTCATAAACTGTATTCACTTTGTAATGTTAAGACTTCAATAATAGTTGAGTTATTGCCTTTCCAAGCTGCTAGATCATGAATAGTAGTATATGTAAAGCCTTTCTGTTCTCCCTTTTGGAAGGTCTTAAGTATAAATATAATAGCATATGATATGAGGTGGAGGTAGTTCCAATTATAAGCTCCAGGTATGACTTGTGACTTTTATTTACTACTTGGTATTACAATTCTTAAATAGTTGAACTACCCTCGAGTCTCCTATCTGCTGAATAATACTTGAATGTGTCAGCTCCTATTCCTAAAGTCTCTGCGACGACAAATGTCTCTACTTCTATAAGCTGTTTAACCTTGTCTCGATATACGTCTATGATTCCTGAAACTCCAATTGATATGCTCTGTAACGATGTTTAGGAGATACTTAAGACGATTACTACTCTGATCTTCAGGTGACGATTCAGTTGACTGTTTCATTAAGTCTCAAATGCCGTATACGATGAAGTGAAGCATACGATGACACTGTATGTGATGATGCTCGTCACCGCATCCCAGGCCAGATATATATATGATGATATAATGGAAAATGTGGATTGAGCCGTATGTTCTTAGGCATTGTTTTAAATTACGGATCGGGCCGAACGTTCCTCGGCATATTTTACTGTATGATGATGCTACGCTATAGACGTACACTATTTTTTCATCGAGTCCCTCACTAAAGGGCTGGATACTTTATGTAGGCATGCATATGAAAATATAGGGATACATTTGTGACCCCGAGCCCCAGAGTGGACCGGATATACTATGATGACATACGAGATTATACCGTATACGATGATATGATTCCATATATGATGACATGATAAAATAATATACATGATGATATGACAACTCATGATTATGATGAAACGATTATGATTCCGAGTTCATTAAAGTGCCGGGTACAGGGTATGATAAGGTATATGACTACACATCCTAAGCGGCAGGTACAATAATCTGTTAACTTTTATACATGTTTTATGTATCCCCATTTTAGTTCTTGTTTCAGTTATGATATGTTATGCTATATATATTCAGTACATATGTCGTAGCGACCCCCTTTCTCCGGGGGGACTGCATTTCATGCCCACAGGTACATATGTTTATTTTGGGGATCGGTCAACTTTGGAGTTCCTCTCAGCTATGTCGGAAGTGTTTCACTGTCCTGGAGCCTAATTTTTTATACTGGTCATTTAATATACATATTTATATATTTAGGGGTACGGCGGGGGCCTTGTCCTGCCATATGATACAGTTATGACTCTTAGAGGTCTGTAGACATATGTATGTAGGTTATTTGTAAGTTTGTTTTAGTTGTGCTCATACGACGTATTGCAAATATTTTTGTGGTATGACAGCCTCATCGGCTCGCATACCCTTTCCTGTTATGATACAGGTGAATGAGGCTATAGGTTCCTGGAAAAAAAAAGTTTTTGACCCATTGGGGTTTGTATATAGTATCACATCACACACGGTTCAACTTAAGGGTAGCTGATAGATAAGCATAAGGGGGTCCAAGTCGGACCCCAGTCGCGGCCTACGGGGTTGGGTCGTTACAAACAAAACCCTATTTGATGAGGTATGTTGGACTCCGAGGACTATTTCAAAACCTAATGCTCTGATACCAAGTTTTTCATGATCCAAGCCTAGGACCTTGATGTGATACGACGAATGAGACACCCGGAGTTACCTCACTCAAGACTATTAGCATTCATTAAGTATTTCATTGATAATGGTAAACAAATCAAGAGGAAATATAAAAGATATAGAGACTTAGGGGATTCACAATAATAAGAGTCAAAGACAATATAACATCTTATACTATGTCCAATTATACCTTCTACATTAAGACTTAGCAGAGGCTAAGACATGTCCCTAGCTAACCCTCAAGATTATGCCAAAAATACCAAACTTATTTTAAATGTCTAAACATAACGTGTGCTAGATAAGATAAGAGTGTCGTTCTTGGAGCATGGAAACTCAGTAAAGTGATAGCCTTCAACGATCAACTTAGCCATGAGGAGGAGAGTGTGGAGAGATAGTGGTATGTACATGGTGATATCATATAGGCAAAAGTATGTGTTAGTACTTTCAATGTACTAAGTATGTGAGTATGCTATGAAATGAAGAACATAAGAAAGACACAAGTATAGGCGATATGCATAAGTTAATGCATGCATGAGAAATCATCATGTCCATCCTTAAAATATTTATTTTTGTGCGGAAGCGACCATAACCAAATTTAAGACCATGCGAGCTATTACATGGAATCCAACATATCCCCCTATGTTGGCAAGAGGAGACTCTTGCCAGGTAGAGATTCGATCAACTTTAAACATTCTTTAACCTTAACTTTAAAGGCTATTCGTGGATTCACTAGCCTAAAATAGCCAATAAGGGGCATTATGGTGGCACATAGTTAATGCAACATGAAACTTTACTTAAGGACCCTTTTGGTCGAGCCCCCATCTACATACTACATTCATTGCTAGGTCAAATCCCACAGAAAAATATTTAAACATTAATATAAAATAAGCATTATCTAACTTTAATATTAAAACATCAATCGGTGGAATAGCTCATTAATACCTTTCATTTGATTCAATGCGAAAATTTTCCTTTCACAGTGAAACCTTACTTTGGCTAAGAATCCCTTCATCAGTCAAACATTTTATAAAGACTCCCTTTCATAAGCATTTACTTCATAACATTCATTTGGAGTCAAACTTCATTTCAACTTTGCTTTATCATAAGAAACAAGGTGGGTTCATTTCATAAAAACCTTTCAATGCCTTTATAGAATTCTTGCATACATAAGAGTAATGGAAATGCATAAAATACACATTCTTAAAACAACCCAGCATATATGTCTTAAAACTCTTTTCAAGACTTCACATAGGCTCTTTAATAACATCATAAATTCATGAAATCAAGAGTCAATATCCATCAATACATTTAAAGAAACTTCAAATATATCATAATCTATGCATTTAAAGTCATCATGTAAAAGACCATAAGATTTAATCATTTTGAATCAAAATGCCGGATTGAGAAAACATTTGGGCTACATGGATGGAAGGACCCATGGATGAAAACCCACATACCTTGAGGGAAACTAAATCCTTAAGAATACTTGAGGAATAAAGGAGACTTGAATGCCTTGAATTTGAAAACCCTAGTCTTGGCTTAAATCCCTTGGAAGAACATGAGAGGGAAGGATTTGTTTTGGAGAAGTTAGAGTGAAATAAATGAGGGCATTGAACAGTCTAGGGTCTTTAGGTAGGTGAATTGTTTCCCTCAAAACGATGCCAATTTTGGTTAAAATGCTTGAAAAGACCAAAATGTTCTTTTAAAGATCTGGCTGGAAGAGACTTTAGGGGGACCCTTCACGGTCCATGGTTCTCACCACAGTCCGTGGTGGGGTCCCGTGATAAGGGACTTAGAGAAATTCAGAAAAGGGACTGGCACGGTAGTCTATGAAGTTCCTTCATGGATACCTTTTTTTTTTTTTGGGGGGGGGGAACAGACCCTACACGAGGCTCCCACCTCTCGTGCACAGTCAGGGGTTGAGCAGCACCCCCAAGCCTTAACATAAATAAAATAAAGTAAAAATACACAGAGGGGGACATAAACCTTACCTCCGATCCTATGTTGGTTCATAAGTCGGCTAATCTACTAAGGTCGGCTAACTCATTCCCATTGCAAAAAAAGGCTAACTAAAACTAGAAAGCATTAAACCTATGGGAGGACTCCTCCCGGTACAAGTCGACTAAGTAAGCATAAATGAGGGAGACTCTCCCCTTCCATGAGAAAAAAAGAAAGTAACCTACACTAGTCCTATTCAACTACGCGACGAATCACATAGCTAAATTGAAGCAGAACAAGTATATGAAACTTCTATTTCGCATGGGATGAGAAAGTTCTATTCATCTTTGCCCTTTTTAGTCTTGTCATACCAAGTAAGTCCAAATGGAGAGATGCATCAACTTCAATATCATGATTATAGCAGTTATGGAGAATGAAAAATGGAAAGAAGTGTATCAGTCAACCTCTTTGGAGCTGTATTAGTCAGCAGCTTTGGAGATGTTGTGGAGGATGACATGGTCCTGAGCTGTTGTATGTTGCATATGTAAGTGGTGCAGGTGTGACTGAACTGCTGCTTGGAGATCCAACTACACATTGAAGAGTTCTTATGTGCTTGCACACAAACTAGGAGGGCTGTTGCGTGTGTAATAACATGGTCCCTGCACCTGCAATCTTGTAGGAGGTTTAAAGGAGGCTTCAACTTCCTATTGCCTTTGTTTAGTGTGCAGCTGTGTAGAGTATCATGATTGTGCAAGTTGTAGTATCCTGCAGTAGAAATGCACATTAAGAGTTGCAATTCTGCTGATTCATGCTGCAGTTCTGCAAGCTTCTTGGGTACTGTATGTTGTTGGAGGTGTTGTGTATTGAGGCTTGTATTCCCAAATATTACTTGATTTAGTGTATCTCCAGCTACCTGCAAATGCATAAAACCAAGCCAACAAGACCAAAAACAAAGATCCACAAACAGAACTGGAATTCCCCAAGTTGCTGTGGTTACTATAGAATTGTTGTGGATGGACCAATTGCTGTGACTGTAGCTCCTCATGTTCTTATTGTTGTTGAAGCAGTTGTACCTGTTGCACCATGCTTTTGCTGTTGTATATTGCAACCTGTAGGAGACGTAGCCTTGGCTTGGGTGTTTAACTGATAGAGCCTTGCATTTTGGAAGGTTCCATTGCTGCTGTATTATGTGTCTGCACATCAATAAATAAACAAACAAGGAGTTCCAAGTAGCTTGGATGTAATGGGGTTGATGCAGGTAATAAAGGATGGAATCTGGCATAATTGGATTGTTGGTGAGGGATGGTAATGCTCCTGCATCTCTAGCATTTGTCTCCCTTTGTTTGGATCTCTATGGACCTGCACAAACAAGTAGCCAAAGAATAAAATGAATGTGGGAGAAGTATAGGCTGCTGCAAACCTGTAGCCAGCTTCCTGGTGCCTTCATAGTGGAAGTGCTCAGTTGTTTGTTGTTGCAAGTTACCTTTAGGAGGAGACCTTTCCTCATGATCATCTCCTTAGAGAACCTGCACATACAAACAAAAACAAAGCAAAGAAAGGAAAAGACCTCAAAGAGTGCTTTGGAGCTTGTTAGCTATAAATCGGCTAACTTTTTCAAGGCCGCTCGACTAACTTCTACAATTATCTGATTGAGGTGAAACTTCTTGGGCTTTGCAACTACTATATTTTTTGTATTCCTGCAACATTTGGGGGTCTTTTGGACAAGATGGAAACTCCAAGTTGTGAAGTGCACCAGTTGGAGACTTAAGTCGACTAACTTTTTCAAAGTCGCTCGACTAACGTCTCCAATTATCCGTTAGAGGTGAAACTTCTTGGTATTTGCAAATACTGTATTTTCTGTATTCTTGCAACATTTGGAGGTCATTTGGATAGGCTGGAGGCTCCAAGTTGTGAAATGCTCCATTTGGGGACTTAAGTCTGATAACTTTTTCAAGGTCGCTCGACTAACGTCTCCAATTATCCATTTGAGTTGAAACTCCATGGGATCTTCAGGAATTGTATTTGCAGTAATCCTTCACAATATGGAGGCATTTTGGTGATGCATGATGTATTTGTTAAGTACTGTTGGTTGCTTTTGGCCTCTGGTGCTGCTGTTAGAATGTTGCTGTTGTTTATCAATTGGAGTCACTGCTGCTTCTGTAATGTGGCTTATGCAAAGTTTGCTAACATTTGAAGGCTTGCAATATTTGAAGGCTTTTTGCCCAAGTTGGAGCTTCCAAATAGCAAATTTCTCTCTCTTTAGGCTTAAGACAGCTGATTGTGTCCCATGTGTGACTAGCCTGGGCTTCCAATCAAGATTCCTATGTTAATCCAAGAAGGAAGAGAATACAAAATATAAACTACTCTACTCCTTACCTCTAAGGTTAGACTGGTTATTCTAAGAAAATAATAAAGATAGTAATAAGGAAGGGAGATTTTCCTTTTGCCAAGAGTTCTAACTGTGAGATCTTCAAGGTATTTATAGCTATGCATAGACAAAACCATGTTGAAGTTTGAGTTAGAACCAAAAATGGAATGAGTTAGGGAGGTTTCTTTATTCTCCTGAGTTTCTTTCTTCTGAAAGAAGGCATTTCCAGCTTGTCCATCTCAAGGTATGCCTTAGCTTGTTTGGGGAGATCATGCACAGTGAAATAGAGTTCAGGAGATTTGCATTTGTGGCTGTGTTTGGATAAGACATCAGCTGTGTAGTTTGCTTCTCTAAGGATGTGTTTACAGCTAAAAGTTTGGAATTGGTTGATGATGTTGTTTAAATTGTCCAGTAGCTCCTTTATTGACCAAGGGGGTTTTGCTTCTTATTGTAACCACCTGATTAGGAGTTGAGAATCTACCTCTAACTCTACCTGTAAATAACCAAGATGAATACACCAAGATAGACCAAAGATAGCAGCCCTGATTTCTGCTTGGTTGTTAGTTCTTTCCCCCAATGGAACTGCATAGGCAAAGATAAGGTCACTATGAGTATTTCTAAGTATTCCTCCTCCACCAATGTTGCCTGGGTTGTTAAGGGCACTACCATCTGTATTTAGCTTTACCATGTGATCACCTGGTTTGATCCAGCATATAGGGGTAATTTTGGTGTCATGGTAGCATTTTTCCACTGAAATGACTAGGTCCTTCCAGTTATTTGGCCATTCAATATAAGGTAAAGGTGTGATGAGCAGGTTAGAGATGCCTTTGTAGACAGAAAATTTGACTCTTGAAAGGTTAGATTTCTTCCCACCATATTTGGAAGCACATCTATTATTCCATAAGTTCCAACAAATGAAGACAGGGATTGCTTGTAACAGGAGTTTATGTGCTTCATTCTTGTATTTAGATGTCCACCATCTCATAAGCATATTTCTAAGAGGTGTGTAATCTTTTTTTATGCCCAAAGAATCAGCAAACACCCTCCAAGTATTCTTGGCAAAGGTTCCTGCAAAAAAGGTGTGATCAATGGTGTCTTGGCCAGGTCTATCACAATAATGGCACTGAGAGGGGGCTTTTCCAAAGCTGGTTATTTTCTCATTGGTAGGTAATTTCCTTCTAAGAGCTCTCCAAACAAGAAAGGAGCATTTGAAAGGTATTAGTTGGTGCCAAGTACATGCATTCAGCATAGTATTTGTCCTCTTGTCTCTAATGAGCTCCCAGGCAGAAGAACAACTGAACTCCCCATTGGTATTAGGAATCCAGCATGGATGGTCCTTTTTGGATAATGAGATCAACATTCCATTGGCCATTAGTTAGAAAAGCTGAAACTTGGGTGTGGTTAAACCTACAGTTGTTAGCAGAAAAGTGAGCTAAAGGGCCAATACCTAGCCAGTTATCTCACCAAAAAAGGCAAGAGCCAGACTTAATTTGCCACTAAATGTGAGGCTCAATGTTGTGTTTGTTGTTCATGAGGTGCTTCCAAATTAAGGACTGACCAGTGTCCCACTTTTTTGTAATAATATTGGCCCTCTGACAGTATTTGGATTTAAGGAATTCTCCCCACAAGGTGTTCTTGGTTCTAAGGGTCCACCACTGCTTGTATTGAAAAGATTTGACCACATCAGTTATTTTCTAAACCCTATGCCCCCTTCATTATAAGGATAGCTAAGGTTCTTCCATGAGGACCAGTGGTACTTCCTCTTGTCATTTTTTCATCCCCAGAAGAAGTTAGCAGTGATGCTCTGAATCTGCTTAATGATGGTTGAGGGAGGGATGCTGGCTGAAAGCAATGTATTGGCATGGCTTGAATAACATGCTTCATAAGAATAGCTCTACCCCCATAGCTCAGGATTTTAGCATGCCAACCAGTTATCCTGCTTACAACTTTTGCAATAAGATTAGAGTAGTAAATAACTCTTTGCCTACCAATATAAATAGGACATCCCAAGTATGTTATAGGACTACTTTTTTGGTTGAAACCAGTGATACTCTTGATTCTCAGTACAGTAGACTTGAAAGCATTGGAGGGGACCATGAAATGACTTTTTTACTTGTTAATCAATTGTCCAGAAACTCTTTCATAGGTAGTTAATGTTTCCATAATGAGAGCTAAGGTGTGCCTTCTTCCAGAAGTAAAGATGATGATATGATCTGCAAAACTAAGATGATTGATCTGAGGTCCCTTTTTTGCCATAAAGAAACCATGGAATTGGGGATGCTGATGAAGATTATTCAGTAGTCTGGACAACACTTCAGCACCTAGGACAAATAAAGCAGGGGAGAGAGGATCACCTTGTTTGAGACCCCTTGTGGAGTGAAAGAAACCATGTCTTGAACCATTGACTATAACAGAGTACCATTTATCAGCCATGATTCTCCAAACCATGTCAATGAAAGTTTCTTTAAACCCCATTCTTCTCATCACAAGACAAGTATAATTCCAAGAGACCCTATCATAAGCCTTGGTCATGTCAAGTTTTATCACAACATTGCCTCCAACATTTGGTTTTTTGATCTGGTGGATTATTTCCTAGGCAAGCATTATATTTTTAGAGATGTTTCTATTCTTGACAAAGCCAGATTGGTTCAAGGAAATGAGATTGGGGAGAATAGGAGCAAGTCTTAGGTAGAGGAGTTTGGAAATGATTTGTTAGTGAAGTTGCTAAGGCTTATGGGTCTGAACTCAGAGATTTTTGTAGGATGGTTTACTTTTGGGAGTAGAACCAAACAAGTATGGGTGAAATATTTAGGCATAGTTTGTCCACAAAAGAAGGATGTGATCACTTTAAGGAGGTCTTCTTTGATGATGTCCCAGCACACCTGAAAGAAAGTTTTATTTATCCCATCAGGGCAAGCAACAGAGTGAGGATTCATAGTAAAAATAGCAGTTTTCACTTCTTCCATAGTAGGCATGGCTTGTAAATCATCATTGTCTTTGTCAGTCACCCTTGTAGGGATGCAATAGAGTGTCTGCTGTTGGATGTGCTCCTCCTTTCCAGTAAAAATTTGTTGGAAATATTCACAAGCAGCATCAGCTATCTCTTTATCACCTTGCACCTAAGAGCCTTCTTCATTTTGGATCTTGTGGATGTAAAGCTTTCTTCTCCTGCCTCTGATGAGAGCATAAAAGTAGCTAGAGTTCCTATCACCTTCTTTGAACTAGTAAAGTTGAGACTTTTGTCTGAGGATAGAATCCTCCATCTTCATGTATCTAATGTACTCAGCATTGATAGCATGCAGTTGAGACCTATTTTTATTGGTGTTTATACTGATCATATTCTCTTCAGCTTGTCTAGCCTTCTCCTCATATTCTTTGACTTTAGCATAGATGTCTCCAAATTGATTTCTTGACCAACAGCTAAGAGTAGCAGTAAGTCTTTTTATTTTCTGATGAAAACTCCACATTGGATTTCCATTAGAAGGTCTGCTCTAGCAATTCTTGACAATATCCATGAAAGAAGGTTGCTCAGGCCAGCAGTTCAGGAATTTCAAATACTTGATGGGGTTGTGTTGTTGGTCAATCATTTCTAAGAGCAAGGGGCAGTGATCAGAACCCACAGAAGAAAGATGAGTAATGCTGGTATGGGGCATGGTTTCTAGCCAGTTATCATTAACCATCCCTCTATCAAGTCTCTTCCAAATTCTAAAGTTGATACCCCTCAGGTTGGACCAGGTGTATTTCTGACCTAAGAAACCAAGGTCTTGAAGACCTGAAGCCTCAATAATGCTAATGAACTCAAAACTCTTTCTCATATTATAGGGGACACCCCCTAATTTTTCTTCAGGGTCTACAATAACATTAAAGTCTCCTATAGTGCACCATGGATTGGATGTAGTAGACTGCTGTAGAAGGCTATCCCATAAAGGTCTTCTGAGATGATCTTTACATTTAGCATAGACAAAGGTAGTGATGAATTGATTTGGGATCAAGGCATGATTGAGTTCACAAGTGATTAGTTGCTCATCATTCTCCAAAATCTTGCAATTCACATCTTTGGTCCAGAAAATCCAAATCTTACCATTGGGATTGTGAATGGCATGGTCCATATTGAGCTGGTTTCTGAAGTATTATAACTGAGAGTTATCAGAAAAAGGTTCCATTAGAGCTATAAGAGAAATTTGATGGATATTTTTTAGAAGTTTTATTCTATCCATGGCTCCTTGGGTATTTATACCCCTTACATTACAGCTAAGGGTACTAATCATTGAGAAATTCTTGAAGTATGGGACCTGGTACTTAGTCTGCCTGTGGGGGCAGTTTTTGTAGAAATTTTTGCCTTGTTTCTAAATCTGGTCCTATGTATCCCTCTAGGAGATAGACCCTATGAACTATCCACCTGTTGGATGTCTTCCTCATATATATTCTCAGAAGAGGGGTTGATGTTTTTGATTAAATGCTCACTTATAATATCATCTTCCTCCTGATCATGCAAGGGCTGATAATTATTATCTTCTTCATTTTCTGAATCACATACAGCATACTCATTAATAGGGTCCTGTATGCTGGTGTTGAAGGTGAAGTGATCTGTAGCTACCTCTGGAGTTTGAAAAGGGGTGATATCTATACCCACCTAATCATCATCAAGTACAAATTGTTGACATCCCTGTTCACTTTGCTGCATTGTAACACTGTTAGTTAAAGGAGTTTGGTATTTCTCAGAAAGGTTTGTTTTCTTTTTGATGGCCTCTCTCCTTTTCTTGCTTAACTTGTTCTTTTTAGCATTAGAGTCTTTGCCACTACTGCTTGCAAAGGATCCCAAATCCTTGGCCATAGAGCCTAAGATGTTTTGCATAGTAGAATCATCAGTAGGGGGATCTCTTATGATGGATTCAGTATTTGGTATGTAATTTTGAGCCTTGTGTGCAGGGGTAGCAGGGGCTATAAGGGCACTCCTAAGGTCAGTGATATTCTCATGCAAAACATGAGACAAGATCCCTCCCCTTTTGGGTTCCCCGTCCTGCAGATTAGTGGGGTTCTCCATTACTCCTCCAACCCTTCCTCTATCAACTACACAGCCAACAGCAGCAGAGATATGATGTGGGGGTGTAAGGGGTATGGGGAGTAATAAGTCAATACCTGCATTCCTTGGTACATTGCTCCCTTGAGTAGTACCTTGTTATTGAATTATGGTGTTTTCCTACATTTTTGTTGAATTCTTCAAAGTGGAATTCCTTTGGTTACTTGGTTCTCCTGCATCTTGGTTATTGGTTTGATCCTGGGTAACAAGATCAACATAATTATTGGAAGTATAAATAGGAGTAGAGGACTTACCTGGACCTGTGATGTTTTGCTGAGGTTTATCAACTCCCCTGTTCTGCTGTGGTTGAATAGAGCTGATCACATTTGTTTGTTGGGGCTTGTTTTGTCCCTTAGACTGTTTCTTTCTCTGAACTTGCCACAACAGTTCTTTTGCATTGTCAAGTGTTTGTTGTGGCTGAGCAGGAGAATCTTTTACAGATGTAGTGATATTTGTGTCATCATGATCCTTGGTTAGCATGCCCTCCTTGTTTTTGTTCATTTTTGCTGTTTCTTCTTCTTTTCTTTTTTTTTGTTCTTCATCCCTTCTTTGAATATTACAAACATGTATCAAGTGACCCTGATGTTTGCAGTACATGCAGTAATCAGGTACATTTTCATATAAAATAGCTTGCCACCTCCCTAGAGTTTTATCAGTTTTGTCATATCCCAGCCAAACATGGGGAGGTCTTTTATTGGTGAGGTTCACTTGAAGTCTCACCTTGGCTATGCTTCCCCTTGTTTTTTGTATGGAAGCAGTGTCTAGATAAAGTACCTTCCCTACAGAGGATAGCAGGGCAGTGGTGAACTCCATGTTATAGCAATGCCAAGGTAGTTCTGGTAAGGCTACCCAGATTAGCACTATTGGGGTTTCTTCATCCGGTTTAAACGTAGGTGTCCATGTCTGAATCCTCATGAGTTGGCCCTCTATTTTCATTCTCTGTTTGGTCCAAACATTATTGTAACCCAACTTATTGTCCAATTCAATATAGACATGTCTAGCATTGAAATGAGCAATTTTTACACCTCCTGAGAGCTGAGTTTGAATGATAAAGCTCCTTCTTATCAACTCTATCTTTGGCATGGTGTGGGTAAATTTGCCAACCAAGGTGTATTTGCATCTTTGAGCTAGTTTGTGCATAAAGTCTTCTTTTTCAGAAAACACAGCAGTCAGGCCCTGTTTGGTTGTGTATTCAGGGGTGGCTAATTCAATAGGAGCCTCATTTTTTGCTTGATTATTTCTGAGTTTGGCAGCAAAGGTCTGAACTACAGTGTAAGGGGCAGGCTGAAGGACCTGGTCCTTTAAGTTGGGAAAAATATTTTTCTGGGGGTTTTGGTTAGTGGAATTTGGTTGAGGTTGGGTATTGACTGATTTAGTTCCAACATGTCTAGGACCAACATTAGCATAGCTGATAGGCACCTTAGGTTGGCTAGTTTGAACCTGGATGTCAAAATTACTAGACACCTTAGGGAAGCTATTGTGGGTGGTGGTAGGCTGTTGAGTGTGTAGCTGGTTGCTAGTTTGAGGAATAGAATTGTTAGGCATTTTGGTAGGAATTTCAGGGCTGCTTTTAGAAGTGATTTTTGTATGATCAGTGCCCTGCAAGGAGTTACCTACAGCATTACTAGGAATTACGTTTGCATTAGATTGCAAAAGAACTCCACTGGATTTCAAATTGGCAGTCTTAGAGTATATCAAGTTGGAAGGATTGGTCTTACCTTGAAGGTCTATAACATTGGCACTGTTACATTGCTGTGAAGTTCCTGAGGCATGTTTATCATTTTTGGAAAAAAGATGCATCAACTTTGCATTATCAATTGTTTGCATATCATCCTTTAGTTGATTGAATTGACCATATTGTTGATATTGGTCTTGAACTAATGTGTGTTCTTCAGCTTGATTATCAGTGAAAATGTGCATATCACCTTGACGAGTGTCTCGACGACTTTTTGAATTTGAATTTGTTGTTGATGATTCGAGACACCTCTTGTGGATGGGAAGTTGCGCATTGCCCTTAGGGACATTTTGGATTTGATCTTGTGACAAATGGTTCACCGGAGCTCCGGCGTCGGCACTCTGACAGTGACCCTATAGATTTGGCAAATTCGAGCTAATTTGAGAGGATTTGAGTCCTTGTCTAGTGTTTGTGAGTTGCTGGTAGGGTGTATTTGTATCAATGAAACGCCCCGTTTTGCATTGGTTTCCACCTGAAAATGTCGCCTGAGCTCCGGCAACCTCGCCGGTACCATCGTCCCCAATAATTTCACCGTCCATTTGGGTTGAAATTTTGGTGGTAGGAGCACCATGAGATGGGGAACAATCCCCAGGGGGTCCGCCGTCTCGAATGTCACCGGAGCCCCTTCAAATATGAATGCGCAACTCCGGCGACTCTGCGTTGTTTCTCTCAGGCGTCGCCTGATCAGTGCTCTCAAATGGTGCGGTGGTTTGATCCAATTTTTGGACTGTATGTAGTCCAAAGAATAAGGAATCATCTACTACGGTTCTTGATACTCGAATCAAACCATGTTTCTGAAAATTGATGATCTTGTGTGCAATTCTCAGCTCCTCTTCAGAGACAGTGATTGCATCAGTATTTTGTTGACCGATCGATTGTTGTTGATTTAAACCATCTTTACTTGAAATTACAGTATTATTTTGCAGATTCAGAGTGTCATTAGCTGGTGATGTTTGATGATCTATATTTGGTGGCCACGGGAGCTTCACCGGCGGCGGCGAAGCCATTCAAAACTGACCAGAGATGAGCAGTGTGAGATAGAGAGGGAGGAGATGACCATTAGAGATAAGAGAGTTTTTAACTTGATGTCAGTGAAATGGATTACGGCCCGTGTAGGGTGACTGTGGTGCAGGTCTTGTAGGAGGCCTGCAAAAGTGGCCACCACAGACCACTACATGGTCTGTGAAATCTCCACAGCCCGTGGTGGTTATCCATGGTTCCTGCCTTGGGAAAATTCCTGAGGACTTTAGGGAGGTCTCACCACATAGGGCTTCACGGCCTGTGGTGCTCACCGCAGTTTGTGGTCCTCCATTGTGGTTCTTCCTCTATAGACTGAGCATCTAAATCTCTACCATGGTTTCATACCACGGTCCATGGTGCCTACCACGGTCTATGAATTCTTCCGTGGTCCACTTCTAGTGCCAGTTTTCTGCAACTCCTTGAGAATTCATCCTTGGTTTCTTGGTTTAGGATCTTTCACATTTCCGGGGTCTTACAGTTAGTTAAAACAAAGTACATAACAAGGAACTCAAAGTGACCATATCGGGTCTGAAAAGTAGTCTTTGGGATATCACATTCTCTTACTTTCAATTGATGATAACCTGGTCTAAAGTCTATCTTTGAGAAACTAGAAGCACCCTGAAGTTGGTTGAACAAATCATCTATTATAGGAAGGGGATACTTGTTATTTATATTGACCTTATTCAGTTGATGATAGTTAATTCAATCTAAACGAACCATCCTTCTTTCACACAAATAGGACAGGAGTGCCCTAAAGTGAGACACTTGGCCTAATGAATCCCTTATCTAAGAGGTCTTTCAGCTGTTCTTTCAATTCTTTCAACTCCGCAGGAGCCATTCTATATGGTGACCTTATTTAGTTGATGATAGTCAATTCAAATTCTCAAATACCTATCCTTTTTTCAAAAAAATTGGATAGGAGCACCCCCAAAGTGAGACACTTGGCCTAATGAATCCCTTATCTAGGAGGTCTTTCACCTATTATTTCATTTCATTCAACTTAGCAAGATCCATTCTATATGGCGAAGTAAAGATAGGTTGGATATCAAGAAGGACATTAATCCCAAAGTCAATCTCTCTATCAGGAGGAACTCCGGGTAGATCCTTAAGAAAGTCTTCATAAAACTCATTAACAATCGGTACAGACTTAAGGGATGGAGACTCCGCATAATCATCTCTGACTCGCGCGATGTAATAAATACATCCTTTCGAGATTAACTTTCTGGCCCTAAGGTAGAAAATAAATTTACCCTTTGGCACAACATGACTACCCTTTCATTCTAAGACAGGCTTATTTGGGAATTAGAATTTAACAATTTGAATCCTACAATCAACACAGGAATAATAGGTATAAAGCCAATCCATGCCAAGAATCACATCAAAATCAACCATGTCCAATTTAACTAAGTCAACCATGGTATCCTTGTGATAGATTGACACAGTACAATCTCTATAGATCCTCTCAGCTAAGATAAATTCACCAACAGGGGTAGACATACTAAAAGGCTTAAGAAGACACTCTGGGATTCTATCAAATTTATTAGCCATATAAGGGGTCACAAATGACAATATGGCACCCAGATCAAGCAAAGAATAACAATCAAAATAGAAAACTCGAAGCATACCAGTGACAACATCTGGTAAGTTCTCCTAATCTTGGCGATTATCCATAGCATATAGGTTGTTTGAACCTCCGCCCATACTTTAGTGGTACCTCTCTAATTACCTTGAGTTAGGGGTGCTTCAGTAGAAGATTGGGCTCTTACGCCCCACATCTGACACTACCACTAAAAATGGCCTATCTTACCACATTTTTAGCAACTATTACTTCTATCTCAATATTCTCCCAAGTAGAGTTTGCCACATTTACCACAAGGTGGCTTCCTCTTCGAACCTGGAGTGACACTAACTTAGGATTGAAAACCCTGAGCTTGAAGTTATGGTGGCTATAAGCCTTCTAATCATACCTCTAGCTGGGGGTAGGTGCACTTACTGTCGACTGAACATAGTTAGAAGACCTCTTCTGGAAGAAGGACCTGTTGCCCTTACCTTATCTTTGCTCATTTTTATGCTCAACTGATTTGGCCTTCTTGCTCAAGTGCTCTTCTTTGTTTTTCTTCTTATCATCCTCAACCTACTCGGCATACACCATCAACCTAGAAATATCCATATCATAAATCAATAATGATGCCTTACTCTCTTTCTTCACGTCTTTGCCTAGGTTGGAGACAAACCTCCCCATCCTTGATATTATATATGAGATCATCTCCAAAGCACATCTGTACATTTGGATGAACTTCATACCATACTCTTTCACTATCCAACCATCTTGCTTCAAGTTCATGAACTCTTCTACTTTTGCTTCCTTCAATTCTCTAGGGAAGAAGTGATCAAGGAATGCTCCCTTGAAATAATCCCAAATAGCAGGCTCTGCATCCTCACCTCTACCTTCTTCCCACTTGTTATACCACACATTATCCACGTCTTTGAGTTGATAGGAAACCAAATCAACCCCCTCAATATCAGTAGCATGCATTTCTTTTAGGATTTTCGACATCTCATCAATAAAATTTCGGAGGTCTTCCTCGACCTTAAAAACCATAAAGACTGGTGGATTCATTCTTAAGAAATCTTGGATTCTCATCAAAACTGACGGATCTTGAAATCTAGAGTTGGGAGCTGGTGAAATCTGGTTACCCCTCTGTCTAGCTATTAGCTGAGTGAGCATGGTGATAGCACCTCTGAATTTAGCCTCTAAAGTGGGAGTTGGCTGAGTAGAAGGACTCCGAGTTACCTCTGCAGATCGAGAAGGTCGACCCCTAGTTCTTACTTTAAACGATAGAACAAACTCAGACTGTGGGATCTCAATGATGGCGGCATTCCTCTGGCTGGCAGTACATTTTGGAGGCATTATCTACAAATGTGTAATGCAAGGTTAGGAAAGAACTTTTAGAATTAACTCTTTCGCATGAAGTCAAAATATGAAGAAGTGAAAAAATTCCTAATATACTATTGTCTCTTAATTATAAGTGTGGTGCACGACAAACCCATAAGCAAGACTCTACTAGACACAGCTTCATAGACATCCTAGGACTCTGCAACTCTGTGCTCTGATACCAAGTTTGTCATTCCCTGAGAGTATACCTTAGGCATGGCCAGCACTTGAAGACCATTGCTGGTCCCAAGAGAACCACTTGGTCCAATCCCACATTCATTCATTTATTTAGAGAAAGACTCAATACTAATTTAAAAGAAAATTGAATAGGCTAATCAAACCAATAACTCAAAGAAGAACAATGCATTTTAAAACAAATCTCTACTCAACTCCATGTCAAAGAATAGTTTGAAAACTAAACAATGACTCAACATCATTACTATCCGTCTACAAAGCCTCTATCATAATCCAGGAGGTGATATTGACAAGTCCATGGCTACCCAGAAGAAAATACCAAAACAAAACAAAGTGATCATGATTCCTCCGAAGGCAAGGAGGGCTCAACACTATCAAAAAAGGAAAGTAGATCTTCAACAGAGCGGCTGGAGATGATCTCTAGCACATGTATCTACATCAAAAAATAATGCACGCCAAAAGGTCTTAGTACATAAAATGTATGAGTATGTAAAATGGCCGAAAGGAGAAACAAACAACAACACTTACGTTAAGCTCATCAATCAATTGAAAGGATATGCAAAAATTTAAAATTTAGCAGATGTTTTTCAAATTGACTCAATCATCTACAATCTCAATCAAACAATCCTATCATGTAAGATCATATCCTAATTAGGAGTTTCTCTAACAGACAACCATCACCTATGGGCCAGTGATGTACAATGAAGTGGTTCATTGTCACGCCCATCTAATCCTTTGCTAGGGTAAGGGCCAAATCACAATCATTGGATCCATAATCAACCAAAGTCCATCATTTTGGTACTTAAGAGGTTTAACCCTCCATCCTACACTAGTGACGTAGTTCATGAGATTTAAGTTGTAACTATACTCTTACCCAATTCGGTGTTCAATACTCCTTCCAAGACTCAATATGCTTGTAAGAGTCAAATTAATTAGTTTATACAAGCCAGTCATCTAGTCACTTTGGACTTTAATAAACTCAATCATCACTTCTTTTAATTAGACATTCTTTTCAAGAATCATTCATGACTCATCAGGACTCCAAGTCAACAATTATTAATGTTTTCATTAAAGACATGCTTACAACTCAATCATGCATTCCCATCATTCTTCCTCAAAATGATTATTTATGTCAAAGGAATATTCATATTTCAAAGTAGAAAGATGCTTAAAGATGTCAAACTTGACTCGTGCTTAATGCATCCTCTTTCAAGACATTTACAATCATTCTTTCAAACTCAATCAATATAGTAAATATTAAATGAAATTTCAATTGGGGTTAATGTGAATGAAGACATGAACACATACCTCAAATACTCAATTAAGTAACGCTATCAAGACATGATGAATTATGTACAATTAAGGACTCAATAGAATCATAATAATTCAAGAAACTCCAATCATAGAAACATTCAAAACTCCAATTGAGACTCAATTTTAATCAAAGAAGATGTAGGGCACGTAGATGAACTTAGTCCAATGTTCTGATAGCCTTACATACCTGGAACTCAAAGAACAATCAAGAGTTACAAGATAGGAGTGAACGCTTGAACCCTAACTTCTTTTTCTTCTCCAATTCTTTCTCTCAAAATAAATTAAGTGTTAAATAAGGGTATATATGTATAGAGTATTGATAAGGGACTCAAATAGTCCCAAAATATCAAGGTTTTGATTTGGAAAGGGTTAGAAAAGACCAAACTACCCTTCATAAAATCCAAATCTGGTTGTTTACGAATCGTTCTTACGAGATGTCATTTCTTCTATGGGTCGTAAGACCTATTCGTAGGAACTTTTTGCATATTCCAATAGCTACTGGATGTGAAACTAAAGTCTATGACTCATTTTTACGAGTACTAAGAATTTCTATGAGGGGTAATAAAGACTCACAAAAAAGACCCTAAAAACTAAAATTTTACTAAGTGCTCAAAGGTTCTACGAGTCCTTTCTACAATTCATAAAAAAAATCTATGAGTCGTAAACTAGAGTCATACTTTTGATGATCTAGTAGCCTCCAGTTAAACGATCATAACCTTTTACTTTGAACTCAAAATGAGGCAAAATTAGTGGTGTTGGAATGAAGATCAAAGACCTTTAATTTAATGGGTCATGAAATACCTAATTCTTTATATTCTAGGAGATATGATCATTTAAAGTTTACCCAAGTAAAATCTTATATCGAAACTCAATCGGTAAGAAAGCTTTCAACTCAAGTTTATGCTAGAGGATTCTTTTGATCCTAATTCATATCAAACACTCAAGAATCAATCATAATAATTATATTACAATTATGATTTATTGGGTTCAGGCCTATACACATACAAAGAGTGGTTCGTGTCGTAGCATAAAAAATTTTGGGGTGTTACATTTCCTTACCCCAATCATTTAAGCATATTAGAGATACTATATTTTATGGAAATGATAATATCTATGACAGGGAAATCAAATCTATCTTAAAATGAAAAGAACAGATAAATAGAGATACTACTAGGGAAAGTAATAGAATCATGGGGAAGATTTATTTGTAAGAGGTAGATCTAATAAGAAAGAATCAATTAGTGAGAGGTCTAAATTAAGGTCAAAGTCTAGATACAGAAATATGGTGTGCAAATATTGTCATAAGAAAGGTTATATGATTTATGAATTCTATAAGTTGAAAAACAAAGAAAAGCATAAGAAAAACATAAATGAGCACCAAAATACTGACCCTACTGAAGCAAGTGTAGCTGCTGATGAGTCTGATTGAATAATATTTTTACCTACTAGTACTAGTTTTAAATCTAACGATGAGTGAATTTTGAATTCGAGTTGTTTTTATCATATGTATTCCAATAAGTATTTGTTTACCACATACGAATCTATTGGAGGTGAAGTTGTCTTGATGGAAAAGAATGCTCCATGCAAAAACTTTGGTAAAGATATAATCTGAATTAGAATGCACGATGGTGTGGTGAGAACTCTCACTGATGTTAGATATGTTCCTGATTTAAAGAAAAAACTCATCTCATTAGGCACGCTAGAATCTCTTGGGTACAAATACACAGGTGAAGGTGGAGTTATGAAAATCCTTCTAGGTCTTCTGCTGATCATGAAAGCACGCAGATCTAGTACATTGTATACTTTATTGGAATCCACTATTATAGGTGCTGTTATAGTTTCTACTAAATCTGATTCTGACATCACCAAATTATAGCATATGTAATTAGGGCATATTAGTGAGAAAGATCTTTCCATCCTCAACAAAAGAGGTCTTGTATGTGGATAAAGTATCGAGAACATAAAGTTCTGTGAACACTGTGTCGAAAAGCAGAAAATGGTCAGCTTCAAATCTGCAGCAATTCATTGAACAAAAGGTACTTTAGACTATATTTATTCAGATCATTAGGGTCCTTCTCTTACCCCATCAAAAGGTTTCAGGTATATGTTAACTTTCATTGATGGTTATTCAAGGAAAGTTTGGGTTTATTTACTGAAAAATAAAATTGATGTTTTTCTAACTTTCAAACAATGGAAAGTTTTGATTGAGAAGCAAATAGCAAAGTAGGTCAAGTAGCTTAGAACATATAATGGCTTGGAATTTTGTGATGATGAGTTCAATAAATTTTGCAAAAATTAAGGAATTGCTCGACATCACACTGTGAGGATGGCCCTCAATAAAATGGTGTTGTAGAAAGGATGAATAGAACTTCTTTGGAAAGAGCTCACTGCATAATTCCAAATGTTGGGTTGACAAATATTTTTTGGGCAGAGGTTGTCTCCACAGCTTGTTATATTATCAATCATGCTCTTCTGCACCTTTGAACTTTAAGACCCCGGAGAAAATGTGACTAATAATTCTGATTTAAAATTTTTTGATTGTCCTACGTGCATGCATGTGAATTATGAAAAACTAGTATCCGGATCCTAAGTGACCAAAATTTAAAATTAGCAGAGATGTAACCTTTGATGAATCCTCTATGTTACACCCTAGAAAGAGTCTGCAAGTTCTTGTAACATGAATAAGTAGCAAGGTATACATGAGCAGGTGGAGGTTGAACTTAGTATTTCTTCTGAGCCAAACTCATCAACTTTGGAGAAAAATACATTTGAAACTCCTAAAGTTAAAGCTCTAGAAGTTGAGACAGAAGTTGTGACTTCTAAAGTTGAACCAAATGAGTATTTTATATCCACACACAAACCAAGGAGATAAATTCAAAACCAGAAAGATATGGAGATTATGTTGCATTTGCTTTTTCAATTGCATAGGAAACTGAAGAAATTAAGAATCATCAAATTATTCAGAAGCAATTTCTAGTGTTGATTCGGCCAATTGGATGGTTGTAATGAATAAAGAAATTCAATCTCTCCACATGAATAGTACTTGGTCTCTTGTAAAGCTGCCTTCAAGAAAGAGAATTATTGGCTACAAATGGGTCTTCAAGAAAAAGGATGGAATTCAATGGGTTGATTTTAATGATATTTTTTCACCTATTGTTAAACATAGCTTTATTCGTGTCTTGATTTCCTTAGCTGCAATGTATGATATGAATTAGAACAACTTGATGTTAAGACATCTTTCTGACGTGGCAAACTTAAGGAACAAATATACATGTACCAATCTGAAGGATTTGAAATTGAAGGAAAAAAAGATCATGTTTATTTGTTGAAGAAATCCTTCTATGGATTAAAACATCCTTCAAGACAATGATACAAGAGGTTTGATTCCTTTATGTTGGGTCATGGTTATTCGAGGAGCATGTATGATAGTTGTGTTTACTTTCGAAAGATAAATGATGATTAATTTGTTTATTTATTTTAATATGTTGATGACATGCTCATTGTTGCTAAGGATTTGACAGAAATTCACATTTTGAAAAGTCAGCTGAAAAGTGAATTTGAAATGAAGGATTTGGGAGATACTAAGAAAATCCTTGGCAAAGAGATCAAACGAGATCGAGGAGCCAACAGGTTATTCCTAACCCAGAAGAAGTTCTTGGAGAAGGTCTTGGAGAGTTTTGGCATGAAAAATGCTAAACTAGTTAGTACTTCTCTTGTGGCTCATTTTAAGTTATCAGTTGCTCAATCACCGCAGAAAAAGGAAGAAAAGAGTTATATGGCACAGGTACCATATTCTAATATAGTTGGTATTATTATGTATGCACTGGTATATACACGTGTAGACATTTCATAAGCAATAGGTGTGGTAAGACGATATATGGCTTGCCCTGGTATTGGTAGCCTATGAAATGGATCCTCAGATACTTGTGAGGCACTTCAAATCCATGTTTGGAGTTAGGGAGAAATGATAACACCTTGGTTGGTTTTGCAGACTCTGATTATGCAGGTGATCTTGACAATAGAAGGTCAGTAACATGTTATATTTATTATATTAGTGGTTGTGCTATTAGCTGGAAAGATACATTTCAACATGTAGTATCTTTATCTACTACCGAAGCAAAATATATGGCAGTGACTGAGGCTATCAAAGAGGCCTTATGTTTGAAGGGTCTATTTGCTGAGCTCAGCTTACACCAAGGTGGTATTATAATTTTCTGTGATAGTCAAAGTGTCATTCACTTGACTAAAGATATGTATCATGAGAGGGCGAAGCATATTAATATCAAGTATCACTTCATCTGAGAAATTGTTGTTGCAGGAAAGGTTTATGTTCAAAAGATTAACTCTAGAGACAATCATGCTGACTTGTTCACAAAGCCTTTTCCAAAACTTGGTTGGCATTTATCAAGAATATTAGCCAATACGGGCTTCTACGGAGAGAATGGAGCAAATTTACGATATTCGCCAAACTCAGGCCAAGGTGGAAATTTGTAATGTGACCTTTATTTGTCAAAGATTTGGAAGACACAAATTTTTAAAATTGGCAATCATATTTGTCAAAGATTTGGTAGCTATTATACTTGATAAGGTTCATATTTGGCAATTATAAATGTCAAAGATTTGGTAGCCACAATACTTGATATATTAACATTAAAATGTGAATTTTTGTATCTTCCAATTATATCATCCATGACATCAAGCAACCCATTTTTTCCCATACATAGGGAAGTTGACCATTAGTTGAAACACACTTTGAAGCATATGAAAACATTTCATTGTTTTCTTTCATTATATTTCCATTAAGAGTTATTTTGTAAGAGAGTGAGTGCTGGGAACACTTGTGTGAACCCTTTCTTTGGAGTGATCTAGAGAGGTTATTCTTTTGGGGTATCTGGTATTAATTAGAGTATTTTATTATAATTTTTTTACTCTTATCTATATATTAAAATCCTCATCTCCACCTGTGGACTAGGTCACAACGACCGAACCACGTTAAATTTGTGTCTTCTTTATTTGCTTTACTTTCGTTATTGTCAACCTACTATTATCTTTGCTATTGTCATTATAACATTATTTGGCTAAATTTCGCACTATCCAAGTTCTCTATCCTAACATGAAGCTTTTTACAACCATGTGAAGCATGAATTACTTCACTAATTAGGTAATGAAACTAAAAATAGATTTCTGTTTTTCCTTCTCACAATTTATTTCTTAAATAAGTTTTTTGGGTCTATATGCAAACTGTCATCATTTAATTTGTTACTTTGTAATTTCAAGGTAAATAAATTACACACATTTTATATTTTTAATTAATTATAAAAAAATATTTAAATATTTCAAATTCAAAGTGATAGAGAAATTTAATAAGTACAATTATTAGTGATATGGAAAACCTATTAAGCATAATAAGTCCATATGGGTACAGTTTCCCTATTTACTTCTCATGGAAAATTTATGTTTATTATGGTTCATTTTTATTTGTGTATACAGAATTTTAAGCATAAAATTATACAAAATTTCTTTCCTTTAAAAATGACTGAAAAGGCGCCAAATTTCAATTACATATATGGAACAGATTCTTAATTGCATGCACATTGTATTTCAACAGAATTCTTTTTATATAAGACCCCAAAAGTTGAAAGGTCCTAATATAAGGAAAACAAGATGAAATCGTAGAGAGTTGTAGAAAACTAGCATCAGTGATGGCCACGGAAGGCCATCACGGGACGTGGTCCTCACAACGCCTCTTGATGAGCCACCATGGTGGTGATTAAGAGACTCAGACTTATAGGGAAATGACCATGAAAAGGGACCATACACTATAGTGAACACCACAGACTGTAGTGCCCTCCGTGGTGACCCCTCCCCTAAGGCCTCAAAAAACATTCCAAGGCAAGGACCACAGACAACCACTATGACCTGTGAAGCTCTTCACGGACCGTGGTGTGATCCATGTTTTTCACTTCTGTAGACCCTTTTGCAGTACATGCAACCACGATCGCAGTTCACGGACCGTGATACCCTCCACAAACCATAAAGGTCTCTGTGGAAGAAGTGCAGAGACTTTCCTTGCAAACCCAAGATTTTTTCCTCCAAGTCAATTATCACGAAATACCACCATGGGCCCCGGTGAATATCATGGATCATGATAGGTTCTCCGTAGAGCTTGTCCGGTTAGTTTTAAAAAGGAGCATTTTGGTCTTTTCCAAAGTTTTATAATCAAGGTGTAGTCATTTTGGGATTGATTGATCTATCTAAAGGCACTAAACTCTCTCAAACCCCTCGTTTCTCACACTTAGACTCAAACACACTAATTCTTTCCTCTGAAGTTCTCCCAAAGGTTTCAAGCCAAGTCTAGGATTTCACATTAAGGTTCCTCAAGTCTCTATTATTTTCAAGCTTTCATTAGGGATTTGTTTCCCCAAGGTATGTGGTCTCATTGTAAGACCCCGTAAGTTGGAAAGTTAGAACAAAGGATAAACCTCAAGAAAAAGGAACATATTTCAACTCTATGGATTTATTTAGGACAAGTCTCTGAAAGAGGTTCTACGACTCAACAAGACGATTCATTATTCTGTTGATGAGTCATCCTTGTAGGTTTTCCAGGCCTACAAGATGAGTCCAAATGATGACTCATATTCGTGAAGATGAGTTGTAGACACGACTCGTATACAACCTTTAGAGACCTATTTTTAGGTCTCTTTCAAGACCTACAAGACGAGTCAATTTGATGAATCGATGATGAGTTGTAAACTTGAATAATACGAAATCTCTTGAGTCTTGTTTTTTAGGGTTTTCTCAAGCCCTGTACTATGACTCAATTCTACGAATCATATACTTGAGGAAGAGTCGTAAGGATGGATTTGTAGGTCTAAATTCTGAGTTTTAATAAGCCTATATTTACCCCAACCTTTGAAAGTCCCTGAATGTTCTAAAATCTCCAAAGGCAAAAATGAAATTCTCTCAAGGATTCTTCTTCAAGCAACAAGCTAGGGTTTCATATTTTCTTCAAGGTTTCTTCTCAATTCTAAGGAATTTCAATCAAGGTATGTGGGGATTGATCCATGGGTTCCTTTCACCCATGGAGTCCCAAAGTTTTCTCAAAACTCATTCAATTTTTAATAGTCTATGAACCCTAGTTTTGATGAATTGCATTGGGTTATTTCAATTTCATTTTGAATTGTCATAAATGATTATTCTAAGCATGTATTTACATGAATTGCATGATTTAAAGTTGAATTATTAAATCCCATGCATAAAGGTATTTCCAAGTTATGATTATAAAGTTAAAGATGATTTTTATAAGTTGATTATGAGTTAAATGATTTTCAAGGAAAGTTTCTACGATTTAAAGATGAGATTACGATTTAATGATAAAGTAATGATGGTAATGATCAATTATGATCAAAGTTAGTTATTATGGTGTGAAGTCCAATTCTCACACAATCATATTAAAGATGGTTATAAGTACAATCCCCACCAAAGTTTATGGGTTCCTATGAATCACTAAAGTTAATGAGCTACTCTTATTATGCTTTATAAAGATGAATTCATAGGTAGTTACTATCTTTCCTTATAATATTTATGATCATGTTTTAATGAATTTCGTTGGGATAATGACTAAGCACCTAGAGGACTTATAGATAGGACTCAATTCGATACCGCAGTTGATTACCCAAGGGAATCCTAGTAGCAACCTAAAGTCTCAAACTACGTTGCCCACATAGGATTTGCTTCATGGTATAGATAGTGGATCCACATATAGAATAGTTGAGTTGATTTGATGTCACGACCCAACCCCGTGGGCCGCGACTAAGGTCTGACCTGGACCCCCATTTACATAACTGTCAACTACAGTCAAATTAGACTATGTATAACGTGATACTGCTCACAAAAACCTCAATGGGTTAAAACTTTTTCATATTCATATAGCCTCCTAGACATAGGAACCAAACACATGAACCCAGTGGGTGATAAAATATTCATACACGTGTGGCCTCTTTCATTTGCATCATGTAATGAAAGGGAAAACCAGCCGATAAGGCTGCCACAGCATAATAGCTTTTATAATATATTGCATAGGCATAACCAAAATAAACTCCTAAATAACCCACACACATATGTCTACAGACCTTTAAGAATGGTAACAGCAACATATGGCGGGATAGGGCCCCCATCGTACCCCTGGACAAATAAATATATACATATCAAATGACCAGCATCAAAAGTTAGGCACCGGAATAGTGGAGCGCTCCCAACATCGCTGAGTGGAAACCCTAAGCCGGTGGACTTCCAAAATGAACATATATACCTGCGGGCATGAAACGCATCCCCCCAGAGAATAGGGGGTCAGTACGATATATGTACAGAGTATATAAAGCATGGACTGTAACTAGTAAAGCCATTACCAAAACAAAAGGTGCAAAAATGAGCAAACTATCCAGAATACCAAAATGCTTTTCATAACCACAGATAATGTATGCAGAGAAACATATGCCATATCCGGTCCCATTATGGGACTCAGTGAACAAATACAAAATGTGGTCGCTGCCCCGTCACTGGCACCACAGCACATCATAACTCTAGAGTAGGGAATATCTCCGTAACAGATCATATCAAATCAAATGGTCATATCAGATCATATCATATCATAGGTGTACATGGCACATCATAACTCTACAAATCAAACCCATGTACAGGTCGTACCTATCCCCTCACGTCGGGGCACGGTGAACAATGCAGAGAAGTACGCACGATAAAAAAACCTGGCCCAGGCTCGGTGAAGGAAATATTGAGGCATCCACGAGTGGAGTAGTGAGAAACCATATGCAATTTAAATCATATTTGAGACTCGATGGAATACTCAAAATGAGCTTTCCTTCAAAATCGAGACAAAAGTCATATCAAGTACCTTTTAAAAGTCACTATGGACTATATCAAAATAGAACTTCTAGGAATCATATATATGTATCAAGGCATAAGAAAATATCTTTTGGAAGTCGAAAAATTGGCCACCCTAGTGGCTTTAAGAATAGGACTTCTTGGGAATCATATGGAAATCATATACTTGTTTCGTAAAAACCATGCCAAAAAGGGAGATTTACTTTATATACTTATGTCAAATCATGCTAAGAGAAGGAATAAGATTTACATACTTATGCCAAAGAAATACTAAAATAAAGTATAAGCCTTACATACGTATGCCAAAACATACCAAAAGAAGGAAACGTTAGCTTTACATACCTGTTACGGGTTACTTTTTATCTTATTCGTCTCTTCGTCCTTTAAACCTAAGTAACATAAAAGAAATACGAGTATTAACAATCCTTGGCTTTCCATCACCTTAGGCTACACCTTAGCATCAATAGAATCTATTTCCTTAGTCGTTTCCCCAACTAGTTCTGTTATTCGCTAAGGCATCGACAAAAATTGGGCAGCACCTCCCCTATAATGTGCCCTATCCAAATTTCCAATTAGGTCCCTAAGACCTACAGCCAACCAATAACAACAACCTGCAGCAATTCATACCAACAATATACAACATAAACTCCAAACGACTTATTCAAAAATACGGTATCACAATAGGGCGTCTATCCTTTATTTTGTAACGCCTTTAATTATACGCCACAAAGGGTCATGTGGATTCAACCAGAAGCACCCTAACCCATATTAGAACATATTTAGGCCCTAAAACAACACATTACACCCCTGCAAAAACAACTCACAAGAACGATACTTTATTTCAACGACAATTCACTAGTAGCAACTCCAATTTAGTTTATTTCGGACGTCAAGCATGTTTATCTTATTTTCACATTTCCAGCCACTTACACAACGTACAATACCCTATATAACAACACCATAAACTCCAATTTAACAGGAAAGGCCTTACCTTACGCTAAACTTATCAAACTCGCCAAAACTATCAAAACGCAAAATCTGGACAGCCCACTGTCTTATATTGTCTCTTAGTTTTGGAGGGGTAATTGAGGGAAACAGGATTTGTGGCCTCAATAAAATAGACATGTGTCTCAAGGTCGCAAACAATTTCGAATTACCCCTACAGCAATTTTTACGAAAATATATTCCCAAAATACTCACAGCTGTCCATGTAGGATTTTCAAAACAAAATCTAGGCAGCAGCTCCCCCAAGATTCACCACCATTTTTCTAGCGGAGAAATGCACAACTGGGTTATAGAGTCTAAATGAAAGTTGTAGCCCTATGGAATAGATTTCCAAAACTTCTTGAATCACCCGAAACTAAGTTGTACACAAGAGGTTATACCAATATTACTAACAACTGTCCTATTCAAAAATGAGTTTATTGACAAAAACGAGAAGTTCCTCGAAACCCCAACTATAAATTTTACGTTGTTAAACCCCTCTATATCAATGTAGGATACCCTATATAATTAATTCACGGATTGAAAACGGAGGCGTTACCTCATTCTTGTGGCTGCCGTGACTCTCTCTTCTTTCCCTCAAGTTTTCTCCAATTTTCCTTAAGTGTAGATGCTGAAAAATGACTTCCTTAGTCATAATTTCAGCATATATATCCAACTTTTGGAGGTTACACGTGGAATCCCCTAGGGGTGACACGTGACAGCCCCTAGGGTGCCACCTCATTGATGCATCCAACCCAAATCCGCCATGTGTAAGCGTGGGACCCACCTAGGTGTGTCACCTGCTTGCTTGTCACCTGTTTGCTTGTCACCTGCTTGCTTCACTTTCGTAACTTTGAAAACTAGTTTTTTTTTCTCTCTTTCGTAGGTTCGTCATCTCGTCTTATTTTAAGAGCCTATGTAATCCTTGCTACGTAAGCTTGGTATGTCCTTAAGCAACTCAAGTATGTAAGACGTCTAAGTTGGTAGCTTACGTGAGTCAATCGAGTCCTATGACTCATTTCTCGGCCTCCAACTCCTTTCGAATTTTTATAACCCTATTTCCAATCTTCCTTATTATGAAGCATTTCATTCTCCTTTCCTTGGAGTTATTTGATAGCATTATTAACTATCCGACTCACATAACAACTTTTAAGAAACTTAAGAGCCTTCCCAGAAACTTGAGAAGCTTAAGAAGCCTTCTAAGGTACCAAAGTATGATGTGTAACATCCTTCCCCCCTTTAGAACATTCGTCCCCGAATGTTAACTAGCCTCATAAGGTCTTACGAGTGCTTCAGGATTCTTCTGTACTGGTTGCCGTTCATAGGCCTTGTATTAACTCATATGGTCTATTTAAGAAGGTAGATTACCTGTAGGCATAGGGAACATGTGATATTTCTTTTCCATTTCATCTTTCCAGTTCCTTTACCATGCATCATATTGCACCCTTTACACGAACATGTGTAGGAGCTTAAAGTAGCCCGAAAGATGCTTTAGCATCACCATACTAGTTTGTACGTAAACCTATATCATTTCTTACTTCCTTCTTCTACTTACCCTTGAGTTTCCTCATATTCCAGTATAGGAGAGATCTCTCATCCTTTCCTTGTTTTGCTGCTTGTACACCACAATATTAGTAGTCAGTAACTTTGTTACCAACGTCTTACCTTCAGTCGAGTATAGCCTGGCTATTCCTTACAGTATGTTTAAGTTCTCATCGTAATTCTCTTATTGTATTTATCTCCTTTGTATGCACCTATTCTTTGATGTCATACTATTTAAGTCCTTATTATTAATTCTCCGCACTATCTCCGGTACCATGGCTTCTATCCGTTTATTGCTGGCCTTTAGATCTTATTAACTCGTGCCAGTATGGTATCTCACTTGAAGCCACTTCCCCCCTTTAGGGTATACCCATGTCACTATATGTTGTGTTCTACCTTACGCCTTTATTTCCAATTTTCCAATACGTATGATTCTTTTCCAACACATTCGGTATACTGCACCATATCTATGCCTTCCTTTATATCTTCCATACCTTTGGTTGCCTAGGTACGACAACTTAACACAATCATGAGGTGCTAATCCAGTCTAATAATGGGTACTCGAGATACATAGCAATTTATTCGAAGCCACTTTCTCACAAGGCTTTACTTATTTTCATAACTATCCTCATTATATTCACATCATATCCTGTTCGCATTCTACCCCATAGTATAACACTTCTTAACCTTTTTCACAATTTTTACTATGGGTTACTTACCCTTCTTAGTTAGTCTTATCCTTAATATATCATTCTATCCAGAACTACCAGTCTTTTCTAAATCATTTTCCTTTTATGTTTTAAGGAAAATTTGGGCAGAGTTTCCTCTGTATTCCTTACTATCTCAACACCTGCACGTAGAAAGTGCCAACAATGCCTCACAGGGCAATACGCATAAAGATACATATATACGTATCATATCACGTCATATCGCAGCCTCATAGGGCGCCCAATATCAATAATAGTATAAACTAATGGACTTACCTCGTATGTCCAACTCGAACTGCACCTGTTTAGACTTTCCGTCTACTTTTCCTTTCAATTTTCAACTTTACATGTCAACCGTAATTCAATACCTTACCTGGCACCTATCATTCGTGTCTTGCTTACCTGCGTGCTGTGTAACTTCCAATATCGTCAGTAACCTTCTTATATTGATGTTGTCCTTCTGCTGAAATCACAAGTTAGTATGAGGAATTTCATTCCCTATGACTCAGCTCTATCGCACGATCGTAGATATGAAAGAAAGGTAACATCCTAAATGTCCTGTAGCCTCTTGTCTATATATGTGGTTCACAACACACTGATAAACAAGACTCTACTAGACACAGTCTGTAGACACTCCAAGGATGAACTGCTCTGATACCACTTTTGTCACGACCCAACCCCGTGGGCCGCGACTGGGGTCCGACCTGGACCCCCGTTTACGTAACTGTCGACTACAGTCAAATTGGACTATGCATAATGTGATATTTCTCACAAAAACCTCAATGGGTTAAAACTTTTTCATGTTCATATAGCCTCCTAGACATAGGAACCAAACATATGAAGCTAGTGGGTGATAAAATATTCATACACGTGTGGCCTCTTTCATTTGCATCATGTAATGAAAGGGAAAGCCAGCTGATAAGGCTGCCACAGCATAATAGCTTTTATAATATATCGCATAGGCATAACCGAAATAAACTCCTAAATAACCCACACATATATGTCTACAGACCTCTAAGAATGGTAACAGTAACATATGGCGGGACAGGGCCCCCGTCGTACCCCTGGACAAATAAATATATACATATCAAATAACCAGCATCAAAAGTAAGGCTCCGGAATAGTGGAGTGCTCCCAACATCACTGAGTGGAAACCCTAAGCCGGCGGACTTCCAAAATGAACATATGTACCTGCGGGCATTAAACGCAGCCCCCTAGAGAATAGGGGGTCAGTACAATATATGTACTAAGTATATAAAGCATGGACTGTAACTAGTAAAGCCATTACCAAAATAGAAGGTGCAAAAATGAGCAAACTATCCAGAATACCAAAATGCTTTTCATAACCATAGATAATGTATGCAGAGAAACATATGCCATATCCGGTCCCATTATGGGACTCGGTGAACAAATACAAAATGTGGTCGCCGACCCGTCACTGGCACCACAGCACATCATAACTCCAGAGTAGGGAATATCTCCGTAACAGATCATATCATATTAGATGGTCATATCAGATCATATCATATCATAGGTGTACATGGCACATCATAACTCCACAAATCAAACCCATGTACAGGTCGAACCTGTCCCCTCACGTCGGGGCACGGCGAACAATGCAGAGAAGTACGCACAATAACAAAACCTGGCCCAGGCTCGGTGAAGGAAATATTGAGGCATCCACGAGTGGAGTAGTGAGAAACCATATGCAATTTAAATCATATTTGAGACTCGATGGAATACTCAAAATGAGCTTTCCTTCAAAATCGAGACAAAAGTCATATCAAGTACCTTTTTAAAGTCACTATGGACTATATCAAAATAGAACTTCTGGGAATCATATATATGTATCAAGGCATAAGAAAATATCTTTTGGAAGTCAAAAAATTGGCCACCCTAGTGGCTTTAAGAATAGGACTTCTTGGGAATCATATGGAAATCATATACTTGTTTCGTAAAAACCATGCCAAAAAGGGATATTTGCTTTATATACTTATGTCAAATCATGCTAAGAGAAGGAATAAGATTTACATACTTATGCCAAAGAAATACTAAAATAAAGTATAAGCCTTACATACGTAAGCCAAAACATGCCAAAAGAAGGAAACGTTAGCTTTACATACCTGTTACGGGTTACTTTTTATCTCGTTCATCTTGTCGTCCTTTAAACCTAAGTAACATAAAATAAATACGAGTATTAACAATCCTTGGCTTTCCAGCACCTTAGGCTACACCCTAGCATCAATAGAATCTATTTCCTTAGTCGTTTCCCCAACTAGTTCTGTTATTCGCTAAGGCGTCGACGAACATTGGGCAGCACCTCCCCTATAATGTGCCCTATCCAAATTTCCAATTAGGTCCCTAATACCTACAGCCAACCAACAACAACAACCTGCAGCAATTCATACCAACAATATACAACATAAACTCCAAACGACCTATTCAAAAATACGGTATCACAATAGGGCGTCTAGCCTTTATTTTGTAACGCCTTTAATTATACGCCACAAGGGGTCATGTGGATTCAACCAGAAGCACCTTAACCCATATTAGAACATATTTAGGCCCTGCAACAACACATTACACCCCTGCATCAACCATTCACAAGAACGACACTTTATTTCGACGACAATTCACTTGTAGCGACTCCAATTTAGTTTATTTCGGACGTCAAGCATGTTTATCATATTTTCACATTTCCAGCCACTTACACAACGTACAATACCCTATATAACAACACCATAAACTCCATTTTAAAATGAAAGGCCTTCCCTTACGTTAGATTTGTCAAACTCGTCAAAACTATCAAAACGCGAAATCTGGACAGCCCACTGTCTTATATTGTCTCTTAGTTTTGGAGGGGTAATTGAGGGAAACAGGATTTGTGGCCTCAATGAAAATTATAGACATGTGTATCAAGGTCGCAAACAATTTTGAATTACCCATACAGCAATTTTGTACGAAAATATATGCTCAAAATACTCACAGTTGTCCGTGTAGGATTTTCAAAACAAAATCTGGGCAGCAGCTCCCCCAAGCTTCACCACCATTTTTCTAGAAGAGAAAAGCACAACTGGGTTGTAGAGTCTAAATGAAAGTTGTATGCCTATGAAATAGCTTTCCAAAACATCTTGAATCCCCAAAACTAAGTTGTACACAAGAAGTTATATCAATATTACTAACAACTGTCCTATTCAAAAATGGGTTTATTGACAAAAATGAGAAGTTCCTCGAAACCCCAACTGTAAATTTTACGCTGTTAAACCCCTCTATATCAACGTAGGATACCCTAAATAATTAATTCACGGATCGAAAATAGAGGCCTTACCTTATTCTTGTGGCTGCCATGACTCTCTCTTCTCTCCCTCAAGTTTTCTCCAATTTTCCTTAAGTGTAGATGCTGAAAAATGACTTCCTTAGTCATAATTTCAGCATATATATCCAACTTTTGGAGGTTACACGTGGAATTCCCTAGGGGTGACACGTGGCAGTCCTATAGGATGCCACCTCATTGATGCATCCAACCCAAATCCGCCATGTGGCAGTGCGGGACCCACCTAGGTGTGTCACCTACTTGCTTGTCACCTACTTTCTTCGCTTTCGTAACTTTGAAAACTAGTTTTTTTTTTTGCTACCTTTCATAGGTTCTTCATCTCGTCTTATTTTAAGAGCCTATGTAATCCTTGCTACGTAAGATTGGTATGTCCTTAAGCAACTCAAGTATGTAAGACGTCTAAGTTGGTATCTTACACGAGTCAATCGAGTCCTACGACTCATTTCTCGGTCTCCAACTCCTTTCGAATTTTTATAACCCTATTTCCAATCTTCCTTATTATGAAGCATTTTGTTCTCCTTTCCTTGGAGTTATTTGATAGCATTATTAACTATCCGACTCACATAACGACTTTTAAGAAACTTAAGAGCCTTCCCAGAAACTTCAGAAGCTTAAGAAGCCTTCTAAGGTACCAAAGTACGGGGTGTAACAGTTGAGTACCACGACGAAGTAAACCCTGACAAGGTAGCCTCTTCCTTATCGATGAGGGTTACATCAAATTCCATTTTATAGCACTCATGGTATTAGATATCGGTTCATGGTCCTATCCCACACAAGTTGAAATTTAAGCTATGAGTTTTTTGTTGAAGTTTTATGATATGCATGGACCATGAGTTTTCATAGTTTTTCAAATGTTTTTAAGCTTTTCTCATGTCCATTATGTTGTTCATGCATCTTATTGTATATTGTGCACGTTTCTTTACTTGTTCCTACATATCTCACATACTTATTACCTTTTGATGTACTAACGCATATTTTTCCTACATTGTCTCACCCTATTCGTTGCTAGAGTACTTTAGATATCAAAGAGTAGGTGAGTCCTCATCTCACCAAGGACATGACTTTATTCTCATTGTTTACTGGACTTTTTCTTCATATGATTTGGATGAGCTAGGAGCTTTTTCTAAGCCCCCATCAAACATTAGAGTAAAGGTATGTTTAGACGCTATGCAATTTAGTCCGATTGGACATCTATTGATTTCTCTATCCTTTATACCCACTACCTTGAGTTACTACTTTTGCTTATCTTTATTATGTTCATTTACCCTATGTATGCGATGTATGCTAACATGTCTTGGTTGGGGTCCCTCACATTCTGATCGTCGTGTCATGGCTTAGCCCTAGTTCGGATCGTGACACTCATTCATAGGTTCTTCCACCCATGGATCCCAAGTGATTTCTAAAATTAATATTTCAATTTCAACTGATGAATTTTATGGGTTTTCATGTTATGATTTCAAATTTATAGATTCTTGAATATTTAAAGTTTATTTACCTATATTGACTTATATTGACTCTTATTTACATGAAATGAATGATTTGTCAAGGTCCTTATATGAAGACATAAAAGTAGCTTTAAAGTGTATTGGTGGGTTTCTTTAAAATATTTTAAGCAATGCATTACTTTACTCTCATGCATACTATCATGGATTTGAATGATTTGAAGGTTAAAATAAATAGAACCTACCTAGTTTTACTATGTTCTCAATGACCTTGAATTGAAAGCTTTGACTCTAAAATGAAAGTTTATGAATGAAAATGTCTATGATTAAAGGGAGTCTCAAGAAATCAAAGAATGATGAAATGATTATGAAATAATGTATTCCACTTGTGAAAGGTCAATTCTCACTTGTGTGAATCAAATGAATATTTTTAATGAGCTATTCTACAGAATGATGTTTTGATGATCTAAAGCTATGTAAATGCTAACGTTCTTATTATATGAACTATACCGTGGGATTGCCATAACCGACATAGGTCCCAGTGGTAATACGGTGATCAAAATCTTGAAGTGCTCCAACCAAACCTCTTGATATATCGTAAAGAATATATAAGGTAAAGTAAGTGCGGAATCAACATAAAAGAGTCTAAACCATGAATCATAAATAGAGAATGTAACTTGACAACATGGACTCAAATATTTGTCCAACTAATGCATCTAATCATGAATATGGACGGGTCTAAGACATGTCCTATCTCACCCTCAATATGAAAGAAACAAATGTCTTTGAGAGAAGAAACAATTCACAAACCTCCCTCGATGGATGAGATCTCACCAAGACTTCGTCGTAGGAACTCAACTAGCCACGTGGATAGAACGATCCTCAACCTCAACTCCTACATTATGAGACAATGTAGGCAATAGTATGCATTAGTACTTTTGAATTTAATAAGTGTGAGGGCATGAAATGTAATGAAAATCATAATATGCAATGATTAAGTAATGTACATGACAAGATAAAATAAGTAACGTCATGAGAGAATTATAATGATCAAAGCATTTGAAAAGCATAGTTGAAATAATGAGACTACATAATAGATTATACATATGTAGGATATAACCATACTAAAAAATAAGACCATGCGAGCTATAACATGGAATCTCGATGTCTCTCCATACAACAGAAGAAAAGGGAATCTATTTGCCAAAGTAGATTCTATTCCGCTAGGAAGGTCATAACATACGCTATATGTGGATCCACTAGTTAGACCATGAAGGCAAACCTATGGTGGCACATATTTTAAGAGACTTGAGGTTGTTCCTAAGACTTTTGATAGGGACCCCACCTCAAGTCCACTCAGTGCTAAGTCAAATCCCACAGAATACATAACATAGTATTCATACTTAGCATATATGATAACTTGTTCATAAACTTCATGATTCATAGAATAGCTATGTCAGAATTGTCCTTCCATCATTAGAAATCATACTTGCATAATTCATATAATTATTTCCTAGGTCACCACATAGGGACCTTGGTCACCTTTCTTCATATCATGCATGAAATTCATACCTTGCATGAAATTCATATCTTGAACATAATTGTAATTCATGATCATAAATCATAGTTGAATTTAAAGTAAGACTCATATACATAATCAATTTGGATGAAAACGATGATAATATCTTGAAATCATTGAATTCATAATCACATACCATAATATCATCATAAAAAATAGCTTCATGCATAGGCAATCGTAATGCAACTTAAAATCGTGTAATTCATGAAGAAACATACTAATAATGATCATATATAAAGATTAAAAACATAATTTAAATAGCCCAATAAGATTCATAAAACTAAGGTTACAAACCCAATTGAAATTCATGAGATTTTGAGTAGAAACCTTTGGACTCCATGGGTGAAAGAGACCCATGGATCAATCCCTACATACCTGGATAGAATTTGACCTTAGAATAGAAAAAAGAGACTTATTCTTGAAGAAACCCTAACCGAACTTGATAAAGAAGATGAATCCTTGAATGAACCTTGAGAGAGAAGTCTTTAAGTTGATTGGGAATTAATGAGGGAAAAGAATAGGCTTAGGAGTATTTAGAACAATTTCACAGTGAACCTAGTCCTAAAAACGTCCACATACATTAATAAAGGAATAGGAAAATGACCAACTTACCCCTCATTAAATTGTAATTGGGACTCACCAAAGAGGACCCATTACGGTTCGTGATGCTCATCACGGCCCATGGTGGTATACATGATGCTGAACTTGGAATTGGAATTTCTGAAGTTGCAGGAGAAGGTTTCAGAACATCCTCCACATGACCCTTCACGATCCGTAGAGTGCATTATGGGATGTGAAGAGTAGGCGTGGTACAGGCCCCATAGGTGGGTCTACAAGAGAGACCACCATGGAACCCACGACAGTCCATGAAGAGCTACATGGCTCGTGATGGCCAGTCGTGGTCCTGGCCTTCGGATCATAGTTTGAGGTCTCAAAAGAGGGGCCACCACGGAGGGTTTCACGGCCAGTGGTGCTCATCACGGTCCTGGTGCCCTGTCATGGACCTCACCCTGTAGGAGTGAACCTCATGATCACCACTACGGTAGCTCAACACTAGGTATGGTGCTCTGTACAACCCGTGATGACCTCTATAGTCATCACCTAGTGCAAAAATTGCAGGTTTTTGAGAAATTTCATGCTTTGATCCTTGATTTCTAAGTTTTCAAATTTTGAGGTCTTACTATATCTCTCCTTTGGGAATATTCATCCTTGAATGGGACTCAAGCTAGCATGAATGGAATAGGAGAGGGACATAAAAGGCCAACATGAATGCAAAACATCACAATAATGCATTGAAACATGAAATCTTTAATATCAACTCAAAACATAACTTTAAAACTCATTTCATGAACATGAATGCATATGAAACCATGAAAGAAACTAAAATGCATGATTTGGGCTAGTTGGATCATGAAAGAACTAACTACCTTAACTAGGCATAGAAGGAAAGAGGTGAGGATATCGGGATATCATATCGTCTTTGGCCTCCCATGAAGCACCCTCAACCTCTTGATTCCTCCATAACTCCTTAACTAAAGCAATTTCTTTGTTTCTCAACTTTCTAACTTGTCAGTCTGAAATCTCGATCGGAACATCTTCATAAGAAAGTCTCTCTTTGACCTCAATGTTGTTCAATGGCATAATGGAGAGAGGATGACCTATAAACCTCCTCAATAATGACACATGGAACATCGGATGCATCGATGCCAAATCTGAAGGCAAATCCAACTCATAACCCACTTTACCAATTTGCCTCAAAATCTGATATGGGCCAAACTTAGCTTTCCTTTCTTACCAAAACGCATCACACCCTTCATGAGTGAAATTTTCAAATAAACCAGACATTAACTTCAAATTCAAGTTCCCTTTTTCTCACATCTAAATAGGACTTTTTTGGCTTTGGTCCGTTTTCAATCTTTCCCTAATGAGTCTAACTTTCTCCACAACATAAAAATACCAATTCGGGTCCTATCAAAGCAATTTCACCTACCTCAAAAGAACCGATAGGGGATCTACACCGCCTACCATACAATGCTTCATATGGAGCCATTTTAATGCTAGAGTAATAACTATTATTATAAGCAAACTCTATTAATAGAAAATGGTCATCCCAATTTCCCTTAAAATACATGACATATGCTCTCAACATATCCTCTAATGTCTGAATGGTACATTCGACTTGACCATCCGTTTGTGAATGAAAAGTCATACTAAGTTTCACTTGGATAACTAGACCCTTTTGGAAAGATCTCCAAAATTGGGAGGTAAACTGAGTACCTCAATCGAAAATGATAGAATATGGAACACTATGAAGCTTGACCAACTATCGGATATACAATCTAGCATAGTCCTTGGCTGAATATAAGGTCTTAACTAGGAGAAAATTAGCCGACTTAGTCATTAGGTCAACTATCACCTAAATGGAATCATGTTGCCTACGAGTACGAGGAAACCCCATAACAAAATCTATGTTCAAGGCTTCCCACTTCCAAATAGGAATCTCAATGTCTTGAGCCAAACCTCCCAGTTTTTGAAAACTTTCACTTGTTGGTAATTTGGACACTTAGCCACGAATTCCGTAATGTCCCTCTTTAAGGCATTCCACCAAAACACTTCTCTCAAATCTCGATATATTATTATGGAACCTGGATGAATAGAATATAGTAAACTATGAGCTTCGTAAAATATCATATCTTTCAAGCCATCAACATTCGACATACACAATCAGCCTTGATATATCAAAATGCTATATCTCCCTTTGGAGAAAGCTTCAATGGCTTTTTCGGCAACCGCTTACTTCAATACAACCAAAGTGGGATCATCATCCTGCTTTGCCTTTACATCCGCCATAAGAGATGATTCGGAACCATTTTGCACAATAACACCACCAGATTCTGATTCAACCAAACACACACCAAATGGGATAACCTATGCACATCCCGAACTAGATCTTTCTACTCATCATCAACATGGGAAACACTGTTCATGGACAATCTACTAAGAGCATCAACAACCATATTTGCCTTACCCAGATGGTATAGTACACATGTCATAATCCTTCAACAGTTCAAGCCACTTTTTTTATCAAAGATTCAAGTCTTTTTCAGTGAACGTGTATTGTAAACTCTTGTGATTTGTGAAAATATCTACATGGACACCATAGAGATGGTGTCTCCACAACATCAAAAGAAATACCACCACCTCCAATTCCAAGTCATGGGTTGTGTAGTTTTTCTCATCCACCTTGAGTTAATTTAAAGCATAAGATATCACCTTACCATTTTGCATTAGTACACAACCAATACATACTCGTGAAGTGTTACAATACAAAAAAAATCATTGGATGCTTAGGTTGAGCTTGGGCACCTCGTGGAACTTGGCCTCCTTGAGCAACTTGTCCATGAGGATGGCCTCCTCTACCCTTGTTGGTAACATGATGGTACTCGGATTTTCTATGTCCTATTTTGCCACATCCAAAGCAAGTACCCATTCCCATCAAATATCTCCCTCTATAATTGTTTGCGCATTTTGCACAATTAGGAAATGAAGGGCTAATAGCATTCACACCTCTTCTTTGAGCCTTAGGGTATGGAACCCTATCATTTACAAATTTCTTTTCCAAAATTTGGCCTTGTTGAGAACAGCCACTACTACCATCGGACTTAGAATTTGAGAACCCACCTTCATATCGGGCTCTCTTAAAATCTCTCATTCTCATCTTTTTGAGCTTGTCTCCTTCTAGTTTATAAGGTTGGAAATAAAAAGTCACCTATATCTTTACGAGCAGCTTCCATAGGTCTATGAGAAGAAGAGGTCATAACTTAACTCTTTCAAAAGTAAAGATCATGCTATATTAAGGACATGGATATGATGCATATGTAATTTATATGCATTAAATATACTATTTACCACATAGTGATCAAATAATATAGATCAAACCTTCAAAAAAAAAGTACGCAAGCAAATAACAAAAAAAGACCTAGAACCACAAACCTAGGCTCTGATACCAAAACTTGTAGCAACCCTCTTGGGAGGATGCTACTATCTAAAAAGAGACTGTATATAATACTCGTGACATTTTAAAGAAAAAACTTCTCGTAAGACATATGTATATAATCTAGTAGTAAAATTTGGCCCATTTAAAAAGAGTTAAAGGTGTAATATTTTTGTCATTTTAAAATTCTTTGATCTCAATTAAATAAAATAAAAGTTCCAATTTAGGACGGGGCAACTTTTAAAATAATTTAAGAAAATAACTTATGAGGCATCCATATATCATTCCATATAACTACAATTCATGCTATAAACTACTACCAACTTATAAGTACCAAAGTTAACTAATTCATGCTTCATACAAATATTTCAACTCCAATGGTAAATTTAGTAGATCATAAGACTTGGAATTTATATGCCGAAAAATAACAAAACAAGCAACCAACTACAAGTTACAACTCATGGTGTCACGAATGGATCAACTCTCACAAATAAATACATAAATACATATACACAAGCACCCCTTGGATCATATACATGTCCCAAAAACTACTACAACATATAGATGTTTGTATGCAAATGTGATCTTCCTTAAATCTCCCAAAAACTTTATCTTCAATGGCCAACTTCAAGTATCTGCTCAAACATTTCCTACGATAGAAAATAACTATCGCTAAGCACAAAGCTTAGTGCTGTAAAACTACAAGTTCGAAGCCTTTAGGTTCTCTAATTTATTTTCTCAAGTCATGAGTAGCACAAATATAAATATAATAAATAAATCAAGCCAAAAACTATATCACGAGTATTAAGTTCTATATTTAAAAGTTTAAGTGCCAAAAATTTATACAACCACATTTATAAGATTTAGCATCATGTTTCACCCAATATGTACGTCATGCTGTAAAACCAAGCATGATCAAGTATCAAGAAGGATCGGAACCCTGTATCAAGAAGGGTAAAAACCCAATAATCAAGAAAACCAAGAACCATATTAAAAATGGCTTCCTAATTCGTACTCAAAATGGACAACTTCCATACTTAAGATGAACTAAAAAACCATAATCAAGATCCCAAAGGGTCTGAATCAAGAGGCATGCCAATAGCGACAAAGTCACAGCCACAAGAATACAAAGTACACAAGAATGTCAAGTGATTGAGCAATTCGTACAAGTGGGTGAGTCAAACAAGGATCTTGCAAATCTCCAAAGATACAAACACAACAATACAAAATTTTAGGAAATAACAAAAGTACCAAGATAGAATTTCAAGTATACTAGCAGGTAACAAGAGTACAAGTACAATTTTATACATAAACATCAGCCTTATGACATACAACAATCTAACACGACTTCAAGAGTTCAAACTGTAGACCAACCAATATCTCCAATTCCTCAACTTATACACAATATAAACGACCTTCAAAATACCATTAAATGCCCTCTTTAATTTCCAAAATATCCATAGCATTGACATAAAATTGGATTTATCATTAAAATTAAGCCTAGAATATTTTCAACTGAACTATGTTATCAAAACAGTAAATTCGACAAGCCAAGTACCTCAGGTTGTATCTAAATGTTGAAAATAAAAATGGCACAACTGACTTTATGTCCTTCATAAAACTTTTAGATCTATGTCTTAAGTTTGCAACCTAAAATAAATCACGCAAAACATATTTTGTACTAAAAGATATCATCCTAAGAACTAACAGCTATACATAAGGGATTTTAAAATTAAGAATCTCGACAGAACTTGTCTTATATTTTATTCTCTTTTTTTGACTAATAACAGTAGAGCTAGGCTCTAACATTCACATAAGAATTGTAGGTACATGTTTTATCTTTCCAAAACATATTTATTTACTTAAATCCAAGGTCTACACAATAAGATATTCAAGAATTACTACTAACTATATAGTCCCAAAAATGGATTTGAACATACGACAAGAGAGGGGTTGCTTTGAGTTTTAGTTGAAAGGACAAGTTTTATTGGTGAATTTGTGATGGATTATGATGGAAAGAGGATTCAAAGTGTCTTCTTGGCTTTAAGAATCCGAAATTGAGAGAGAAAGTATAATAGAAAGTCTTCCAAAGTGATACTTATTACCTAGCACTTACTAGAAAGGTGACTGCCCTAAAAAGTAAAAGCGGACAGCCCAAATGCATACATATATGCATACACATTTATATGTAAGCTCCTTTTTTATTTTAAGGGTAATTATAAATAGAAGATTACATAAATACCCCAATACAATCCCCTAAACTATAATCGCAATCTATGGTAAGTAAATTTTAAAATAACACAAAATTTCAAGTTCATAAAAAGTGAGTAAAACATAATATATTTACTAAGGAGTGTTCCATCAAAGTGTGAATACTATCTTATATAATTAGGGGTGTTACATTACCCCTCATTAAACTGTAACTGGGACTGACCATGGAGGACCCATCATGGTCTGTGTTGCTCATCACGGCCCGTGGTGGTATCTGTGATATTGGACTTAGAATCGGAATTTCTGAAGTTGCAAGGGAAAGTTTCAGAACTTCCTCCAGAGGACCCCTCACGGTCCATGGAGTGTATTACGGGACATGAAAAGTGGGCCTGGTGCAAACCGTATAGGTGGGTCTGTAGGAGTAACCACCATGGAACCCACCACGGTCTATAAAGAGCTACACGGCACATGATGGCCAGTCATGGTCCTGGCCTTGGGATCATATCTTGAGATCTCAGGAAGGGGTCACCATAGAGTGTTTCACGGCCCATTGTGCTCACTACATATTATGGTGCCCTATCGTGGACCTCACCCTGTATGAGTGAACCTTAGGGTCACCACCATAGTGGCTCACCATGAGGCGTAGTGCTCTGCACGGCCTGTGATGGCCTCCTTGGACATCACCTGGTGCTAAAATTGTAGCTTTCTAAAAAATTTCACACTTTGATCCTCATTTTTTGACTTTCCAAATTTTGGGGTCTTACACGAATGGGGCATTGAGGTGGAATTTGGTAAGAAAATCCTAGTAGCAAACCCCTTGCCTTATTAACTATGCGCCACCAGGTGTTTTTGTAGGCGTAGGCTAGTGGATTCACAAATAGCCCTTAAAATTAAAGTTAAAGAAATTAATAAAGTTGACGGAGTTCTACCCTGCAAGTAGTCTCCCCGTGCTAGAGTAGGGGGTTATGTTGTATTCCATGTAATATCTAGCATGGTCTTAAATGTTGGTTATGATAATCTTTCCCAAAAAATAAATATTTAAAGGTTATTCACATGATTTATTATGCATGCATTGCACTATGTTTCATACTACATTAATGTTCTAGTATTTCTTTAATATCCATGCATGCCTACATACTTAGTACATTCAAAGTACTAATACATACTATTTTGCCTACATGATATCACCATGTAGGGACCGATATTTCTCCATATTCACCTCCTCATGGCTAGTTTGATTATTGAAGGCTACTACCTTGGTGAGTTCTCGTATTTCGAGAATAATACCTTTTTCTCTTTTCTAGCTTATGATATGTATAGACTTTCAAATTGTTTTTTGGTACTTTTGACATATTGTGAGAGTGATATAGGGACATGTATTATCCCCTTCCAAGTGTATGATGTAGAGGTATTGTTGGACATGTAAAAGCAAAGTTGGACTATTTTGGTTATCATTTAAATGTTTCCCTTTGTCCCGATTTTCCCCTTTTTATTTTTACTTTTTATTGAATGTCATTACCTATGAAAATCTAAATGAATACTAAGAGACTTGCATGAGTTACCTCCAAGTGTCTCATTCGTTGTGTCACGTCTATGCCCTAGACTTGGGTGGTAACAAATTTGGTATTATAGCTCGAGGTTTTGGATGGTTCTCCGATTCTAACATACCGCATCGAATAGAGTCTTATTCGTGATTATGAAGCACATCACAACTATGAATAGGAGACTATGGTATGTTTAGGAAAGTTTTCACTTCTTTTAAATTCATGTCGTACCCTAGAGTGTCCTAAGACTTCCTCTAACTAACGCCTTATTTTGAATCTTCTATATCATACCTCCACGAAGAATACCTCCACTAGAGCAAAGGGTTGAAGATTAGGACCAAGCTCCTTCAGTTCTTGAAGCTCCACATCATGAGGAGGGAGTGACCCATGTAGAGTTCTGAAATATCATCACATTGTTAGCTCAAGCCGTAGTCAACTAAAACAACCAAGGCGTTGTTCCTCCTTCTCGAGTTCCTACTTTGGCTTCTAGGATTTGAGACTTTAAGAAAATTAATCCGCCCGAGTTTGATTGTTCTAAAGTAGATAAGGATCCTATGAAGTTTATTGAGGAGGTCTATCATATAGTGGCCATCATGGGTGTGACTCTACATGAAAAACCCAAGATAGAAGCCTATCAACTTAATGGAGAGGCAAGAGTTTGGTATGAAAAATGGTTCATTGATAAGGGGGAAGATATTGAGCCTATCGAATAGGAAGAGTTCAAAGGTGCCTTTCTAGACCAATTCTTTTCATTGGAGCTAAGGGAGGCAAAGATCCAAGAGTTCATCAATCTTCTCCAAAGGGGAATGAGTGTGAGGGAATATTCCCTCAAGTTCACTAAATTGTCCAAGTATGCTCCTTTCATGGTCTCCGATCCCAGGGCAAGATGAGCAAGTTCATTTTTGGCATTTCTAGTTTGGTATCCAAAGAGTGCAAGATGGCCATGTTGGTCAAGGAGATGGACATCTCTAGACTTATGATATACGCAAAACAAATCAAGGATGAGAATTTAAGGGAGAGGTATAGAGGGTTTAACAATGCTAGAGTTGATAGTAGAGGATTCAATCCTCAAAGATCCGATTATGATAGTAATGGAAAGGGCCAAAGTAGGCAATGATTTATGGAACAAGGTTCCACCAATGCTCCTCATCCAAGGTTCAACAAGTACAAGGGTGCTAATTCGATGGTTCCAAGGGAGAAGGTTAGTACTTAAGTTTTACCCGCTTGCAAAAAGTGTGGGAGAACTCATATAGAGGAATGCATAGCTGGCTCCAATGCATGCTTCAAGTGTGCCAAGCAAGGCCACAATGCTAAATATTATAGAGGTAGTGGTGGTGGTAGGCCTCAAGACTAAATTTCTCATGGTCAACAAGCTCAAAGAGGTGTCCAATGCACCAACCGCTTTTATGCTTTGCATAAGAGACAAGAGGTTGAAGAAGCACCCAATGTTTTTACCGGTATGTTAAAGGTCTTTGTTTTTTATGTGTATGCATTATTAGATACGGGTGAAAATTTGCCATTTGTTACTCCATTCCTAGCTAATAGGTTTGATGTGTTACCCAAAATATTAGTAGAGCCTTATTTGGTGTCTACCCTCGTTGGTGAGTCGGTTGTTGCTAGAAAGATCTGTAAGGGTTGTCCCTTGTCTATCTTGCATAAAGTTGTTCCTTATGATCTCATATAGCTTGAAATGGTGGACTTTGATGTTATCCTTGGGATGGATTGGTTATATGTATCTTATGCCTCTATAGATTATAGGACTCATCGAGTGAAGTTTCAATTCCCAAATAAGTTATCCTTGAATGGAAGGGTCATGATTTGGTAGTGATAGGTTCATTTCTTGTCTTAAGGCCCGAAAGTCGATTGCTAAAGGTTGTATTTACCAAATTGTGAGGGTTAGGGATGCCGACTCCCAAAGTCTTCCTCTTGAGTTGGTCCCTATAGTTAATGAATTTTCTGATGTCTTTCCCTATGACCTTCCCAGTATCCCTCCCAAAAGAAAAGTTGACTTTGTTATCAATTTTCTCCCTGATACCCAACCTATCTCTATTCCTCCTTACGAAATGGCCCTAGTGGAATTAATGGAGTTGAAGGAACAATCAAAGAACTTGTTGGAGAAAGGATTCATAAGGTCAAGTATGTCGCCATGGGATGCACCCGTGTTGTTTGTAAGAAAGAAAGATGGGTCACTTCGAATGTACATACACTACCAACAATTGAACAAGGTGGCCATTAACAAAAAAAAAACCATCCCTAGGATAGATGATTTGTTTTATAAATTACAACGGGCAAGTCATTTTTCTAAGATTGATCTCTGGTCTGGCTATTATCAACTAAGAGTAACGGAGTGTGACATTCCCAAGATGGCATTTCGAATATAGTATGGTCACTTTGAGTTTGTACTGATGTCATTTGGGTTGACGAATGCACCAGCGGTGTTCATGGGCTTAATAAATAGGGTGTTCAAACCCTACCTTGATACATTTGTGATGGTTTTCATTGATGACATCTTGATTTACTCTCAGGGTGAGGAAGAACATAAGAATCACTTGAGGGTTATGCTTCAAACCTTGAGGGAAAGGCAATTGTTTTCTAAATTTAGTAAGTATGAATTTGGTTGAAGGAATTGGCGTTTCTTGGTCATATAGTTTTCGGTAATGGGATCAAGGTTGAACCTAAAAAATAGAGGTGGTCAAGAGTTGTCCTAGACCATTGTCACCTTCGAACATTAGGAGCTTTTTGGGTTTAGCCGGGTACTATAGAAGATTTGTTGAATGGTTCTCTTCCATCTCATCTCCTATGATGAAATTGACCCAAAAGAAGGCAAAATTCATATGGACGAATGAGGGTGAAAAGTGTTTCCAAACTTTGAAAGATCCACTTACCTTCGCTCCCATTTTGACTCTATCAGAAGGATTAGAAGGGTTTGTGGTGTATTTCAATGCTTTAAAGATTGGTTTGGGTTATGTATTAATGAAAAAGGGTAAGGTTATAGCCTATACTTCTACACAATTGAAAGTGCATGAGCGTAACTACCCTACCCATGATCTTGAGATGGTGGCCATTGTATTTACTCTGAAGATTTAACGGCATTACCTCTATGGAGTACATGTGGATGTGTTAACCAATCACAAAAGTCTTTAATATATATTCATCCAGATAAAGCCAACATGGTTGTTGATATACTTACTAGAGTGTATATGGAAAGTGTGACTCATGTTGATGAAGGAAAGAGGGAATTGATAAAGGATGTTCATCGGTTGGCTAGATTAGGAGTGAAGTTGAGTGGTTCCGATGATGGTGGTATGGTTGTTCATCACGGGTATGAATCATCTTTGGTGGTGGATGTTAAGTCAAAACAAAACCTTGACCCAATACTAGTAAAGTTAAAGAAGTTGGTAAAATAAAAGAAAGTAGAGGTCATTTCACAAGGAAGGAGATGGGGTACTTCACTACAAATGTCGGCTATGTGTTCTGGATGTGAATGGCCTAAGGTATTTGATCTTGAAAGAGGTTCGTAATTCTTCATACTCTATTCATACCATTTCGACAAAGATATACCTAGACATAAAAAAGCTTTATTAGTGGAGTGGCATAAAGAAGGACATAGCAAGGTTTGTGACCGAACATTGAAATTCCTACCTGGAAGTGGGAAGATGTGAATATAGATTTTGTAGTGGGTTTGACTCGTAGTCGGAACCATCATGATTCAATTAACGATAGAATGACAAATTCCTCTCACTTACTATCTGTCAAGATATCTTATAGTGCCAAAGATTATGCTAAGTTGTATATTCGGGAATTAGTGAGGTTGCATGGGGTACCCTTGTCAATTGTTTCAGAACGTGGTACCCAATTCACTTCCCAGTTTTGTAGATCATTTCAAAGGGGTTTTGGTACCAAAGTGAATCTAAGCACCGCATTCCATCCTCAAACTGATTGGCAAGTCGAACAGATAATTCAAACACTAGAGGATATGCTGCGGGCTTGTGTATTGGAGTTTAAAGGAAGTTGGAATGATCATCTACTGCTCATCGATTTTGCCTACTATAATAGCTACCACTCAAGTATTGAGATGTCACGGTTTAAGGCCTTGTATGAGAGACAATGTAGATCTCCAGTTGGTTTGTTCGAAGTAGGTGAGATGACCTTGTTGGGTACTGATATGCTTTGGAGAAGATGAGAGTCATTAGAGAAAGGTTGAAGACAACTTAAAGCCGTCAAGGGTCCTATTCCGATACTAGGAGAAGGATCTTAAGTTTAATGTGGATGATTGGGTACATTTGAAGGTTTCACCCATGAAGGGTGTAGTTTGGTTTTGTAAGAAAGGAAAATTGAGCCCAGGTATGTAGGGCCTTATAGAATCTTGAGACATGTTGGCAAGGTTTCTTATAAGTTGGAGTTTCCTTTGGAAATGGTCATGGTTCATCCGGTGTTCCATGTGTCTATGTTGAGAAAATGTGTGGGTGATGCTAGCTCTATTGTCCCTTTAGAAATGGTGAATGTTGAAGAAAACTTGACCTATGAAGAGGTCACGATTGAAATTTTTGGACCAGAAAGTTAAGAAATTAAGGAACAAAGAAGTTGCATCCGTCAAAGTCCTTTGGAGAAATTAACAAGTTGAAAGCGCTACATAGGAAGCAGAAGCGGATATGATGAAACATTACCCTCATCTATTTCATTCTACTCAAGCCTAAGGTACTAAGGTATTCATTCTCAAATGTTTAAGACTCCTACGTTTTAGATTTTTCTAAGTATTCATATGCATGCATGTTTATGAAGTTGAATTTTAAAGTCATATTTTATACTAAGTTTAAAGATCTCATGTTTTATACATTTCAAGTCATTGTATTCATGTTAGGTTGCTAGTCCTTGTGCCATGTCCTTTCTATGCTAATGATTCTTATTCGATGACGAATATTCTCAAGGGGGGATATTGTAAGACCCTTGAAGTTGAAAAGTCCTGATACGAGGAACAAAAGATAAAATCTTAAAGAGTTGCAGAAAACTAGCACCCGTGATGGCCATGGAAGGACATCACGGGCTATAATCCTCATCATAAGCCACCATAGTGGTGATTTAGAGACTCAAACCTAAAAGGAAAGGACCACGACGAGGGACAATAGACTGTGGTGAACACCACAGACCGTGGTGACCCTTTCACCAAGGCCTCAAAAAATATTCAAAGGCAAGGACCACAGACGACCACCACAGGCCATGAAGCTCTTTATGGAATGTGGTGTGATCCGTGGTGGTCACTTTTGCAGGACCTGCACCACGGCCTCGGTTTACGGACCGTGAAGGTTTTCATGGAGGAAGTTCAGAGACTTTCCCTGCAATTCAAAAAATTTTCCCTCCAATTCAATTATCACGGACCCACCATGGGTCATGGCGACACCACGGACTGTGATGGGTCCTCCGTGAAGCCTGTTCGGCCAGTTTTAAAAAGGGGCATTTTGGTTTTTTCAAAGTTTTATAATCAAGGTGTGATCGTTTTGGGGACTGAATTAACCCATCTAAAGGCCCTAAACTCTCCCAAACCCCTCTTTTCTCACACTTAGACTCAAACACACCAATTCTTTCCTATCAAGTTCTCCCAAGGGTTTCAAGCTAAGTCTAGGGTTTCACTTCAAGGTTCCTCAAGTCTCTATTGTTTTCAAGGTTTCCTTAGGGATTTGTTTCCCCAAGTTATGTGGGTCTCATTCATGGGTTCTTCCACCTATGTAGCCCAAGTTATTTCTAAACTCAATATTTCAATTTCAAGTGATGAATTTTATGGATTTTCATGTTATGAATCCAAATGTATAGATTCTTGAATATTTGAACTTTATATACCTATGTTGACTTATATTGACTCTTATTTACATGAAATGGATGATTTATCAATCTCCTTATATGAAGGAATGAAAGTAGCTTTAAACTGTATTAGTGGGTTTCTTTAAGATGTTTTAAATGATGCATTACTTTACTCTCATGCATACTATCATGGATTTGAATGATTTAAAGGTGGAAATGAATAGAACCCACCTGGTTTTACTATGTTTTCAATGAAGTTGAATTGAAAGTTTTGACTCCAAAATAAAAGTTTGTTAAAGAAAATGTCTATGATTAAAGAGAGTCTCAAGAAATCAAAGAATGATGAAATGATGAAATGATGTATTCCACTTGTGAAAGGTCCATTGTGAATCAAATGAAGATTTTTAATGAGTTATTCTACTGAATGATGTTTTGATGATCTAAATCTATGTAAATGATTATGTTCCTATTATATGAACTATTCTGTGGGATTAACTTGGCACCTAATGGGGCATTGAGGTGGGATTTGGTAAGAAAATTCTAGTAGCAACCCCTTGCCTCATTAACTATGCGACAACATAGGAGCCCTTGTAGGCTTAGGCTAGTGGATCCATAAATAGCCCTTAAAGTTAAAGTTAAAGAAATGAATAAAGTTGATGGAGTTCTACCCGGCAAGTAGTCTCCCCGTACCAATGTAGGAGTTATGTTGGATTCCATGTAATAGCTCACGTGGTCTTAAATATCGATTACAATCATCTTCCTACAAAATAAATGTTTAAAGGTTATTCACATGATTGATTACGCATGCATTGCACGTTGTTTTATACTACATAAATGTTTTAGTATTTCTTTAATGTTCATGCATGCCTACATACTTAGTACATTCAAAGTACTAACACATACTTTTTTGCCTACATAATATCACCATGTAGGGACCAGCGTTGCTCCACATTCACCTCCTCGTGGCTAGTTTGATCATTGAAGGCTACTACCTTGGTGAGTTCTCATGTTTTAGGAAAAATACCCTTTCTGTTTTATAGCTTATGATATGTATAGAGTTTCGGATTACTTTTGGTACTTTTGACACTTATTATGAGGGTGAGCTAGGGAAATGGAACATTGAATTATAAGAATATGAAATATTGTTGTAAATGTTAGTTCAATTCTGTATTATGTATTTTCATTTTTGAGAGTTGTATATTAGTATGGCTATATACACATTTATAACTGTGTAATAATTGTATTTAAAAAGGACTACACATGAAGTGCTTGTATATCAGTCTAGTACGCATATGTGTATCAGAAAAATTGTGAGTTGTTAAACATATATATACACACTTAAGTTGTATATAAGTATTGCTGTATATATACATTTATAATTGAATTTCTACCTTCAAAGTACTGGCTAAGGAATTTATTTGGTTCAGCAGTATCAAAAACAAAATCAGACACATCCTCATTGCACTTGAGATCAAAAATAATTGAAAAATCCCTACGGACGAAGCGTAGTCTAGTGCCATTTACATAGATGAGAATTTCATCTGTCGAACTACCTTTCAATTCACACAACATAAAGAACCTAAAGAATTGTGCTTGAACATGACATCGTTTCATGGTAGTCAACTGAGCAAAACATGTAGTACCACAAAAACGCTTTAGTTGAGATTCAGACAAATGCTCCACTAAATAATCTATAATATCGATATTTGTATAATGTTGCATGTGTGGAGCATGCTTGGGGCCTTCATTGAATATGAATCTAACAACATAAAAAATTCATGACCTCAATTAAATTAACTTTGAAAAAACATACAAAAAGAATTGAAACTAGTACTAACTATAAATGAATATATAGTATATATTTGTTTTTGTAGATATATACAACCAGTACTAATCTTACATACAAATCTTCATGTAATGTGAAATTGTTATACACAAATACTTAGGTAATGTCTAATTGATTGTCTATTATAAAATAAATTGTATTATTGTATATAAATCAACATATACTATTGTTATTATTGTATAAGAATAAACTTACCTTACTTTTATAAATACAGATATAATTGTATACGAATAAACAAATAATGTATATAACTTATTTTAGACTTATACAATGTACAGCACATTAACAGGTTTGCCATATCATATGGTTTATATACAACTAAATATTACAGTTATCATTTATACAAGTTAGATTAACCCAAATATATACATATATGGATTATACAAATTAGATTTATACAAAATACCTGAGATCTTTCAGTTTAATTATTATCAATTAAAGCTTCATCACCATCATATCTCGTTATTGATTCATTGTTAGTAGGATCAATTTCTTTTGCTTTCCTCATTTTCTTAGATCCAGAATCTACTTGGCTTTTATTTTTTGACTCAAATAATTTTGTGGCTTTTTCTGTTGCTTGATGTATAATTTGTTGAACTTTCATTGAGTCATTTCTATGCTTGGACCTGATCTCATAATCATCATTAGATCTGACATTATTGAGATCTTTACTTTTTGCAATTGATCATGTATTTTCTCTCAATAATTGTATTAGGCCGATAGAATATGATGAAAAATCGTAAGAGGAATAGGCATGCAATAGTATACCTCAGGTCACTCTCTTTGATGGAGTTTGATCAACCACTTTTTGAGAATCAACTGTTACAATCGATTGGGGAAGATGAATTTTGAAGTTTTCAACTAGAAAAAAAGATGAAAGCAGTGAAGAACATAGAATTTTTCAAACTTGAAAAAAAAATGAAGGATGAAACACACGATTAGCGGTTCTATGATATGGTGATTGTTGGTTAGGAGGAAAAATGACATTGGTGAAAATGTAAATTGATACACAGGTGAGATTTTAGTAGCGAGATTTTAGTAGATCATGAGAGATAAAAAATAAATTGTATAAAAGGCTATAAAAAAGAAAGTTGAAGAGTTTTTGGTTCTGATACAAATGAGAATGTGGGGCCCGTTTTGTATAGCAAATCTCAGCAAAATATACCCACAAATGGTGATATATTAAAACTATACCCATATAAAATACTAAACTAGTAATGTTTGTCAACTCGTATAATTTTTCTTTTTAAAATTTATATTAGGATTCATGCATAAATTTAGAATGAGAGAATTTCAAGCCCGGTTCAATCAACTGTCCGTCCTGATGACTTTGCTACTGATTTGATCGCTTCTCATCGTTAATCCGGGTCCACCTCCCCGAAAGAGGGATAGTCGTTAGGTCATGAATGGAATGCGAGGAAGAGAGATAAGCAGTTGGCGGGAATATTGTTTTTCAATTATTACCTTCTCGGGCGAAGTGTAGACGAGCGAGCAGAGTCGTCCAACTTCAAATCCGACTTCTAACTCATCAAAGAATCAATAAAATTCCCTCTCTTTGAAAAATCAGCCCTACTTATTTTGTTCTACAAATGCTAACCAAGTGACACACGGGGTCATGGGTCATGAAAAAGGTTGACCCCATCCTCCTTAACTATGTATGGCTTTTCTTTCTCGTACTTTAGTAAGTCAGCATGTAAATGACCATCTCTCCGCAGATAAAAAACCAGAGTAGGCCAATTGAAAACCTTAATTCGAGAGATCAAACTAGTAAGGATAATATTGTAAAGTCGGAAAGGAAAAAATTCTGAAAGCGGTCGAAGTTTTACTACTGACTTTCTTGACTCTCTATTGAAAGATTTGAATCAAAACTCCTAGCGTACCATCACCATCCATCAATTGGATCCCCCTAGCTGCATGTATTCGGGCATTCTTGCTACGACCCCTGAGAGAAATAAATGAATTCCAAAGATCTTTGACAAATTTAAAGAGGGTTTTTCTGTACGTTCATCTCCTTTCTATTTCAACTTTTTTGAAAGGTGAAAAAGTAAGAAGCTAGACCGACTTGCTGTTAAATTAAAATCATAGTAAATTCCGGAAAAGATCAAACGAAGATCAGTTATTGATTTAAATTGGTCTAATTTGGAAAGGAGTAAGAAAAATTGAACATAGTTGTAACCTGTAAGCAAACAAAGTTACAATTTTGCACTTTTAAGTCTGATTTTTGTGAGTTGCGGCGGGCTAAAAGGATAACTGGCAAGCTACTGGTGTCTTAACACAGAACTCTAAACTCGAAGTTCTTATTCGGATCGTGCCGGCGGGTGACGATGAGTTTATCACTCATACAAGGCTACTCCTCGTCGGAGGAAGAAGAACAAGAACAAGAACCTCAGTACGACAAGTCTGACGACGACGAAAACGACCACGTTCCACAGAATCGTTACAAACCCTTTTTTAACCCTAACCCTTCCTCATCTTCCTTGCTCCCGTCTGCCCTTGACGCCTTCTCCGAAGTAAATAAATTTCCTTAGTAATTTACTTTTTTTAATTTGTGGATAGGGCAATAAGAAAGCTGTACCCTTTTCCATGTTATTATGTGAAATGCAGTTTGAAACATTTATGTTTGAAATTATTGGAGATTTCAGGACCGCCGGAGTTCTTGAACAACAGTGTTGAAGAAGCTGGAAAGGACGTGGATGGACAGCGACACGGTCGCCGTAAGTACAGCAGAAACAAGAATGATTTACCAGCTGGTATTTTTCTGTCTCCTACACTTCCCCTTAATGCTATTTTACATGAGGGAATTTGTTGTGTTGTTATTATACAATTTGGCTCATTTGGGCATAATTTTTTTAAAAGAGAGATTGGGACTTGAACAATTCATCATTATATTGCTCGTGGAATTTTTGTTACAAAATTAATGATTTGGTTCAGTAGTGCTCAGCAAGTCTTATCAGACATCTTGCAGGTGTAATACACCCAAAGCACAACTGACTCTAGCAAAACCCAAAGCGTGAAAGTTCTAAGGCTAAGTCGTCTGGCAAAGCTAATGTTATAACAAAAGTACGTTCATTACCTCTGTCCTCTGAGGTTTAGAAAAAAATTATGATCCAACTATCTTCATACATTTCAGTTTGCTGTCTAGATCATTAAAACGATGTATATTTTTAAGCATCAATTGAGAAGGAAAAACCTAATAATTAGCCTGTTTGGATTGACTTATTTTTAAGCGGCTTATAAGTTGAAAACTGCTTATATGTTTTTTTTTAAAAAAGTAGGTGGAAGCCAACTTTATTTTTTGACTTATAAGCTGTTTTCAACTTATAAACTGCTTAAAATAAGTTCATCCAAATAAACCCAACTATTTATTGGGGCTTATTTTAAGCACAAAATGACTTTAAGTTGGTCAGCCAAACACTCAAAAAAAGCTGAAAACTGCTTATAAGCCAATCCAAACGGCCTCAATATAAAATTAATACTTAATAGAGAGAGTGGAGAACACAGACAGACTTTTTCAGGAAAACTAGCCTTGTGAAGGGGCTTCGATGTGGTTATTTATCCTTGTAGCCATAACATAGAAAACCAAAGTGAATGCAACTTAAATAGCTTATAAGTAGAGCGTTCGTAGGTCTGGTTGAAGCCTGTTTGCAATCGAATGTTTTAACTTTGCATACTTCAGCATTTCAATCCTCTAAGGTAGAGAAGTAAATCCAAGAAAAAATTGATATTCCTCCAATGGTTATATGCTGAGAAGTCTTTTCTTCAAAATGGGGCATGATAAATTTTTGCACTAGGAAGCATCATTAGGTGTATAATTTTATCAACTACCATCAAAATATTTGTTCCTCTTCTTTGTCTAGTCATCTTTTTGCCAATAGAGGAGAATCTTTAATGGTCACAGTTTGTACATTTTCCTATTTTTTTGTTTTTAATCTTTCACCTTTATAGGTGCTGTAGTGGAGTCAAAGGCTCAGTTAGTAGGAATCCATGAGAGGGTGAGAAGCGATGTTGGTGGGGGCATCCTGAAGACAGCCACTGGTCAAGGAAATGCTTCTATTGGCACTGTACAAGGAAGCAAACTTATGGCAACTGCGAGCTATCCTGGTGCAGAAGATGCAGCAGAGCTTCTGAGGTATGGATTATCATTTCAATGGAGGGGTTTATTATCAGAATTTCAACTTTGAAAGTTGGAAATTGATTGCTAGAATTAGTTATTTTAATTGCAATATGATTGTTCATATATGTTTGGTATCTTAAATTTTCGTAACTTGGCACCCAATGGTGTGGCCTAGTGATTAATGAAGCGGGTTGAGAACCATGAGGTCTAAGGTTCAAATTCTAGAAGAGGCGAAAACACTAAGTAATTTTATGTATTTGTCCTAGAGTTGGTGGTAAAGTTGCTGCCATGTGACCAGGAGGTTACAGGTTCAAGCCTTGGAAACAGCCTCTGGCAGAAATGCAAGGTAAGGTTGCGTACAATAGACCTTTGTGGTCGGGCCCTTTCTCGGACCCTGCGTATAGCGGGAGCTTAAATGCACCGGGCTGCCCCTTGTCCTAGAGTTGGTGGACAGAGTTACCTGGTTCTTATCACTAGTGCGAGGTGCGAGGTGCGAGGTGCGAGGTGCGAGGTTCGAGGTTCGAGGTTCGAGGTGCGAGGTGCGAGGTGCGAGGTATCCCATGGAAGTAGTTGAGGTGTGCATAAGCTCGTGCAGATAGCACAATCATTAAAAAAAAATCTATAACATGTGTTCACTTTAGAAATGTGCGCTTCACCTCTCGCTTTGCGCTTCAAGCCCCTTGGACCTGTCCCTTTAATGCATTTTTCAATTCTAAAAACATTGGATGAGACAATTTTTATTTCAGAATGTAGTAAAATATTTGAAATACTTGGCACCCAATGGTGTAGCCTAGTGGTCAATGAAGTAAGTCAAGAACCTCATAGTCAAATCACAATGGAGACAAAACACTAAGTGATTTTTTCCCATCTGTCCAAAGCCTTGGTGGATAGAGCTACTCTGTACCTGTGTTGGTGGGATATGTGAAATAGTAGGTATCCCATGGTATTAGTTGAGGTGTGATCAAGCTTGCTTATATCTTGCATGATCTGTGGTACCTGCAGCTCAAACACCATGAGCTTAAGCCTCCCATATTAACTATGGTTCTTATGCTTCCCAAACCACAACTGATGTAGAATCTATGTCAAGAAGTGGACATACTACATCCTGGTTCACCCCTTTTGGGGTTGCTAGTGATGAATTTGGCGGTAGACCATCATGCATTAACTTGAATTTTTTTCCATGGCTACGTTTTGAATTCCATTTTTTTTTTGCTGCCGTCCAGGTAGGACAGTCCCTGCATTGTAAGAACTGTACCTCTGTTTATGATATTCTCACCTAGTATGTATTACTCCTTTTACTAGAGACAGCTGAATGAACTATTATTTTTCCTTCCCATTAGGATGTGGTGAGGATTATACATCTTTTTGTGACAATGTCACTATGTATGCTAGTGAATAGTTCTTTTTACTGAAATTTTGATTGCAATTTATTTACTATGCATCTTGTATTAGGATGTGCTTGACATGTGGAATTCCCAAAACATACACACACACAAGAGGGATGGTGTGCCCAGCGTGTGGTGATCGCCCTGTAAATTCTGATGAAGAGCCAGTCAAGAAGAAGGGGTCTACCGTCAAAGACAAGGAGAAAAATAAGAGGATGAAGGGGCAGTCATCCCATGCAACGTGGAAAAGTGAGACAGAAATGCATCTCCGCCAACAATTTGATTAGTCAAGTGTAAAACATGTTGGTCCAAAATATATGTAGGTCATCTAGTAGCATAATCGATCAACTATGTACTTATAGCAGCTGTACTCAGCTGAAGTGAACCTGGGAATTATGCGGTAATCTTGCAGCGATCTGCTTGAAGTGCATAACCTGTGTGATTTTGATTCTGGTCCGGCTTTAAAGCTAAGGTGCCACCACTTTGTTCGTTTTTCTCAAGTTGTTGCAGCGTAAAATTGGTTTTTGATACTTCTTGTTAGGAAGAAGCTGTGCAGTCAACATATGTCATGCTCTTTTGTTGTTTTCAATTTGGTGACTTGATTATACATTACGTAGGGATAATTTCTTGACTTATAATGAGGTTTGTTTCATAAAATTGCATGTCGTCTTTCAAATTACTAATCTTTGTTTTTACCCTTTAACAATCAAATTTATGCCTAATGGGGCAAAAGTTCTAAAAGCTTAAACAATGTCCGGACATAACTTGGTATGCAATCTTTTGCATATATGACGTGAAATGCAAATTTATTGAATAAGTTTTATCTGGTAAATGGTTCTCCTTAGATAAAATAGTTTACAGATCACAGATTCTCTTACATAAATATTACAACAATGCTTCTCTTATGATGATGTGACAGCCACATACAAAAAATAAAATAAAAATCGTGTAAGCTGTCATGTAAATGTATTGATCACTTCTTTTAACAGATCAGAACAACATATTTGTCATAAGCCAATTGTAACCTCCAAGATCCCCAACATGAGACGCTCTTCAACCGGGAGAGAGAGAGAGAGCGTGCACTAAGGCCAGTAGTCTATACATCACATAGCTTTCTAGCCATCACGAGCTCAACTGGGTAGAATTTAAATCGCAATTAGCAATTGAGGAGTCGCGGTTGCTACATATATTAACCCCTCATTTCTCTACCCCTAAAGCAAAACCATAGAACTGCTGTTTAGGTTAACTCCGCTATGCTGTCACTCTTAGATATGTTGGTAACTGCCCCTTCATTTCCACACTCTTATTCACCACAGGAAACAGCTTCATTTTTAGGACGACATTTTCACTTAGAACCGATAAAGCATGTTAAAGCAGCTTCCCCAGCATTATTGTCTTCCTGAAAATTCATATAAGCGCAGATTGAAGGGGAAAATAACAGCCTTGGATTTGGCTTGCAGTTTCTGAATTTGCCAAATCAAATACTTCATCAAATTTCAGTAAAACAATGTCTAAATCTGTTTGTTGTTATAACGTAAGCAGATCAAATTCCCAAACTAAAAAGAAAAGAAAAGAGAAGTGAGGAACCATTTACATAAATGTACTGCCTACACACTACAAAAAAGAAAATGGTGTAATGAACTAGTCCAAAGCTTGCAGTTATCAGAATTTCAGAAAATGCTTAGTTGTCAGATGAAATTAGTTCTTCGAAATCTGTATACAGAAGAATGGATTATTGTGCATGGATCCTGTGTGTTAAAATGCTGACCACAAAGATTTGATTTCATGATAAGAAAGAAACTGATCGTGAAAGCCCTTCAAGGAGATGCAACAAAATGGACGGGAAACATCTCTGATAAAACATAAAAAAATAAATATAAAATACCTTGTAACATAATGTTGATAAACCCTACACATGACGAAGCACGATGATTAATGTAGACACCACAGAGTCTCTAGGCTTTTTAAGTATTTATGGTCAGTTATCAGAAACTTCTCTCTAATTTAGCTGCAGTTTCTCCAAGACAGATGAAGTACTTAGCCATCATCAGCTGGCAACTCAGAGACGATGAACTGTTCATTCATTTGGCAGGATAAGGTTTGATCCACCAGAACGTCAAACATAGCGTAGTTAACATCAAGAAAAGCTTACCATGGAAGGGTACGAGGTGTTGTGTATGAGCCTGAAGACCTGAAGAGAAAATGTGCAATTGATCGATCTATAAGGTTTGTGTCTCTTTCCAAGTCCACATACCCTTTTTCCCTGCAATACAAACCATTAGACATTTCTGACCTAGGAATAACGTGGTCTCTGACTAAAGAAACAATGCAAATAGAATATGTCACCTATGACTGCTTCCAACTAAACCCACAGCCTCTCCCACCCCAACCAAAAGAGAATATTGAAGACCCCTAACTCGCTGACTTGTGTTTCCACCAACTTGTTCCACCTACTTCCTCCTTTTCTTTTTGAAACTCAAAAGGAAGAAAAAGAAGAATATCTATTTCCACAATCTTCACTAACATGACCCAACCCTTTTCTTAGCCTGGTAAGATTGAGCATAATAACTTTTATCTTTTAGCCAAGCTAGGACAAATGAATGCCTACCCCACCATTGTTTGGCGGAAAACATATACCTCTATATTACCATCCTGTCCATTGATATACCTCGCTAAATTTGTGAACATGAGATTTCTTAAGATACTCGGAATTGGAAAAGGTAGGAAAACAAATAAGATTAGGAATCGCATTCTAAATTAGAAACACACTACCTCCAACTAAATGAAAAATCATCAACTTCGAGGATAATCAAAGAAAATAAGAGAAACATGCAAACTTTGATAATTTTACCAATACAAGACACCTATTAATAGTTGTTAAACACTATACGCATGATATTTGTCAAAATCAGTGTGATATATCCTCACAACAGTCACCTGAAATAGGAGAGAATAGTACAACAACAACATTCCCAATGAGATCCCAAAAGTGGTGTCTGGGGAGGGTTTCAAGAGAGGTATAGGTAGGCTGAAGAAGTATTGAGGAGAGGTGATTAGACACGACATGACGCAGTTTCAACTTACAGAAGACATGATCTTAGATAGAAGGTTATGAAGGACACATATTAGGATAGGAGATTAGTTAGTTAGTTGAGTGTTGTCTTGCTTATTCCTCTTTACTGTTAGTAGTATTGCTCTTGTAGTTTCTTTTTCCTTTGAGTTTGGTCATTATTTGTGGTGTTTTACACGTTAATTATTGTTGTATTTTGTTATGACTACTGTTTAGGATGATTTGTTAGGTTATGTAGTATTTCTCCATGGTTGTCTTCATTTATGTTATTTCTCCCTATTCTACTTTGGACTATTTTTTCTTGAGCCGAGGGTCTATCAGAAACAACCTCTCTACCTCTAAGGTAGTGGTAAGGTCTGCATACATTCTACCCTCCCCAGACTCTATTTAGTGGGATTACATTGGGATTGTTGTTGTTGGGTCCGGGGAGGGTAGTATACCAAGACCTTACCTTTACCTCGTGGAGGTAGAGAGGCTATTTTCGGAAGATCATCGACTTTATTACAACAAATCAAAGCAGGTATAAAAGGGAAAAAAGAATGACAATGAAGAAAATATAGCAACTAGTCGAAAGAACAATAATAACAACAACATAGTGCGATAACTAAAGCACAAAAAACAAACATGATAAAGGAAATTGTAAAATTAGGTCTTAGAACTAACTCACACTTTAAAATCTAGCTCAACGGGAGGAGGATTGTCAAGCCTTATAATGAGGTCACATATCTCATTAACCACCGATGTGGACTTTTTCCATTCTTCAACACCCTACCTCACACTCAGGACTGGACATTTGGTGTGTGGGCAAATATAATGTGGGGGCCCAACATCAGGTGAGATAGGTACCCTCTAATACCATGTACAATTAGATGTTGGATCAAAAGGAGAATGAGTGTCCAAACCTTATAAGAAAACCACCCATCTCATTAACCATCTATGTGAGACTTTTTTTCATTGTTCAATAGAAATCAAAATCAATACATGGCAAGAATAAGTCTATTACTATGACAAGCAAAATTGTGCTACTCTCTATTCTTATATCCTGATCCACGACCTCCACACCCTGCTATCTAGGGACATGTCCTTACTAAGCTGAGGTTATATCATGTTCTGTCTAATTACCTATCCCAAATACTTCTTCAACCTACCTCCACCTCCCCTTGTACCCACTATATACAACCTCTCGCACCTCCTCACTAAGGCATTTACACTTCGACTCATCACATGACCAAATCATCTAAACTTTGATTTTATCATTTTGTTCCCACCTTGTCCTAGATATCTTCTTTCCTGATCCTATTGCTTCTAATATGTTCAAAATTCACCACTTCTACTTATTTCTATGGATTGTTGTGCACAATTTAAAGTTTATCATAGAATCTGAACAATTATACTCTATACTATAATCATGCTCTCTACAAAAACTTATTACCATTAGTGTTTATTGAAGACTCTTAGCAAAGATCAGCCTATAGATACCTAATTAATAAATCTAGCATAGACTCTTGAGAAGATTGAACAAAAGGTGTCTTTTAAGTGTTGGTTTTATTTTTTGATCACTTTAAATTGATCAAATGAGATTAAATGAAAAGTAGACTAGATTTGAGTAATGAAAGAATTTGGGGTGTATAATAATATATTTTGAAAATTTTGAAAAGTCTTCCTTTCCTTTTTAAATTTTAAATTTTGAAATTTCTCCCTTCATTATCTTTTTAATCTTCCTTTCTCTCTCCTTTCTCTTTTCAGATTTCTCTCTCCCTTATCTTCTTCTTTTTTCTTTCTTTCATTCTTCCTCTGTTTTCTTCTTCTTTATGATCATTGTTGCCGCCGTCATCGCCGTCGACGTTCATCATGTTTTATCACACTTCTCTTCTTTACAACAAATGTGCTATCTGTTGCAACAGATAGAAACAAATCCCTATCTGTTGCAACAAATGTCGTCGTCTGTTGCAACATATAGAACACCTATTGCAATAAATTGTTAACTTGCTACAATAGATGACTTACTTGTTGTAACAACTTCAGCGCTTGTTAGATGAAGGTGAGGGTGGTTATGGAGGCAAAGAAGGTATTGATGTTGGTGGTAAAAATGAAGGTAGAGGTGGTGGTTGCTATGGAGGCGATGATGGAGGAGAAGGAAGTGGCAATGGTGGTGGTGGAGGAAAAAAAAGAAGGAAATGGTGGTGGTGGAAGAGGAGGAAGTGGTGGTGATGGATGAACAATTGGTGGTGGTGGAGGTGATGACGGTGGCGGCAGAAAGGGAGGAGATGGTGGTGGGAGAAGGGTAGCCAAGCAATAGGTAAGGCATTTGAAAGAAAAGAAGAAACAGTCAACCCTTTCTTATTGAACCATGAAGCCTCATTTGGCATGTGAACTCTAATTCTGTACTGCTCGGGAAATGGACTATGAAAAAGATCGGGGGTGGATTTATAGGGTAAATTAAGTTGCACATGAACTCATGGTCTCTCTGCAAAACTAGGTATTTTATATATATATTTTCTAAAATTTGATATAATATTATCCACAAACACCCATGCTCTAAGAAGGCTAAAAAGTGAACTTGATTGAATGTTGTGTTATTTACCTAGAGGCATAGGGATCAATTCCCACTTAATATATTTTTTCTCTCTTTTCTTAATAGTGTACCTATGTTTTAAAGATCCTAGATTCACCTCTGACAAAAACAATGATTGAATGAACAACTTTTTGAAAGGTTGTTTGGTTCAGAAAACCTCAAAACTTCTTGAGATTTCATTCCCCTATATATAGGCTGATCATCATGGATGCAAAAAAAATAAAATATGTTCTGATGGGGTAGCAATGGCTTGGCATAAGTGAAATATACTTGCTTAAATACTTTGTATCATCTGCAGAAGAAGTGTACAAGATTTGTAGCCTTTTTCAAGCTTGTTAGAGTTGTTAGTCAAGCTATATTGTAGAACCTCCTTCATTTATTTGGTGAATAAGATACTTAAAATATATATCCATCCTAGGATCATATTCCTTGAGAAGTGTTGAAACGCAAAAGTATTTAAAATATCATCCTAGGAACATATTCCTTGAGAAGTATTGAAACGCAAAAGTACTAATGATTTAACAGTAGAGATATGTTTCAAGAATTTATACCCTGTTAAAATCACAATAAACAAAACTTACTGAAATAGAAACCAAATTTATGTTGCGTTCATTGTTGTTTATTGAACCCAGACCTCAAGAAAATGCCTTTTCTCTCCTCATGTTCTCTTTTTGTTTTTTTTTAAAAATCCACGTGGACTCTAAATACACAAAATGTAGAAATTAATACTATATTTGACTTTTTAGGTCTAGTAAATTGATGAGGTTTTGGATTCTTATTTTGATCAATGATACGCTCTTCAAGAATGTGATAATTTTACAGATAAATTGAGTAGTATATATGCATCTAATCATACGTTTATGTTTTTTTCTGGTTAAGTTAAGGGGAGAAGAATTCTATTTTCAAAGGATCTAACTTGCCCATTTTGCCAAGTAATTTATTATCCATTTTATCCATTTTGCCAAATTGCTAGCCAGTAGGCACTAATGAAAAGGACATACAATCACCAATTAAAAGAAATTCGAAATAATTATAAAAATATTTGCATTTCCATCTTAATAATCCAAAACTTTTGTGTCGTTGAGAGTAAACAGAAGAAGATGAATAAAAGCAACATCCCAAAGCTTTAAAATTGACTGGATCTGGATTAAAAAAACTGAAAGAAGAAAATCAAATCAACTAAGAGAAATAATCAGTTCAAAACCATAATCTTCATATTGATTATTATTTTTTTCCCACAGAAGAATCGGTTCAAACCATAATCTTCAAATTAATTTTAACTTTTTGTTAAAAAAAAGTTCACAGGCTGAAAACTAAAAGAAAAAAAGAGGAGCGAAATTAATAGCGTGACATCAGTTAACTGTCGGGAAACTCACTAGCAAATCAATACTTGTATACCAGAAACCCCTAATTTGATTCTTAGAGACACGAAAATGTTGGAGTTTTTCTGTATATATATATATATATATAGTATTTACTATACTAGTTTGGGTAAAACATTTGAGATTTTGTGTAATATATTTTATATTATAAATATTACGTGTAGTGACAGATGGCAATGAGATCAAATTTGTGGTGTTAAAAGGTTGTAGGGGTATCAAAATTGGTTGATTAGAGGAGAAGGTTGATAAACGATTTGTTTTCGCTACTCCATTGGTCCACCTAACAACAAATCCACACTTGTCAGCTGCCTCCCATATGATCTGGTTTTGCCAAAAATTTTATAGGTTAACTCATTGGTGGCCACCTAAAGGTGACACCAACTTTCATTTAAACATTTTAACTACATTTTAGAGCCGTTTGGTTACTGGTTAGAGTTATGTAGGTATTAGTTATATAAGGTTTACTTATGCAGGTTTTAGTTATGCAGGTTTTAGTTATGTAGAGTTTAGTTATGTAGGTATTATGTAACACCCCCTAAAAATGTTGTATATGGTGTTTCAATTCTCGATGAAAATGATACAACTTCTGTATATTGGGCATAACTTTTCATAGGATGGTCCAAATTAGGTGATTCAAATTTTTAAATAACTCCAACATCATTACCTACAACTTTTATGACTATATTTTAAGTTTCAGAGGTCAATTAGGTCAAATAAATTAATTTTTGCAAGGCATGTTGTTGCGATGAAATGGAGTATTTGAAGAAGAAAAATCATATCTCACTGTAGGTTGCTCCAAATTGGTTGATTCTAAAATGACATGAAAGTAGACTTCTAGAGCAATAATTCATATGAGACACCAAATCCTAATGAGGAAGTTATATTATTCAAACGCAACTCCGAAAAAGGGTATTCTATTAAAAGAAGGTTCATCTCACCAACCATGAAAAAATCTAGATCCATTTGACATCACCCATGACATCAATAGTCCTCCATTTGACATCACCCATGACATCACAATCTTCCATTAAATTTTTCAGATTTTTCTTTATAATTATTTTAATTATTATTAGGTTCCTCTTTCGCACATATAAATACCCACCTTATTTCATCATTTTGTTGATCAAGCTTGCTCAAGCAACTCTTCTCTCTATACACTTCTTTACTCATTCTCAAAATATAGTTTTAGTTCTTAGTAGTGTAGAAATACTATTTTGGTAATTCATATACTCCGGGTAGAACACAAAATGCTCCGGCGAGGAGAAAAAGCTAGGATTCAAGAGTGTTCATTAAATCCTTCAATTCCGAGTAACGCTTCAGATTCCAGGTATGGAAGGCTTCAATGAGAGTATTTCTTCCACTCTCATAGCTAAAATATTTTGATTATATGATAATTATGTTTATTTTCTTTAGGCTTTACTCTAAGTTATGTGGGTGTTTATCCATGGGTTCTTCCACTCATGCAGTCCAAAACTTTTTCAATTAAATCTCTTGATTTTAAGTAATATTTTCTTATGGGTAATTCTTATTTCTACTTAATAGCATGAATCATGGTTAAACTAATGATTATTAGTCTATTTTGATGTAAAATGATTTCATATATATGAATTAATGGTTTGCAAGTAATTTCTCTATTTATCTCTTTAAAGGGTCTTGAAATTCATGGTGGGTTGTTTGAAGCATGATTTTTAATTAATGAAATTCAAAGTATTTATGCATATTCATTTACATACATGTTTGCAAGTTGAAGTGATTTGAACCCACCTAGTTTTACTATATTTTCAATGAAGTTTGACTTAAAAGTTTTGACTCCAAATGAATGTTTATGAAAGTAATGTCTATGATTAAAAGGGAGTCTTAAAAAATAAAAGAATGATGAAATGCTATGAATTATGGATTCTTTATGCTATAAGAATAATTCTTGCATATTTGAATCACCAAATATTTTAATGAGTTATTCTACTGAATATGATGTTTTGAATTCTAAAGCTATATGCTATGACTATTTTGAAGTATTAAACTATTCTGTGGGATTGACTTAGTACCGAATGGGTCATTGAGGTGGGATTCGGTAAGGGAATACTAGTAGCAACCCCTTGTCTCATTAACTATATGCCAACGTAGGAGCCTTTGTAGACTTAGGCTAATGAATCCATAAAATCCCTTAAAGTTAATGTTAAAGAATGAATGTAAAATTGACGGAGTTCTACCCTAGGCAAGTAGATTCCCCAGCTAACGTAGGGGGTTATGTTGGATTCCATGTAATAGCTCACATGGTCTTAATATCGGTTATAGTCAATTTCCCACAAATAAATATTTCAAATTCTATTTACATGATTACTCATGCATGTATATATCCACATATATATGATTTAAATGATATCTACTTGATTACTCATGCATGAACTCATTTATGTACTTTACCTTATAAATGTCCTAAATGTTTTACTTTGTCATGCATGCCTACATAATTAGTGCATTCAAAGTACTAGCGCATACTCTTTTGCCTACATGATATCATCATATAGGGATTGATGCTCCTCCTCGTTCTCCTCCACGTGGCCAGTTGAGTATACGCTTGAAGGCTACTTTTGGTGAGTTCCCATGTTTCGAGAATAATACTCCTTTATATTTCTAGGTTATGATATGTTGAGATTTTTAGACACCTATTATGGCATTTCTTTCCATTATGAGTGAGGATGAGCTAGGGACTTGTCTTAGCCCTGTTAAATCTAAAAGTTAGATGTATTGTTGGACATATGTAAGTTGAAGATTTACTATTATAATTTCCTCTTGTTTATTTATTGTCATTACCTATGAAAGGCTAAATGAATTTTAAGAGGCCTGCTTGAGGTACTTTCAGGTTCTTCATTCGCCATGTCATGTCTAAGCCCTAGGATTGAGTCGTGACAAACTTGGTATCAAAGCCTAAGGTTTTGAATGGTTCTCGGAGTCCAACATACATTGTCAAATAGGATCTTGTTCATAGTTGTGAAGCACGATATAACTATGAATAGGAGACATAACTATGAATAGGAGACTATGGGATGTTTAGGAATATTTTCACTTCTTTCAAATTCATGTCATGCCTTAGAGTGTCCTACGCTTTCCTCTGACTAACTACTCATTTTGTGTTCTCTAGATAATGGCTCATGGAAGAGCACCTCTAAGAGAAAGGTTTGACCATGAGGACCAAGCTCCTTATGTTCCCAATGCCCTACATCATGAGGAAGGGGTAACCCATGCCGAATTTTACAATATCATTACATTGTTGGCTCAAGTCGTAGACAACCAAGGGAATCAAGGTGTTCCTCCTCCCCAAATGCAAAATCCAGCCTCTAGGATTTGAAATTTCTAAAGGATGAATCCGTCCGAGTTCGATGGTTCTAAACTAGATGAGGACTCTATGGAGTTCAATGATGAGGTATACCAGATTGTGGCTATCATGGGTGTGCCACCAAATGAAAAGGCCGAACTAGTGGCCTATCAACTCAAAGGTGTTGCTCGAGTGTGGTATGAATAATGGGTTGTTGAAAATGATGAAGAAATGGGCTGATAGGATGAGAAGAGTTCAAAGGTGCCTTCCTAGACCTCTTCTTCTTATTGGAGATAAGGGAGGCCAAAATCAAAGAGTTCATCAACCTCCGTCAAGGGATTATGAGCGTGAGGGAGTATGATCTCAAATTCACTAAGTTATCAAAGTCTGCTCCCTTCATGGTCTCCAACTCAAGAGCTAGGATGAATAATTTTATTTCTGGTGTCTCAAGCTTAGTGTCCAAGGAGTACAAAATAGCCATGTTGGTCGAGGAGATGGACATCTCTCGGTTAATGACTTACGCAGAGCAAATTGAAGAAGAGAAGCTGAGAGAGAGATCAAGGAGGTTCAAAAAGGCTAGAGTGGATGCTGGAGAAAAGAAGTCATGGACATCTTCGCACCTATCTATAGGACTCTACTAGATGTTAGGTCTTTACAAGTTAGACCAATGAACTTGGGACTCTGATACCAACTTTTTACGACTTGATTTCTTAGGTCATGATGGAACCTACCATAAACCTCTGGTAGGTAAGCCAAACCCGTAACCCAAAATTGTATGTCATAAGTATAGGGGAAAATGCTAAACAGAACTAAGAGAAACTGAATAAACATTGTAATGAGGATATGCTAGATCTATATATATATATATATATATATACAAAGTTCACAAAAACTAAAACCTTCCCAGAACCTAGAAGTCACTAGTATAGAGCTACTACCACAAAAAAATAAGTACAAGTCCCAAGAGTGGACCAAAATATATAGACAACATTTTCTAGTCTCAAAAGTACAATATGACGGACCATCCAAGATGAAGGAGATAGAAATGATCTCAAAATGGCAAGTGCTTACCCTAGTTTCCAGAACTAGCTGCAACAGGCTTGATCTATCGACGACGGTAGCTGGTGCTCGGCCCTGCATCATGAAACTAGATGTAGAGTGTAGAATGAATACCAAAAATAAGGTACCTAGTAGGCATCATAGGCCGACTGAGATGGAAAGGTAAAACCAGTATGAAAAGGAGGAATAAGACTAAACAAGAGTCATAATGAGCATCTAAGGAAAGGAAGGTGAATATCCCAATGAATGGGAAGATACAAACTAGGAAGACTACAACTAGATACACCCAACTGGGACCCCATAAGCCCAACTGGGACACTCGTGAGCAAGTTTAAATAAAACCTAGATGAACCCCCATAAGCTCATCAGGTGCACAGAATAGATATGACTACAATGACTAGGGACTAAGAATTTACGATACCCAGAACTAAAGAACTATATTATTCCCAAACCAAGAATCTCTAAGAATTGATTAGCCATCAATGCTATAGGGGCTGAGGCCGGGAATGGTTCCCGGATGCTCGCTTGAATTCTCAATATGGTCAAGGCCGGGAATGGGACCGGGGTGCTTACCATAATCCATCAGTACGGTCGAGGCAGGGACTGGGACACAGATGCTCGCCATACTAACAAGTCAGTAGAGGCTAGGACAGGGACCCGGATGCTCACTGATGGAATTTCAGAACGAAGGCCGGGACTGGGATCAAGATGCTTACAAATGATTTAATCGATGATGCTGAATATTCTCCTCTTCAACTAGATGCTAATAATTACCGAAGATCTACTCCACAATGAATTAATTTGTATATTGCCCAGGCTTCAACCAGAACTGAAATAAGTCGATCAAGAAGTCTAGTATCACCGATGCATCTCAAAAGTCGCAATCATAGGGAATTATGGATACGGATGTTCATAAGAGAAAGATTACCACCTAGCTAAGACCCAACTACCAGACACTAGTCAGCTACACCATTCTACAAGGATCTAAGCCCGTCGGAGCGAAGTTGGGGCATCTAAAGCAAGTTGCACTACCTATACTAAGGCCAACATATTCCACAATACCAAATATAATAAATCGATTCCACTTGTAGTATTAAGATTTAACATAAGATATCACATGCTTTTAATTACCCGAAATACCCGATAAAAGCCTAAAACATAATTTTTAGAACCTAAGATATGTAAATAATCTACCCAACCCAAATTCCATCTGTATCAACATGAGTTCACATATTTTATCTCAATCTAAAGAAAGCAAAGTGGTATCCTACCTGTAGGCTGAACACACGCGCTCCAAATCACTGTGTCAGATCTTTTCCTTTCTTTACGGCCTCGGAATGCGCCCATGTTATTAAAAATAAACTCATAAAGTCAATATAATCTTTATGAAATTAAAATTATTGAATTCAAAGACGGGCCAATTTCGGAGTCAAAATTGGGAATTGTGGGACACGCACCAGAAGTTTCGAAACTAACCCCAAAAACATATCCTAATTCGCCCCCAAACTTATATCATAATTTGTAACACAGTTCAAGATCGGAAACTCTACAAATCACGTAATCCATCAAAACCCAATTCTAGGCCAAAATTAATAACAGGAGCAATATTTATTTAAGCAAAAATCACCAAAACGAAGCCTCCACCGAAACCAACTACACCACTAAGTTCCTCACAAAAAATCCCACAATTTAGCACCATGAATTTCAGAAATCAGACTTAAAAAATCCCAAGAAATTATTCCACAAAGTTTATCAAAATTCCACTCCAAAATTCAACAAAACAACAGCTAATAGTACAATTTTTACCTCAATCAAATGCCCTAAATTAATTTCTGATAGCACCACAACTTTTTTGTCAAACTTTCATGCGATTTAGGCTTTTAAGTTGCTCATGTTGGATATAAATTGGCCAAGAAATGACTTCTCAAAATTCTCTAAAATTTTATACCAAAAACAACAAATGAAAGAAGCTAAAATGCAAAATTTACCTAAAACTGAGTTTTCAAATCACCTTACGAGCTTACCAACGCGTTCCCTTGAAAATTCCTTTGATTTGGACCTTTGAATAATTGAAATTAAGCTCAAAATAGTGGACAAATCATTTGTCAAAGTTGGGACTTAAATATAAAATATTCACGGTGAACAATAATCGCGATGAATAGTGATAGTACAGTTCAAAATTTTATTTTTTGATGCTCCGGACTCATCCGAAGTCCTATGAACGCAAACCATATATGAATTCTAATTGGAAACAATATTTCGGAGTCAATGTTGAATTGAAATTTCCAATGGAGGTCATTTTTATGAAAAGTGGCTCCTACACCCAAGTACTAGTTTAAACCAAAACCACAAAAGGGCTAGAAATGAGATTGGAAACCTCGAAACGCATATGAAAGGTTGATCTAGACCAAACTTAATATTCTGAAGCTAACCAAGTTGACAGAATTTTAATTTGAGATCGTTTACCAAGAATGTTGACCAAAGTCAACCGTAGGCCAAGTTTCAAAGGCTAAAACACCAAATTACCCCAAACTCATATTGATTTCCTCAATATTCGTGTCAACCATACAACTATCCTAATTTGGTAATTTCAAAGCTGATAAAACTATCAGAATTCCATTATGAGGTTATTTACCTGACGTTATGATCGAAGACAACTTTTTCAAGTTATAAAAGCTCCAAAAAAAGGAAACAAGCGTAAAACCCAAACAAAGGATAAGGCAATCGAGCTACAGACAACAACAAGTCATAAATGACTCGGAGTCGGTATATAAATGCTTTAAATGATGAAAAAGAAGCAGAAACATGAAAATGACCAAGATTTTCATTACAATAAGAACCTATAGATTTAAAAAAATCAAAACTTTTTCAATAACTATTGTTTTTTACCTTATTTGTGAGGCGAGGAAAGACAAGGTTTAATAATTACCCCTAGCTTAAACTCTGGTCACGACCCGAATCTAGATGTGATGGCACTTATTCATTTTTACCGAAAATGTCAGCTTAAAGCCCAACATTTATAAAAAATAATGCGGAAATAGTTTATATAGATAGATAAATCTATGAAACCGAAAGTTTTAGTCAACTTCAATATTCCCAAAGGACTGGTTGTCACATGTACAAACCTCTAATATAAAAAAAATAAAAATAAATACAAGTCACAATGTCTTTGTCACTTGAATAGAACAAAGCATAATAAAAGGGAACAAGGAGAAGATCGCCGACATTGAACAACTAGCTCTCAAGGCCTCACATGAAGGAATACAAATAGAGTCATTGTTCGGAATCGGTACCTACACTAGTGTATATAGCCAGGAGTGAGTACCAAATAACATGGTACTTAACAAGCCAACTAACAAAACCAAATAAATCTAATAGACACTAGAACTCCTTTCATCCCAATTGAACCTCCTCAACTACAACCTACATAGAAATTAACTCAATCTGTACTACACAGTTCGTATAGAACATAGATCAATAATAGCTCATCTCCATCACCGAATAAGTCATATCAGTACCAAATATATCAACCACAAAAATACAAGAGGCATATGCACAACTTCACAATGACAGATAAGATGCAAGCAATTCAATATGATGTCACGTAAAGTGATGCATGTCTGTCTTAATGATACAAATCCATTATATAATAGACTGAAACCCATGGGAGATGCATAAGTACTATGTATCTGTTGGAACCATTTCCCATCGGTAATAATTACCCCTAGCTTCAACTTTGGTCATGATCCAAATCTAGGTGTGATGGCACTTATCCATTTCTACCAAAAAAGTCAGCTTAAGGCCCAACATTTATGAAATATAATGCGGAAACAATTTATATAGATAGATAAATATACAAAAGCAAAAGTTTTAGTCAACTTCAATACCCCCAAAGGACTGGTTGTCACATGTACAAATATCTAATATAACAAAAATGAAAATAAGTACAAATCACAATGTCTTTGTCACTTGAATAGAACAAAGCATAATAAAAGGGAACAAGGAGAAGATCGCCGACATTGAATAACTAGCTCTCAAGTCTCCTCACAAGGCCTCAAATGAAGGAATACAAATAGAGTCATTGTCCGAGATCAGTACCTACACAAGTGTGTGTATCCAGGAGTGAGTACCAAATAACAGGGTACTCAGCAAGCCAACTAACAAAACTAAATAATTATAATAGACACTAGAACTCCTTTCATCCCAATTGAACCTCCTCAACTACCACCTAAACAGAAATCAATCCTATCTATACTACACAGTTCATATAGAACATAGATCAATAATAGCTCATGACTATCACGGAATAAGTCATATCAGTATCAAATATATCAATCACAAAAATATAAGAGATATATGCATAATTATCGATGATAGATAAGATGCAAGCAATTCAATATGATGTCACATAAAGTGATGCATGTCTATCCTAATGATACAAATCCATTGTATAACAGACTGAAACCCATGAGAACCGCACAAGTACTATGTATCTGTCGGAACCATTTCCCATTGGTAATAATTACCCCTAGCTTCAACTCTAGTCATGACCCAAATCTAGGTCTAATGGCACTTATCCATTTCTACCAAAAAAGTCAGCTTAAAGCCAAACATTTATGAAAAAGAATGCGGAAATAGTTTATATAGATGATAAATACAAAAGCAAAAGTTTTAGTCAACTTCAATACCTCCAAAGGACTGGTTGTCACATGTACAAACATCTAATATAAAAAAATGAAAATAAGTACAAGTCACAATGTCTTTGTTACTTGAATAGAACAAAGCATAATAAAAGGGAACAAGGAGAAGATCGCCGACAATAAATAACTACCTCTCAAGTCTCCTCACAAGGCCTCAAATGAAGGAATACAAACAGAGTCATTGTCCAGGATCGGGACCTACACAAGTGTATATACACAAGAGTGAGTACCAAATAACACAGTACTCATCAAGCCAACTAACAAAACCAAAGAAATCTAATAAACACTAGAACTCCTTTCATCCCAATTGAACATCCTCAACTACAACCTGCACAGAAATCAACCCTATCTATACTACATAGTTCATATAGAACATAGATCAATAATATCTCATCACCATCACCGAATAAGTGATATCAGTATCAAATATATCAATCACAAAAATACAAGAGCATATGCACAACTTTACGATGATAGATAAGATGCAAGCAATTCAATATGATGTCACATAAAGTGATGCATGTCTGTCCTAAAAATACAAATCCATTGTATAACCGAATGAAACCCATGAGGGCCGCACAAGTACTATGTATCTGTCGGAACTATTTTCCATCAATATCATCATCAATATCGGAAACTATTTCCCATCGGCATCGCTGAATCCATTTTCCATCGACATAAGTATCAATCACCGGAACTATTTTTTATCAAAAAAAGTGACAACCACTAGATCCATTATGCATCATCATAAGTATCAATCGCCGAAATTATTTTCCATCGGCATAGTCATCAATCGGGGTCTCATCACTGTCTTTCAGAACTAATGCAAATAAGCATATTCACAAAAGTACTAAGAGAATGATAGTGTCCACACTCACAATATAATTTATATCAATGCAATTCACATCACAATATCAATAGTGTATCAACATCAACTAGTATATTATTTACATCATTATAGGTCATCAATTCTCCATTTCATTACCCCCCTTTTTATCACATTCTTATTCAATCGGTGAGCAACTATTTTCAAGTCAATTCCCATAATCAATAATGAGCAAATGACAATTTCATCAAATTTACAATCAGACTTAGGCTATCATAACAGTTCATCATGTTCACAAAAAGTTCAAGTCAAGAAATTCACATTTTCGATCAACATGATAACACACATTGTCCTTTTATTACCCGGATCTTCCATTAAGCACAATTCACATGATTATCATTCCAAATCTTATTCCCGTTAGTCCCCAACACATATACAAAAGCAAGTTCAAGTAATCTACAAAAATTATGGGGTTTTAGAAGTTCATTTGCCTTAATCGATACTCGATCAATCACTAACTTGAGCCTTCTCATTTCAAATAAAGTATGAAATACCTATCAAAATAGTGATTCACAATCAAGTTACGAAACTAACAATACAAAAATCATGAAAATTTGGGTCAAAGGGTTAAAATGGCTCAAAAATCCGATACCAAAAATAAGCTTTAGATCCAGAAATTTTTGGATGAAAATGATCCTCAAATCATTTGGAACTCATTACCGGAAACTATTTCAAAAACAAAGTTGAAACCAACTGAAAATTGTCATTTTATCAAAACTTAATGTTCTTGAACAAAATCCCAATTCTTTAATATCAAAATCTCAAATTTGATGTTAAAATCCACAAATAATCAATGGATAATGAAGGTTTTAGATTAGAATCACTTACCCAATCAATTAGCCAAGAAAATCCACTTCAAAAATTGCCTATTCAATCTTTTGGGTGTCAAAAAATGAAGAAATGACATAAACCCCAGATAAACCCCTCTCAAATATCGCAAAAGCGACACAGGGGTCGATTTTGTAACCATCACATTTGCGACATCAGCTTCGCTTTTGTGAAGGCCACAAAAATACTCCCCCTTTGCTTTAGTGAAGGATCTCCGCTAAAGAGAAACACCCTTTGTAAAAGCGAAGGTGCCAGAACATACAATCTCAAAACTTTTCACAAGTCACAAAGTATTTGAGTCGATCCTCGAGATTTATCAGGAATCTCGTACACACAAACCATATATGCTACCTTCCTAATTTTGATATTCCAGAATCAATGAAATACTTAGGAGTCGAATTCTAGGTCTCTGTGACCCGAAATCTAATAAGTCACAACCAAACTAACAATAAGCATCAAAAAGACCAAAACACCCTTGGAACTTCTAAAAATTACACAAGAGCTTTCCCTAAGACTTAAATCATCTTACATATCCAATAGAGTCATCGAAATTCAATTCCTAGCATTAAAACTCTGAATGTTGACCAAAGTCAACTCTATGATCAAAATTTAAAGAATTTCCAACTTATGACCTCAAACACTCGATATAACATCAAATTTGATTTCGTTAACTCTCTTAAACAAAATTTTCACATTTCGGAGCTTATGGAATTGACAATTCTATTTCGAGACTCGAAATGTTTAATGACACCAGATACTACTATTTGATAACTTAATCTTTAAAAACTTAAATCTTTCCAAAAATCTCAACTTTTCAAAAGATTTTACAAAACCAACTTTGAATACTGATCAAACATGACTCAAGAAAAATATCAAGATGGGTAAAAGAGTTATTTTACAAAAAATTATTAAAAATAACCTTCAAGGTCATTACATCATCCACCACTAAAAATCATGTTCGTCCTCAGACCTAAAGTAAAAAAAACTACCTGGAATCTCAAAAAGCTTGTGATATCGGGCATGCATGTCATCCTTCGCCTCCTAATTCGCCTCTCTGATTGAACAATGCCTCCATTGTACCTTCACTGAAGCAATCTCCTTTTTCTAAGCTTATAGACCTACCTACCTAGAATACCTATGGGCTCCTCCTCAAATTTCAAATCTAGACCCAACTCTGTTGTATCAAGGGAGATCACATGGGAATCGTCCAGAACATACTTTCAGAGCATGAAAACATGGAAAAGAGGATGTACCGCTGGTAAGCTAGGTGATAAGGCCAATCTATAAGCCACCTCTCCCACTCACCCCAAATCTCAACTGGGGCAGTGAACTGAAGGCTAAGCTTGCCCTTCTTCCTGAACTGCATCACACCCTTCTTGGGAGACACTTGGATCCAAACATCATCACCCTCCATGAACTCCAATGGTCAAACTATCCTATCTGTATAGCTCTTTTTCGTACTCTAGGATGTCAAGAGCCTACCCGAAATATAGGAACCTATTCCATGGCATCTGTAAGCAAGTTCTTGTCTAAAGATTCCATCTTAGCTGAATCAAACCACCAAATAGGAGATTGATACAACTACCATACAATGCCTCAAATGGGCCCATCTGAATGCTGGAGTGATAATTATTGTTTTAGGAAAACTCTGCTAAGGGAAAATGTTGATCCTACCTAGCACCGAAATCAATAACAAAGGCTTGAAGCATATCCTCCAACACCTGAATTGTCAATTTGGAATGCCTATCGGTCTGTGGGTGAAAAGATGTACTCATATCAAACCTAGTACCCAACCCATGTTATAATGCCCTCCATAAGTACAAAGTGAACAATAAACCTTGGTCAGAAATAATAGATACAAGCACCCCATGAAGTCGAATAATCTAACTGATGTACAACTGGGCTAGATTCTCTTCCATATACTTCACCCAAACTGGAATGAAATAGGAAGAAATAGTTAGTCTGTACAACCCACAGTGGTAGGAAAACCCATAACAAAGTCCATGGTGATCCGCTTCTATTTCCAAGTAGGAATTGACATCCTCTTAGTCACACCTCTAGGATGCTGATGCTCACACTTAACATGTTAATAGGTCAAACACTTGGATACAAAATCTGCGATGTCCTTCTTCATGCCACACCACCAATAATTCTTGCTAAGGTCATGATACATCTTTACCGTACACAGATGAATAAACTATCAAGAACGATGAGCCTCCTCTAGAATCAATCTGATAAAGTCACCTACCTTGGGCACACAAATCTTGCCATCGATCCTAAAAACACCATCCAAATCAAGTTTAGACTTCTTGGTTTCACCCTTCAACACTTTGTCTTGAATGAGACATAACTTCTTATCATCGAGCTGTCGCTCATGAATCTATTCAACTAAAGAAAAGAGAACCTCAATGAAAGCAATAAAACCTCCACTCTCCTCAGATACCCAGCCCTAGGCAAAGTTGTTGGCTAACCTCTGAACATCCCTAGCCAAGGGCTTCTTATCAACACTAATCTCGGTGAGACTCCTCATACTAGGATCCTTTCTACTCAAAGTATCTACCACCATATTGGCCTTCCTCGAATGATACAACATAGTCATGTCATAATCCTTCAGTAGCTCAATACATCTGCACAGTCTCAAGTTCAGATCCCTCTAACTGAAGATGTAATGAAGACGCCGGTGATTGATAAATACCTCACAATGCACATCGCATATGCAATGACGCCATGTCTTTAACATAAATCACCACTGCTAACTCCAAATTATGAGTAGGGTAGTTCTTTTCATGAGCCTTCAATTCTCTAGAAGCATAGGCTAAATCACCGCTGCTTCTACATCAACACTGTCCCTAACCCAACTCTGGAATCATCACAATATACGGTGAAGTCCACACCCTCCTCAAGTAAGGTCAAAATAGGTGCAGTAGTCAATAATGTCTTGAGCTTTTGACATCTTGCTTCATGCTCATTGTACTTATGGAAGTCTACTACCTTCTGAGTCATTCTAGTTAAAGGACCCACAATAGTAGAGAATCCATGCACAAAGCGTAGGTAAGAACCATCCAACCCCACAAAACTCCGAATCTCAGTAGGGGAAGTAGGCCTAGTCCATCTTCTAACTGCCTCAATCTTGGCCAGATCCACCCTAATACCCTCCTTGGACACCACGTGTCCTAGAAATGCCACAAAATCATGTCAAAACTCATATTTGGAGAACTTTTCATATAATTTCTTCTCTCTCAATTTCTGAATAACCAACCTCAAATGACAAGCATGATCCTCCTCTGTCTTGGAATACACCAAGATATCATCAATGAAAATAATCATAAAGGAGTCTAGATACGGATGAAGCACCCCATTCATCAACTTCATAAATGGTGCTGGGGTGTTAGTCAACCCAAATGTCATAACCAAGAACTCATAATGGACATAACGGGTCCGGAAAGCTATCTAGGAATATTCGATGGCCTAATCCTTAAATGATGGTACCCAGATCTCAATTCAATCTTAGAGAACAAAGTTGCTCCTAGAAGCTAATCAAATAAATCATCAATACAAGGAAGAGGATACTTGTTCTTGACAGTCGCCTTGTTAAACTATCTATAATCAATGCACATCATCATAGACCATCCTTCTTCTTCATGAATAGAACTGGTGCACCACAAAATGACAGACTAGGGTGAATAAACCCCTTACTCAACAAGTTCGACAAGTGATCCTTCAACTCCTTTAACTCAGCTGGAGCCATATAATATGGAGGAATAGAAATGGGCTTAGTGCTTGGCTCCAAGTCAATAGAGAAGGCAATATCCCTATTCGGAGGAACTCCAGGGTGATTAGTAGGAAATACATTGAGAAACTCCTGAAACACGAAAATAGACTCCATAGGAGGTGACTCAACGTTAGTATCCCCGAAAAAAGCCAAATAAGATATACACCCTCTATAAATCAATCTCTTTGCATGCATATAAAAGATGAACTTACTAGGATAATAACCGCTAGTACCCTTCTACTTGATCCTTGAGATACTAGGTATCGTTAAGGTAATAGTCTTAGCATAACAATCAAGAATAACATGATAAGAAGAAAGTCAATCCATATAGTATATCACATCAAAGTCTATCATCCCTAGAATAGTCATGTCTACCCAAGTATCATACCCGACCAATAAAACAAGGCAAGATCATACACTCGATACACCACTAAGGGCTCACCCACGGGTGTAGAAACATGAACATGGACCAGCATGAGATCATAATCAAATAAAATCCAAATGTAAAATAGGTAACATTGGAGAATGTAGATCCAGGATCAAATAACACAAATGGAGGTCGATGGCAAACTAGGATGATATCTGTAATAACTGCATCAGAAGCCTCAGCCTCGAGTCTCCTTAAAAAAGCAAGCATTGAGCTCCCCTACCACTAATAATTTATACCACAACTCTACCTCACGGAACCACAACACTACTAAAAAAGGCTCTACTGCGTCTACCTGAATGAGCCTTGCCCTGACCTCTAGCCAAATATGGTGAATCTCTCTTTGGAGAAGTTGAATAAATATGCTAGGGCCCTGAATGAGTCTGCAGAGGGAACTGTCACATAAGATAATTTAGATCCCTACAACTATAAAAAGATCTCAAATAGGAGGAATGCTGTAAAGAACCCAATAAAATACCATAGCCACTTCGACCAAAACCGTAGGATCCTCAAGCTACCTATCCATACTTGTCCAATGGCATAGAATCATGAATGGGTATCTGACACTGAAATGAAAAACCACTCCTATGTGAACCTTTACCTCTAGATGAGGTGCCTAAAAACTTACTACTAGACCGAGCCCTCTTGGCGGTGCTCTCTGACCATGAAATCTGCCTCATTGGCGGTGCTCACTATGGATCAGAAGTAAGCTCCTCCACTAGCCGATCTGAACAGATATAATCGAATAGAGAGAGTCAATCCCCTCACAAAACTATGAACTCTCTCTGCCTCATCTGGGATCAATGCCATGGCATGTCTAGACAAATGGCAGAATTGTGCCTCATACTCAGCAATGGACATATCATCCTCTGTCAAACCCTCAAACCTCAAACTACTCTCTTCGTATATGCACCATGGAATGAAGTGTTCCTCAAAAGCACTAGCAAAAGCACCCCACTCTACTGTAGGGGATCCCACTGGTCTAGACCTCATAAATATCATCCACCACTCCTTGTCTGACCCATAGAGTTGGAGTGCGACAAAATGAACACCCCAAGCATCAACCATGCTCACTGTCTCAAGCATCTCATGGTACAACATCAATAAATCATGGGCATCCTCACTCCTACCACCCTGAAACTAGGGTAGTTCCATCTTCTGAAACCTCTTATAATATTGCTAATCATTTGCTCTTAGGAATACATCTAATGCAACCTGTGCACCAACAGCTAGTATGGGAACCAATTGTCGATGACCCACCTAATCCGGAACAATTGAGACCTAATGCTTCTCTAAGGTCTGTGCCTTGACTCTAGTCTATGAGCCCTGTGGTATGCCCACAACACCTTGAATAAAACTATCCAATACACCAAATATCCTTAATAAGGTCTCCTAAAACAATGGTGCCGCAAATCCAGGAGGAACCTAGTCCTCACCAACCTCAACAAGTGTATTTAGGAAGCCTCTATAACTTCATCCAGATGATATGAATAGGGCGCTCTTTCCACTCCTACCCTCACAAGCAATGACCTCAGGTCGATGTCTCTCCTTAGGCCCTACCTCTATCCCTAGCTAGAGTCACAACAAGTTTCTCGGGGATTGCCTCCCCTCTACCCATAGCTAAAGCTCTGGTCCTTGACATTTGTCAAAACAATAGCAATACTCAACACTAGCAATAACAACCACACACGATAAGAAATAATAGCCTAACAGTCTTTATAGCCTCTTGAAGAAAAGTATAGACGTCTCCGTACTGATCCTCGAGACTCAACTTAGACTTGGCTTATATACGTGAGACCTATGAACATGGGGCTCTGATACAATTTTTTCACAACTCAAATCTGGGTGTGATGGCACTTATCAATTGCCATCGAACAAGTCAGCCTAAAACCCAACATTTATAAAAAATAATATTGCAACAGTTTAGATAGATAGATAAATATACAAATGTGGAAGTCTTAGGCAACTAAAATACCCCTGAAGGATTGGTTGTCACATGCACAAGCCTTTAATAAAATAGAAATAAAAATAAGTACAAGTCTCAATGTCTTTGTCACTCGAATAAAACAAAGTATAATAAAAGAAAACAAGGAGATTGCCAGCATCGAACAACTAACTCTCAAGTCTCCTCACAAGGCCTCAGATGAAGGAATGAAAATAGAGTTAGTGTCATGGATCGAGACCTACACAAGTGTAGATAGCAAGGAGTGAGTACCAAACAACACAGTACTTAACAAGCCAACTAACAAAACCAAATAAATCTAATAGATACTAGAACTCCTTTTATCCTAACAGAAGCTCCTCAACTATAACCTACACAGAACTCATCCCAATCTATACTACACAGTTCATATAGAACATAGATCAACAATAACTCATCAGCATGATCGAATAAGTCATATCAAAATCAAATATATCAATCACAAAAATACAAGAGACATATACATAACTTCACGATGATAGATAAGATGCAAACAATGCAATGTGATGTCATATAAATCTAGGCATTTCTATCCTAATAATACACATCCGTTGTATAATAGACTAGAACCCATGGGGACCTCATAAATACCATGTATTCGCCAAAACTATTTCTCATCGACATCATCATCAATCGCCAAAACCATTTTCCATCTTCATCACCAGAACCATTTCCCATCGGCATAAGCATCAATCATCAGACCATTTCTCATCGGTACAAGTATCAATCGCCGGAACTATTTTTCATCGGTATATTCATCAATTCATCATAGTATTCCAGAATTAATGCAAATAAGCATGTTCACAAAAATAATGAAAGAATGATAGTGTCAACAATCACAAATCAATAGTATGTCAACATCAATAAGTACATCATTTACATTATTATAAGTCATCAAGTCTCCATTTCATTATTCACTTTTATCACAATTATTGATCGATTGGTGAGCAAGTATTTCCAACTCAATTCCCATAATCAACAATGAGAAAATGACAGATCAAATTCTCAATTACATTTTGGCTATCATAGTATTTCATCAAGTTCATGTCATGTTCAAGTTAAGGAGTTCACATTTTCGGTCAACATGATAACAAATAGTCCTTTTATCACCCCAATCTTTCATTAAGCACAATTCACATGATTATCATTCTCAACCTTATTCCTGTTACTCCCCAGCACATATATGAAGGCAAATCCAAGTAATCTACAAGATTTACAGAGTTTTAGAAGTTTTCTTACCTTAATCGATACTCGGTCAATTATTAAGTTGAGGCTTCTCTTTTTGAATAGAGTTTAAAACATCACAATCTATCTAAATAGTGATTCACGATTAAATTATGGAACTAGTTATACCAAAATTATGAAATTCGGTTAAAATGGTCAAAATTGCTCAAAAATCTTATTTCGAAAATCAAGTTCAAATCTGGAAATTTTGGATGAAAATGATCCTCAAAGCATTTGAAACTCATTACCAAAAACCCTTTAAAAATGGAGTTAAAACCAATTGAAATTGTCATTTTATCAAACCTCATATTCTTGAACAAAACCCCAATTCTATAATACAAAATCCTAAATTTGATGTTAAAATTCGTAAATAATCAATGGGTAATGAAGGTTTTAGGTTAGAATCACTCACACAATCAATTAGCCTAGAAAATCCATTTCAAAATTTCCTATTAAGTCTTTTGGGTCACAAAAATGGAAGACTGACATAAACCAGGCTAAACCCCACTCAGAAGTCGCAAAGACGACACAGGGTAATTTTTTCCACCATCGCTTTTGCAACATCAGCTTCGCTTTTGCAAAGCGTGCAAAAATACTCTCCCGTCATTTTAGTGAAGGGTCTCCCCTAAAGTGATGCACCCTTTGCAAAAAAGAAGGTACTAGAACTAGCAATCTTAGAAATTTTCACAATTCACAAAGTTTCCAAATCGACTCTCGAGATTTGATCGAAATCCCGTCGTACACACAAAGAATATATGCTTCCATACTAATTTCGTTATTCCAAACTCAATGGAACCATCAACATTTGAATTCAATGTCTCCCTGACCCAAAATCCAATAAGTCACAACTATACTAACTCTAAGCATCAAAAAGACCAAAATACCCTCAAAACTTCCGAAAATACACAAAAACTCTCCTTAGGCCTAAAATCATCCCGAATCCAACGGAGTCATAAGAATTCAATTTCGAATATCTTAATTAAGAATATTTATCAAAGACAACTCTATGATCCAAATTTTAAGAATTTCCAACTTAGGACCTCAAACCCTCGAATAACCCCAAATTTGATTCTATCAGCTCTCCTAGACAAAATTCCATTTATCCAAGCTGATGGAATTAAAAAAATTCCATTATGAGACTCAAAACTTGGAATGACACTGAATACCACTATTTGATAACTTAAGCCTTCAAAACTTAAATCTTTTAAAATATCTTAACTTTTTAAAGAATTTCATAAAACCAACTTTGAATACTAATCGAATGTGAATCAGGTAAACTACTAGAAGGAGTAAAACAATCATTTTTAAAAAATTATAAAAAATGACCTTCAGGTCATTACAACTCTTCTACTGGAAAAAAAAAACTTATTTGGTTGCTAATGTTTTGAAGGATAGCAAGTTCTGTTTTTGGAGCCAAAAGAATAAGCTAGAGTATAGAGATTTGGGGGAAGTCGCATGCTTGGCACATTTGTTTTTCCAGCTGTTAGTTTTAACAAAAGTTAACAGAAGGATGTTTATTGCAAAGTTTGGGATAATTAAATGATGCTTTTTGTTCACAACTATATTAGCAAAAATCACTTGACATATTTATTGTAAGAGTGTATATTACAACTTTTAAATGCACTATTTTATAATTACTACTAATAAAACTTTAATTACAGGTCTTAACTGATTTATATTAATTTATATTATATTTAATTTTATTTTATAAAGTGTTAGCATTAATTGATAAGTAAGAGAAAAGATGGGCATTTTTTTGGTACAAATCTATTACTATAATTAAGGAATTTCAACTAACATATGTTTTTCCATAATGTCTTAATCAACAGTAGTTTTTTTCTCTCCACATCATTCTCCATATTCTTTTTCATCTCTCTCCATATTTTAAAGAAAATCATCTTTCATCCAACATTCAACAACAGTTGTTCCATCTTTCTTGTGTCTTGAAGTGATTTTTTTGTTTGTTTATTTTTTTCGTGTTATTTTCATAGTATGCCTAAAAAATCAAAACTTGTTCTTACACCTAGAAAGAGCCCTATGTTAGTCGAAGATGAAGGATATGTGAAGATAGAACCATCAAGTTTTGAGATATTAACTCAAACACCGGTGAAGAAGAATCAAACACCATTGAAGAAGAAAAAAACAACAATTAAGAAAAATTCCACTTCTTCAATTCAAGGGCAAAACCCAAAAAAACATTTATGAGACAGAGAAATATCTTTTTTTCTTAATATGTTGGATATTTTTAAATTTATTTCTTGACCTTAAACTACATATACTTTATTTTATTAGTGGTACTATTCATTATTAAATATGTTTTTTTATTTTTTATCATAATTTATGAAATTCCAAATTATAATTTTTGAGTATAATCTTAGCATATAATATATATGATTTGAGTAATCAACTTTTAGCATTAAAATCCAGTTACATACCAGCTGTATACACAAAATATATACTATGAGTTTGATATGAAATTTGGATTGATCTATTCATGTTAGTTACACATTGAAAATTTTATTATATACTAATTGAATACATATTACACACAAAATATATTGATATGAATATGGTATGCATTTTGTATTTTTATATCTATATTAGTTATGCAGTTATATTTTTTGTGTACAAAATCTTTAGTAGTCAACTCTAGATATCAATTTGTAATAATATTAATTTTTTGAGAATGTATAAAAGTTGGTATCAATTAGTAAATTTAGTTTGGTATGTATAAAAGTTTTATTGTGTGAAATAGATATGAAAATTGAAGTCCCAACAAATTTGCGTACGGTTATATTTTTTATTAGTGTTTAGAAAGTATATAAAAGTTGATATCCATAAGTTAGTACACACATTTTATTGTTTACTATTTATGAAATAGGTCTGAATTTGATGCTCCAATAAATTTGTGAACTATCATACTTTTAATAACTATTTAGAAAGTGTATAAAAGTTGATATACATTAGTAAGTTTATATAAAGTCAATTTGCTCCTTCCATCTACTTTATTTACGCATTTTAAATATTTTAATAATCTCTCATTTAAATTGAAGTCAATCTGCTATAAAAAAAAATGTTATTTAATGTTAATATGTAAACTGGTTTCAACAGTATTAGTTAAAGTTAATCCTAAAATCAAATTATACACTCATTACATACAGTAAATTAGACTTGTGAATCAGTATTTAAAAAGATATAGTCATTTCTTTCAATATAAAAATTATATACAAACCAGAAAATTTGATTTATTTTAATGATATTTTAAAAAAATAATAATTTATAAAAAGTTATATATATATAAGATGCTTATTGTAAATTATGCAGTATTTTCAAATAGAAATTCGTTGTCAATTTATGAATATTCATACAAAAAAATCATTCGTCTAAATTTTTTTAAAAGAAAATAAATATTTTTAAAAAAACAGATTTCAAAAATAAAAATTCTTATTTAAAAAAAATGATTTTCGAATTAAAAAAACTAAAAACGATAAGTTTTTAAGTAGTAAATATTTTTCCGGTAAAATGGCAACTAGCTAATGATTTTTTTTTTAAAAACAATAACAAATAAAGAATGAAGTAAGAATCAAAATTGGAGATTGATACTATTAATTAGGAGATTGATAACAACCAAATAATTAAGAGAAAATCATGGGATTGACATATTTAAGTAAAAAATAATGTTAACTTTTTGATTAAGAATTATTTTAATTCCTTTTCTATTTTTTTATTTTTAATTACTTTATTATTTGGTAGATATTGTTAGAAATCTAATGTTATATATTGAAAACTAGAAAGTCCTGTTAGGACTAGTAATTCACTTTTAAATATGCCATTTATTAAAATTTTCTATTAATATAAGGATGTACTCTAAGTTTGCGTTACACTTCAAAGATGATTTTAGCCCAAAATATGAGTTAGTACATAACTTTATAAATGAATTTTAAAATTAATTTTTGAATAAATACTTCCACGTGAAAGAATAAAGTAGAAATCTTCTACTTCTTTCTCTGTTTCAAAGCTTTTCACTTCTACTATTAAAAAAATGAATTGGAATATAGAAAAAAGACCTACAAAAATAGAAATTAAGCCAAGACAATATTGAACAATCTCATAAAGTTATGTCAATTCAATGTGTTCCTTTCCCATCTCGGATGTTGGAGAAAAGTAAAAATACAAGCACGTGAGTTATCATTAACTATGATGTTGAGAATTCAGAAGTAGATATCATTTCAAATACTACATTTAATTATTACAGTTTTAATCGAGTATTTTATTTCACCACAACTGGTGCTATATCACTTTCTTGCAAATTGTCTAAACATTTAAAATCATTAATAATCATCACATATAATATACATCTATAATCCATGTTTCCTTCTTTGATATAGCCACCAATAATAGTGTTAGGCTATAATGTTGTAATGACCCTTCTGGTCATTTTTCTAAAATTGGTTCCGTTTCATCATTTAGAGCGTTCCTATAGCGATCCTAGGTCATTTAATACCTGCTGGCGCCAGTAGCACGGCGTTCTGGTTGTTCGTTTAGGTTTTAGGCTCGTTTTCCTATTTTGGAGCTTTTATAACTTGAAAAGTTAACTTAGTTCATAACTTCAGGCAAACGACCTCAGAACGGAATTCTGACGATTCTATTATCTCTAAAATAGCCAAATTAGGTTAGTAGCAAAGTCGGCACGAGTATCCGAGCAATCGATATGAGTTTGGGGCCATTTGGCGCTTTTGCCTTGGAAATTTGGCCCATGGTTGACTTTCGTCAACATTCTTGGAAAATGCATTTGGATGAAAATTTTGACACTGCAGTTAGCTTCGGAATATCGAGTTTGATCTAGAACGACCCTTCGTTCTCTTTCTGAGGCTGCCGGTGCTATTCTGTGTACCCGATGGGCTTATGGGGTTCGTCCTAGTTTTTGTACTTTTGAGACAAGCCTGTGTTGTATATATATTTTTGGTCCACTTTTGGGATGTGTACTCATTATATATTTGTAGTAGCTCTATACTAGTGACTTCCAGGTTCTGGGAGGGATTCATTTTGTGTATATTGTATATATTTACCTAACTCCTCCTTATTTCAGTATTTTGTTCAGTTCTGTTTAATACTTCTTCCTCATACCCATTACTTGTTGTTATGAGTTACAGGTTTGGCTTACCTATCGAGGTGAGGTGGGTGTTATGGTAGGTTCCATCTTGACCTGAGAAATCGAGTCGTGAAATCTTCGTATCAGAGCCGTAGGTTCGTTGGTCTCATTTGTACAGAGCTAACATCTAGAAGAGTCCCACATATGGGTGAGAAGATGTCCATAACTTATCTTCGAGAGGCTACAGGATGTCATTAGGAATATTTTCTATGTTGTATCATTTCATATAGTTTTGTGCCTTATTGGATCCCAGAAATCTTATTTGTTCCACTCTTTCACAGGGATCATTCGTACGAGCGGCACTACCAGTGGCGATGATCGACCTGGACCGGGCAGGCCTTGAGGTCGGCCCCATGGAACAAGCAGAGGGGAAGCACCAGGTCCCGATCCAGATATAGCTCCTGAGCATGTACAGGAGCATCAGCCACACTACTTATCACCCCAGCATTATAGGCAGCGATTGCTCAGCTCCTCACCGCTATCGGGGTTATACCACAGGCCCCAACTCTAGCTGTTGATATACCAACACCGTGAGATTAGCCTGCACCACTAGCACCTGAGGTTCAGCTACCTCCACTAGCCACTGCACCCCCTCCAACAGTTTTGGAGGGGGTTATGTCATTACAAGAGCAGATGATGATAAGGGTCTTTTAGAGGCTGTCACCCCCATTATTTTTTGGAGTTATTAGAGAGGATACCATGGAGTTTCTGACTACCTGCCAAGAGAAGCTCCACTCTTTGGGTCTTGTGGAGTCTAGAGGCGCCGACTTCACCGCTCACTAGTTCCATAGGTCATTCAAGCAGTGGTGGTGCTCTTATTTACATACCAGGCTAGATGGGTCACCACCATTGTCATGGGCTCAGTTTTCAGAGGTCTTTTTGGCTCGGTACATCCCCAGGAGCATTAGGGACTGACTTTGGGATAAGTTTACTCGGTTGGAGCAGGGTAGATGGCAGTTGTCGAGTATGAAGATAAATTCCACCAGCTATCCCAATATGATAGTATGATTTTACCCTCTAAGGAGGAGCAGGTACGATTTTTTATGCGTGGGTTGAGGCCCCACTTGAGGTTGGGGATGAAAAACTTGGTTTTTGCGGGCCGATCTTTTTTGGATGTGGTGGATCATGTTTGCACTATAGAGATTATTTATCGCCAGCCCAAGGGCGAAGCGATAAGAGGCCCAGGCATTAGGGCAGCTATAGTGGGTCCTAGTCTAGGGGCTATTATAGTTATGACAGGTCCTGCCAGCGGTTCCAGCATGATAGACACCAGTAGGGTCTGTTCAGCCAGCCATTTTGGCAGCCCTGCTAGTAGTTGAGGGAAGTTAGTCCCGTTCATAAAGGTTCTACTACAGGTTAGAGCTTGAGGGGTTTGGGTCCACTTCTTTCCTATTATGGATGGGTTACTATAGCGCGCTCAGCTTCGGGTTGTTATGATTGTGGTTCATTGGAGCATTAGGCTAGAGAGTGCTCCAGTCGGGCTAGACCTTTGCTAAAAGTACCACCCACACTCAGAGTCAAAGATCAGGGTCAGGATAGTGGCCAACAGGGTGTTCGGGAAGTACCGGGGAGGCAGGTTGGTTGGCAAGTCAGATAGACCTGGAGGAGGGCAATAGGGCCATTTCTATACTTCTCCAGCAAGGGAAAAAGCTGAGGCATCAAACGATGTCATCATATGTACTATCCTTATATGTCAGTAGATAGCTTCAGCTTTATTGGATCCAAGTTCCACTTATTCTTATATGTCTATATATTTTGCTCCCCATCTTGATATTGTTCATGAGTCACTCAAGGTGTTGTTGCATGTTTTGACCCCGGTAGGGGATTATTTAGTATTAGATAAGGTTTGTAGATCTTGTATGGTGACTATTCAAGGGCATGAGACATGACAGACCTTATTTTACTTGATATGCTGGACTTTGATGTTATTTTGGGAATAGATTGTGTATCCCCTCACCATGTAATTTTGGACTGTTATGCCAAGACCATCACCTTAGCCATGATAGAGGTTATATCCTTTATGCGGTACTGACAGCTAGTTGCTTCCGGGTCTTTGGCCTACTTAGAATATATCCGTAATGTTTCCAGCGAGGCCCCTTCTGTTGATTCAGTTCCTGTGGTCGAGGAGTTTACCGATATCATTCCTACTAGCCTACCTGGCCTACCCCTAGAGAGATATAATAACTTTGCTATAGACGTGGATCTGGGAACTAAGCCCATTTCTATCCCACCTTACCTTATGGTTCCTATAGAGCTCAAGGAGCTTAGTGTGTAACTTATGGATCTCCTAGATAAGGGCTTTATTCGTTCACGTATATCACTATGTGGTGCTCAAGTCTTGTTTGTTAATAAGAAATATTGGACTATGCGGATGTGTGTAAACTACAGGCAGTTGAACAAGGTAACAATAAAAACCGTTACCCCATGCCTCATATTAATGATCTATTCGACCAGCTTTAGGGTGCCGCCGTGTTTTCTAAGATTGATCTGAGGTCTGGTTATCACCAGTTGAGGATTAGAGCTACCGACATTCTTAAGACTTCTTTTCGAACTCGTTATGGACATTATGAATTCCTTGTGATGTCTCTTTGGCTTACTAATGCCCCCGCATCGTCTATAAACCTTATGACTTGAGCATTCAGGCCTTATCTTGACTCCTTCGGGATCATATTCATCGATGATATACTAGAATACTCACAGAGTAGACAAGAGCATGTGCAACATTTGAGGATTGTGCTCCAGACTTTGAGGGATCAGCAACTTTATGCTAAGTTCTGAAAGTGCGAGTTTAGTTGGAGTCAATGACATTTCTGGGACACGTGGTGTCTAAGGAGGTATCTGTAACATTCTTCAAAATGCACATAAGTGCCTTAAGAATGCCTTGGGAATAGGTCGCTCACGTAATGCATTATCATTAATCTTTTTGGTAAATCCAAGTCTGAAATATTGATTAGGTGGTCAAAACCTGTGGTAAATGGTCTTGGTGTATTTTTAGAACCCACATATCAAAATATAGATTTTTCAAGAAACTGCACAAAATGGTGAGGTGCGCGGTATCTCCGCATTGCAGACTTGCTCCCGTTCAGTGAATTTTTTCCCCGAGTCAAAATTTGGCAAAAATCTCATTCGCTCAAAATTGGCCTATCAGGGAACACCTCTGCTTGGTGGACCTGAGCAATGTTTTTTGTTCGAATTCAATTTTTAAGTAAGGGCACTTTAGACTTTTCTTTAATTATTAGTTAATGAATCTGAACATTTTTAGGGCCTAATTGTACTCGATAAACTACCTAAACCTCAAATTCTATTCATTCTTCTACAATTCACCTATTCAAATATTTCTCTCTCTACAAAAGGCTCTCAAGGACTCCATTGAAGACTTCAAAGAAATTCACTCAAGCTCTCCATCAAAACTCTCAAATTCTTCCAAATTCGTGGATCTTCTCACTTAAGGTATGTGTGTATTGATTCATGGATTCTTTCATCTATGAAGCCTAATCATTTTCTGAAGTTTTCTATCAAATTAAAGTATGCTGTTTTATTAGTTTTATGATCTGTATTCCAATTACATTAATTATGATTCAAATTATAATTATGAATTTATTTTGATATAAATTGATGGTTATTGCATTAAATTGAAGAGCTTTTCCTTGAATTCTCCTATATTGATCTCCAGGGTTTATAATGTGAATTATGAGTATTTTTAATTATACTTCCAAATGATATTTTCTTTATGAATTATATATGGGCTGATAGAAAATATAAGATCATGCATGTTTTCAAGTCAATTTCATGATTTTTAAGTCAATTGATTATGCATTTGAGTTTTACTCTAAATTCAAGTATGAATTGTGATCAAGAATCACAAGTACGTTCAAGGTATGAATTTCATGCAAGTTATGAAGTAAGGTGACTTAGGGAAATATGTGGTTACCTAGGACCTAACTATATGAATTATGCAAATATGATTGTAATGATGAAAGGACAATTCTCACATTACAAGTATGTTATGAAAATGAGCTACTTTATGATTTCAAACCTATGATCATGACTATAATATATGTCATTATGATTTTTATGCTACATATGTATTCCATGAGATTTGACTTAGCATCAATGGACTTGAGATGGGGACCTTATCAAAATCTCTAGTAACAACCTCGTGTCTCTTAAACTACATGCCACCATAAGCTACATTCATGGCCTAGCTATTGGTTCCACATATAGCGTATGTATGACCCGCCTAGCGGGGTAGAGTCTACCTTGACAAGTATATTCCCTATTTTCTTCGTTGTATGAGGAGACAACGGGATTTCATGTTATAGCTTGCATGGTCTTATTGTCCATTATGGTTCCTATCCCACATATGTACGATCTCATATGTATTTTCATGATCTCAATTATGCTTTTCAAATACTTTGGTCATTATGATTTTCGCATGTTTTACTTATCTCATCTTATTATGTACTTTACTTGCCATTGTATTCCATGATTTACGTTGCATGTCATGCCCTCATACTTAGTACATTCCAATATACTAATGCATACTTTTTGCCTACATTGTCTCATAATGTATGGGTTGAGGTTGAAGATCATATTCATCTACGTGGATAGTTAAGATTTTCTATCTGGTGGTGTTTATGGTAAGTCCTCATTTATCGGGGACTAGTCATCGAATTGGTTATTATTTTCAAATACTTTTTGTTATATTTTATCGAGGACTAGTCATCGAGTTGGACAAATATTTCGAGTCTTTGTTGTCATATGACATTCTTCATTTTAGGTTTAGACTCTTTTATGATATTTCCACTTTTAGTTTACCTTATGTAAGCTTATGATATGAAAAAGAGGCTTGGTTGGAGCCCTTCTGAGTTTCAATTGCCATGTTACAACTAGGCCCTAGGTCGAGTCGTGACAAACTTGGTATCAGATTTAGGTTCAAGTATCCTAGGGTGTCTAACATGCCACATCAAGTAGAGTCTTATTCATAGTTTTGAACTGCGCCACATTTATGAGTATGAGGCTATGAGGCATTTTAGGAAATCTATACTTCTTTCATGATGCATGTCATGTGATAGAGCGTACTCTAGGTCTTTTCCCCCTAAAAATTATTCTTTGTTATTTTCAGAAGATGTGTAACATCCCTCAAAACAGTCACAAGTATCTTAAGAATTGTTTGGGAATAGGCCACCCATGTAAGGCATTATCCTTAATTTTTTTGGCAAATCCGAATTCGGAATATTGATCAAGGGGTCAAAACCTGCGAAAAAATAATTTCGATGGATATTTAGGACCCGTGGATCGAAAGATAGATTTTTGAAGAAATTGCACAAAACAGTAAGTGCGCGACAAGTCCGCGTCGCGTACCTGGCAATGTGATTTTGGCCGAATTTAGTTTTTTTAGTGAGGGCACTTTAGACTTTTCCCTAATTGTTAGCTAATGAACCTAGACGTTTTTAGGACCCAATTCAACTCTATAAATTGACTAAACCTCTAATTCCATTCATTCTTCTACAATTCAACTACTCAAATATTTCTCTCTCTACAAAAGACTCTCAAGGTCTCTATTGAAGACTTCAAGTAAATTCACTCATGCTCTCCACCAAAACTCTCAAGTTCTTCAAATTATTTGGTGTTCTCACTTAAGGTATGGGGGTAATGATTCATGGATCCTTTCATCCATGAAACCCAATCAATTTTTTAAGGTTTTCTATCAAATTAAAGTATGGTATTTTATGAGTTTTATGATCTCTATTCCTTGCATGAATTATGATTTAAAGTATGATCATGAGTCTATTTTGATATAAATTAATGGTTATTGCATTAAATTGAAGAATTTTCCTAATTTGATCTCTAGGGTTCATGATTTAAATTATGAGTACTTTGAATTATACATCCAAAGTATCTTATCTATATGAATTATGTCACGACCCAATCCCGTAGGCCGTGACGGGTGCTCCAACTGGACAATCGCATATACTCCTGCTAACTATAAGTAAAACTGTCCCCTGTTTGAGTTATAATGTATCAACAGGCACAATAACATATAAGCCGATGAGGCTATCGTAACATATGGGGTCATCCTATAATAAAACCCGCGTGAGCTGACAAGGCTGTCATGATAAAGCAGACGTCCCAAAATACCCATCTTATAGGCACAACTGCACATACATACATATACAACCCACATACATGTCCACCGACCTCTAAGAGTAAGAACAATAACATAAGGCGGGACAGGGCCCCCCCACTGTACCCATAAACAACTAAATATATACATCGAGAGTTAGTACCAAAATCTAGGCTCCGGCACAATAGAGCGCTTCTGAACTACTGAGTGGGACTCATACGCTGGCAGATCCTCAAAGTGTGTATCTCTACCTGTGGGCATGAAACGCATCCCCCCCAAGAAAGGAGAGTTAGTATGATATATGTACTGAGTATGTAAAGTATAACATAGTATAACTGGGAGCATTTTTGAAATATAGAGTTAGGAGATGTCGGTGTTACTTAAGGAACCATTGTATTTGTACTGGTGAATCATACAAAAAACACATGCATGCTTATATAATACAATATAGCCGGCTCCTTCCGAGCCTCGGTGAATCATATCATTAGGATAGGGCCCGGCGCCATCATCACCTTATCACATCACATCATCACACACATATATATACATATGTACCCGACCCTCTAGTAAGGGACTTAGTGAGTTGTTCATGTCATTGCATTATTATGTTCTTATATAGCGTACCCGACCCTTTAGTGAGGGACTCGGTGAGTTGTTTATGTCATTGCATTATCATATCCTCGTATTGCGTACCTGGCCCTTTAGTGAGGGACTTGGTGGATAATGCAGTGAACTACACACGATTACGTACCCGGCCCAGGACTCGGTGATAGGAGGGGTTACAGTATACACGAGTAGAATAGTGAGTAACCATATGCAATTTAAAACATTGTCCAAGACACAATGAAGTAATCAAAATAAATTGTCATTTGAAAATCAGGACGATAGTCATATCAGTCATCCCTCAAATAACACTATTGGTTATATCAAAAGAGCCATAGAAACCATAGGTGTGAATCAAGACGATACAAAATAAATTATAAAAATCAAGGACATTAATTATTGGAGAATCTCTAAGAACAAGAATTATGAATCACCCTCGAGACTTATGAATGGAATTACCCCCAAAGCTCATATTAATCCTTACTTAATTCTAAAACATGCCAAAAGAAAGAAGGAACTGCTTTACATACTCTCTACTTTCCCTCATGTAGTCGTCATATACATATGTGCCGTAGAACGTATGGCCCGATCCTTAGATAGTAACATATATCATACTTGGCCCATCAAGGGACTCGGTACCATAAACATTTCATCAAAACATCATAACTTATGTCAAATACATATCAAGAGAGAAGAAGGGTATCTTTACACACTTATGCCAAAAATATGCCAAGAGAAAGAAGGTAGCTTCACATACCTCTTATGGATTACCCTTAATCACGTTCACCTCATCGTATTTTGAAACTATTTAACATGAAAGAAATACTAAGGTTAATAACTTTTCACTTTCCAATTTCCAACTCTACAACCAAGTATCCATAGGAATCATTTCCTTATCCATTTCCCTCAACTAGTTTATTACTAGTTCCAAAATTGGCAGAAATTGGACAGCATCTCCCCTATAACTTGCTCTTTCCCAATTCTAATCTTGGAAGCCATATTAACAACAAAAACAAGCATATATATATATACAAGTAAATCACTTCAACATTATACAATACAACCTCCAACCAACTCGCTCAAAACTACGATACCAAAATAGAGTTTTTAATCTTTGTTTCATAAAACCTTTAACCATATGAAACGGAGGGTCGTGTGGCTGCAACTAGAAGCACCCACAACATTTTTAGAAAAATTTCCAACCCTGCATCACATAACCAACCCAGCTTCAACCGCAGCACCACAATCACAACACACTACTCGACTTCGATTTAACTCTAATGACTTCAATTTAGTTTGTTTCTAAAGTCAAGCATCCTTATACAATTTCTACACTTCCAGCCTCATTTAAGACATTTATTATACTTCATAACAACATCGTAAACTCTGATTTGAAAGGGACAGCCTTACCTTGCCCGAAACTCGCCAAAACTAGCCTCGGAAGCTCTTTTAGAGCGGTTGAAACTTCGTGGCTGTTTTTTATCCTTTTGGTGCTGATCCAAACTATAAATTTACACTAATAACACCTTCATACCCTCGTTTTATACCCTAGATAATTAATTCACGGAAAAAAATTGGAGAGGTTACCTTTTTTGATCCAAATCCGTGGCTCCCTCTCTCAAGCTTAAGGTTTCTCTTCTCTATTTTTTTTCTAGAATTTTCTTGATAAGGATGAACTAAAGGATAAAGATGAAGCTAATGAGTCTTAATATATATATATATATATATATATATATATATAGGACACTTTAGGGGGTGACATGTGTCAGTCCCTAAGTGGTGACACATGTCAAGCCCTTATTGGGCTAACGCATCTAGCCTACACTCATGGGCTGCCAGGTGGCAGGTGGGGGTCCACCTCCCTTGCTTTAGCTGCTGTTATCTAGCACTTCTAGCTACTGCCATGTGGCACTCTGTCTTTCTTCCATGTGTCACTTTCTTTTTCTCCTCGTGGGTTCGTAATCTCGTCTTACTTCACAAATCTATGTAATCCTTGCTAAGTAAGCTTGGTATGAACTCAAGTAGCTTAAGAATGTAATATTTTCAAGTTGGTAGCTTAAGTAGGTAAATCGATTCCTACGACTCATTACTTGACCTTCAACTTCTTCCAAATTCTTATAACTATAGTTCCAATCTTCTCTATTATGGAGTATCACATTCTCCTTTCCTTAGAGTTACTTGATAGCGTTATAGATTTTCTGGCTCACGTGGTGACTTCTAAGAAGCCTAAGAAGCTTTTAAGAAGCTTAAAAAGCTTAAGAAACTTAAGAAGCTTAAGAAACTTAAGAAGCTTAAGAAACTTAAGAAGCTTAAGAACATGTTCCAAGGTACAAAAGTATGGGGTATAACATCCTTCCCCCCTTTAGAACATTCATCCTCGAATGTGAACCAAAAACCTTCCTCAAGATCTTATATGGATTACAGGGAAATTTTTTTCTATTGAAACACCACACACATTCATCATGTAACCAATATAAGAGTTCAAAAGTTGGGATTACCCGTGGATGTAGGGAATAGGTACGGATACTTATGTTTTATTTCCTCTTCAGCTTCTCAGGTCATTTCTTCGCAATTCTCATTTTGCTACTTCCTTAGTCTGCAATCTTCTAATCTGCCGATCCAGGATGGCGATAGGCTGCTCTTCATAGGATAACTCCTCTGTGACCTTGATATCATCTATGGGATATACTCGAGATGGATCACCAACGCACTTGTGAAGCATTGATACGTGGAAGACTTGATGTACTACTTCTAGATACATCAGTAGGTCTAGCTCATAGGCAACCTTGCCTATTCATTGAAGGATCTGGTAAGGGCTAATATATCTCGGACTCAGCTTTCTATTCTTGCAAAACCTCATTACTCCTTTCATGGGCGACACCTTCAAGAACACCCAGTCACCCACTCAAAATTCCAAAGGTCGACGTCGATTATCTGCATATGACTTTTACCGACTCCAGGCAGCTAATAATCTTTCCTGAATAAGCTTCACCTTCTTCACAGCTTGTGGACCATGTCGGGGCCTATTAGTCGAGTTTTGCCGACATCAAACCAACCAATAGGGTATTTGCACTTTCTACCGTATAAAGCTTTATACGGTGCCATCTGGATGCTGGAGTGATAGCTGTTATTATAGTCAAACTCAATAAATGGTAAATAATCATCCCAACTACCTCTGAAGTTAATAATGCAGGCACACAACATATCTTCTAGTGTTTGAATAGTACGCTCAGCCTGTTCGTCAGTTTGAGGATGAAATGCTGTACTAAGATTCACCTGCATTCCCAAGCCTTCTTGGAATGATCTCCAAAAGTTGGCTATGAACTGAGCTCCCCTGTCGGAGATAATAGATGTGGGAACTCCATGAAGTCTTACTATCTCCTTGATATATAGCTTCGCATAGTCCTTAATTGAGTATGTGGTCCTGACTGGAAGGAAGTGGGCTGATTTTGTTAGCCTATCCACAATAACCCATATGGAATCCTATTTTCGAAGAGAGCGAGGTAAGTCTATAATGAATTCCATGTTAATCGCTTCCCATTTCCAAGTTGGGATCTCCATTTCTGGTAGTAACCCACTCGGTTTCTGATGTTCAATTTTTGGCAGTTCGGGCATTAGGTTACGAACTCTGCTATATCCTTCTTCATACCATCCCACCAATACAAACATCTAAGGTCATGATACATCTTGGTTGACCCTGAATAAACAGAATAACGGGCATGGTGTGCCTCTCCCAGCACTTGTTACCCTATCCCTACATCTTCCGGCACACAGACTCTACCTCTATATCGCAGTACCCTGCCAGGTATGATATCGAATGGTGTATTTTCTTTTTGGAGAGAAACGTACTTATACTGTGTCAGAATAGGGTCCTTGTAATAACATTGCTTTATCTCTTCCATGATTGAGGATTCAGCAACTCCTCGAACAGAAACCCCACCATCATCCGAATTAGCTAAGTGGACTCCAAGGCTAGCTATTTGGCAAATCTCACGGACTATCTCCCTTTGTTCTGGTTGTACACCTACCAAGCTACCCATTGATTTACAGCTGAGTGCATCTTCCACCTCATCTGCTTTCCCTGGTGGTATAGAATGTCTACATCATAGTCCTTCAGCAATTCTAGCCACATTCTTTGTCGTAGATTCAACTCTTATTATTTAAAAATGTAGTGGAGGCTTTTGTGGTCCATATAGATATCAACATGTACGCCATACAGGTAGTGCCTCCCTATTTTTAAAGCATGAATCATCGCTGCTAATTCCAAATCATGAGTTGGGTAATTCTTTTCGTGCTTCCTGAGCTGCCGGGAGGCATAAGCTATAACTCTACCATGTTTCATTAATACACATCCCATACTAACACCGAAAGCATCACAATAAATAACATATCTATTTGGTCCTTCAGGAAGGATTAGAATAGGAGCCGTAGTCAATTTATCTTTTAGCAACTAGAAGCTTCGCTCACAAGCATCAGTCTACTAGAACTTAGCCGCCTTTTGAGTTAGCCTAGTTAAAGGTTCCGAAATGCAAGCAAACATTTCTACGAACCTTCTATAGTATCTTGGTAGCCCCAAAAACTACGTACCTCCATAGGAGTTGTAGGTCTTGGCCAGGCCTTCACGGCCTTAAATCTTCTTTGTGTCTATGCGAATACCATCGGTCCCAATAGCATGCCCCAAGAATGCTACCGAAGTCAGCTAGAATTCATATTTAAATAACTTAGCGTACAATTTCTGGTCTTGGAGTACTCCTAGTACCACCCGTAAATGATCTGCGTGATCCTTTTTTGATCATGAATAAATAAGAATATCATTAATAAATACAATCACGAACAAATCTAGAAATAGTTTGAACATTCGGTTCATCATATCCATAAACACCAATGGAGCATTTGTCATCCCAAAAGACATCACTGTAAATTCATAATGTCTGTATCAGGTTTGGAACGCAGTCTTTAGGATATCTGCTTCCCTTACTCACACCTGATGATAGCCCAACCACAAGTCTATCTTTGAAAAACACTTAACACCCTGCAATTGGTCAAACAAATCATCAATCCTAGGGAGGGGATATCTTTTCTTAATTGTTATCTTGTTCAGCTGCTTGTAGTCGATGGACATTCGCAGTGACCCATCTTTCTTTTTTACAAATAGTACCGGTTCTCCCTATGGCGATGTGCTGGGCCTAATGAACCCTTTTCTATCAAGTCGTTCAGTTGCTCCTTTAGCTCTTTTAACTACGCGGGTGCCATTCTATATGGAGGGATAGAGATAGGCTAAGTATCTGGTAGCATGTCTATAGTGAACTCTATCTCCCTTTCAGGAGGAAGACCTGGGAGTTTATCTGGGAACACCTCTGGATATTCATTGACTATGGTCACCGATTGGAGAGTTGTCACCTCTGCTTCCAGATTATGCACATGGACTAGATGATAGATATACCCCTTTCTAATCATCTTCCTTGCCTTGAGGTATGAAATGAATTTGCCCTTCAGTACTGTTGTGTTCCCTAACCACTCGACAATTGGTTCACCTGGGAACTAGAACCGAACCACTTTGTTTCTACAATCTACGTTGTCATGACAAGAAGCCAACCAGTCTATACCTATAATAACATCAAATTTCATCATATCTAACTCTATCAAGTCAACCAAGGTATGACGATCATATACATCTACCAAAAAAATTCTATATATTTGTTTTATTATAACCGAGTCTCCCACCAGTGTGGCCACCTCAAATGAATCCATTAGCTAAGGCTTTATTCCAATTCTACTTGCAACAAAGAGGGGTATATATGATAAGGTAGATCCTAGATCTATCAATGCATACACGTCCTGAGAAAACATTAATAATATACCTATAACCACGTTGGGTGACGCTTCTTGATCCTGTCTGCTAGCTAAGGAATATATGCAGTTGGAAGGACCACTACAATTAGAAGCTCCCCCATAGCCTCTGCTATGGTCTACTGGTGTCTACATACCCCGCCCCATAGGGCGCATAGCTACTGAAGAAGAAGAACCCCTAACTGACCTAGTTGGCTGAGCCGCACCACCTGAAGTACCCTTGCATGGACATTCCCTTGAAACATGGCCTTGGTGGCCATAAGAGAAATAAGCACCTGTATTCCAATGAAATTCTCCAAAATAAGGTCTACCACAACAGGGATACTAAGGCAATGGTGGTCTTGATTGTCAAGAACCCTGGTTCACCTGTGTACCTGAAACCTTGGAGCTTTAACTGGTTCCCAAATACTCGATACTCTCAAATCTTCCACCTAGAAATTGTAGGGGTGCACTCCAAGCTGGCTTGGAGGGATATCTACCATGCTGTTGAGGCTGCCGCCTCGAAAGCTACCATAATAACCAACTAATTTAGTTCTCTTATGTTGGCCTCTATCAGAATCTCTCTCGGGCTGACGCCCTCTATGTCGATCCTTCACTCCTTGTGCATACGCCTATACCTGAGCAATATCCATGCCTAGTTTAGAAGCCAAGACCATACAACTATCAATCAGGTGACGATCTAGCCCCATCACATAACTATGCACCCTATTAGCCATATCGGCCACAATAGTGGGTGCATGTCTTGCCAACGAGTCAAACTCAAGGCTATAGTCTTTAATGCTCCTACCATTCTGTTTCAACAGTAAGAATTTATCAACTCTAGCTCATTTTATTTCTGGAGGCATAAAATGGCCAACAAAGACTTCAACAAACTCATCCCATTCGGCTGGAGGAGCACCCTCTCCCCTCGATAACTCCCATGACTCATACTAGTTAGTGGCTACATCACACAACTGATATAAAGCCAATTCAACCGACTCAGTCTCTGAGGCCCAAATGATTTGTAGTGTGCACTACATCTGCTAGGTCAACTCCTGTGGGTCTTTTGCAGGTCTCGACCCATGAAATTCTGGGGGATTGTAGGCTAGGACATCACAGACCCTCAAGCTGTCTTGTCTGTTTGCATAATCTAGGCCATGCCTTAGAGCCTATCGTACCATCAGGCCGGTCAGCAACTACACTGAATATCTCATAGCTCTATCCCTCACCCCTTGCTGTAGGGATAAAGGCTTCAGTACTGGGGCTTCAGGACCTGCAGCTGCTGCCCCAAACTCCTCTAGAGGTGGCGGTATATTAGAACTCACTGACTAAGGCACAATCCACATCGTAGGCTGGGCACGAGCTCTAGTAACCCTCGGGGCCTGACTGGTTTCCCCCGCTGTCGACTTGCCCTTATGGGCGATTGTTGTTTTCCTCGGAGGCATTACTGCAAGCATAAGGGTAGAATTAGTAAAAGTTCATCCTAAGAACATATCTCTATCGCACTATCTAAGATAAGAAAGAAAGATAATATCCTAAATATCCTATAGCCTCCTATTTATAGATGTGGTGCACAACACACGATAAACAAGACTCTACTAGAAATGGTCTGTGGACATTCTAAGAAAAGATCGCTTTGATACCATTTCTGTCATAACCCAACCCCATAGGCCATGACGGGTGCCTCAACTGGACACTCGCATATATCCCTACTAACTATAAGTAAACCTATCCCTTGTTTGAGTTATAATGTATCAAAAAACATGATAACATATAAGATGATGAAGCTATCGTAATATATAGGGTCATCCCATAATAAAACCTATGCAAGCCGACAAGGCTGTCATGACAAAGAGGACATCCTAAAATATTTATCTTATAGAAACAACTGCACATATATACATATACAACCCATATACATGTCCACCAGCATCTAAGAGTAAGAATAGTAACATAAGGCAGGATAGGGCCCCCGTTATACTCGTAAACAACTAAATATATACATTGAGAGTTAGTACCAAACTCTAGGCTCTGGCACAATGGAGCGCTTCTGAACTTCTGAGTGGGAATCCTACATTGGAGAATACCCAAAGTGTGTATCTATACCTATAGGCATGAAACACAGGCCCCCTAAGAAAGGAGAATCAGTACGACATATGTACTGAGTATGTAAAGCATAACATAGTATAACTGGAAGCATTTATGAAATAGAGAGTTAGGAGATATAGGTGTTACTTAAGGAACTACTGTACTTGTACTTGTGAATCATACAAAAAAAATGCATGCTCATATAATATAATATAACTGGCCCTTTTCAAGACTTGGTGAATCATATTTGTAGGACTATCATAGGGCCCGGCTCCATCATCACCTTATCACATCACATCACCATACATATATATATATATATATATAGGTACCTGGCATTTTAGTGAGGGACTCAATGAGTTGTTCATGTCATTGCATTATCATGTTCTCGTATAGCATACCCATCCCTTTAGTGAGTGACTCGGTGAGTTTTTCATGTCAATGCATTATCATATCCTCGTATAACATACCCGACCCTTTAGTAAGGGACTCGATGGATAATGCAGTGAACTGCACACGATTACATACCCGTCCCAGGACTCGATGATAGGAGGGGTTACAGTATATATGAGTAGAATAGTGAGTAACCATATGCAATTTAAAACATTGTCCAAGACTCAATAAAGTAATAAAAACAAATTGTCATTTGAAAACCAGGATGATAGTCATATCAGTCATCCCTCAAATAGCACTATTGGTTATATCAAAATAGCGTTAGAAACCATAGGCGTGAATCAAGATGATACAAAATAACTTATAAAAGTCAAGGACATTAATTATCAGAGAATCTCTAAGAATAGGAATCATGAATCACCCTCGAGATGTATGAATGGAATTACCTCTAAAGCTCATATTAATCCTTACTTAATTCTAATACATGCCAAAAGAAAGAAGGGACTGCTTTACATACTCTCTACTTTCCCTCATATAGTCATCATATACATATCTGTCCAATATGGTGCCATTATGATTATGTATTTTTGAATTATGATCATGGACTATAAGAAAGTTTCGAATGATGATTTTCATGCAAATTATGGAAAGGTAACTTAGGGTCCAATATGGTGCCTTAAGGCCTAACAATATGAATTATTCAAATATGATTGTAACAATGAAAGGACAATTCTCACATTACAAGAATGTTATAAAAATGAGCTACTATATGATTTCAAACCTATGATCATGAATATGATATATGAAATTATGATTTTATGTTATGTATGTATTCCATGGGATTTGACTTAGCACTAAGTGCAATTGAGGTGGGTGCCCTACCAAAACCCTTAGTAGCAGTCTCATGTCCCATAAACTATGTGCCATCATAGGTTGCCTTCATGGCCTAGCTATTGGATCAACATATAATATATGTATGACCCGACTATACGGGTAAAGTCTACCTTGACAAGTAGATTCCCTTTTTTCTTTGTTGTATGGGGAGACAACGGGATTCCATATTATAGCTCGCATGGTCTTATTATCGGTTATTGTTCCTATCCCACATATGTATGATCTCTTAAATATGTTATGATTTTGAAGTTATGCTTTTAAAATGCTTTGGTCAATATGATTTTCTCATCACTTTACTTATCCCATCTTATCATGTGTTTTACTTGACCTTTGCATTCTATGATTTACGTTGCATGTCACGACCTCATACTTAGTACATTCCAATGTACTAATGCATACGTTTTGCCTATATTTTCTCATAATATAGGGGTTGAGTTTGAAGATTATATTCCTCTATGTGGCTAGTTAAGCCTTCTTTTCGGCGGTGTTTGTGGTGAGTCCTCATCTATCTGGGACTAGTTATCAAGTTGATTAATATTTTCAAAGACCTTTTTTATGTTTTATATTGAGGGTGAGCTAGAGACATATCTTATCCCCTGCCCATGTTCATGAATAAAGGCATCTAGTTGGATAAATATTTCGAGTCTATGTTGTCATGTGACATTCTTTATTTACTATTTATGATTTAGACAATCTTATGATGTTTCTGCTTTTGATTTACCTTATGTATGCTTATGATATATACAAGAGGCTTGGTTGGAGCCCTTTGGGATTTCGATTGCCGTATTATGACTATGCCCTAGGTCGGGTCGTGACAAGATGCCTCCAAGAATAGCTTAAATCCAAAGGAGGATTGATACTAATAAGGGTTTTATAAGGCCAAGTATTTTACCATGGGGTGCTCTCGTGGTGTTGTTAGAAAGAAGGTTGGGCCTCTTCACATGTGTATAGACTACCAGCAATTGAATAATGTCACAATAAAGAATTAGTATCCCATTCCAAGAACAAATGATTTATTTGATTAAGTCTAAGGTGAAAGTCACTTCTCCGGTATTGACCTCTGTTTCGGTTATCACTAATTGAAGGTGAGGGAATGTGATGTTCTCAAAATGACATTGCGGACAAAGTATAGTCATTTTGAATTTGTAGTAATATCATTTGGTTTGAATTGGATGAATCATATTTTTAAGCCATAGTTGGACATGATTGTTGTGGTTTTCACTGATGACATCTTGATTTATTCTCAAACTAAGGAAGATCATATGGGTAACTTGAGGATTGTGTTGCAAACATTGAGAGAGTAGAAACTGTTTGCCAAATTTAGTACGTGTAAATTTTGGCTAAGTGAACTTGCATTTCTTGGAAGTGTTGTGTCTGGTGATGGGATTAAAGTAGATTCAAAGAAAATGGAGGTGGTTATGAAAATCCTAGACCATTATCTCCTTTGGTCATTAAAAGCTTTTTGGGCTTATCCGGATACTATAGAAGGTTTGCTGAAGGATTTGTTTCCATTGCCTCACCTTTAACTAAGTTAACCCAAAAGAAGGTGAAATTTTAATGATCGGATGAATGTGATAAGAGTTTCCAAATATTGAAGGATCATCTCGCGTCATCTACTATTTTGACATTGCCCGAGGATTCGGATGGGTTTGTTGTTTATTGTGATGCCTCACGTGATGGTTTGGGTTGCGTCTTGATGCAACATGTAATATTATAGTCTATACCTCTAGGCAACTTAAAGTGCATGAAATGAACTATCCAACCCATGATATTCAACTTGCGGCGGTTGTGCTCGCTTTGAAAATTTGGCACCATTATCTTTATGGGGTTCATGTTGATGTGTTCACCAACCACAAAAGCTTGCAATATGTATTTAGCCAAAGGGACTTCAACCTTAGGCAAAGGAGGTAGCTTAAACTCCTAAAATACTATGACATGAGTGTATTGTACCATCCGAGTAAGGAAAATATTGTAGCCAATTCTCTTAGTCGGTTTTCTATGGATAGTGTTGCTCATGTGAAAGATGAAAAAAAGGAGTTAGTTAAAGATGTTCACCAATTGGCCCATTTGGGGGTAAGATTGAGTGATTCTAATGAGTATGGTCTTTTTGTTTGAAATGGCCCGGAATTATAATTGGTAGTGCATGAGAAATTGATGGTTGATGAGAAGATTGAGGTTCTCTCATAAGGGGGAGATAGATTATTTCATTACTAAGGTTGGTTGTGTGTCCTAATATTGATGGCCTAAGAGAAATGATATTGAGTAAAGTTCATAGCTCTCGATAGATGAGTTAGGGAAGATTGGGGGAAGAATGGGTGTTCCATATTGTGATAATTGTGGTATGCTTGATCCATTTAAGGTAATAGACATAGAGGAAGAGATAAATGAGACCTTGTTGTGTATAATAGATAGGTAAGAGTATATTGGTGTGACCTTTGGTAGGATTGAGTATTAATGAGGATATAGAGATGCTAAGGTAGACACGAAAATTATTAAGTGATGTTGACTTCAAGGGAGCCATAAAGTGGTTAGAATGGTAGGCTTGAATATGTGAATGTAGATATGTAAGTGATTGTAGTAGGGTACTGATGACTTATTGTTAAGAGTTTCAAGTGAGTGTATTAGAGTGGTTATAGAATTAGGCTTGAATGTAGTGTTGATGGCATATAGGTGAATGTATAATGTATTATGTGTTTCTTTATTAGGTCTCGATGTTTGTTGAATATGGTAGTAAGGGGTAGTACTCTTGGGATAGAATTTCCTATAGAGGTAGAGAGCCCTAAGGTGTATTGGTGGAATGGAATGAAGAAGGACATAACAGAGTTGTGGCTAAGTGTCCTAATTGTCAACAAGTTAAGGTTAAACATAAAAAGCCAGGAGGTTTAGTTCAAGACATTGAGATTCCTACTTGGACATGAGAAGATGTGAATACAGACTTTGTAATGAGTTTTCCTCATACTAAGAGACAACATGATTCTATTTGGGTCATTGTGGACTGAATGACCAAATCAGCACATTTTCTACCGGTCAAAACATCTTATGGTGCCGAAGATTATACTAAGTTGTACATTCGAGAACTTGTGAAACTTTATGGTGTTTCTTTGTCTATTATATTAGATAGAGGTGCCCAATTTACTTCACATTTTTGGAAGTTATTTCAAAAAGGTCTTGGTACTAGAGTCAAGCTATGTATTGCTTTCCATCCTCAAACCGATGGACAAGCTGAAATAATGATTCAAACTTTGGAGGATATGTTAAGGGCATGTGTGATTGATCTTGAAGGAAGTTGGGGTGAGCATTTTCCATTGATTGAGTTTGCATATAATAATAGTTATCACTCTAGCATCCAAATGACTCATTTTAAAGCCTTGTATGTGAGAAGATGTAGATCTCCGATGGGATGGATTGAAGTGGGTGAGATGGCATTGATTGGTGCAGATTTTGTAGTTGATGCAATGGAGAAAGTAAGGCTCATAAGAGAAAGATTGAAGACTATCCAAAGTCGTCAAAAGTCCTATTTAGACAATATGACGAGAGAGCTTTAATTTGATGTGGGTGATATGGTATATTTGAAGATTTCACCTATGAAAGGGGTAATGCGCTTTGGTAAGAAAGGGAAGTTGAGTTCTAGATATGTAGGACCCTATAGAATATTGAAGCGTATTAGCAAAGTGGCATATGAGTTAGACTTGCCACTTGAGTTGGATTTGGTTCATCCGGTATTTCATGTGTCAATGTTAAGGAAGTTTGTGGGTGATCCAAATTCTATTGTACCAATGAAGAATGTGAGTATTGAAGAGAATTTGACTTATGAAGAAGTCCTAGTGGAGATTTTAGACCAGCAAGTGAAGAGGTTAAGAAATAAAAATGTTGCATTCGTCAAAAAGTGTTATGGAGGAATCAACAAGTAGAGAGTGCTACATGGGAAGTGGAAGCAGACATGATGAAGCGTTATCTATATCCCTTTCTTTCCACTCAAGGCTAAAGGTACTAATTTGTTCATGATCAAATCGATTAAACTCCTACGTTTCAGTTCCATATGTCATTCATATACATGAAAATGATTTTCTCTCAAAAACTATGTCTTATGTTAATTATGAAGTTTACATGTTCTATGCATTTTTCAAAGTGTCCTCATGTTCATGTTGGGTTGCTAGTACATTTTCCATATCCTTCCTATATTAGTTGAATCTCATTTGAGGACGAATGTTCCCAAGGGGGAGATATTATAACATTCCTCAAAATCCTCACAAGTGCCTTAAGAATGCCTTGAGAATAGGCCGCTCACGTGATACATTATTATCTTTAATCTCTTTGGCAAATTCGAATTTGAAATATCGGTCAGGGGCTCAAAACCTGTAAGAAAATGGTCTTGGTGGAATTTTAGGACCCGTCTATCAAATGAAAATTTTTTCAAGAAACTATGCAAAATAGTGAGGTGCGCGGCATCTCCACATCGCGGACTTGCTCACATTTAGTGAAGTTCTTCCCCGAGTTAAAATTTGGTCAAAATCTTATTCGCTCAAAATTGGCCTATCAGGGAATACCTCTGTGTCGCGGACCTAGGTGATGTTTTTTCTCTGAATTCAGTTTTTATGTAAAGGCACTTTAGAGTTTTTCCTAATTATTATTTAATGAACCTGGATGTTTTTAGGGCCTAATTCTACTTTATAAACTACCCCAAACCTCAAATTCTATTCATTCTTCTACAATTCACCTACTCAAATATTTGTTTCTCTACAAAAGACTCTCAAGGACTCCATTCAAGGCTTCAAAGAAATTCACTCAAGCTCTCCATCAAAACTCTCAAATTCTTCCAAATTCGTGGATCTTCTCACTTAAGGTATGTGAGTATTGAGTCATGAATTGTTTCATCAATGAAGTCCAATCAATTTCTCAAGTTTTCTATCAAATTAAAGTATGGTTTTTATGAGTTTTATGATCTCTATTCTAATTTTATGAATTATTATTCAAATTATGATTATGAATCTATTTTAATATAAATTGATAGTTATTGCATTGAATTAAAGAGCTTTTCCATGAATTCTCCTATATCGATCTCTAGGGTTCATAATGTGAATTATGGTATTTTTCAATTATACTTCCAAATGATATTTTCTTTATAAATTATGTATGGGCTGATAGAAAGTATAAGATCGTGCATGTTTCCAAGTCAATTTAATGATTTTCAAATCTATTGATTATGCATTTGAGTTTTGCTCTAAATTCAAGTATGAATTGTGATAAAAAAGCACAACTACATTCAATGTATGAATTTCATGCAAGTTATGAAGTAAGGTGACTTAGGGCCCTATGTGGTGACCTAGGACCTAACTATATGAATTATGCAAATATGATTGTAATGATGAAAGGAAAATTCTCACATTACAAGTATGTTATGAAATGAGCTACTCTATGATTTCAAACCTATGATCATGACTATGATATATGTCATTATGATTTCTAAGCTACGTATGTATTCTGTGGGATTTGACTTAGCACCGAGTGGACTTAAGGTGGGGGCCCTACCAAAATTCCTAGTAGCAATCTCGTGTCTCTTAAATTGCATGCCACCATAGGTTACATTTATGGCCTAGCTTTTGGATCAACATAGAACGTATTTATGACCCGCCTAGACGAGTAGAGTCTACCTTGGCAAGTATATTCCCCTTTTTCTTCATTGTATGGGGAGACAACATGATTCTATGTTATAGCTCGCATGGTCTTATTATCCGTTATGGTTCATATCCCACATATGTACGATCTCATATATATTTTCATGATCTCAGTTATGCTTTTCAAATGCTTTGGTCAATATGATTTTCTCATGTTTTACTTATCTCATCTTATCATGTACTTTACTTGACCATTGTATCCTATAATTTACGTTGCATGTCATGAACTCATACTTAGTATATTCCAACATATTAATGCATACATTTTTTCTACATTATATCATAATTTAGGGGTTGAGGTTGAAGATCATATTTATCTATGTGGTTAGTTAAGCTTTTCTATCCGGCGATGTTTATAGTGAGTCCTCATTTATCGGGGACTAGTCATCGAGTTGGTTATTGTTTTCAAATACTTTTTTTATGTTTCATATTGAGAGTGAGATAGGGACATGTATTAGCCCCCACCCATGTTCATGAGTAGAGGCATCTAGTTGGAAAAATATTTCGATTCTATGTTATCATATGATATTCTTCGTTTACTATTCATGGTTTAGACTCTCTTATGATGTTTTTGCTTTTACTTTACCTTATGTATGCGTATGATATGAAAAAGAGGTTTGGTTGGAGCCCTTCGGGGTTTCAATTGTTGTGTTACGACTAGACCTAGGTCTGGTCGTGACAATTTTATGGTATAGCCAGTGAAGATTGAGGCTATTCGTAGTTGGGCTAGGTCCAGATTTGTTACGGATATTTAGAGCTTCATTAGATTTGCTGGTTATTACAGGTGTTTCATCTAGAGTTTCTCCACCATTGTAGCCCCATTGACCCATTTGACCCATCAGGATGTCCCCTATGTGTGTTTTGAGGAGTGTGAGTTGAAATTTTAGAACTCAAGGAGATGCTTACAACCTCTCCTTTTTTGACTCTTTCAGTTGAGGGAGAGAACTTTTCATTATAAGGTGATGCTTTTGGTGTAGGTCTTGGGTGTGTTCTGATGCAACATAGCTAAGTTATTGCTTATGCTTCCAAATAGTTGAGAGCATATGAGCGCAACTACCCCACTTATGATTTAGAGTTGGTGAAGGTAGTTTTCATGCTCAAGATGTAGAAGGACTACTTATATGGGGTCCATTATGATATATATGCCGATCACCGTAGATAACAGTATATTATGAGTCAACCACCTAATCCTGAACCACGTAGAACTGATGTTGCTTTGGAGTCTGTGCACCAACCTTAGTCTATGAACCATATGGCATGCCTGTCGCACCGTGTGCAAAACTCTCCAGAATACCCAGTATTCTCAATAAGGTCTCTTGAAGGAAAGGTGTCATGGGCTATGGAGGAACCTGGTCCTCAATAAACTTAACATGCGGCTCTAGGGAGGCCTCGCTAGCACGACCTAGGCTAGGTGCTGTTCCTCAGGCACGGCCTCTACAACAACTGCTCCTCAGCCTCAGTCTCTAGCTTGGCCCCTACTTCTACCCCTAGTCGGGGTCTCAATAACTACCTCAGGAACTGCCTCCCCTTTACCAATGGATGAAGCTCTGGTCCTCAGCATCTGTCAAAACATCATGCGACACTAAGCACTAGCGATAACAACTCGACATAATAAGAAAGAATGAATAAAGAAAGTTTTCATAGTCTCTCAAAGATAAGTACTAATGTCTCTACACCAATCCTTATAGCCCTACTTAGACTTGTCATATACCCGTATGACCTCTTAACCTGGGGCTCTGATACTATTTTTTCACAACCTGAATTCGAGTATGATGGAACCTATCTTTTTCCACCAGAAAAGTCAGCCTAAAATCTAACTTTCAAGGAAAATAATGCAAAAATAGTTTTAAAAGGCAAGTGATTAAACAAAAGAAGAAGTCTTTCAACTAAAATAACCCCCAAATTAGTTGTCATATGTACAAGCCACTAAATAATGACTGAAATGAAAGATACAAATCTCAATATGTCTTCAACTCTCAAATAGAGTAAAGCATGAAAGTACCAAAAATTAGAGAGTTAGTTGGATGCCAACTACCTCTCTCAAACTCCTGGAAGCCTTAAATGATCAGAAACAATAGGTGATCAAAGTCCAGGCTCAAAACCTACACAAGTGTAGAAGCAAGAGGTAAGTACCAAACAACATGGTACCCAATAAGATACCTAGCAAAACTAAATAAATCTAATATGATACACGAACTCCTTTTCAACCCAACAAAACCTCCATAACTACAACCTGCACAGAAATCAGCACAACCTAACAGTTCATGCTAAACAGTTAAATAAAGTTTAGATCACAACTCAATATCACAAGATATAATGTACAAGTACTCAAAAGTCACATATAAGCATTAAGTATGTCACACACAATATGCAGGAAATGTATATATACACTCAATGATCATGCATGTGTGCAATCATCGACAAAGACCTTGGCAGAATAATCTCTCGCCAAAAATGACCTTTGCCTCACAATGCTGCCAAAACTGAACTAACACCATAACGTTTCACCAAAAATAACCTCGGCATCACAATATCTCATCGAAAATGACCTCAGCCTCATAATATATATCACCGATAATGACGTCGTTATCATAATATCTCTCACTGGAAATGACCTCGACTTCATAATATCTCTCACTAGAAATGACCTCAGCCTCATAATATCTCCTGTTGAAATGACCTAGGCATCATAATCATGTCCATCTCATCACAGTGTTCTTGATAAAATGCAATCAGCATGCTTACATAAGTAATGAGTAAAATATCCAACCAACAATTCGCAATCACAATAGGACTATCAAAGTATTTCATCAAATACACATAGATATCTAGATTACGACATTCAATACTCAAATCTCTACAATAACACATATCATCTTTATTAACCCAATCGATCAATTTAGATTAGTTCATATCAGAAATCAATCCTCAACCTCAAATCCATTACTCCCTAATACACACAATAAGGAAAGTTTGGGATTCTAAAAGATGCATAGAGTTTGAGGAGTCCACTTTCTTTAGCCAAAATGCAATCAATCAATCAATGTGAGCCTTCCCCTTCCGAATATTCTTCGAATCGCTACAATCTAGTCAAATAGTGTTTTATAATCAGAATCTAATTTTTTTCTTACATTGAACCATTCCTATATCATATATGTTTATGTGAAAATACAGGTATCATATTTTTCTCATGCCATAACTCTAACTGCAACGAAACTAAGAAAGTGACATTTTGAAAAAAAGGGTCAAAAGGCTCAAATTCTGATTTTGAAAATGGGGATCCAAATCCGGTAATTTTTATATGGAAATGTTCTTCTAAGCATTAGAAACACATTGGTAGAAACTGCTTCGAAAAATAAGGTCAAATCAAATCACAATTCTCATTTAAAGCATTTTTCAAAAATTCTTTTAAAACCCCAATTTCACAAATTAAAATCATCAATCTCCATGTTTTAATATGGAATAAATCAATGGGTGATAAATGTTTGAAGTTAAAAGAGCTTACCCAATAGTTTCCATGCAATAACTCTCTTTCAAATCGCCTATCTCTTATTCAAGAACTCCAAAAATGAAGGAAAAGGCTTAAATTCCTGTATGAACTCCTCAAATGTCGTTAAAGCGACTTGGATTTTGCTTCCATGGAGATTCACTTTTGCGAAAGCAAATCCCGCTTAATTGGTCCATCTCAATAAAGCAAAGGGCGCATCACTTAAGCGGACGTTGCTAAAGCGCTGGGAACCTCGCTTAAATGAACATCGCTAAAGCGGCATCCCCTCGCTAAAGTGGGGACACCAGAACACATCAACCTAAAATTTTTAATAAGTCTCAAAAGCCTTCAAAATGACCCTTGGAATTTGATCGGAATTAGGTACACATAAACTATGTACGCAACTCTATTAAATTCGACATTCCATACTCAAAAGAACTGTTACAAATTAATTTTGAGGTCTCCTTGACCCAAAATCCAAAAAGTCATTAGACCAACTTTATTTCCCAAAAGACCAAAATACCATCGGAGCATTTGAAAAATATACAAGAACTCTTTTTAGGCCTTAAATCACCCTCTGAATCCAACGGATTTTTTGGAATTCTATTCCAAAATTCTGATCCCCGAACGTCGACCAAAGTCAACCCTTTGATGAAAAACTCAAAGATTTTCAACTCAATACCTCAAATCCATGATATAACCCTGAATCTGATTCTGTCAACTCTCCTAGAATAATTTCAACATTTCATAACTGATGGAATTGATTGAATTCCAATACGAGACCCGAAACTCTAAATGACCTCAAATATCCCTTTTGAACCATTAAAACCTCTAAAACTCAAAGTTTACCAAAAACCTCAACTTTTCAAGAAAAACTATGAACCAACATCGGTTAATCAAATATGACTTGGTGAAACTACCAAAAGGGGTAAAATGCTTATTTTACAAAAATTATAAAAAATGACCTTTAGGTTCCTTACACACACTTAGTGGGATTACACTATATATGTTGTTGTTGTTGTTATTTAAATCACAATGATGCTTATTTGATATGGATTTGCTCTTATGTGGCTTACTTTTGGCTAACAAATCTAGACATATGAATACTAATGCGTTTTTTTTGAGTTATTATGTTACCAAGATATTTTATAAACTTATGCTTCTTCAAAAAATTCTTAATTTGGTAAATATTACGTGTAGTTTCAAAGCAAATCTGATTACTCAAATCTAAAAAATAAGGTAATATCACTCCATCAATTTGTGTAGGAGTTCTGCATGTCAAAAAAAAGAAGCTAAAATCTAATTATACTTAAATGGAAATAATTTCAATCATGAAAGTTTCCATTTTATCGACCTTCGATGTATTTTTTGATTCTTTGAATTTTTTTGTGAAAACAAGACGTTGAAAATTATTCATGATGTAATGAATTGGGAAGGATAGATTGGCATTTTGCAATGGCAAAAATATACGATCAGTATTATAGTTAAAATATACGGTCAGTATTATAGTTAAGGGAGTGCCAAGTAAGGTGTGCTTATAATAATATTATCATAAATGAGTACTGCTAAATGAAAATATGGAGGAGGCTTGTAATTTAGTTTTTACAAAAGAAGAAGAATGACAATGTAGAACAAAATATTGTCACATTCAGTATGTATACTTCATGGACTTTTAAGATAAGAATGATCAAAGGAGCTAATAACAAAGTGGAGGAAATTAAGGATTATAAATTTGGATTTGCATCGCTTTACTTATATATTTTTTTCAAGAGGAATTCACGATGTGAAGTAATTAATTCCACATTCACATGTAGTATGAAAATGATTAAGCAAGGGAAGAAAATGAATGAGTGAACAACATTGCTTTGTTGAATGGCTTGTGCAAGATAGGAAAGTGGATAATGTTGTAAAGAATTTGAAGAAGTGGATAAACAGTTAAATGGGTACCATTTGTCATGATCCGATTTCTCAGGTCATGATGACACCTACCATAACCCTCCGATAGGTAAGCCAAAACCATAACCCAGAACTGCAAGTAATAGGTATAAGGGAGAAGTACTTAATAGAACTGAATAGAATACTGAAATAAGGAGGATTTAGGTAAATATATACAATATACACAAAATAAATCCCTCCTAGAACCTGGAAGTCAGTACTACATAGATATTACGAAAATATAATGAGTACACATCCTAAAAGTGGACCAAAAATATATATACAACACAGGATTGCCTCAAAAGTATAAAAATATGGGCCACCAAAGCTGAAGGAGGCAAAAATGATCTCAAAACGGCAAGTGCTCCCCCTGGTCTCCGCAACTGACTACAACATGCTTGATATATCTATGATGATAACTGCTGCTCGGTCCTGCATCATGAAAGTAGATGTAGAGTGTAGTATGAATACCAAGACAATAGGTACCCTGTCTGCATCATAGGCCGACTGAGTAGGAAAGGTAAAAATAATATGGAAAAGAGGAATAAGCCTACATAGAAATCATAATAAGAAACTAAGGTAAAGAAGTTACATATCCATAAGAACCGGAAGATACAATCTAAGAGAACTATAACTAGCTATACCCAACTGGTATCTATAAGCCCAACCAAGACATTCGTGTGCAAGCTTAAATAAAAACCCAGATGAACCCCCATAAGCCCTTCAGGTACACAGAATAGCTACAAGTACCGAGGATAGGAACCACAAATCTGAGATGCGAAGAACTAAAGAATAGTATCATCCCCGAACCAAAAATCTCCAAGAATCAATGATCCAAGAGTGCTTTAGGGATCGAGGCTGAGACTAGGACCCAAATGCTCACCTAAATTTTCAATGTGGTCAAGGACAGGACTGGAACCCAGATGCTTTCCAAATACATCAGTATGGTTGAGGCCGGGACTGGGACCCGGATGCTCGCCAAACAAGCAAGTTGAGAGAGGCCGAGATTGGGACTGTAATGCTCTCCGATAAAATTTTAGAGCAGAGGCCGGGATTGGGACCCAGATTCTCAAAGTTGATTTAATCTATGGTGCCGAATATTCTCCCTTTCAACTAGACGCTAATAATTACCAAAGATTTCATACATAATGACTTAACTGATAAATCGTCAGGACTATCACCGAGACCAAAATAAGCTAAACACGATGATGGGTATCATCGACATATCTCAAAAGTCTCAATCATAGGAAATTATGGATAAAGTCGTTCATATGAGCTGCGTTACCACCTAGCTATACCCCAACTACCAGACATTAGTCCTCTATGCTATTCTATAATGATCTAATCCTGTCGGTTTGATGTCGGGGCATCTAAAGTAAGTTCCAAAGCCTATACTAAGGTCAACATGCTCCAAAATGCAAAATATATAAAAAATTGACATCACTTAAAGTACTAACATTATTAGAGAGATCACATTCCTTCAATTATCCAAAATGCCGATAAAAGCCTAAAACATGATTTCTAAAACCTAAGATATACCGATAAGCTACCCAACCCAAATTACATCAATCTTAATATAATTTCACACATTCTAGATCAATCTAAAGAAAGAAAAGTAGTAACCTACATGTACATCGATCGCGCGGGCTCCAACATAAGAAATCTAAGCTTTTCCTTTCTGAACGGCATCACAACGCCTCCACGCTATCAAAAATAGAATCACAATGTTGTTATGGTCATTTAGACACTATCACATATTTTGAAGATAGACCAATTTTAGAGTCTAAAATAGGAATTGTGGGATCCACATCCGAAATTTCAAAATTGACCCCTAAAACTGGTCCAAGACAGCACCCCAAGCTCAACAATCAAAGTGAAATACAACCCAAGGTTGGAAAACAACAAGAATCGAGCATGCATCGAAATTCCCATAATTCAAACTAAAGGAAACAAAGATGACAACATCTAGGGACAGTAATTTATCAAAAACAAAGCTCCCGCGACCCAAACCAAGCATACTACTATCTTCCTTGTGGAAAAACTCATAATTTAACCTCAAGAATCACTAAAAATGGAGCTAAATTACCAAGAAACAATCCTCCAAAAATTATCAAAATTCCAACTCAAAAAAAGATAATGGCATCAGCTAATTTAGTGAATTTACTTCACACGCAACTCCTAATCATGTTTCCAAGCTCACCAATGGACTCCATATGTAATTTCCCTGAACCTAGGCTTTGTCGAGAATTGGAGGAGAAATTGATGCTTGAAGATATGAAATGAAGCTGACTTCGTCCTTGGTCTTTTATTAAAAGACCAAGGTCCTGACCTTCACGAACGTGGCCTTAGTGGCTCGTGAACATGGAGGTCCAAAAAGATGGCCTTCACGAATATGGCCATAGGTCCACGAACGTGGAGACAAAAGGGACATACCTCCAAAAATGCGGCCTAGACCCCGCGAACGTAGAGAACAAATATCTGGGCCTCCACAAACATGGCCAAGGGCCTGCAATCGCAGAGAAAAAATTTTCCTGCACCAGATATCAACTGAAATGTTGATTTTCACCAAGTTTAATTACTCTGACAGGATGCTCAAAATTCATTCAAAATCCCATGCACCCAAATGAGATATGCTACCCCACCAAATTTGATGTTTTGGAATCAATGGCATAGTCAAAATTTTCATACGAGGTTGTTTTGATTGAAAGTGGATCCCACACCAAGTGTCATTTTTAGCATAATTTCACCTCTCCAACTCTCCTCAGAATCTCAAAAGGCCCAATATACCTGGGGATAAGCTTACCTTGCCTGTCGAATCTCATCATGCCCTTCAAGGGAGACACCTATAAGAACACCCAATCTCCTACCTCAAAGTACAAAGGCCAGCGCCTGTGATTAGTATAACTCTGGTGCCTACTTTGAGTTGTCCTCATCCTACCCTGAATAACCTAGACCTTGGCTAAGGCATCCTGAATTAAATTAGTATTGTGTGGCCCAAGCTTTGAAGACTCAAACCAACCAACCAGAGTGCGACAACACCTACCATATAAGGCCTCAAACGAGAACATTTGAATACTAGAGTGGTAATTGTTATTGTACGTAAACTACGCCAAAGTCAAGTACTTCTCCCAATGACCCTCAAACACCAATACACTAGCTCACAGCATATCTTCCAAAACCTGAATAGTATACTCTGACTAGCCATCGGTTTGTGGATGTAATGTTGTGCTAAGATCAACCCGAGTGCCCAACTCACTCTGAAAGGCTCTCCATAAACTAAAATTAAACTAAGACCCCTTATTTGATATAATAGACATCGGTACCCCATGAAGATGAACCACCTCCTGAATATAGACCCAAGCTAGATGCTGTACAGTGAAACTCATTGGCAAAAATTATGCTGACTTGGTCACTCGATCAATGATGACCCAAATAATATTATTACCTCTGGGTGTCCTAGGTAATCCCATCATGAAATCCATACTGATATGCTCCCATTTCTACTTGGGAAGGGGTAATCTCTAGAACACCCCACTAGGCCGCTGATGCTCATCCTTAACCTGGTGGCAACTCAAACAACAGGACACATACTCAGCTATATCTCTCCTCATAGCAAACCACCAGTAATGATGTCTCAAATCTCGATACATCTTTGTGGTGCCTAGATGAATAGAGTACCTAGAATCATGGGTTTTGCATAAAATCAACTGAATAAAGTCTCCAACTCAGGGAACCAAAGGAGACCATCAAATTGTAGTACCCCATATGAATCTATAGAAACCTGGCCACCCTCGCCTTGCAATACCAACTCTCGAAGCTCAACCAATGCTCCATCCTCAAACTATCAGCCAGGAATCTGATCCAACAAAGATGAACGAGCTCCCACAAAAGCAAAAATTGAGCTAGAATTTTAGATTTCCAACCTGACCATCCTATTAGCCAAATACTTAATGTCTAAGGCTAGGATTCTCTCCATAACAGACATGTAATCTAAACTACCCATACTCTCTGCCTTTTGGATCAATACGTCCACTACTATATTGGCCTTGCTCGAATGGTAGAGGATAGAGATGTCGTAATATGCTAAAAGCTCAATCTAGCGCGACTGTAGTAAAAATGGTTGATTCCCGGGGTGTTCAATTTATTGCACTCTAGCTCCGTGGCTCACCAGAGAGTAATGACAAACATTGATGAGGTCCAGACCAGTTGTATGCCCTCTAGTTTTGTGGGGAGTTTTGTCTAGTGCTTTTAAGGATCTTTACAGCCCATGGAGTGTACAAAAAGAGAGCAGGTTGAGATTTAAGAGTTTGACTCTGCGTACTATGTCAATTGCTGAGTATGAGTCACATTTTTGTCAGTTGTCGAGGCATGCTACAACATTGATTCCATAGGAGGCTGAGAGAGTCCACAGATTTATAAACGGTTTGACCTTCTCTATTTGGTCTTATGTATTCAAATTGACCCATGAGGAGGATTCCTTCCCAATGAGGCGTAATTAATGGTCAGAGAGAAGTTTGGGGACCCTAAGAGGGCTAGTGCAAATAGTCAGTTTTCAGGTACCTCATCTGGAGGTAGAGGTTCACACAGAGGCTGCAGTTCATTTTAGTGCTAGAGATCTATTCATGCTTCTATGCTAGCTGCTAAGATTGGGCAGGTAATTCAAAAATCTCAGAGTTCGGTTTGAGGTTGTTATGGTATTCCATCGAGTTCTTTACAACATTCCTCTATCTCGAGATTATGTTTTAGTTATGGAGATCCAGGTCACTTAATGCGCCAGTGCCCACTACAGACTCATTCAAGGCCCCAACGCACTTATTCAGCGGCTCTAGAGAGAGATTCAGACCCTCTGGCTAGAGGTCAGGGCATAACTCAGATAGCTAGAGGTGGTAGGGCCTCTAGTAGTGGTGTTGTAGTTCTTAGAGATAGAGGTACAGTTCTTGCAAGTAGTGGTAGAAGAGCTCAGTGCTATGATTTTCTTGGGAGACCCAAGGCTGATCCTGGATCTACATTCTCTTATGTATCTGCATATTTTTCCTCTGGATTTGATTTGGATTATGATCGCATACCCGTGCTTGTACATGTTCCTACACCCGTGAGTGAGTACTTGGGTAGACATGATTATACTGGGGATGGTAGACTTTGATGTGATATTAGGTATGGATTGGCTTTCACTTTATCGTGCTATTCTTGATTGTTATGCAAAGATTGTGACTTTAGTGATACCTGGTGTTCTAAAAATCAAATGGAAGGGAACTAATGGTTCTTATCCTAGTAAAATAATCTCCTATATACATTCTTAGAGATTGATTTATAGAGGGTGTATCTCTTATTTGGATTTTATCTGGGGTACTAGTGCTGAGTCACCTCCTATGAAGTCTATCCCATAGTTAAGGAGTTCGCCGATGTGTTCCCTTGTAATCTTCCTAGAGTTCCTCTAGATAGGGATATTGACTTAGAGTCAGGCAATAAACCCATTTCTATTACAGCTTATCGCATTTCTATGATAGAGTTGTAGGAATAAAAGGACCAGCTACAAGATTTGTTGAGGGGTTTATTCACCCTAGAGTGTCACCTTGGGGTGCAATGGTTCTATTTGTGAATAAGAAGGATGGGTCTATGAGGATGTGCATTGATTATAGATGGTTGAAAAAGGTTAAAGTCAAGAACAAATATCCCCTTCCTCTCATTAATGATTTGTTTGACCAACTTTAGGAAGCGACCTTGTTCTCTAAGATTTACTTGAGATCTGAATACCATCAATTGAGGATTAGTCCATCGAATATTTCTTAGATAGCTTTTCAGACCTATTATGACCATTATGAGTTCCTAGCTATTTCCTTTGGTGGCTAATGCCTAGCAACAATTATGGAGTTGATGAATATGGTGTTTAGGCCATATTTAGACTCTTTTGTAATTATTTTCATCAATGATATCTTGATATACTCCAAGATAAAAGAGGATCATACTTGTCATTTGAGGTTAGTGCTTTTAAAATTGAGGGAACAAAAGTTATATGCAAAGTTCTATAAATGTAAGTTTTGTCTTGATTCTGTGGCATGTCTAGGACACGTCTTGTCCAAGAAGGGTATTAGGGTGGATCTGGACAAGATTAAGAAAGTTAGAGGCTGGACCAGGTCTACTTCCACCACTGAGATACAAAGTTTTATAGGTTTGGCTAGATATTACAGCTCCTTTAACTAGGATGACTTAAAAGGTAGTACACTTCCATAGGTCCAATGAGTATGAGGCGATCTTTCAAAAACTCAAGACCTTGTTGACTTCAGCTCTTGTTTGACCTTACCCGAGAAGGATGTGAACTTCACCATTTATTTTGATGCTTGTGGTGTCGGTTTAGGTGGTGTTTTGGTGCAGAAAGAAAAGGTAATTGCCTATGCTTCTAGAAAGTTTAAGGCCCCACAACTTATAGTTAGCAGCGGTAGCATTTATGTTGACGCTATGGCAACATTACTTATATGGTGTGCATTCTGCTATATTTACTGTTCACCAGAGTCTTTAGTATATATTTAGTCAGAGGTTTCTGAACTTGAGAGAGCACAGGTCGTTTGAACTACTGAAGCACTATGATATGACTATCTTGTATCATCTGGGGAAGGCCAATATGGTGGCCGATGCTTTGAGTAGGAAGACTCCTAGTATAGGGAATCTTACAGCGATTATTGTGGAAAAGAGGTCTTTGTCTAAATATGTTCAGAGGTTAGCTAACAACTTTGTCTGATTGTAGGTTTTTGAGGAGACTAGAGATTTATAGCTTTCATTGAGGCTCGTTCCTCCTTAGTTGAGAATATTTAGGAGCGACAGTTTGATGATGGTAATCTTTATCTCATTCTAGACGAGGTGTTGAGGGGTGAAGCCAAGGAGGCTAGACTTAATTTAGAGGGTGGTTTGAGAATCGAGGGCAGGAAATATATGCCCAAGGTGGGTGTTCTGATCAGATTAATTCTAGAGGAGGCTGATTGGTAATGATATTCTATCCATTTAGGAGTGGAAAAGATGTATCTTGACCTTAGTCAACATTATTAGTGGTGTGTGCTAAAAAAGGACATCGCATAGTTTGTGTCCAAATGTTTGACCTTCTAAAAGGTAAAGTGTGAGCACCAACGGCCCCGTATGTGTGTCTTAGAGGCTGTCCATTTATATTAGAAAGTGAGAGAGAATCACCATGGACTTTGTTGTGGGTTTGCCTCCCATCGTTGGTGGTTATGATTTTATATGGGTAGTTATTGACAGACTGACTAAGTCTGCCTATTTCATTCCAATTTGGGTAAAATACACAATAGAGAAGCTAGCCCAGTTGTATATCAGTTAGATTGTTTGGCTTCATGGTGTACCTGTATCCATTGTTTTAGATCAAGGTTTATTATTTACCTCTCACTTTTGACAGGCATTACAGCATATCTTAGGTACTAGGCTTGATATGAGTGCAGTTTTTCTCCCACAGACTGATGGACAGTCCGAGATGATGGTTCAGCTGTTAGAGGATATTATTCGAGCTTGTGTTATTTATTTTGGTGCTAGGAGGGGTCAACATTTACCTTTTGCAGAGTTTACTTACAACAATAGTTATCATTTCAGCATTCAGATGACCCCATTAGAGGCATTGTATTGTAGGTAGTGTTGATGTCCTATTGGGTGGTTCGATTCAGCTGAGATAGACTCTTTAGACATAGACTTGCTTAAAAATGCCATGGAGCAAGTTTGGATGATTCAGGGTCATCACTTGACAGCCCAGAGTAGGCAAAAGAGTTATACAGATATGAGGGTTCGACAATTGGAGTTCATAGAGGGTGAACATGTTTGGGTTTGAGTGTCGCCCATAAAGGGCATGATGTGGTTCAGAAAGAACGGCAAGTTTAGCCCTCGATTCATTGGACCATTTGAAATTTTTGGGAGAATGGTAGATGTGGCTTATGTATTAGCCTTTCCACGTTGATTATCATAGGTCCATCCTATGTTTTATGTTTTCATGCTCCGAAAGTATGTTTTGGACGAGTCTTATATGATCTCCCTTGACTCGGTAGAGTTGGGTTGAGATTTGAATTTTTAGAAGGAGCCCATAGCCCTTATTGATATATAGGTATGTAAGCTTAGGACCAAGGAAATAGCTTCAATAAAGGTTTAGTGGAGGCACCATTCAGTCGGAGAGGCAACTTGGGAGTTGGAGGATGGCATACATGCCTGATATCCCCAGATTTTCAAGGCTCTAGGTACTTTCTTTTACTTTATGTTCGAGGATGAACATGATTTTTAGTGGTGGATGATATAATGACCCAGAAAGTCATTTTTGGAAATTTTGTAAGATAACCATTTTATCCCTCCCAATAGTTTCCATGAGTCACATTTGATTAATATCAATGTCGGGTTCGTGGTTTTTCTAGAAAAGCTGAGATTTTTCGTAAACTTTGAGTTTTAGAGGTTTAAATGGCTCAAAAGTAGTATTTGGAGTCATTGTGAGTTTCAGTTCTCAAAATGGAATTCCATCAATTCCATCAGTTTTGGACTGTTAAAATTGGTCTAGTAGAGATGACAGAGTTAGGTTCGAGGTTATATTGTGGATTTGAGGTGTAGAGTTGGAAATCTTTGAGTTTTTGGCCATCAACTTTGGTCCACATTCGGGGATCGGATGCTCAAAATTGAATTCCGATTACTCTGTTGCATTTGGAGGTTGATTTTAGGCCTAGGGAGAGTTCCTGTGTATTTTTTGGAAACTACGTGGGAATTTTGGCCTTGTGAGGCATAAAGTTGGTCTAGTTGTGACTTTTTGGATTCCGATTCAAGGAGACCTCAAAATTGATTTTCGATGGTTCCATTGAGTCCATAACATTGAATTTAGTAGCGTTGCATATATAGTTTTTTATAGGATTCCGATCGAATCTCAAGGGTCATTTCAGAAGCTTTTGAGACTTGGTAAAATTTTGAGGTTGTTATGTTCTGGTGTCCCCGTTTTAGCGAGGGTGTGCTGCTTTAGAGACTTTCTTTTAATCGATGTGCCTATCATTTTATTGACGTCTACTTATGCGATTCACTCGTCGCTTTAGCGAGCTGGGCCAATTAAGCGGGGTTCGCCACTTTGCGACTACAAACCTCCGCGGATCTGAAATTCGAATTGTTTAGCTATATTTGAGGGGTTTAGACGGGGGTTTAAGCCTTTTCCTCTATTTTTTGAGTTGTTGAGAACGATATAGGTGATTTTAAAGAGGGTTTTTGCATGGAAACTAATGGGTAGGCTCTTTTAACTTCAAGCCTTCATTACCCATTATTTTATTTCGAATTTAAACAAGGAAATCGATGATATTAATTGGTGAAATTGGGGTTTTTCAAGAACTTTGGAAAAATGCTTTAAATGAGGACTCTGATTTGATTTGAACTTGTTTTTTGAAATGGTTTTGACCAACGAGTTCCTAATGCTTAGAGACTGGGGTCATTCCCGGTAAGAGATTATTTTCCCGAGGTCTTTGCCAGAGATTGCACAATGCATGATCATTGAGTACGTATATACATTTCTTGCATGTCTGTGTATGGTAGACTTGATGCTTATATATGAGTTGTTACTACTTGTATGTTATATCTTGTTATATTGAGTAGTGATCTGAACTTTATTGACCTGTTTAGCATGAACAGGTTAGGCTGATGTTTGTGCGGATTGTAGTTCTGGAGGTTCAGTTGGGTTGGAAGGAGTTTGTGTATCCTATTAGGCTTACTTAGTTTTCCTAATTAGCTTGATAGGTACTGTATTGTTTGTTACTCACTCCTTGGTTCTACACTTGTGTAGGTTCTGAGCCTGGACTTTGATCACCCATTCTTTTTTATCATCTCAGGCTTCTAGGAGTTTGATAAAGGTACCTATTGGCATCCAGCGGACTCTTTGATTTCATATACTTTTATGATTTTGTCTTGACCCAATCCTAGGGCCTTGACGTGACACTGCGAATGAGGAACCCGAAAGTACCTCAAACAGGCCTCTTAGTATTCATTTAGCTTTTCTTAAGTAATGATCATAAAAAAGCAAGTGGAAACATAATAACAAATCTTCAACTTACATATGTCCAACAATACCTCTAAATTTTAGATTTAGCGAGGGCTAAGACAAGTTCCTAGCTCACCCTCAATCAAAAGAGTATGAATTGCCATAGTAAGTGTCTAAAGGTCTCAATATATCATAAGCTAGAAAGACAAATGAGTAGACTCACCTAAAATAGCCTTCAAATGAAATCTCAACCAGCCACGTGGAGGAGAACGAAGAGGAGCACCGGTCCCTACATGGTGATATCATGTAGGCAAAAGAATATGTATTAGTACTTTGAATGTACTAAGTATGTATGCATGCAATACAATGTAAAGTATTTAGGATATTTATAAGGTAAATTATATAAATGAGTGCATGCATGAGTAGTCAAGTAGTTATCATGTAAAATCATACATATTTGGGGAGATGACTATAACCAACATTAAGAACATGTGAGCTATTACATGGAATCCAACATAACCCCCTATGTTTGCCGGGAAGTCTACTTACCTAGGGTAGTACTCCGTCAACTTTACATTCATTCTTTAACTTTAACTTTAAGACCATTCGTGGAACCGCTAGCCTAAGCCTACGAGGGCTCCTATATTGGCACATAGTTAATGAAAAAAAGGGTTGCTACTAGGATTCCCTAAACAAATCCCACCTCAATGCCCCATTTGGTGCTATGTCAATCCAATAGAATAGTTTAATACTTCAAAATCGTCATAGCATATAGCTTGAGAATTTAAAATATCACATTCAGTGGAATAGCTTATAAAAACCTTTGGTTATTCAAATATGCAAGAATTGTCCTTTTTACATAAATAATCCATCATTCATAGCATTTCATCATTCTTTTATTTCATAAGACTCTTTTTTTATCATATATATTTATTTCATTAATATGCATTTGGAGTCGATATATATTTATTTTATTTATTTACCCATTCCGTATTATTTTAATCATCCATCATTCCCTATTATTTCCCTATATATATTCGAGTACTCACTCTGAGAAAGGGGGCATAGACAGAAACGGAGGAGGCAGATAAATTTTTTTTTAAAGACAAAGTTGCATATTTTTTTTAAGAATTTTATTTTTTTTAGTTTTTCTCTCTGCTATATTCGATTTTACTTAAATAGCAAAGATAGATTCGTGACTAAACCATCTCCGTTCACTGCTCAGCAACAGGTAATATTTACTCCATTTTTTTTTATTTTCCGTTATCATTATGATAAAAATATTATCCTAAAATATTATATTGCTAATTTCGTCATTTTTTTTATTTGCATGAACACTTTGGGAGCAAAAATAGAGTCTTGATTTGGGACTTTAAGAAATTTGAGTTTGTTTTAGACTCGATGAAATCATCATCCCCTCACATGGAACTGATATCTTAGACCTACTGAATAGCAAACAAAACAAGATGATCTCACTCGGACTCAATTCCACTTACTTATATTTTTAGCATTTTATTGTCTATTATTATTATTATCGTTATTATCGTTATTATTGCTATTATTATTATCATTATTTTTTTTACTGTTTATTATTATTATTATTAGTAATAGTAGTGGTAGTAGTAGTATATTTTATTTACTGTTATTACTATTATTTTTTTTATTATTATTATCACTATTTTTTTTATTAATATTACTAATATAAGTAGTAGTATGTTTATTTTACTGTTATTATTATTATTATTATTATTATTATTGTTATTATTATTTTCGTTGTTATTATCATTATTGTTAGTATATTTTATTTATCGTTATTATCATCATTATTAATATTATTGTTATCATTTTTTTAAAAAAATATTATTATTATTATAATTGTATTAGTATTAATAGTATTTTTATTTACTGTTATTATTATTATTATTATTATTATTTTCTCTATCATTATTATTATTATTATTATTATTAGTGCTATTATTATTTTATTTATTATTATTATCATTTTTATTATTCTTCTTCTTATTATTATTATCTTTGTCATTATTATTAATTATTAATTATTATTATTTTTATTTTCTTTGTTATTATTATTATTATCATTATTATTATTATTATTATTATTTTCGTTATTATTATTATTGGTAGTAGTATCTATTTTTACTGTTATTATTATCATTATTATTATCTTTCCTATTATTATAATTATTAGTAGTAGTAGTACTTTTACAGTTATTATTATTATAATTATTATTATTATCATTATTAGTATTAGTATTATTTTCGTTATTATTATTATTATTAGTAGTAGTATTCTTATTTACTATCATTATTACTATTATTATTAGTGGTAGTATTTTCATTTACTCTTATTATTATTATTAGTATTATTATTATTTTCTTTATCATTATTATTAGTAGCATTTTCTTTTACTGTTATTATTAATAATATTATTATCATTGTCTTTATTATTATTATTATTGTTATTATTCGTATCATTTTTGTTATTAATATTATTAATAGAAGTAGTAGTATGTTTATTTACTGTTAGTATTATTAGTATTATTTTCGTTGTTATTTTTATCATTATTATTAGTATATTTTATTTACTGCGTATTATTATTATTATTATTATTGTTATTATTATTTCCGTTATTATTATTATTATTATTATTATTAGTATCTATATTTCATTTTACTGTTTTTATTATTATTGTTATTGCTATTGTTATTATTATTATTGTTGTTGTTGTTATTGTTGTCATTATTATTTTAATTATTATTATCGTTATTATTGTTATTGTTATTATTATTATTACTACTACTACTATTACTACTACTATTATTACTATTACATATTAAACTTGCTTATATGATTTAAATATGTTCTCATTTATGTAATAGCTAATATTATCTAGGGTATAATATTTATGATCATTTTCATCTCATTTAAATGATTTATTTAAATTATCCCTCCTTCATTAAATTATTTTTATACAAAATCTATTTCTTTTATAAACTTTCCTAAATATTTTAAAATTTATATTTCTTTCAAATTGTTTAATACTTCGATAATTGTTAAAACATATTTTTCCAAAGTTAGTCAGATAATTTTCAAATCATCGGACAACCGCATGTTAGCGACTATTTTAAGTGCTAAAACCTTCTTAAAATAGTAATATGAACCTCGTACCCTTTTTTCTCTAATTTTTAAGACTTAAATCTGTTAAGGTCTTTTAAATTAAGTTTTCTTAATTTCTTTTAAAAAATTAAGTGGTGACTCCTCTTTTACTAAAAAATGATTTTTTCCTAAAAAGATGAAATTAATTTTAAACTCCTGTCTATTTTTGGACATACACCATTTACTAACACATACGTTTGCCAATATTATATCATAATGTAGGAATGAACGATCATCGTGCACCTCCTATTCGTGAGTAGAGTTAAGCTTATACTTTAACTTGTGGTGATTCCTCATGCTTTGAGGACAAGACTTTCATCTTTATCGTTCTCATGAATTTCATATATTATCCTAGGTGAGCTAGGAGCTTGTCTTATTCACCATCTAGTTAGTAGAGACATGTTGGATGTCCTGGAGTCTATGTTGTCTTTTATTTGAGTTTGAGATTTGTTCTCTTTTTATTGAAACTTTACATGTTGAGACTTAAAATTCTCATTTATGTATTATGTTGATTGATTTGCTTACCTTATATATGCTCATGTATGATATTCTAAGAGTCTTGGTTGGGGTCCTTCGGGATTTTGATTGTCGTGTTGTACCTAGGATCTAGCTTGGATCATGACAAACTTTGTATCAAAGTACAAGATTTAAAATGTCCTAGTGAGTCTAACATGCTGCATCGAGTAGAGTATTATTCATCAGTGTGAAGTGCTCCACATCTCTGAATAGGGGGCTATGAGGCATTTTATGAAAAATATCACTTTTTTTATAATCTTATCGTGCGATAGAGTTAAACTCTAAGGATACCTCCTCTAACAATTTCTCTTTGCGATTTTTAAAAATATGCCTCCATGAAGGAACTCCATCCAAAGGAACATTGAGAAGGAGCTACAAGCTCCAAATGAACCTTTGAATGAACAAGTGTCTCATACAGAGTTCTGAGCCGCTTTTCAAGTTCTTACTCAATCCATGGTGGCTCAAGCTAATTGAGAGGTAGAAGCTCCCATCAACCCAAATGTAGGTACAATGGCTAGTCGAGATTGTCATTTAACCCATATGAACCCTCCTGAGTTTCATCGTTCTAAGGTGGATAAGGATGCAAAAGTGTTCATGGAGGTTATTGGTAAGATGTTGACATCATAGGTATTAGACCGGTGGAAAAAGCAGACTTGGAAGCATATCAACTCAAGAGAGTGGCACAGGTTTTGTATGAGCAATGAAAAGATGAAAGAGGTAGAGATCATGGTCCAGTTGATTGGGATGAATTCAAGGGTGCTCTTCTTGACCAGTTCTTTCCTTTGGATTTGAAAGAGGCTAGGGTGAAAGAGTTTATCAATTTGTACTAAGGTAACATGAGTGTGAGGGAGTATACCCTCTAGTTTACAAAGTTATCCAAATATGCTTCTTTCATAGTTGCAGATCCAAGGGCTCGGATGAGAAATTTTATTTTGGGTATGTCTGATTTGCTTGTCAAAGAATGCAGAGCCGCCATTCTTATAAAAGAGATGGACATTTCAAGGCTTATGACACATGCCAAATAAATAGAGGAAGAGAAACTAAAGGAAAGGTTTAGAATGGAGTCCAAGTGGGATCAAACCGATGTGTTATATAGGGAGTATGTGAAAGTTAGAGTATGATATTATAAGGTAATTAATTAGCCTTGGTGGATTCATTGATGGGTCAAGTGTGATTTTAATTAAGGGAATTATAGACTTTTCCCTATTTTAAGTAGAGAATAAACCAAGACAATTTTGAGGCTAGGTTTCTAACCTATTTAACCCCTAAAGCTCTAAATTCTCCACATTCATTCACATTTATCCAATCATAAATTCTCCCTTTATAAAAGGCTCTCAAAACATCCATTGAAAACTAAGCAAGGATTCTCTCAAATTCTCCAGTAATCTTTAACTTTTCTTCAAGCATCTTCAAAATTCTTATTCAAGGTTTATTAGTGCCATCCATGGGTACCTTTCACCCGTGGAGTTCAAAATTTTTCTTAAATCGTCCATGAATCCCAATTATATCTTTGGGTCTTCATAGTTTAAAATTTCAATTGCATGAACTATGATGTATCTTCTAAATTCAAATCTACTTTAGCATGAATTGATAAGTAATTACATGGGATTGGTAGATTTTTCATATATAATCAATATATTTCTATTAACGCTAAGCTGGAGGATTGAGGACATACTTTGGAGTCTAAAGGGTTTAAGTTGAGTAGGACAAAGACAGAGTACTTAGAGTGCAAGTTCAGTGAGACACCTCAGGAGGTTGGCGTTGAAGTTAGGCTTGGTGCTCAGGCCATCCAAAAGAGAAGTAGTTGCAAGTATCTTGGGTCTATCATGCAAGGCAGCGGGAAGATTGACGATGATGTCAGACATCATATTGGGGTAGGGTGGATGAAATGGAGGCTCGCTTTCGGAGTGCTATGTGACAAGAATGTGCCACCAAGACTTAAGGGCAAGTTCTACAAAGTAGTGGTTAGACCGACTATGCTGTATGGGGCGGAGTGTTGGCCAGTTAAGACTTCTCACATTCAAAAGATGAAAGTTGCTGAGATGAGAATGCTGAGTTGGATGTGTGGGCACACCAGGAGCGACAGGATTAGAAATGAGGCTATTCGGGACAAGGTAGGAGTGGCCTCGGTAGAAGACAAGATGCGGGAAATGCGACTGAGATGGTATGGACATGTGAAGAGGAGAGACACATATGCCCTAGTGCGGAGGTGTGAGAGGCTGGCCATGGATAGTTACAGAAGAGGTAGGGGTAGGCCGAAGAAGTATTGGGGAGAGGTGATTAGACAGGACATGGCGCAGTTACAGCTTACGGAGGACATGACCTTAGATAGGAGGGTGTAGAGGACCCACATTAGGGTAGAAGGCTAGTTCATAGTCTCGTTATTCTTCTCTATTCACAGGCGTAGTAGTGCATTACGATCTCTTGCGCTTTGACTTCTGATTTCTGTTATTTCTGTTATTATTTATTACTTTCTATGCTTTGATTACTCAATTTTACCTGTGACGCTTTCATTATTTATTTAATCATTATTTGTTATTTGTATTTATTTATTTGATTTATTTGTTATCTATTCGTTATTTGTTTTTTGTTTTTCTCATAAAACTTTTAATTTTCTATTCTTATCTAACATTGTTTTATGCATTTATGCTTTTACTGAGCCAAGGGTCTCCAGGAAACAGCCGTCCTACCTTGGTAGGAGTAAGGTCTGCGTACATTCTACCCTCCCCAGACCCCATGTTGTGGGATTTCACTGGGTTGTTGTTGTTGTTGTTGTAATCAATATATTTCTATTTAGGGCATATGCTATTATTATGAGGGATGAATACTCTTGAAAATGCTTTAAAATATAGATATTTGTCGGGGAAACGCTAAGGTGGTGCGCCACCATCATGCCAGGAAAACCCCAGTAGTTTAGGGATTGGGGAGTATGCCAGGTATTGGTCTCTGAAGTTTGTGGCCTAGGGCGGCGTGACAGCAGTGCACTACTGCCTTGATTCCTCCTTATGCTATTCCTTTTACATATTTGATCCTTACCTCTCATCAACTACTATTTCAATTGCATGAATTACATTTTATTTATGATTTAATCTCTCATCTAAGCATGAATTACTACTATATTTCCTGATGTTAACTTATTTTACAAAGATTCATGAATGATGTTACTTTCAAGAATGAAAATTCAAGCATGACTTATAAAGAGTTTGATTACAAATGAGATATGAAATATGATGAGGTTGAACTATGATATTTCAATGATATTTTAAGAAGCTATTATGTTGTGATAAGGAAAATTCTCACATGATCATGATTAGATGGTGATAAGGATAATTTTCACCAAAGTTTATGGATTCTTATGAATCACTAAAGTTAATGAGCTACTCTAATGATTATCTTCATAATGATGTTAATCATGATGTATTAATATTTTTAATGATTTCCATTGGGATATTGACTAAGCACCAAAATAGCTTTCGGGTGGATTTTGGTCCAAAAATGCAGTTAGTTGTCCAAGAAAATCCTAGTAGCAACCTATAGTCCCAAACTATGTTGCAACTGTAGGTTGCCTTAATAGCCTAGCTAGTGAATCCACATAAAGCACAGTTGAGTTAAGTACCATGAAGGAGTATACCCTAGCAAGGTAGCCTCCCCTTTCTCTTTGTGCGGATCATATGATTCAATATTATTGCTCGCATGGTCTTAAATGTCGGTTAAAGGTCTTATCCCACATGATTTATCTGAAATGATGTAGGTTTTATTGATCACATATTTTCAATATGAATTCAAATGCTTTTAAATCTTATTCATGTTGTTCATTACATTGGTCATGCATCCTATGTATATATTGCTCATGTGCTTATTTCTAGCTCATGCATTTATCTTACATACTTAGTACATTCAAATGTACTAACGTATATTTTACCTATATTGTATAAAAATGTAGGTGTTGAAGATAACATCCATACTACATATGGTTAGAGTTGAGTTGGTATATACCATTATTAGTGAGTCCTTATTTTCTGAGGTCAAGTTTATGCGTTTCTTTGATGTCAAAGACTATATTTCTCGTTAATGGTAAGCTTGGGACTTTTCTTAGCCCCCGCCCATATTGTCTATTTAGAGGCTTGTTGGATGTCTTGTGTATTGGCTTATGTTGTCATTATGACTTGACTATGGTACTTCCATAAATTTCTTGTAGTCTATTTGAGTTTATGCTTACTATGTCTTGTATGTGTTTATATATGATACATAAGATAGCTTGGTTGGAGTCCTTCAGGGTTCTGATCATCAAGTCATGCCTAGGCCCTAGTTTGGGTCATAACAAATTTTGTATAAGAGAACAAGGTTTTTGGAGTGTCCTAGGAAGTCCAACATGCCACGTCAAGTAAAGTCTTTTTCATGTGTGTGATGTGTGCCACATTTATGTGTAGGAGGCTATGAGGAATCTTAGAAAAATCTCACATCTTTCATGATCTATACCGTGAGATAGAGTGTACTCTAAGTTTTTTTTCTCTAACAATTATTCTTTACAATTTTTAATAAATGCCTCCACAAAGATACACTATCTAAAGGAATGTGGTTGAGGAGAAGCAATACCCTTTGAATGATCAAGTGACTAATGCCAAGTTCCAATCGGCCTTCCAAGTGCTTGTTCAAGCCATGATGACGCAAGTAAACCAAGATGTGGTAGCTCCTATGAACCCAAATATGGGTACGATAGTGATAAGGGTTCATGACTTTATGAGAATGCATCCTATGGAGTTTTAGGGTTCCAAGGTGGATGCGGATCCACAAGTTAAAACCATTCATAATATTGTGGAGATAATGGGTGTTAGCCCAGTTGAGAGAGTGGAGTTGGCTACTTATCAATTGAAAGATGTTACTAGGATTTTGTTTGACAAATGGAAGAGTGAGAGGCCTATTGAGGAGGGCCCTATGAATTGGGAAGAGTTCAAAGGAGTGTTCTTCATCATTTCTTACCATTGGAGTTGAGGAAGGCCAAGATACAAGAGTTCATTAACCTCAATAAAGGGAATATGAGTGTGAGGGAGTATGCCCTCAAGTTCACCCAATTGTCAAAGTATAATCTGTTTATGGTTTCCGACCTAAGAGCTCATGTGAGCAAGTTTTTTTTGAGTGTCTCAAATTTAGTTTCTAAGGAGTTCAAGATGGCTATGTTGATTAGGGAAATGGAATCTCTAGGATCATGACCCATGTGGAGCAAATAGAGGATGAGAAGCTAAGGAAGAAATCTAGAAAGTCCAAAAGGGCAAGGACCGATGTTAGTGATTCTTCTCATACTAGATCCGGAAATAGTGGGCATCCCTAATTTCACCAAAGGTACTCCAGTCAAGGTTATTCAAATTCTCCCATTCAAAGGTTTGAGAATGATAGGTTTCCCAACCCTAGGACTCAAGGAAAAGTTGCAATGGCCAAGTTATCCCCGCATATAAGAAGTGTGGAAAGAATCATAAGGGAGAGTGTCAAGCGGGATTGAATGTGTGCTATAGGTGTGGCAGGCTGGGTAATTATGATAAGGAGTGTAGGTTTAAAAACAGACGTCTTCAAAGCCAAGTTGCTCATAGAGGACAAGTGCAACAAGGTGCCCAAGCTCAACCAAATGATGGTCAGTGCAATAATCGGTTTTATGCTCTTCATGCTTGGCAAGAGGTGGAGGAGATCCCAATATTGTTACCGGAATATTACTGGTCTTTCACTTTGATTTTTATGCCTTATTTGATCCGAGTGCAAATTTATTATTTATTTCTCCTTATATGGCTATTAGATTTGATGTTATCCCTGAAATATTATTGGAGACCTTTTTTGTCTATACTCCCGTAGATAGTTGGTTGTGGCAAGAAGAGTCTATAGAAATTATCTGATTTTGAATTTTTATAAAGTTACTTCATGTGATCTAGTTGAGCTCGATATGACCAATTTTGATATTATCTTTTGTATGTATTGGCTATATGCATGTTATGCTTCTATTGATTGTAGAACCCGTATGGTAAAGTTCCAATTTCAAAATGAGTCAATCCTAGAATGGAAGGGTTGTAACTGTGTGTTTAAGGGTCAATTTATTTTGTGCCTTAAAGATTGAAAAATGATTTTCAAAGGTTGCATCTACCATCTTGTGTGGGTTAGGAATACTAATTCTGAAGCCCTTATTTTATAGTCGGTCCCTATTGTTAACGAGTTTCCAGATGTGTTTCCCAATGATCTACCTAGTGTTCCTCTCTTAAGGGAAATTGACTTTGAGATACACCTTCTATCTTACACCAAACTTATCTCTATTCCTCTAAACCGAATGGCTCTGGCGGATCTAAAAGTGTTAAAAGATCAGTTGAAAGATTTGTTAGATAAGGGTTTCATAAGGCCAAGTATTTCACCATGGAGTGCTCCCGTATTGTTTGTTAGAATTAAGGATGGGTCACTTCACATGTGTAAAGACTACAGACAATTAAATAAAACAGGAGGCTCGAGATACCTCGAGCATAATATACGCTACCATCGGAGAGACTTTAGCCGTATCTTAACCCAAATGAGGTGATCAATAAAGTCGTGGGCCTCGTAGTACCCATATACGACAGCTCTGTGGAGCTTTTCCGGTCAAAAACCTGTTCTACGTCAGAACCAATCTCAAAACCCTAATATCACCGTCTTCAGAGAAAGGACTTTCTCTATATCTATATCTATGCAACAAGGTCACCATAAAGAACAAATATCCCATTCCAAGAATAGATAATTTGTTTGATCAACTCCAAGGTCTAAAATTGACCTCCGGTCCAGTTATCACCAATTGAGGGTAAGGAGTGTGACATTCCTAAGACTATATTTCGAACAAGGTATGGACATTTTGAGTTTGTCGTTATGTCAATTGGGTTGACAAATGCTCCTGCTATCTTCATGGACTTGATGAATCAGATTATCAAACCGTACTTAGATATATTTGTGGTGGTTTCTATTTATGATATATAAATTTACTCCCGAAATGAAGAAGATCATAAGGGTCACTTAAGAATTGTGTTACAAACCTTGAGGGTCAAGAAATTATTCGCCAAGTTTAGTAAATGTGAATTTTTGTTAAAGTCTGTGACATTTCTTGGTCATATTATATCCCTTGATAGTATCATGGTTGATCCAATGAAAATGGAAGTAGTAAATAATTGACCTAGACTATTGTGTATTTCGGATATTCATACCTTTTTGGGTTTGACTAGATATTATATAATGTTTGTAGTAGTGTTTTCATCTATTTAATTGCCTTTGACTAGGTTGACCCAAAATAAAGTGAAGTTCCAATAATTGGATGAGTGTGAAAGAAGTTTCCAAATATTGAAGGATCATCTTACGTCGGCTCCTATTTTGACATTGCCGGAAGTTCTAGATGGGTTTGTTATATATTGGGATGCCTCACGGGTTGGAATAGGTTATGTTTTGATGCAACATGGCAAGGTTATAGCATATGTATCTAGTCAATTAAAAGTCCATGAACGAAACTATCCAACCCATGATCTTTAACATGCGGCGGTTATATTTGCATTGAAAATTTGGCGTCATTATCTTTATGGGGTACATGTCGATATATTCACCGACCACAAAAGAATACAATATGTGTTTATCCAAAGGTATTTTAACCTTAGGCAAAGGAGGTGGCTTGAACTACTAAAGGACTATGATATGAGTTTTTTGTACCATCCAAGTAAAGCTAATGTTGTTGCCCATGCTCTAAGTCGATTGTCCATTAATAGTGTTGCCCATGTTGAAGAGGTTAAGAAGTAGTTGGTTAAGGATGTGCATAGAATGGTCGGTTTAGGTGTACAGTTGATTGATTCTAAGGATGGTGGTGTTCTTGTTCATTATGGCTAGGAATTGTCCTTTGTGGTGAATGTTAAGGCCAAATAAGATAATAATCCGGTATTAATGGAATTGAAGAAGTCGGTTGCCAAAAAGGCTGAGGCTTTCTCCCAAGGGAGAGATGGTGTACTTCATTACCAAGGTCATTTGTGTGTGCCTAATGTGGATGGTCTAAGAGAAATGATATTGTATGAGGTTAATAGGTCTCGATATTTGATTCATCCGAGATCCACCAAAATGTATCGTGATTTGAGGAAATTGTATTAGTTGAATGGCATCAAGAAGGAAATAAAGGAGTTCATGGCTAAGTGCCTAATTATCAACAAGTGAAAGTTGAGTATCAAAGGTCGAGAGGTCTATCTCAATACATTGATATTCCTACTTGGAAGTGGGAAGATGTGAATATGGAATTTGTGCCGGGTTTGCCTTGTACTAAGAAACAACATGATTCTATTTGGTTTTTTGTGGATCGAATGACTAACTCAACACATTTTGTAAAAGTTAAGACTTCTTATAGTGCCGAGGATTATTCTAAGTTGTATATTCATTAGTTAGTAAGGCTTCATGGTGTCCCCGTTTCTATTATATCGGATAGAGGTAGTCAATCCAGTTCACATTTTTGGAAGTCATTTCAAAAGGATCTTGGTACAAATGTTATGTTAAGTACTGCTTTCCACCCTCAGATCGATGGCCAAGCCAAAAGAATGATTCAAACTTTAGAGGATATGTTGAGGGCATGTGTTATTGATTTCAAAGGAGTTTTGGATGAGCATTTACCATTGATTGAGTTTGACTACAACAAAAGTTAACACTCAAGAATTGAAATGGCTCTTTTGAAGCTTTGTATGGGAGAAAATATAGGTCCCCGGTGGGATGATTTGAAGTGGGTGAGATGGAATTCATTGGTCCTGATTTGGTGTTAGATGATATGGAGAAATTAAGGTTCATAAGAGAAAGATTGAGGATGGCTCAAAGTCACCAAAAGTCATATTTAGATATACGAAGGAGAGACCTTGAATTTGATGTAGATGATTGGGTCTATTTGAAGGTTTCGCCCATGAAGGGTGTAATGCATTTTGGTAAGAAATATAAATTAAGTCCTAGGTATGTAGGAACTTATCATGAACCAAGTCTAGGGCCTAGATGTGACATGGAAAATGAGAAACTCGAAAGTAAATCAAACAAGCCTCTTAGCATTCTTTTAGCCTTTCATAGGTAATGACAATAAGTAAACAAACAGAAATCATAATAGAAAATCTTCAACTAACATATGTCCAACAATACTTCTAACTTTAGATTAAACGGGGCTAAGACAAGTCCCTAGCTCAGCCTCAATCATAATAAAAATAAATATCATAGTAAGTGTCTAAAGATCTCAACATATCATAAACTAAAAAGATAAAGGAGTATTGTTTCCAGAACATGGAACCTCACCAAATGTAGTTTTCAAATGAAGTCTCAACTAGCCACGTGGAGGAGAACAAGGAGGAGCACCGGTCCCTACATGGTGATATCATGTAGGCAAAAGAGTATGCGTTAGTACTTTGAATGTACTAAGTATGTAAGCATGCATGAACATTAAGGAAACATTAAAACATTTATGTAATATGTAACATAATGCAATGCAGGCATAATCAATCATATAGATATCCTTTAAAATATTCATTTTGTGGGAAACTGACCATAACCAGCATTTAAGACCATGCGAGCTATTAGATGGTATCACGACCTGACCTAAGGCCTAGTCTTAACACGGCGATTGAAACCTCGAGGGGCTCCAACTAAGCCTCTTGTACATATCATAAGCATACATAAGGTAAAACAAAAGCGAAAACATCATAATAGAGTTTAAACTATGAATAGAAATTTAAGAACGTCACATGACAACATAAAGTCAAAACATTTATCCAACTAGATGCCTCTACTCATAATATGGGCGGGGGATAAGACATGTCCCTAGCTCAACCTCAATATGAAACATAGAAAAAGTCTTTGAAAATAATAACTAACTCGATAAATAGTCCCCAATAAATGAGGACTCACCACAAACACCGCTGGATAGGAAAGCTTAACTAGCCACGTAGATAAGTATAATCTTCAACCTCAACCCCTACATTATGAGATAATGTAGGCAAAAAGTATGCATTCATACGTTGGAATGTACTAAGTATAAAAGTGTGACATGCAACGTAAATTAGGGAATGCAATGGTCAAGTAAATCACATGATAAGATGAGGTAATTAAAGTCAGGACAAAATCATATTGACCAAAGTATTTAAAAAAATAATTTAAAATCATAGCATACATACGATATCATACATATGTGGGATAGGAAACATAATCGATAATAAGATCATGCGAGCTATAACATGGAATCCCGTTGTCTCCCCATACAATGAAGAAAAAGGGGAATCTACTTGCTAAGCTAGACTCTACCCCGCTAGACGGGTCATACATATGCTATATGTGGATCCAATAGCTAGTCTATGAAGGAAACCTATGGTGGCATGTAGTTTATGTGACATAGGATGCTACTAAGGCTTTTGGTAGGCCCCCCCACATCAATTCCACTCAGTGATAAGTCAAATCCCATGGATACATGCATAACATAGAAAATCATAATTACATATATCCTAGTCATGATCATAGGTTTGAAATAATATAGTAACTCATTTTTATAACATACTTGTAATGTGAGAATTGTACTTTCATCATTATAATCATATTTGCATAATTCATATCGTTAGGCCTTAGGTCACCACATAGGGCCCTAAGTTACCGTTTAGACCTTAGGTAACCACATAGGGCCTTAAGTCACCTTACATCATAACTTGCATGAAATTCATACCTTGAACTTAGAGTAGAACTAAATTACATAACCAATGCACTTGAAAATCATGTAATTGACTTGAAAACATGCATGATCATATACCTCCTATAAGACCATACATAATTCATATAGATACTATCATTAGGAAGTATAATTGAAAATACTCGTAATTTACATCATGAACCCTAGAGATCAAAATAGGAGAATTCATTGGGAAAACTCTTCAATTCAATGCAATAACCATCAATTTATATCAAAATAGACTAATGATCATACTTTGAATTATAATTCATGAAATAGGAATTGAGATCATCAAACCCATAAAATACCATACTTTAATTTGATAGAAAACCTTGAGATATTGATTGGGCTTCATGGATGAAAGGATTCATGAATCAACACCCACATACCTTAAGTAAGAACACAAAATAATTTGGAAAAACTTGAGAGTTTTGATGAAGAGCTTGAGTGAATTTACTTGAACTCTTCAATGAAGCCTTTGATAGTCTTTTGTAGAGAAAGAAATATTTGGGTAGATGAATTATAGAAGAATGAATAGAGTTAGAGGTTTAGGTCAATTTATAGAGTTGAATTAGGTCTTAAAAACATGTAGTTTTATCGACTATCAATTAGGGAAAAGTCTAAAGTGCCCTTCATCAAATAAAATCTAAAAAACGGACCCAGAACCCTATTAGCTTAATAGTGGCATGCCGCGCCAAAGGCCAAACTACTACAGCTAGTCTCAGGCGCTCTGCTGACGCGCCGCGCCAAGATCGTAAATTGCTGCAGTGGTAGTCTTTGGTAAAATGATCATAACTTTTGACTCCAAATTCGAAATGAGGCAAACTTGCTAGCATTGGAAAGAAGACTCAAAGAACTATAATTTGATAGGTCATGAAACACCTAATTCCTTATATAATATAATAGATAGTCATTTAAATTTGACTCTATTTTGGACTCATACAAAAACTTAGCCGATGGAAATTCTTTGGACTTGACTTGGTGTTAGAGATCCCTTATGACCCTAAAACACATCTAATACACCTAAAATACTTAGGAATTGATCCTAACTAATACGTAAAATTAGAATTCGATAATTTCAATCCTATACACCTTTGAATAATGGTTTGGGTCTAGGCATAGACATTCTGAGGTGCTACACATTGAATCCAACATAACTCCCTACTTTGGCCGGGGAGAGTACTTGACGGGTAGAAATCCATCAACTTTATTTATTTCTTTAACTTTAGGTTTAAGGGCTATTTGTGGATCCATTAGCCTAAGCCTATAATGGCTCCTATGTTGGCACATAGTTAAAGAGACAAAGGGTTGCTACTAGGATTTCCTTACCAAATCCCACATTAATGAACCATTCAGTTTAAGCCAATCCCACTGGATTGTTGTTGTTGTATATAGCTTGAGAATTCAAAATATCATATTTGGTAGAATAGCTCATTAAAACCTTTGGTAATTCAAATATGCAAGAAATATCCTTATTGCATAAAGAATTCATTATTCATATCATCTCATCATTCTTTCATTTCGTAAGACTATATTTTGATCATAGACATTGCTTTCATAAACATTCATTTGGAGTCAAATCTTTTAAGTCAAACTTCATTGATAACATAGTAAAACTAGGTGGGTTCAAATCACTTCAACTTTCAAACATGAATGTAAATGACATTATGCATAAATACTTTGAAATCCATCAATTAAAAATCATTCTTTAAATAACCCACCATTAATTTCAAGAACCTTTAAAGATCTAAATAGAGAAAATACTTGCAAACCATCAATTCATACATATGAAATCATTCTGCATCAAAATAGACCAATAATCCTTAGTTTAACCATGATTTATGCTATTAAGTAGAAATAAGAATTATCATAAGAAAATCTTACTTGAAATCAAGAGATTTAGTTAAAAGAGTTTTGGACTACATGGGTAGAAGAACCCATGGATGAACACCCATAAACCGTAGAGTAAAGCTTAAAGAAAATAAATATAATTTATCATATTATCAAAATACTTTAGGCATTAGAGTGGAATAAATACTCTCATTGAAGCCTTACATACCTAGAATCCGAAGCGTTACTCATAATTGAAGGACTTAATAAACACTCTGGAACCTTAGCATTTTCTCCTCGCTGGAGCATTTTGTGTAATATCCGCAGTATATGAATCACCGAAATAGTATTTCTATACTACTAAAAACTAAAACTATATTTGACAATGCATAAAGGAGTGTATAGAAAGAAGAGTTGCTTGAGAGATCTTGATGAACAAAATGATGAAATAAGGTGGGTATTTATAGGAGTGTAGAAGGGACCTAACAATAATTAAACTAATTATAGAAAAACAATTTGAAAATTTAATGGAAGATTATGATGTAATGGGTGATATCAAATGGAGGACTATTGATGTTATGGGTGATGTCAAATAGATCTAGATCTTTCCATGATTGGTGAGATGAACCTTCTTTTAATGGAATACCCCTTTTTGGAGTTGCGTTTGAAAAAGATAACTTCCTCATTAGGATTTGGTGTCTTAATATAAATTGTTGCTCTAGAAGTCTACTTTTATGTCGTTCAAGAATCAAAGATTTGGAACAACCTACTGTGAGATATAATTTTTTCTTCTACAAACTCTATTTCTTCACAACACTATGTCTTGCAACAATTAATTTATTTGACCTACTTAAATATGGTCTTCACAAAGGTTGTAGGTAATGATGTTCGGGTTATTCAAAAATTTCAATCACATAATTTGGACCACCTATTAAAAGTTATGCCAAAATACAAAAGAGATATAATTTTATCGAGAATTGCAACATCAAATACAAGGATTTTAGGGGGTGTGACATTATCTCTCCCTTGGGAATATTCATCCTCGAATGAGGAAAGACTTATCTTGAGTAGAGTAGAGTGTAACCCAATAACCCATTAATATTTCAATAGTTTAATTTAAAACATTGTTCGAAACATATTTCATAATTTTGCATGCATATGACAAGAAAAGTTGAAATGTAAGGATTTCAAGTAATCGAGCAAGGATAATTTAATACCTTAGGTTTGGTAGAGGTAAAAAGATGAGGGTATAGCTTAATCATATCCTCTTTTGCTTCCCATATAGCACTTTCGATTTGTTGATTCATCAAAAGGACATTGACAGATGCAACTTCTTTGTTCCTCAATCTCTTAACTTGCCAGTCCAAAATTCCAAATGGAACTTCTTCATAGGTCAAGTTTTCTACAACATTCATTACTCTCAAAGGAACACTGGAACTAAGATCACCCGCACATTTTCTCCACATAGAAATATGGTGGCAATTTCCAATGGCAGTTCCAACTCATATGTAACCTTGCCAACACCTCTCATGATTCTATAAGGCCCTATATACCTAGGGCTAAATTTCCCTTTCTTACCAAACCGAACAACACCCTTCATGGGTGAAACCTTCAGATACACACAATCGTCCACATTAAACTCAAGATCCTTTTTTCTAGTATCGGAATAGGACTTTTGATGACTTTGAGTTGTCTTCAACCTTTCTCTAATGATCTTCACCTTCTCTAAAGAATCAAGTTCCAAATCGGGTTTTAACAAGTTCATCTCACCTACTTTGAACCAACCAACCAGGGATCTATATTATCTCCCATACAAAGCCTCAAAGAGCATCATCTTAATACTTGAGTAGTAACTATTATTATAGGCAAACTCAATGAGCGGTAGATGATCATACCAATTTCAATTTAACTCCAACACACAAGCCCTTAACATATCCTCTAGTGTTTTACTCATCCTTTTGTCTTGCCCATCCGTTTAAGGATGGAATGTAGTTTTCAATTTTACCTTAGTACCGAGGCCCTTTTGAAATGATCTCCAAAAGTGAGAAGTGAATTGGGTACCAAGATCCGAAATAATGGATAATGGCACACCATGCAACCTCACCAATTCCTGAAGATATAACTTGGCATAGTCTTCTTCACTATAGGAAGTCTTAACCGGTAGGAAGTGAGCTGACTTAGTCATTCTATCAACAATTACCCAAATCAAATCATGACACTTCCGGGTATGAGGAAAACCCACTACAAAATCAATATTCACATCTTTTCACTTCCAAGTAGGGCTTTCAATGTCTTGGGATAGGCCACTCGACCTTTGATGTTCGTCCTTCACTTGTTGGCAATTCGGACATTCGGACATGAACCTTGCTATATGCTTCTTCATCGCAACCCACCAATAGAACTCTTTTAAGTCTCGGTTTATTTTTATCGAACCGGGATTAATGGAGTATATAGAATTATGAGCCTCCATCAAGATCAAATTTCTTAGGACATCAACATCCGAAACACATAGCCGACGTTTGTAGTATAGCACCCTATCTTCACTTTGGGAAAAAACCTCTATCTTCTTTTCTTTCACCAACTTCTTTAACTCGATAAACATCAGGTCAAGATCTTTCTTTGATTTAACATACACCACCTAAGAGGATTCAGACCTATTTTGAACAACCATACTACCATCATCAGTACTGCATAATTTCACCCATAATCTAGCCAACCGGTGAACATATTTCACCAACTCCCCCTTTCCTTCATCCATATGGGCCACACTCTCCCATAGACCCATGACCATAGGGATGATCTGAATTACGTCACAGGTGTCTTATTCAAGGGACTCTACTAAGTACATCGGCAATCACATTAGCTTTATCTAGATGATAGTACACACTCATGTCATATTCCTTAAGGAGTTCTAGCCACATCCTTTTCCTTAGATTAAAGTCCTTTTGGTTGAACACATATTAAAGACTTTTATGATTGGTATACACATCCACACGAACCTCATAGAGGTAATGCCTCTAAATCTTCAGAGCAAAAATAAAAAAAACTAATTCAAGGTCATGGGTAGGGTAATTACGCTCATTCACCTTTAATTATCTAAAAGCATAGGCTATGACCTTACCATTTTTTATTAAGACACAACCTAAATTAATATTTGAAGCATCACAATAAACTACAAACCCATCTAATCCTTCTGGTAGAGTCAAAATAGGAGCGGAGGTAAGTTGATCTTTCAAATTCTGGAAGCTCTTCTCACACTTATCCGTCCATATGAATTTGACTTTCTTTTGGGTCAATTTTGTCATAGGAAATGAGATGGAAGAAAAACCTTTGACGAACCTTCTTTAGTACCCGGCTAGACATACGAACCTCCTAATATCTGAAGGAGACAATGGTCTAGGCCAATTCTTAACTGCTTCTATTTTCAAGGATCAACCTTGATCCCATCACCGGACACTACGTAACCAAGGAATGCCACCTCCTTCAACCAAAATTCACACTTACTAAATTTTGCAAACAATTGCCTATTCCTCAATGTTTGAAGCACAACTCTCAAGTGATTTTTATGTTCTTCCTCACCCCAAGAGTAAATAAAATATCATCAATGAAGATCACCACAAAAGTATGAAGATAAGGTTTGAAAACCCTATTCATCAAGTCCGTGAATACCGTTGGCATATTCATAAACCTAAAGCTCATCATCATAAACTCAAAGTGACCATACCTTGTTCGGAAAGCCATTTTGGGAATTTTACACTCCTTCACCCGTAATTGGTAATAGCCGGATCAAAGGTCGATCTTGGAGAAGTGACTTGCCCATTGCAATTGATCAAACAAGTCATCTATTCTAGGGAGTGGGTACTTGTTCTTAATGGTCATCTTATTTAATTATCGACAGTCTATTCACATTTAAAGTGGCCCATCCTTCTTTCTCACAAATAACATGGGAGCACCCCATGTCGAAATACTTGGTCTTATGAACCCCTTTTCTAACAAGTCCTTTAATTGTTCCTTCAACTCTTTCAATTTTATTGGGGCCATCTGATAAGAAGGAGTAGAGATAGGTTGGGTATCGGGGAGGAGATCGATACCAAAATCAACTTTCTTTTTGGTTGGGACACCGGGAAGGTCATCAGGAAAACATCAGGGAACTCATTGACTATGGGAACTAGCTCAAGAGGAGGACTTTTGGAGTCGACATCCCTAACCCTCACAATGTGGTAAATACAACCCTTAAAAATCATTTTTCAGGCCTTAAGATAATAAATGAACTTATCCTTCACCACTGAATCACGATCCTCCCATTTAATGACAGATTTATTTGGAAATTAGAACTTGACTCGATGATTCCTACAATCTATGGAAACATAAAATGCATGTAACCAATCCATCCCAAGAATGACATCGAAATCTACCATGTCAAGCTCAATGAGATCACAAGGAATAACTTTATGCAATATAGACACTGGACAACCCCTATAGACCTTTCTAGCAATAACCGACTCACCAACAGGGGTAGACACCAAATAAGGCTCTAATAACATTTTTTGTAACACATCAAACCTATTAGCAAGGAATGGAGTAACAAACAATAAATTTTCACCCGGATCTAATAGTGCATACACATCAAAAACAAAGACCTTTAATATACCGATAATGACATTGGGTGCATCCTTAACCTCTCATCTCTCATGCAAGTTGTAAAAGCGGTTGGTGTGTTGAACACCTCCTTGGGTTTGTTGACCATGAGAAATTCGGCCTTGAATCCTACCACCACCATCTCAACAATCCCTAGCATGGTGTCCCAGCTTACCACACTTAAATCATACATTGGAGTCTTCTAAGCATTCGTCTTTGTTAGTCCTTCCACACTTCATGCAAGCGGGGAAAGTTTGAGCAGCAATATTTTCTCTTGGAACCATTAGTTTAGCACCCTTGTCCTTGTTGAACCTTAGAGGAGGAGTATTGGTGGAACCTTGTTCCACAAACCATTGCCCACCTTCGCCTTTGCCATTGTTACCATAACCGGACCTTTAAGGTTTAAACCCTCCACCATCCACTCTAGCCTTTTTAAACCCCCTTGATCTTTCTCTCATATTTTCTTTTTTAATTTATTCTGCATAAGTCATTAATTGAGAGATGTCCATCTCCTTGACCAACATGGTTGTTTTGCACTCTTTGGATAGCCAGCTTGAGACACCAGAAATAAACTTACTCATCCTAGCTCTTGGGTCAGAGACCATGAAAGGAGCATACTTTAACAACTTAGTGAATTTGAGAGCATATTCCCTCACGCTCATACTTCCTTGATGGAGGTTGATGAACTCTTGGATTTTGGCCTCCCTTAGCTCTAGTGGGAAGAAGCAGTCTAGAAAGGTACCTTTGAACTCTTCCCATCCTATCGACTCCATTTCTTAATCCCTCTCAACAACCCATTGTTCATACTACACTCGAGCCATACCTTTGAGTTGATAAGCTACTAGATTGGCCTTCTTGTTCGGTGGAACACCTATGATAGCCACAATCTAGTATACCTCATCAATGAACTCTATAGGGTCCTCATCTAGTTTAGAACCATCGAACTCAAATGGATTCATCCCTTAGAAATCCCAAATCGTAGAGAATAAATTTTGTATTTAGGGAGAAGGAATGCCTTGACGCCCTTCGTTGGCTATGACTTGAATCTACAATGTAATGATATTGCGAAACTCGGCATAGGTTACCCCTTCCTCATGATGTAGGGCATTGGGAACCAGAGGAGTTTGGTCCTTATCATTAACCCTTGCTCTTAGAGGTGCTCTTTTACGAGTCATTATCTAGAGAACATGAAATAGATCGTCAATTAAAGGAATGTTAGGATACTCTAAGGCACGACATGGATTTCAAAGAAGTGAAAACTTTCCTAAACATCTGATAGTCTCCTATTCATAGTTATGGCGCACTTCACAACCATGAACAGGATCTTATTTGATGCGGTATGTTGGACTCCGAGGATCATTTAAAACCTTAGGCTCTAATACCAAATTTGTCACGACTAAGCCTAGGGCCTAGACGTGATATGGCAAATGAGGAAGCGAAAGTAACTCAAACAAACCTCTTAGCATTATTTTAGCCATTTATAGGTAATGACAATAAATAAACAAACAGAAAGCATAATAGTAAATCTTCAACTTATATATGTCCAACAATACTTCTAACTTTTAGATTTAATCGGGCTAAGACAAGTCCATAGCTCACCCTCAATCATAATAGTAAGAAATGCCATAGTGAGTGCCTAAGATCTCAATATATCATAAGCTACAAAGATAAAGGAGTATTGTTCCTGGAACATGAAAACTCACCAAAAGTAGTCCTCAAGTGAAATCTCAATTAGCCACGTGGAGGAGAACGAAGAATAGCACCGGTCCCTACATGGTGATATCATGTAGGCAAAAGAGTATGTGTTAGTACTTTGAATATTCTAAGTATGTAAGAATGTATGAACATTGAGAAAATATTAAAATATTTATGTAATATGAAACATAATGCAATGCATGCTTAATCAATCATATAGATATCATTTAAAACATTCATTTTGTAGGAAAATGACCATAACCGATATTTATGACCATGCGAGCTATTACATGGAATCCAAAATAACTCCTTACATTGGTCGAGGAGACTGCTTGCTGGGTAGAACTCTGTCAACTTCATTCATTTCTTTAATTTTAACTTTAAGGGCTATATGTGGATCCATTATCCTAAGACTACAAGGGCTCTTATGCTGGCACATAGTTAATGAGACAAAGGGTTGCTACTAGGATTCTCTTACCGAATTCTACATCAATGACCCATTCGGTGCTAAGTCAATCCCATGGAATAGTTTAAATACTTCAAAATAGTCATAGTATATAGCTTGAGAATTCAAAATATCATATTCGGTAGAATAGCTCATTAAAACCTTTGGTAATACAAATATGCAAGAATTGTCCTTATTGCATAAAGAATTCATCATTCATATTATTTTATCAATCTTTCATTTCATAAGACTCACTTTTGATCATAGATATTGCTTTCATAAACATTCATTTGGAGTCAAAGCTTTCAAATCAAACTTCATTGAAAACATAGTAAAACTAGGTGGGTTCAAATCACTTTAACTTTCAAACAATAATGTAAATGAAATTATGCATAAATACTTTGAAATCCATCAACTAAAAATCATGCTTTAAATAATTCATCATGAATTTTAAGAACCTTTAAATAGCTAAATAGAGAAAATACTTGCAAACCATCAATTCATACATATGAAATTATTCTGCATCAAAATAGATCATTAATCATTAGTTTAACCATGATTCATGCTATTAAGTAGAAATAAAAATTACCCATAAGAAAATATTATTTGAAATCAAGAGATTTAGTTGAAAGAGTTTTGGACTACATGGGTTGAAGAACTCATGGATGAACTCCCACATACCGTAGAGCAAAGCTTAAAGAAAATAAACACAATTTATCATATAATCAAAATACTTTAGGCATGAGAGTGGAAGGAATACTATCATTGAAGCCTTACTTACCTAGAATCTAAAGCGTTACTTAGAATCGAAAGACTTAATACACACTCTTAAATCCTAGCATTTTCTCCTCATCGGAGCGTTTTATGTACTATCAGGAGTATATAAATCACCAGAATAGTATTTCTATACTACTAAGAACTAAAACTATATTTTGAGAATGAGTAAAAGAGTGTATAGAGAAAAGAGTTGCTTGATAAAGTTTGATGAACAAAATAATAAAATAAGGTGGGTATTTATAGGTGTGAAGGAGGGACCTAACAATAATTTAAATAATTATAAAGAAAAATATAAAAATTTAATGGAAGATTGTGATGTCATGGGTGATGTCAAATAGAAGACTATTGATATCATGGGTGATGTCAAATGGATCTAGATCTTTCCATGGTTGGTGAGATGAACCTTTTTTTAAAAGAACACCCTTTTTTGGAGCTGCGTTTGAAAAAGATAACCTCCTCATTAGGATTTGGTGTCTCAATATGAATTGATGATGTAGAAGTCTAATTTCATGTCATTTAAGAATCAGCTGATTTGGAGCATCCTATAGTGAGATATAATTTTTTCTTCTACAAACACTCAATTTCATCAAAGCACCATATCCTGCAATAATTAATTTATTTGACGTACTTAACCTCTGAAACATAAAATATGGTCTCACCAAGTTGTAGGTAATGATGTTTGAGTTATTCAAAAATTATAATCACCTAATTTGGACCATTCTATTAAAAGTTCTACCAAAAATACAGAAGAGATATCATTTTTTATCGAGAATTGGACATCATATACAACATTTTTAGGGGGTGTTACAGAACTTATAATATCTTGAAGCACATTGGAAAAGTAGCATATGAATTACATTTACCATTAGAGTTGGCTATGGTTCATTCGATATTTCATGTATCAATATTGAGGAAGTTTATGGGTGATCCAAATTCTATTGTGCCAATGGAAAGTGTGAGTGTTGAAGAGAACTTAACTTATGAGGAGGTTCCAGTTATGATTTTGGACCGCTAAATTATAAGGTTGAGGAACAAGGAAGTTGCATCCATTAAGGTCTTATGGAGGAATCAAGAAGTTGAGAGACCTACATGGGAAGCGGAAGTGGACATGTGAAAATGATATCCTTACCTCTTTCCTTTCAATCCATCATAAGGTGCTAAGTCATCTATACTCAAATCCTCCAAACTTGTATATTTCTACTTCTCCATGTCATGACATATGTATGCATACCATGAAAATGATTTTTGAATGATGTTGATGTTTAGAAGTTGCATTATTACATTCATTTTAGGTTGTTGCATTATCACTCTATTCTACTCAAACTAGCTCCTATCTCATTAGAAGATAAATGTTCCTAAGGGGGAGATACTTTAATATCTCGGGTATGTGAAAATTAGAGCATGATATAACAAGGTAATTAACTAGCCTTGGTGGATTCATTGATGGGTCAAGGATGATTTTAATTAAAAGCATTATAGACTTTTTCCTATTTTAAGTAGAGAATGAACCTAGACAGTTTTAGGGCTAGATCCCTAACTATGACAATCCAAACCTATGGCCTAGATATGACATGGCGAATGAGAAACCCGAAAGTACCTCAAAAAAACCTTTTATCATTCTTTTAGCCTTTCATAGGTAATGAAATTAAATAAACAAGCAAAAATCATAATAGTAAATCATCAACTTACATATGTCCAACAATACCTCTAACTTTTAGAGTTAACGGGGCTAAGAAAAATTTCTATCTCACCCTAAATCATAATAGAAAGAAATGCCATAGTAAGTGTCTAAAGATCTCAAGATATCATAAGTTAAAAATATACAGGAGTATTTTTCCCGAAACATGGAAACTCACCAAAAGAAGTCTTCAAACGAAATCTCAACTAGCCACGTAGAGGAAAACGAGGAGGACCACTGGTCCCTACATGATGATATCATATAGGCAAAAGAGTATGTGTTAGTACTTAGAATGTACTAAGTATGTAAGCATGCATAAACATTAAGGAAACATTAAAACAGTTATTTAATATGAAACATAATGCAATGCATGCATAATCAATCATATAGATATCATTTAAAATATTTATTTTGTGGGAAAATGACCATAACCAACATTTAAGACCATGCCATCTATTACATGAAATCCAACATAAACCCCTACGCTGTTTGGGTAGACTACTTGCCGGGTAGAACTCCGTCAACTTCATTCATTTCTTTAACTTTAACTTTAAGGGTTATTTCTGGATCCATTAGCCAAATGCCTACAAGGGCTCCTATGTTGGCACATAGTTAATGAGACAAGGGGGTGCTACTAGGATTTCCTTACCGAATCCCACCTCAATAGCCCATTCGGTGCTAAGTCAATCCCACGAAATAGTTTAATATTTTAAAATAGTCATAACATATAGCTTGAGAATTCAAAATATGATATTCGGTAGAATAGTTCATTAAAACATTTGGTGATTCAAATATGTAAAAATTATACTTATAGCATAATGAATCCATCATTCATAGCATTTTATCATTCTTTTATTTTATAAAATTCCCTTTTTATCATAGTTGTTAAGTCAAACTTTATTGAAAACATAGTAAAACTAGGTGGGTTCAAATCACTTCAACTTGCAAACATGTATATAAATGAATATGCATAAATACTTTGAAATTTATTAATTAAAAATCATGCTTTAAACAACCCACCATGAATTTCAAGAACCTTTAAGGAGATAAATAGAGAAATTACTTGCAAACCATCAATTCATACATATGAAATCGTGTTGCATCAAAATTGACCAATAATCATTAGTTTATCCATGATTCATGCTATTAAGTAAAAATAAGAATTACCCATAAGAAAATATTACTTGAAATCAAGAGATTTAGTTGAAAGAGTTTTGAACTACATGGGTGGAAGAACCCATGGATAAACACCCACATAACTTAGAGTAAAGTTTAAAGAAAATAAACATAATTTATCATATAATTAAAATACTTTAGGAATAAGAGTGGAAGGAATACTATCATTGAAGCCTTACATACCAGTAATCTGAAGTGTTACTCAGAATCAAAGGACTTAATAACCACTCTTAAATCCTATCATTTTCTACTCGTTGGAGTGTTTTGTGTACTACCCGGGGTATATAAATCTCCGGAATAGTATTTCTACACTACTAAGAACTAAAACCATATTTTGAGAATGAGTAAAGGAGTGTAGAGAGAGAAGAGTTGCTTGACGAAGCTTGATGAAAAAAATAATGAAATAAGGTGGGTATTTAAAGGTGTGAAGGAGGGACCTGACAATAATTAAAATAATTATAAAGAAAAATTAAAACATTTAATGGAAGATTGTGATGTCATGGTGATGTCAAATGTATCTAGTTCTTTCCATGTTTGGTGAGATAACCTTTCTTTAATAGAATACACTTTTTCGAAGCTACGTTTGAAAAACATAACTTCCTTATTAGGATGTAATTTCTTCATATGAATTGTTGCTATAGAAGTCTTCTTTCATTTCATTCAAGAATCAACTGATTTAGAGCATCCTACAATGAGATATGATTTTTATTCTACAAATACTTTATTTTATCACAGCACACCATGTCTTGCAATAATTAATTTATTTGACCTATTTAACCTCCGAAACATAAAATATTTAGAAATCTGAATCACCTAATTTGGTCCATCCTATTAAAAGTTACACCAAAATATAGAAGCAATATTATTTTCATCGAGAATTGGAACATCATATACAACATTTTTAGGGGGTGTTACACTAACTTATTTAATCCCTAAATCTCTAAACTCTCCTCATTCATTCACAATTCACCCATCATAAAATTGTTCCTCTACAAAAGGCTCTCAAGAACTCCATTGAAGAACAATCAATGATTCTCTAGAATTCTACATTAATCTTCAAGTTTTCTTCAATCTTCTTCAAAATTCTTATTCAAGGTAAGTGAGTTTCATCCACGGGTACCTTTCATCCATGGATTTCAAAGAATTCCTTAAATCTTCCATGAATCCCAATTACATCATTGGGTCTTTTCAGTGTCAAGTTTCAATTGCATAAACTATGATGTATCTTGTGAATTCAAATCTATTTTAGCATGAATTGATAAATAATTGCATGGGATTTGGTAGATTCTTCATATATAATCACTATATTTCTATTAAGAGTATAAGATCTCATTATGGTGGATGAATACTCTTAAAAATACTAAAAAAATCTGGAAATTTGATAGAGAGACGCTAGGGTGGTGCACCACCATCGCGCCAGGAATAACCCTTAGTTGTTTAGGAGCTGGGGGGCGTTCCAGCAGTACGCCAGGACCATGCATTTAAAGTATAAGGCCTTGGGAGCCATACCAATAGTGTGCCACTGCCCTGATTATTCCCAACAATATTTCTTATACATATTTTATCCCTACCTCTCATCAACTACTCTTTCAACTGTATGAAATACATTTCATATATGATTTAATCTATGATCTAAGCATAAATTACTACTAGATTACATGTTATTAACTTAGTTTACAATGATTCATGCATGATTTTACTTTCAAGTATGACTATTCAAGTATAATTTATAAAGAGTTTGATTACGAATGAGATATGATATATGATGAGGTTGAACTATGATATTTCAATGAGGTTTCAAGAAGCTATTATAGTGTGATAAGGATAATTCTCACATGATCATGATTAGATGGTGATAAGGACAATTCTCACCAGACTTTATGGGTTCTTATGAATAACTAAAGTTAATGAGCTACTAATGATTATCTTTATGATGATGTTAATAATGATGTATTAATGTTTTTAACGAATTCCATTGGGATTTGAATAAGCACCAAAAGAAATTTTAGGTGGGGTTCCATTCGGTAACGCAGTTAGTTACCCAAGGAAATTCTAGTATCAACCTATAGTCCCAAACTATGTTGCCTCTGTAGGATTCCTTAATAGGTTAGCTAGTAGATCCATATATAGCACAGTTGAGTTAAGTACCGTGATGGAGTATACCTTCATAAGGTAGCTTCTCCCATCTCGATATGGGGATCATCGAATTCCATGTTGTAGCTCACATGGTGTTAGATGTCTCTTAAAGGTGAGATCCTACATAATTTATACGAAATGATGTAAGTTTTACTATGAGATTTACGATGCATTGACCACATGCTTTCAATATGAATTCAAATACTTTTAAATCTTATTCATGCTCTTCATTAGATTGGTCATGCATCTGATGTACATATTGCTCATGTTCTTATTTCTTTCTCATGCATTTATCTCACATACTTAGTACATTCAAATGTACTAACGCATATTTTGCCTACGTTGTATAAAAAAGTAGGGGTCGAAGATCACATCCATCCTCCACGTGGTTAGAGTTGAGTTGCTATATTCCAATATTTGTGAGTCCTCATTTGTCGAGGGAAAGGTTATAAGTTTCTTTCATGTCAAAGACTATATTTTTCATTGATGGTGAGCTATAGACTTATCTTAGCCCCCCCATATTGTCTATGTTAGAGGCTTGTTGGATGTCTTGTGTATTGGCTTATGTTATCATTTTGACTTGACTATGGTACTTTCATAATTTTTTTCTAGTCTGTTTGAGTTGATGCTTACTATGCCTTGTATGTGTTCATGTATGATAAGTAAGATCGCTAGTTGGAGTCCTTTAAGGTTTTGATCGACATGTCACGCCTAGGTCCTAGTTTGGGTCATGATACAATGGTGGAACTTTCTCACATGGTAAGTCCAAGAATGGTAGCCATCTTTAGTTTCATCAAAAGTATTCTGGAAAAGCTTCTATAAACAGTCCATCTCCAAAATTTGATAAAGATTATGTCACGTCCTAAACTAGGGCCTAGATTTTACACAACGATTAGGTTTTCTAAAGAAACCCCAGCCAAGCCTCGTAGCATATCATAAGCATATATTTGGTAAACAATAAGCATAAACTCATAAAAGTCCAAAAAGACAAAGCATAACTAGAGAAAATCAAGACAACATAGACCCCTTATACATATGACCAACATGCCTCTACATGACTAAATAGGCAGGGACTAGGACATGTTCCTAGCTCACCCTCAAACAAAGTAATGACAAAACATAGAATAGTCTTTAAACATCACCATAGTCTAAAAATGACAATAAAAAGGAAAGAATAACTCGGGTCGCCCTTGAAGCATAAGGACTCACCACACCAATCTTCAAAAGATCACTAACTAGCCACAGGAAGAAGTTGGAGCATCCATATCTACATTGTGATAGAATGTAGGCAAAAAGTATGTGTTAGTACATTTGAATGTACTAAGTATGTAGGCAATAAAATGCATAGAAAACCATATTTGTGCAAATGACCATCTTAAATAGCATGATAGGAGAAGTAAAATTAATAAGTAGTCATAAGAAGGATCAATGCATAATAAACCATAACAGTATCATATAAAGTAAAGGATAGGATTAGTCATTTAAAATATAAAATGGTTCATACATATGTGTACGAGATAAACATAACCGACATTAAGACCATGCGATCTATTACATGGAATTCGATGATACCTACATGAAGAAGGGGAGAGGCTACTTTCCAAGGTAAAATCCATCCAACATTATGATCATTTAGAAGGCCATATTGGCAAAGAAAATCCTATGGTGGCAACGTAGTTTAAGGGACTAGAGGTTGCTATTAACGCTTACGTTGAGCCCCCACTTCAAATTCCTCTCGGTGCTAAGTATATCAACCCACGGAATACATATCATAATCATTATCATAGTAATAGATCATACTTGCATAAAATCATAACTTCTCACAATCATACTTCATAACATATTCATAGGAATAGCTCATTAAGGATCTCAAGTCACCCATGAAGGATCTTGAGTCACCTTTTACATTAGAGTCTTGAGTCACCTTCTAGGATCTTAAGTCACTACGTTAGAGTCTTAAGTCACCTTCAAGGATCTCAAGTCACTATTTCATTAAACTTGTTTAAAACATCATTAAATATTCTTTTCATATAACATCATCATAGTCTTATGTCACCTTCCTCGTTAAGGATCCTAAGTTACTCTCTTTCATAAAGCTTTATAATATACTTGAAATTTATTATCATAGCTTATACTTGAAAATAAGGTAAAAATATGAATACATGATCAATTGACTTGGAAATCATGAAATTAACCTGAAAACATGCACGATCATTACTTTATATTAATCCATACATAATTCATAAAAATAATCTCAATTGATTGAATAATTGAAAATACCTATAACTCATATCATGAACCCTAGAGATCAATATAGAAAAACTCCTGAAAAAACTCTTGAATTCAATGCAATAACCATTAATTTATAATAAAGACTCATAATCATATTTAGAATCATAATGCAATTGGAATAAAGATCATAAAACCCAAAAAATAGATACCTTAATTGATTGAAAAATAAGAAAATATTTGGGCTCCATGGGTGAAAGTACCCTAGGATCGAATACCCACATATCTTAAGTGAGAAAACAAAAGAATTTGGAAGAATTTGAGAGTTTTGATAAAGAGCTTGAGTGAATTTCTTCGAGGTCTTCAATGGAGTCCTTGAGAGCTTTGTAGAGGGAAAAATATTTGAATAGGTGAATTGTAGAAGAGTGAATGAAATTAGAGGTGTAGGTTAGTTTATAGAGTTGAATTAGGCTCTAAAATCATCCAGATTCATTAACTAAAGTGTCCTCACTTAAAAACTGAATTCGGACAAACAGCCACACCTAAGGCCTTTATAGGTCAATTTTGAGTGGATGAGACTTTGGCCAAATTTTTACTCGGGGAAAAATTACACTAAGTGGGAAAAAGTGGGCAACGCGGACCTGCTGCGTACTTCACTATTTTGTACAATTCTTGAAAACTTTATCTTTTGATATACATATCCTAAAAATCAACTGAGACCATTTTCCTGTAGGTTTTGACCCCCTAATTGATATTTCAGACTTGAATTTACCAAAAATGATAAGGATAATGCGTTACGCAAGTGACCTATTCCCAAAGAATTTTTAAGGCACTTCTGAGCATTTTGGGGAATGTTACAATATCTCGAATGAGGAATCCGAAAGTACCTCAAATAAGCCTCTTAGCTTTCATTTAGCCTTTCATAGGTCATGACAATAAATAAACAAAAGGGAACAAGGGGAAAGAGAGACTAAGGGAAACCTTGAAGCGAGAACCATAATAGTAAATCTTTAACTTACATGTGTCCAACACTACCTCTAACTTTTAGATTTACTGAGAGATAAGACAAGTCCCTAGCTCACCCTCAATCAAAATAGAATAAAATGTCATAGTAAGTATCTAGAGGTCTCAACATTTCATAAGCTAGAAAGACAAAGGAGTATTGTTCCCGAAACATGGAACCCACCAAAAGCAGCCTTTAAACAAAATCTCACCTAGTCACATGGAGGAGAAGGAGGAGGAGCACCGGTCCCTACATGGTGATACCATGTAGCCAAAAGAGTATGCATTAGTACTTTAAATATACTAAGTATGTGAGCAATACAATATATGACATAAAAGAAATGATGTAATGATCAAGGTTAGAAAACATGATAAGTAAACCATTTATATGAAATAGTGAATCATGAGTAAGGCTAATGTCATTTAAAACCATAATGCAATCTTAAAAAGAGAACTTGTACAATGCATGGATAGTTATAAGTCATAATGGAAAATAATAAGAGATCTTGTAAGTTCATAAGTAGTAGTAAGAATCTTAAATCATTGAGAGAGTCGCAAAACCATGAGTGAGAGAGACCATAAATGACATGAAACCATGAGAGCTAAACCATGAAGTCCCGATGTTTACCTATATACAGGAGGAAAGAGTGGAGCTACTTTCCAAGGCAGGCTCTCTAATGCCTAAGTTGATCCACTAAGTAGTTGTATGAACTAGGTACTTACCCCTAGTTCTTAGACTCAGGTACTCATCTCCAAGCCTTGATATTTTGGGTACTCACCTCTTAGATATTTGGGTATTCGCCTTTAATCCCTTCATACCTATGGTGGTACATAGTTTTGGGAGAGGAGTATTCACACCTAGTCCAACTTGGTGTTAGGTAGTACTCTCACAAGAATAAGAAATCATAAGCCATAATCATGTCATATGGGTGGGCAATCATTCAATCCCTAACCCCTTAAAGTCATAATCTTAGGATAGCTCCTTAATAAGTAACTAGGTGAGAAATAGTCTACCAACATTCTTAGTTAACTCGAATTTCATCATTCTTTTATTTTGTAAGACTCTCTTTTTATCATAAATATTGATTTCATAAACATCGATTCGGAGTCTAAACATTTAAGTCAAACTTCATTTAAAACATAGTACAAATAGGTAGGTTCTATTAAATTTATCTTTCAAACACACTTTTCAAAAGAACCATGCACAAACATTATCATTTGAGTCAATTCAAAACATACTTAAAATAATCCACCATTCATTTCAACGACCCATAATAGCTTGAGATAGGAAATTACTTGAAATTCAACAATTCAGGCCACTAAGTAGTAATATAACTTTACTTCAACATAATATCAATAATTTGATACATAATATAGCAATTTGAGAAAGCTCTAACAAGACCCATTTAAAAGTTCATAAATCCAAAATAGGAAATTAGGGTATTGATAGGTAGAAATCAATTTCATACCAATTAAGTCAGTAACCACAATTTCAATCATGCTTCATACTAGTAGAAAGAAATTAGAAGTAACCACAAAGAATAAATACTTAAATTCAAAGGAATTAGTTGGAAAGGGTTTTGAGGACTCCATAGGTGGAAGAACCCATAGATGAAGAAACCCACATACCTTAGAGTAAAGCTTGAAGAAATCTTAAGGCTTGGTCATCAATGAGGAGCCTTTAATCCCTTAAGTTTGAGAGGATTTTTTCTTAAGATGATTTGGGAGAGAAGTGGATGAAATTTAGGGTTTTAGGTAGGCAAAAGAGTGAAAATAACCTCAAAATATGTCCTAGTCCGTCTATATTGGTTTAGGAAATCGTCCAAGTTACCCTTTCTTGAAACTAGAAATTATTGGTAAATTTAGAACTAACTGTGAACAGGTCCACGACACGGGGGCCTTCCTCCACAGTTTATTTTTTCCCAAAATTAAAATTTGACCCAAGATTGACGAAGTCTGCGATGCGGACTTGGCACATACCATTTTGGTAAAGAGGATATAACTTTTTACTCTAAACTCTAAATAATACAATATTGGTAGTGTTAGAAAAAAGACTCAAAAACCTTTAATTTGATAGGTCATGGGTCAACTAATTCGTTATATGCTAAGAGATATGGTCATTTGAAGTTGACCCTTATATAAACTAATATGAAAACTTAGTCGATAGATATTATTTGGACATGGATTGGTGTTAGAGATCTCATATGACCCTACACCACATCTAAGACTCTTTGAATACTTAGGAATCGATCTTAACTCATATATACAATTAGAATTCATCGAGTTCGATCGTATACGTATATGAATAATAGTTTGGGTCTTGGCGTAAATAAAATTTTTTGGGGTATTACAGATAAGGTGCCTAATCCTAAGGTCAAGGAGGATCTCCAAATGGTCAAGTCATCCCTACATGCAAGAAGTGTCGAAGGAGTCACAAGGGCGAATTTTTAGTAGGTCGGATGTGTGCTACATGTGTGGAAAGACGAGTCATCACGCGAAAGAGGGTAGGAGTAGTGCTATACCCCACACTCATACTTAGGCTACCGATCATTGGAACAAGAATGGTACTACTTTGGTGGCGATCAGCGCCAAAATAGATTTTATGCCCTTCAGATTCATCAAGAGTTAGAGGATTCGCCCGATGTAGTGACTGGTAAGTTGAAAGTCTTTGACTTTGATATTTATGCATTGTTCGATTCGGTGCTACTCTTTCATTTGTTACTCTTATCTTGCTATGAAATTTATTGTTAGTTCCGAGATCTTGCTATAGCCCTTTTCGGTCTATACTCCTATTGGTGATTTAGGTGTGGCTAAAAGAGTCTATCAAAATTATCTAGTTTCAATTTTCCATAAAGTCTTCTCAGTTAATCTTGTAGAACATGATATGACCGATTTTGATGATATTCTCAGTATGGACTGGATTCATGCATGTTATGCTTTTATATATTGTAGAACTTGTATGGTTAAGTTTCTGTTCCCTAATGAGCCAATCCTAAAATGGAAAGGTAGTACTTCCATGTTTAAAGGTCAAATCATCTTATGCCTTAAAGCTCAGAAAATAATTTCTAAGAGTTGTATCTATCATCTAATCTAGGTTAGAGATACAAATCTGAAGCTCCTACTCTTGAGTCAGTTTCAATTGTTAATGAGTTTTTTGAAAGTCTTCCTTGATGATCTTCTAGGCATCCCTCCCAAAAGGGAAATAGACTTTGGTATCGATCTTCTCCTTGATACCCAGCCTATATCTATTCCTCCTTATTGAATGGCCCTAACTGAATTCGAAGAATTAAAGGTCCAGTTTAAAGACTTGTTGGATAAGCGTTTCATTAGATTGAGTACCTCTCCATGGGGTGCTTCGATTCTCTTTGTTAGAAATAAGGATAGTTCTCTGCGTAAGTGTATTGACTACCGACAATTGAACAAGGTCATAATTAGCAATAAATATCCATTCCAAGGATTGATGACTTGTTTGATCAACTTCAAGGAGCAAGATACTTTTCAAAGATTTATCTTTGATCAGGTTATCATCAACTACGAGTAAGAGAATGTGATATTTCGAAGATGGATTTTAGAACTCGGTATGTCACTTTTAATTCTTGCTTATGTATTTTGGACTAACGAATGCTCCTATAATTTTCATATATTTGATAAACTGGGTATTCAAGAAATATTTGGATATGTTTGTAATTATGTTCATTGATAATTTTTTGATCTATTCTCGGAGTGAGGAAGAGTATGTCGAACATTTAAGGATTGTCTTACAAATTATCAAGCACCGCTAGTTGTTTGCTAATTTTGGAAAGTGTGAATTTTAGTTGAGGCCAGTTGCTTTCCATGGCCATATTGTCTCTGATTAAGTATTATGGTTGATCCTAAAAAGACCAATGCGGTTAAGAATTGGCTTAGACCATTGTCTCCTTTTGATATTCAAAGTTTCTTGGTCTTAGCCAGTTATTATAGATGATTCATGGAAGCTTCTCTTCCATTGTATCACCCTTGACTACTTTAACTCTAAAGAAGGTTAAATTCCAATGGTCTGAGGAATGTGAGAAGAGTTTTCAAGAGTTTAGGATAGGCTTACCTCCACTATGGTGTTGACTCTATCGCAAGGTTTCAATGGATTTGTTGCTTATTGTGATGCCTCTAGAGTTGGTCGTGGTTGTGTTTTAATGCTGAATAGTAAAATGATAGCTTATGCTTCTAGACAACTCAAAGTGAATGAGAAGGATTACCCTACCCCATGACTTGGAGTTAGCAGCAATGATTTTCTCTTTGATGTTTTGGAGACACTATCTTTATGGTGTCCATGTTGATGCATTCACCGATCATAAAAGCTTGCAATATGTGTTCACTCAAAAGGATTTGAATCTTCGACAAATGAGATTGCTTGAATTGTTAAAGTAATATGATATGAGTGTGTTATACCATCTGGGAAAGGCGAATATGGTTGCCAACGGTCTTAGTAGATTTTTCATGAATATTGTTGCCCATGTTGAGGACGAGAAGAAAGATCTTGTTCGTGATTTTCATAGATTAGTCCATTTGGGTGCCCATTTAGTTGATTCTGAGGATGGTGGTGTTATTGTCCAAAATGGTTCTGAATTGTCTCTTATGGTAGATTTTAAGGCCAAGAAAGTTAATGATCCTACTTTTGTTGAGTTGAAGAAAGCGGTTTACAAAAAAACCATTGGGGCTTTCTCTCAAAGGGGAGATGGCGTGTTGATATATTAAGGTTGATTGTGTGTTCCTAATGTAGATGGCTTCAGGGAAATGTTATTGTCCAAAGCTCATAGTTTGCGGTATTTTATTCATCTGGATCCACAAAGATTTATCGTGATATGAGGGAAGTGTATTGGTGGAATGGCATAAAAAGGGATATTGCAGAGTTTATAGATAAAATTCCAAATTGTCGACAAGTGAAGGTTGAGCATCAAAATCAGGAGGTTTTGCAAAAGTCATTGAGATTCTCCTAGAATATGGACTTCATACAAGTTTGCCTCGTACTCATAGGTAATAAGATCGGATTTGGGTGGTTTTTCACTTAATGACTAATTCAACTCATTTTCTTCATGTTAACACTTCTTATTCAACTAGGGACTATGCTAGATTGTATATCCGGGAGTTGGTTTAGCTTGATAGGGTCTCATTATATATCATTTCGGATCGAGTTACTCAGTTTACATCTCCGTTTCTGAGATCTTTCCAAAAGATCTTAGTATTCAAGTTAAGCTTAGTACAACCTTTCATCCTCAAAAGCTTAATAAGGCCTAGCGTACCATTAAAACCTTAGAGGATATGTTGAGAGCTTGTGGCATTGATTTTAAGGTTAACATGGATGATCTTTTTCCATTGATAGTATCATGACCCAATTTCTCTGGCCCTTATTGCGCCTAATATTACCCATCAGTAGGCAAGCCGACCTAAGCCCAAACTACGAGTAATGAGATGTCAAGGAAGAAGACCAATAATTTTAACTAAAAACAGAAGAAATAATAGTATCACAAATGAACGACTGGAACTAAACTATAATATATACAAGTTAAAAGATCCCTTCCAGAACCTAGAAGTCACATGTACACAGCTACTACAAAATGAGTACAACTCCCAAAAGTGGACCACGGAAACAAGACTATCTGAAAAAGTAAAAGACAGACAAAAGGGAGATAGGTAAATACAGAACGTTGTGTGCTCACCCTCGTCTCCGATCAAGACTGCAACTGGCTCGAAATTAATGCCAATAGCTAGTAATTGTCCTTGTATCACGAAAACAGATATAGAGTATAGTATGAGTACCAACACAATACGTACCTAGTATATATCATAGGCTAACTGAGCAAGATAAGTAAAAGTAAACAGAAATGCAAGAAACTAACCACAACTAGAGAAAGAATCTATAAATATGCTAGGTATGTACATGAGCGTAGAATGTATAAATGTGCTAGGTATGTACACGAGCATACTCAACACACAAGAGAAAGAGAGAACTACCTAAGTCCACTGGGCTCCCATAAACCCGACTAGTATGCTCGTGCATATGTTTAAAAATAAAAACCCAAATGAACTTCCATAAGACTAATAAGAGCAAAGATAGTTGAAACAAGATGGAGAAATTCGATGAAATACGAACAATGCCACAATATCCCATGGACTTAAATTGGGCCATTCGAAGAACCTGAAGCTTGCACCCCAAGACTGAAAGAGATAAGGACTTGAACTAAAGAATTATAAGTGGATCACAGACTTGAACTGAGATTTGAAGGTAACCATGGACTTGAACCATGGTGTGGATAATTGTGGACTTGAACAACGTGCAAAGGAGACCATGGACTTGAACCTAGGTAATAATAGTTGTAGAATTGAACCACGGCTAGTAAGTAGTTATGGATTTGAACCAAGGTTGATAGTGGTGGTGGACATAAATCACGACAAGTAAGGTCGGGGACATAAACCAAGGCAATAATACCAAGGCAAGCACTTGAACCGTGCAAGATAGAGTGAGTTGGGGACTTGAACAACTAACATAGGAGAATCAGTGAGAATTAAGATCAACTGTCAACCAAGCATCATGGTGAGTACCCCAATAAGAGCGCCATCAATAAATCACTCTAGCCTGAACTACATCGAAAAAAATCAATAAATAGACATCCGGAACCAAGAATCAAACAATACGGGACCGATGAAAGGTAGGAAATTATGGGGATAAGGTCTCATGGCTGTGTTACTGCCTACAGAATGCCTAGACTATTACACTCAAATTTGCTATATCAGTCTACAAGGAGCAAAGCTGTCCGAAGTGATGTCGAAAAAGTTTCAAGGCCCAACAGCCCTAAAAAATTACACAAGTCTAAGACAACATCAGTCTAATCCTATACTAAGGCCAAACATGCTTGCAAAGACATAAACCATAGGTGCAGTACACACAACTAGGTATGGATGATCAATAAAAACATGAGTGATGCTTTAGTATCCCAAAATTTTCAAAAAAAGAGCCTACGACATGAATTCTACGAATTTAGCATGATCAACACCCAAACACCCCCAACACTCATATAAATCCAGATAGAAATGCCTAAATATGCTTAGTCTAAAGATATGGAAACCCTAGCCTACCTGTAGGTCAACTGTGCGTGCTCCAACCCAAGGAACTAGAGATATTCCTTTTCGAACTACCTTGAAATGCTTCCTCATTATCGACAATAGAATCACAATATCAATACGGTTATTTTGACATTAAGGTTATGGAATTTAGAGACGAGCCAATTAAATTAGGAATTATGGGACTCACTTCGTAATTTATGAAATTTTCACCAAGAACAGGTTCTAAATCCTACCCCAAGCTTGTGTTCCGTAAAGGAACACAATTTGCTACTCCAAATAGCCACAATGTCAACACGCATCTATATTCTTAATTAAGCTCAAAACAGAAAGGAAAACAGTAAAATGGAAGAAATTACCTCCAATGAAGCTTCTACACTTAATGCTAAGCACTCCACATGATTCCCCTTGAAAAAACCCATACTTTAGACATTGGAATCACTGAAATCACCTCAATATTGAGAGACAAAACGTATTTTGAACTTTCAAAATATAAAGGAAAACTTGAACTAAATAATAGGCCTCATGTGTCGCAAAAGAGATCCCGATGATTGCTTAAGCGACCACTTGAAAGAGTTGGGCATCACTTTAGCGATACCAGCCTAGGAGGGCCTGGTCACTTTAGTGACTAGGAGTGACTTTAGCGACGGCACCAAACTTAGCTCGTGGAAAATGGACTTTGGCATGTCCAAGTCTCTGATGGGCTGCTTTGAATTCGTCCAAAACCCCGTGTGCGCAAATGAGATATGCTACCCCATCAAATTTGACACTTCAAACTCAATGATGCATTAAAATTCACATATGAGGTCATTTTCATGAAACGTGGGTCCCACACCCAAGTGACATTTTATCTAAATTCCACAACGGGCCTTGGGATTAGACTAGAAGCCTTTGGAAGCGAATAAGAGGTCATTCTAGACCAAACTCAACATTCCAGAACTAACCAAGCTGATGGAAATTTCATTCGAGTACATTTTCAAAGAATGTTAACTAAAGTCAACCATAGGCCAAATTTTAAAGGCAAAAGCGCCTAATAGTCTCAAACTCATACTGATTACCTCGATACTTATGTTGAGCATGCTACTAGCCTAATTTGGTCATTTTATAGATGATGGAACCATCAAAATTCCATTCTAAGATCATTTACCTGAAATTATGACCGAAGTCAACTTCTTAAATTATAAAAGCTCCAAAAGAGGAAAACAAGCCTAAAACCCAAATGAATAACTAGACGAGCGAACAGTAAGTTCTAGCAAATCATAAATGGCTTGGGGTCACTACAGAAATGCTCTAAATGGTGAGATGAATACTTTATTTCAAAAATGACCTAGAAGGTCATTACAACATCTACTACTAAAAGAATGTTTGTCAGCTAAAGTAAGAATCAAGAAGTACCTGAAGGTCAAAATAAGCTAGGAAACTATGCCCACATCTCCTTCTCGGTCTCCTTAATAGCCTCCTCGACTGGATGATACCTCTAATGAATCTTAACCTCGGTAATGATTCTGGATCCTAAATGTCTGACATCTCTAGCCGAAGTAGCAAGTGGCTCCTCAATATAACTCAAACGATCATCCAACTCAAAAGCATCATACTGGAGCACATGGGACTTATCTGGAATATAATAGTGCAGCCTCAAAACATAGAATATTAGATGAATAGCGAAAGAGTCTGAGGCAAAGCTAACTTATACGCAACCTCACTAACTGTTCTCAAAATATCAAAAGGGACAATATACCTAGGGCTAAGCTTGGCCCACTCCCAAATCTCATCACACTATTAATGGAAGATACATGAAGGAATACTCTATCACCAATGATAAATCTCAATGGCCAACGCCTACGATCCGCATAACTCTGGTGTCTACTCGGAGTTGTCTTGAGCCTATATTGAATTATCCTCACATGATCTAAGGCCTCCTACATCAAGTTTGTACTGCATGGCCTAGGCTCCATGAAATCAAACCAACCAACCACAGAGCGATAACGCCTACCATATAAGGCCTCAAACGAGGCCATCTAAATACTAGAGTAGTAGCTATTATTGTATGTAAACTCGGCCAATGGAAAATGTGTCTTAGTTACACAAAAATCCATAACACAAGCCCACAACATATCCTCAAGAACATGAATAGTGTGCTCTAATTGGCGATCAGTCTGTGGGTAAAAAGTTATGCTAGGTCGACACAGGTACCCAACTCCACCTGAAAAGTCCTCCAAAAGTTATAAGTGAACTATTAGCCCTAGTTTAAAATGATGGAAACTGGCACACCATGAAGATGAACCACCTCCTGAGCATAGATACTAGCTAACCTCTCATCATTGTATGAAGTATGAATAGGGAGGAAGTGTGCTGACTTGGTCAATCGATCCACGATGAACCAAGTACTATCAAGACCATGGAAGGTGCAAGGCAACACCACAATAAAGTCTATGGTGATATACTCCCACTTCTACTTGAGAGCGGGTACTCTCTAAGGCTCACCACCAGGCCACAAATGCTCGGCCTTAACCTTATGACAACTCAAATAACGTGACATATAATTTGCAATATCTCTCCTTATGCTTCCCCACTAGTATTGATGCCGCAAGTCATGATACATCTTAGCAGATCCTGGATAAATATAATATTTGGAATCATAGTCCTTGCTAAGGATCAACTAGATCAAATCCTAAACTCTCGATACACAGAGACGACCACCAAACCTCAATACTCCATCTAGATCTAAAGTATCTAGGCCAGCATCATCTCCTAAAACTCGATCTCAAAGTGCAACTAAATATCATTCTCAAACTTATAGTTGCGAATTTTATCCAATAGATATGACTGAGCACCCACATGAGCTAATATGAGCTGGGAATCAAAAACATCAAGACGAATCATCCTGATAGCTAAGGACTAGATGTTCAAAGCTAAAGGTCACTCCACCATAGAAAGAAAGGCTAGACTACCCATACTGACTGCCCTCCAACTCAAGGCATCTTCTACTACATTCGTCTTAATCAGATGATAGAGAATAGAGAGGTCATAGTCCTTCAGGAGCTCAATCTAATGACACTCCTCAAATTAAGATCCCTCTGACTTGTAATATACTGAAATCTCCTGTGATCAGTGTAGGTCTCACATCAAACTCCATAAAGGTAGTGCCTCCAAATCTTAAGCATGAAAACAACTGCTACCAACTCTAATTCATGAGTGATATAGTTGCGCTTGCATAAGCAGCAATAACTCAGTCCCACTACATCAGTACACAATCCAAACCAATGGTAGATGCATCACAATAAATGGTGAATCCTTCTCCCTAAACTGAAAGAGTCAATATAAAAGTGATGGTAAGCAACTTCTTAAGCCTTAGAAAGCTCATCTCGCACTCCTTCGATCATACAAATAGAATGTCCTGGCAAGTCAACTGAGTTATAGGTGGTGCTATAGTAGAAAATCCCTCAACAAAGCACCTGTAGTACGCATCCAATCCGACAAAGCTACGAATTTCAACCACAGAGGTGGGCCTAGCCCAATTAGGAATAGCCTTGATCTTCATCGCGTCTACCATAATGTCATCCTTTTATACCACGTGCCCCAACAATGCTACAGTCTCAAGCCAAAACTCGCACTTTGAGAAATTGGCATAAATTTGCCGATCTCTCAATGTTTGGAGCACTTCCCTCAAATGGTGCTCATTCTCACCTCGGCTTCGCGACTAACTAAAATATCATCGATGAATACTATGACAAATAACTCCAAGTATGGCCTGAATACCCGAGTTATCAAGTCTATGAAAGAGGCAAGGGCATTAGTCCCCCAAAATTCATCACTAGGAACTCATAGTGACTATTATGAGTCCTAAATGCGGTCTTAAGGGTGTCCGCTCCCCTAGTCCTTAACTGGTGGTAGCTGGATCTCAAATCAATCTTAGAAAATATAATGGCGACCTAAAGCTTGTAAAATAGATCATCAATCCTAGGCATGGGGTAATATTAGGTTCTTCACTGTCACCTGTTTCAGTTTCCTATAATCAATACACATTCGCATAGTACTATCCTTTCTCTTAACAAAAAGGATTGGGGCACCCCAAGGTGATACGCTAGGCTGAATAAATCCCTTACCCAAGCAATCTTAAAGTTGAACACTAAGCTCCTTAAGCTCTAAGGGGGCCATACAATACAGTGGGATGGAAATAGGATGAGTACCCAACTCTAAACTAATGGTAAAGTTGATATGACAATATGGAGGAGACCAGGCAAGTTTGCAGCAAACTCATCTGCAAACTCTTGGACTATAGGTACCAAATTAATGATAGGTCCCTCCCTACCAACATCTCTAACATAAGCCAACTACCAAAACATCCACTAGCCACTAACCTCCGAGCTCAAATTAAAGAAATCCACCCAACCGGTGTAGAACTACATGACCTCTACCACCCCACCAATGAAATACTAGACATGGCTAAGGCAATCTTCTTGTCATAGAAATCCAAGACCACATGAAAAGGGGATAGTTGGTCCATGCCCAAAATCAAATTAAAATCCAACATATTAAGAAAATGAGGTTGGCCTTCGTGTCTTGCCCCTGAATAGTCACCGCACAAGATCAGAAGACCTAATACACTACTAAAGAATCACCTACCATGGCCAAAACATAGAATGACTCAGCTAAGAGTGCTAGACTCATACTGAGTCGAGGGGCACAATATACAGATATAAAGAATAGGTGCATCTTGGATCAAATAAAATAGATATGGGTTGATGACATAATAGAACCGTAATGTGATCATATCATCCAAATCCTCAGCCTTTCCTCTAGCTAGAGATATATAAAAGTGAGTCGAGGCTCCTTTACCTCATGCATCAACTCGGCCTCCTGTCTTGTGTTATATTTTATATTTTTTCACATTGGACTATTGGTGAGCTAATGGACATAAATTCAAGGATTTTTAGTTTCAAATTTTAAAATGGCACGTCTTTTTTTTAATCACAGTGGAATCCATCACAAACCAAAATATTTTTAAGTTATATTTTTGGGTGATCTGACTTCGGAAGGACATACCCCCTTCAATATTTGGAAATTTGGGAAAACTATTAAATAAAAGTTGTAGATAATTGAAATAGCTTTTCAATCATTAGTTGTGGGTCTTGATGTGACATATGGATAAAGAGATATAGATGTTTTAAGGTAGAAAGGTCAATTTGAATAGTTGATTCAGCCCAACCCTATTCCAAGTCGGGTAAGGCCTAATACCAACACCATTTAAGGAGATTTTTCAGCTTTCTCCTTCATTTTTAAGACCAAACCATCCAGGAATTTCTATAGTGAGAGAGAGAGATAGAAGAATCTTAGAGAGAAACACCTATTTTGACCAAAATTTGAGCCCCGAATCCCGAAGCTAATGAAGAGAAAAGTGTTGTACGTCGCATTGCCTTCAATTTGAGATAAAAATCAGCCAATAAAAAGAGTTTTAATGTGGTTTCTGCATACTTATAGTACTATTAAAGTCCCCTTTTTATTTTAATAAGTTTATTTAGAGTTTCAATGGATTAGAACGGATACAATAGCGTTATAAACTCGTTTGTTGTTTTCTTGAGATTTATGGATTAAAAGGCTATTTTAGGTGGATTAAATAGATGGAATTAACTGAGTTATGATGTATAATAATTTTTGATATTATTTTTGATATTGGTGATAAGTTGTTGTTCTTCAATTTGGAAGAATAAAGTGCATGAAGATATTGTATACAATGCGTATACCAAACTATTTTGTGATAATATTTGGGGCTGTTTTGCATGATTTTCATGGCTGTTTTGTGAAGATATTTTAGAGATGTTTGGTATGATATTTGGGGCTTTTTTCAATGATATTTTGGGGACTATTTCATCATTATTATGAACTTTTTTATGGGCTGGAATATCGGAGGATTGTCTGTAGTTGTTGTAGTTGATATACTATGGATATACAGAAATAAATAAGTGTATACAAGCATTGACATCCGAATGTATATTGGGATGTTTTGGAAGTAACTTAAGGGTGGATTTAATTCTAGTTTTATATGAAATTGTTGGTATTGTTGTTGTTGAAATTTTAATTAGTGTTTGGCTAAATTGGAATTTCGAGGATTATTAAGTTTGCAGGGGAAATACTGTTCGAATTTTGTTAAGTTTCATTCGTACTTGGATTAGTTAGTAATTGATGTTTATATCTAACTGTGGCCTATGTTTTCTTAATTTTATACCTACGAGCTTGAGAAGTAGATATTGGACATTTAGATAGAGTTCAAGGTATATAAAGCTACCCTTCTTTCTTTTGACATGATCCATATGAAACAAATGAACGACGAATGTATAAATTCTAAAGAAGCTCATATTCTTAGAGACACTAGGATGGCTAATGTTCTTGATTTCCAAAACTTATATCATTATGTCTTAATACATGTGTAGGATTCCAGCCGTCATATTTTGGTATAATTCATATTTAATATAATTCATAATGACATTCGAAGGGTACTGGAGAGGTGACTACGGTCTTGATTTTCAAATGATGGTTTATTTTTATTATTCTATTGAATCTCAAATGATAATCTAATTACATATGGTTGCTCATGATATTCCACTCCTGTATACTGCTATTGTATTATTCACCGAGTCCCAAGTCGGGTTTGGTATCATGCACAATTTTACTACATCATTTACTAAGTCCCATGATAGGCCAGGTACGGTATACGTGCACATGACTTCATTCACCAAGTCCTTACTAGAAGGCCGGGTACGGTATATGTATATGATTATATGATGATATGATAATATGATGATATGATTATGGCACTGAGTTTCATAAAGAGAAGGATACGGTACATGATAATGATATGCATGATTTTTTTCATAAGGCACAGGTACAGTGATTTCTTGATTGTCATACTTGTCTCCTAGACTCTCTACTTCAGTTATGATCTTTATTATTGTATTTCACGCTTTATATACTCAGTAAATATCTCTATTGACCCCCTTATTCAGAGGGATGCTTTTTATGCCCGAAGGTATAGATACTCACTTTGGTGATCCGCCAGCTTAGGACTTCCATTTAGCTGTCTTGGATGCTCCATTGTCCTAGAGCCTAGACTTTTGGTATAGATCTTTTTTGATGTATATATATGTTTATCCAGGGGTACGACGGGTCCCTGTCCCATCATATAATACTGTTGATACTCTTAGAAGTCTGTAGACATATGTGTGGGTTGTGTGTATATGTATTCAATTCTATCTATAGAACCTATATTTTGGGACGTTTCCATTCATAATGGCAGCCTTATTGTCTTGTGTATATACATATTTTGGATGATGTATGTAGTGGAAACCTTGGCGGCTTGTGTATATATAGTTGGGACATTTTCACACATTATGACAGCCTTGTTGGCTTACGTACTATGTTATATTTTGATGGTTGTGACTCCTCAGGAGACATGTAGCTTTGATATATATATATATATATATATATATATATGACAGTTTTGAGATAATGTTCTATCCGTATAAGTTCCATTTTATATATAGTTGCGGATTAATTATAGATAATAAAAGTGTATACGAGTGCCCAGTTCGGGCACTAGTCAAGGCCTACGGGGTTAGATCGTGACAAAAGTGGTATCAGAGCAGTTCATCCCTCGAGTTTCTACAGACCGTGTCTAATAGAGTCTTGTTTATCGGTGTATTGTGCACCATATATATAAACATAAAGCTACTAGACATTTAGGATGTTAACTTTCCTTCTTATTCTAGATAATGTGATTATCAGGATAATCCCCCCTAACAAATTGTTATGTTTACATCTATGCCTCCAAAGAAAGCGACAACTGCCCAAAAGAGCAAATCAGTAGAAATAGAGACTAGTAAGACTTAGAGAATTACTAGGGACCATGCCCAATCCATGCCTGAGATTATACTTCAGTTAGCGAGCTTTGGTACACCACCATCTCCAGAGGAGCTTAGAGCAGCAACTACTGCAGATCAGGGGGCGGCTCCACCACCGACTCTTGAGGCCCCAGTACCTAAGCCTCCAACTCCCTAGATAGGGGAGAAGGATAGGGCCATGAGAGATGCAGTTTAGTTACTGACCAGATTAATGGCAGGGTAGGCTCGTAGGCATGGGCTAGGGGTAGATTATGTAGATAGACAAGATAGTTTAAGGGTTAATGACTTATTGACTATAACCTCCTAGAGTTTTATGGGTCGAGGCCTGCGGATAACCGCATGAGTTTATTTGACAGGTGTAGCGTACATTGAGGATAACTACGGCTTTTGAGACTAAGTTTGTTGAGTTGGCTTCATATTGACTTCATGTAGCTATTAATTGGTATGAATCCTGCGAGTTATCCAGGGGTGAGAGTGCTCCTCCAACGGTATGGAATGAGTTTGTAGAGGCTTTTCTTGTCCACTTTTTACCTCTGAAGATGAGACGAGCCAGAGTTTATAGATTCTTAAATTTGAGGCAGAATAGCAAGAGTGTTCGAGATTATAGGCTTGAGTTTGATTCATTAGTGAGATATATGCCCACTATTGTAGCTGATATGGATGATAAAGTGCATCGCTATATGATGGGCATGGATCACTATTTGATTGATAGTTGTATGGCAATAGCTTCCTAGCCAGGTATGGATATTGATCGTGTACATGCATATGCACGGGGGATAGAGGATCAACACAGTGGGAATTATCCCAATAGAGATCATGATAGAGGTCAACATAAGAGAGCTAGATCGGCTGGTTATTTAGGTGAGTTTCGAGAAGGGCAGCCTCAGGACTATAGTAGATAACCTTCTCAGCCAGCCCAGAGTGCACCCCCATAGTTCATAGGTAGGAGATTTGATAGAATAGGGTTTTTAAGAGTCAGTTAGAGCTCTAGGGTTTCAGGTTCATAGATGAATAGGGGTTTGCGCTAGTCAAGGCCACCTTTTCCTCGATGTTCTCATTATGGTAGGCCCTATTTTGGGGAATGCCTTTTTGCTATAGGTGTTTGCTTTACTTGCGTTCTTCAAGGCTATATTATGAGGGAGTGTCTATTTGGGGTAGTCCAGGTTGTGCAACTCAGCCTACTGGGTCAATTACTAGTTTATCTTTTTCTGTGGCTTTGCGCCCTATGGGGCAGGGTATTCAGACACCAGCAGGCCGTGGTAGAGGCTGTGGTGGAGCTTCCAGTTCTAGCGGTCTTTCGAACCGCATATATGCCTTGGCTAGTAGATAGGACCAAGAGGCATCACCAAACGTGGTTACAGGTATATTATTGATTTTCTCTTAGGACGTATATGCATTGATAGATCCAGGCTCCACCGTATCATATATATCTCCCTTTGTTGCTAATAGAATCAAAATAAAATATGAATTGATAAAACCCATTTGATGTAGCTACACCGATAGGAGGTTCTGTTATAGCCAAGCAAGTATATAAAGATTGTTCGGTGATTATGTATAGAAGTCACACCAAGGAAGATTTGATAGAGTTATATATGACAGAATTATTTGTTATTATGGGCATGGATTGGTTAGCTTCTTGTTATGCTAATGTTGATTGTAGAGAAAAATTAGTTTGATTTCAGTTCTTAGGATAGCCAATCATAGAATAGATAGGCAATACAGCATCACCGAGGGGTAAGTTTATTTCATACCTCAAGGCAAGGAAGATGGTTAGAAAGGGTTATATTTATCATCTAATTCGTGTGCATGACTTGAAAACAGAAGTACTAACTCTTTAGTAAGTTCCGGTAGCTAATGAATTTCCATATGTATTCCCAGGTCTTTCTCCTATGAGGGAGATAGATTTCACTAAATATGTGTTACCAGATACTCAACCCATATTTATTCCTCCTTATAGAATGGCACCTGCAAAATTGAAGGAATTAAAGGAGCAGCTGAGAGACTTGTTAGAAAAGGGATTCATTAGGCCCAGCATATCACCTTGGGGGCATCGGTATTGTTTATGAGAAAGAAAGATGGGTCGCTGTGAATGTGTATTGATTATAGGCATCAGAACAAGGTGACAATAAATAATAGATATCCCCTCCCCAATATTGATGATTTATTTGACCAGTTGTAGGGTGCGAAGTGTTTTTCAAAAATAGACTTGTGATCAGGCTATCATTAAGTATGGGTAAAAGAAGTAGATATTTCAAAGACTGCGTTCAGGACCCGATATGAGCATTATGAGTTTAGGGTGATGTTGTTTGGGCTGACTAATGCTCCAGCAGTGTTTATGGATCTAATGAACTAAGTGTTCAATCCACTCCTAGGCCTGTTCGTGATTGTATTTATTGATGATATTCTGGTCTATTCATGTTCGGAAGAAGAGCATGCAGATCATTTGAGGATGGTACTTAGGGTGCTCCAGCGCCAGAAGTTGTATGCTAAGTTCTGTAAATACGAGTTCTGGTTGATTTCAGTAGCATTCTTGGGGCATATTATTGGAGTTGATAGTATTCGAGTAGATACATAGAATATTGAGGTCGTAAATACTTGGCCTAGACCTATGATACGTATTGAGGTACATAGTTTTCTGGGGCTAGCATGATATTATAAGAGATTCGTGAAGACATTTGCAGCTAAGTTCTAGTAGACCGATGTTTGTGAACGAAGCTTTCAATTGCTGAAAGATAAGTTGACTACGGCCCCAGTTCTAACACTTCCTGAAGGACCAAATGGCTATGTCATTTATTTTGATACTTCCATTGTAAGTCTAGGTTGTGTATTGATGCAACATGGTAGAGTCATAGCCTATGCATCCCGACAGCTCAGAAACCACGAAAGAAATTATCCAACTCATGATTTGGAGTTAGCAGGAGTAATTTATGCTTTAAAAATGTGGAGACATTATCTATATGGCCTACATGTTGATATCTACATGGATCACAAAAGCCTCCAATACATTTTTAAGCAGAAGGAGCTAATTTTACGGCAGAGAAGGTGGCTAGAGTTGTAGAAAGATTATGATGTTGACATTCTATACCACCAGGGAAAGAAAATATTGTAGTAGATGCACTCAGCCATAAATCTATGGGTAGCTTGGTAGATGTACAATCAGAACAGAAAAAGATAGTCCATGAGATTTACTAGTTAGCTAACCTTGGAGTCCATTTGGCTGATTCCGATAATGATGAAGTTTCTGTTCAAGGAGTTGCTGAATCCTCTATCATGGAAAAAGTAATGAGATACCAATACGAGGAACCTATTCTCGAATAGTATAGGGATGTAGCCCTTCCAAAGGAAAAGACCCCATTCAAGATTATAACTGATGGAGTGCTAAGATATAGGGGCAGATTATATATACCTGAGATTGCAGGGCGACGACAACAAGTTATGGGAGACGCACACTATGCCTGTTATTCTATTTATCCAGGGTCAACAAAGATGTATCATGACCTCAGATGTTTATATTGGTGGGATGGCATGAAGAAGGACATAGAAGAGTTCGTAGCCCAATGCCTGAATTGCCAACAAGTTAAGATTGAGCATCAGAAGCCTGGTGAATTATTACAGGAGATGGAAATAGGAAGCAATTAATATGGATTCTATTATAGGCCTACCTCGCACTCCATGGAAGTATGATTCTATATGGGTTATTGTAGATAGGCTACCAAAATTAGCCTATTTTTTCCAGTATGATTCTATATGGGTTATTGTAGATAGGGTAACAAAATCAGCCTATTTTTTCCAGTCAAGACTACTTATTCAGCCAAGGATTATACACTGTTATATATCAAAAAGATAGTAAGATTTAACGGGGTTCCCACATCTATTATATCGGACACAGGATCTCAGTTTACAACTAATTTTTGGAGATCATTCCAAGAAGGATTAGGGACACAGGTGAGTCTTAGAACAACCTTTCACCCTTAAATTGACGGACAAGCCGAGCGTACTATTCAGACGCTAGGAGATATGTTGTGGGCCTATGTTATTGACTTCAGGGGTAGCTCGGATGATCATTTTCTACTTATCGAGTTTGCCTATAATAATAGTTATCATTCTAGCAACCAAATGGCACCGTATGAGGCTTTATATGGCAGAAAGTGCAGGTCACCTATTAGTTGGTTTGATATTAGTGAGGCTAAGTTAATCGGTCCCGATATGATTCAGCAAGCTGTTGATAAGGTGAAGCTTATTCGGCAAAGGTTATTAGCAGCTCATAATCGAAAGAAGTGATACGCAGATAATTGACATCGACACTTAGAGTTTGAAGTTGTGGATTGGGTGTCTTGAAGGTGCCACCGGTGAAGGGTGTAATAAGATTTGGCAAGAAAAAGAAACTTAGCCCAAGGTACATTGGGCTTTATTAGATTGTTCGTAGGGTGGGAAAGGTTGCCTATGAGTTGGACCTACCATCTAATTTAGAAACAATGCACCAAATCTTTGTCATATCGATGCATCGCAAATTATTGGTGATCTTTCTTAAGTATTCCCCGTGGATGATGTCCAGGTTATGAAGGAGATGTATTATGAGAAAAACCCTATAGCTATACCAGATCGCCAATTCAGAAGGTTACGTACTAAGGACGTGGTTTCCGTCAAAGTATTGTGGAAAAATAAAAATAGAGAAGAGATGACCTGGGAAGCCGAAGAGGAGATAAAGAATAAGTTTCCTCACTTGTTCCCTATGCCTACAGGCAATCTATACTTCTAAATTTATTATATTGATTGATAGATGAAACTATATGTTGTAGAGATAAAAGAGATTACCCCGAATTCCTTATAAGACATTATGAGGCTAGTTTAACATTTGATCAGCATAGTTGTTTGTTGGTGAGTCATCATCCTTCGAGGATGACTCCTATCTTATTTTAGTGTTTTACTTTCAATTTTCAAACAATTGGAGTTAGCAAGGATTTTTTCCAAGCAACTCATACTAGTAGAGGCTTTCACACAATCAGATTAAAATCAAATCATGTTCTTGAGATATTTTCTTATTTAGTACTTGGTTTTATTAAAACTATCTCAATTTAACTTCTGTATTAGTGTGGTAGTTATCTTTAGATGTTTCTTATTTGTGTTAATCATAGTGTCATACAAGACCACGAGTTTAGCTTGGGGTTATTAGTGCTACTAAGCATCATGTCGCGACTAGAGGGTAGTCTCGAGTCATGAAAAACTTAGTATCAGAGCATCAGGTTTTAATATCTTAAGGTATCCAAAAACTGCATTAAGTAGAGTCTTGTTCATGGGTGTCAAGTTCTCAAATCTATGAATAGGAGGTTATGAAATGTTTTAGAAAATACTTTAATTCTTTCATACTCCCATTTGTGTGATAGAGTTCAACTTTTATTATCTTCATCTAATTCATGTTTTTTGCATTTACAAAGCTCATGCCTTTTAGAAGAGCCTACGTTAGAAGGAACATGAATAAGGAGTAACAAGCACCACTTGCTCCAGTAGACCCTTTTATTGAACAAGTCTCTCATGCTAGGTGTAGGGATGCCTTCCACATCCTATCTCAACTTATGACTGCTTAGGACAATCGACAAGTTGAGGTCCCAGCAAACTCAAATACCAATATGGACGTAATAAGAGTTTAGGATTTCACTCAGATGAACCCTTCTAAGTTTTATGGTTCGAAGATAGATGAGGATCCAAAAGAATTTATTGACGAAGTGCTAGAGAGAATAAGAGAGATTGAACAGTTAGTGTGGACTACTCTAGACAGAAATCAAGATATGGTAGTCGCTCTCAATTTTGTTAGAAGTACTCAAGCCTTGCCCCATCTTCTGCTAGTTCTAGTATGCCTATTTTCATATTTGATAACAAGGATACCATGCTTTATATCACATGGTAACATTACTAGTGGGCGCACATATTTAGTAAGTTAGAAGTGTGGTAAGAACCACCCAAGAGAGTGTATGGTTGGTAGTGGTGGATGTTTTTGATATGGTAAGATAGGTCATAAATTGAGGGACTTCCCATAGGCCACAAGTAAGGGTGAAGATGTTTGTCAGCAGACTCAGCCTAACACATCACTAGCTTCAGTAGGTCGCCAAACTTGGCAGGGTACATCATCTCATACTAGTGGTGAACATTATTAGAATAGGTTCTATTCTCTTCAGAATCGATAGGATTAAAAGGATTTCCCTGATGTAGTCACTACTATATTACGAGTTTTTCAATTTGATGTTTATGTATTATTAGATCTAGGAGTCATACTTTCCTTCATAATTTCTTATATTGCATTAAATTTTAATGTCAGTCAAAAAATCCTATAACAACCCTTCTCAATCTCTATTCCTATTAGTGAGTCAGTCTTAGCTAGAAGGGTATACATGAATTGGGCAGTATTAATTTTTTGGGTAGTCACAACAATTGATCTAGTAGAGTTAGACATTAATATTATTCTTGGCATGGACTGGTTACACTTTTGTTATGCTTCTGTCGACTACAAAACTAGAGTCCTTAAATTTCAATTTTCAAATGAGCCAGTCATAGAATCGAAGGGTAGTACCTCAGCACCTATAGGTCGATTTGTCTCCTACCTAAAGGCTTGAAAGATGATTTCTAAGGGTTGAATCTACCATACGATCACAGTTAAGGATTCCAGTTTCTAGACACCAATACTCTAGTCAATCCTATTAGTTAATGAATTTGTAGAAATGTTTCCCAAAGATCTTCCTAGAGTCCCTCTCAAAAGGGAAATCAACTTTGGAAGAAACCTTCTTCCAAATACCTAGACTATCTCCACCCCTCCATACATAATGGTTTCAATTGAGCTTAAGAAGTTGAAAGATCTGTTAAAGGACTTTCTAGATAAAGGTTCCATCAGACCCAATATTTCTCTATGGGGTCCTCCAATTCTCTTCGTGCGTAAGAAAGATAGTTCTCTTAAAATGTGCATCGACTACCATCAACTGAACAAGGTCACAATCAAGAATAAGTATCTCATCCCCAGATTGATGATATTTTTGACAAGCTTCAGGGTTTTAGTTTCTTCTCGAATATAAACCTCAAATTAGGCTATCATTATCTTAGAGTATGAGAATGTGACATTTTAGAGATAACCTTAAGGACTCACTATGTTCACTATGAATTTTTGGTTATGTATTTTAGACTTACAAATGCACTTGAAACTTTTATGGACTTGATGAACAGAGAGATCAAAGAGTATTTGGATATGTTCATCATTGAATTCATAGATGAAATTTTGATCTATTCTAGAAGCTATAATGTGCATACAAGCCATATAAGAAATGTCTTGGAGATTCTTAAGGACTGTCAGTTATTTCCTAAGTTCAGTAAGTGTAAATTTTTGTTGAGGTCAGTAGCATTCCTTGTCCATATATTCTAGAAAGGGAATTCATTTTGATCCTCAAAAGATTGAAGCAGTTTGAAATTTGCCTAGACACCTTTCTCTTTCAGACATCAGGAGTTTTTAGGTTTAACCGGTTACTATAAATATTTTGTTGAAGGATTTTCCTCTATTGCTTATTACATGTCCAGATTAACTTAGAAGAAAGTCGAATTTTAATTGTCTAAAGCTTGTGAGAATCATTTTCACGAGTTGAAAAATCAACTTACTTTAGCCCAGTTTTGACTCTTCTAGAGTGTTCAGATAGTTTCATGGTATATTGTGATACTTCAAGAATTGGCCTAGGATTTGTGGTGATGAAAATGGTAAGGTCATAGCTTATGCTTTCAGATAACTCAAGGCTTATGAGAAGAATTATCCGAAACATTGTATTGAGTTGGCCGTGGTGGTGTTTACAGATCATAAGAGTCTCCACGATATGGTCAATCAGAAGGACTTGAATCTTTGCTAGAGGTGTGGCTAGAGTTGTTTAAGGATTTTGACATGAGTTTCTTATCCATCCAAGTAAAGCTAATGTAGTGGAAAATGCTTCCAATAGGTTATCTATGAACAGTGTTGCTCACGTTAAGGATGAGAAGAAAGAGTAAGTTCATGATGTTTACAAACTTGCTCACTTAGGTGTTCATCTTGTAGATTCAGAAGATGGCGGAATTATTGTTCAGAATGGGTCAGAATCATTTCTTGTGATAGATGTTCAGGCAAAGAAAAATGATTACCCGACCTTGGTTTAGTTGAAGAGAGCGGTTCTTGTAACACTCTAAAATATTCTAACATAAATTAGTCCAAAAATCTATGAGAAAAGAACTGAGATTTGAACCAGTGGGATTGTATGAGTCCCAACCTACGACTCGTAGAAATTTCTAAGGACCATAGGAGGGACTCATAGAACCCTTCTATACTTAGAAAAATTTTGATTTCTGAAGACCCTTCTATGAGTGGATTCTACGGCTACTAGAAGTTTCTACAGACTGTAGTAAGCGTCTATAGAAGGGTTCCCAATACCCAGTCAAGACCCAAGCTCCACAAGCCTACTCTACGAACAGTCTAATTATTTATGACTCGTATGGGTATCTCATACACTCAAGGTCATATTCTAGTAGCTATTGGAATGTGCACTTAGTTCCATGAGCCATCTACGACCTGTAGAAGGGTCTGTAGACCGCCAACCCTCAGAAACCCTACACCATTCCATAAGCACCTTCTAAGGCACGTACAAGTTTCCATGATCTATAGATGGGTATTCATAGACCCGTATGACCAATACCAGTAGGTCCAATCTTTGGTACCTATGTCCTACGAGGGGTGTTCTATGGTTGTAGGGGTTTCTATGGTCTATAGAAAAACCCGTAGAAGGCCAGTTTTGTTTTTAATGAGGAGTAGTTTGGTCTTTTTCCATTATTCCCAAACTAAAACCCTAACATATTTGGACCAAAATAAGCCTCATATTAGTACCCCCATGACGTTTTTCTCTCATTAGCACTTAGAATATTCTGAGAGCAAGGATTCAAAAGGAGAAAAGCTATGGTTCGAGTATTTCAACCAAGTTCTTCGAGTTGCTCTTAAGAGAATGATCTTCTAGGTATGTAAGGAAAATCATAGTGTTGGACTGAGTTCATTCTCGCATCCTATATTTTTTCTCGATTAGTATGATTTTAAGTTTGAGAATTATTTTGAGTATATTGAGTTTTTGAGTTGGTTATGTTATCATACATTGAGTTCCTTATATATTCATTCCTATTATGCTATCATGACCCAAACGAGGTCCTAGCCATGATACAGTGATTAGAATCCTAAGAGATCCCAACCAAGCATCTTAGCATGTCATTTGTGAATATACATAAGGTAAATAAAGAAAATAAGCAAAGATCAAAGATACAAAAGCAAAACCTCAATATAGAACATAAGCCCCGAATGAGAAAGCGACAACATAGATTCTTACTATCTAACATGCCTCTACTAGTCTAGATGGGAACGTATGACAATCTCCTAGCTAACCTAACATAAAAGATAATAGAAAGTCATTGACTCGAAAGAAAGTAAAATGTTTCACCCTCGGAACATGAGGACTTACCAATACCAATATAATCGCAAGTACTAGCCATGAATGGGAGGAGGATGAACATGATCATTTGACCCTACATTATGATATAATATAGGCAAAAAGTATGCGTTAGTACATGAAATACACTAACTATGTGACAAGATGCATGAATGACAAGCATAGGACATAATCAATATGAATCATGAGATATAAGATTAGTTTCTTTAAAAATATGAAATAAGTCAGAAAAATATTAAATCATTAAACTTATTGGTCAATGCATGAAAAATCATCACTATAAGACTATACATATATTGGGATGATTGTAACCGACATTAACACCATGCGAGCTATTACATGGAATCTCGCCCCATATAATGGAAAAATAGGAATCTACTTGTCGAGGTAGACTCTACCCCATTAAATGGGTCATCATTCTATGTGGATCCACTAGCGAGGCCATATTGGCAATTAATCCTGTAGTGGCAACGTAGTTTAAGGGACTAGAGGCCGCTCCTAGGGCTTAGGTTGAGCCCTCACCTTAAATTCCTCTTAGTGCTATGTCAACATCCCACAGAATACATGTCAGTTCATAATGATAAATCATACTCTTCATAAATCATAAGTTTTATTTTCATAATTATACTTCATAGAAACTTGTTAATAAGAATAGCTCATTATCATGTGATTCGTGTAATGTAGGTATAGGACTTCCATGATTATGAACCCTTTTTCATAAAACCTCATTAGGGTCTTAAGTCAAGTTCCTTATTATGGATCTTAAGTCACCTTTTCATTTATCTTGCTTGAAAAATCATTGAACGACAATTATTCATGAAGCTTTCATTGAATATAACTTGGAAATCATGATCATAATCCATAAATAATACTTGAAAACTAGCATATAGCATGGGCCATTGAAATTCATCTTAAAATCATGCAATATGATGAGAATTATGTATAATTAGGCTAATAACATTGAGATGTATCATAATTAAGATGAACCAATACAAATCATGAAATTCGAGTTTTTTGAATAAGAAATCATAAGAAAATTTGGAGAGAAAATTTTGGGATTCCATTGGTGCAAGGTATCCATGGATTAAGTCCCATATACCGTGATGAAGATCAACTTGAAATTTTGAAGAAAAGCTTGGAACCTTGGAACCCTAGCTTGATGAAGAAGAACAAGAACCTTTTGGGAGAGAATCCTTGATGCCTTGGAGTACTTTTGAGAAAATAAGAGGGAATGGTTATAATTTGAAGGATCTAAGTAGTTATAGACTTTGCATGATACGTCCAAAAATGTCCAGGTACATAGCCAAAATAATGAGAAAAGACCAATATTCTCTTCATTAAAACTGTTAAGAGGGACCTATGGATCCATGCTATGAATCATCGAAGATATTATGGATCATAGCTATGAGTCATCCATTTCCCAACACTTTGACCAAAGATCTAAAACTCAGGAACATCTTATGAGTGGATTCTACGACTCATCAAACTTCCTACGGCTCATAAATTCCCCTCATCCTAGATATTTTTCCAAAACCTAAAAACCTAAGTCTCTGAACCTCTCCTCTGAGTCCTTCCTATATATATCAGAGGAACTCATATGATTTGTAGAAACCTTGCGTAGGGTGGGTTCATACTTCATTAATTTTCCTTTCCTCAGAACCTTTCGTACAAGTCATTCCTATGACTCTTCATCCTTTCCACGGATTGTAAACATCACTCGTCCTACAAATTAAATTTTCCCAATTATTGAGCTTCCTATGACTGCATTCTTACGAGTCGTATAACTTCCTACGTATTATAGGTTAACTCGTAGGAACCTAGACCAACAGTTTTCTGCAACCTTTTCCTATATCACTTTCTTTTGTTTGGCCTTCCAACATTCGGGGTCTTACATATGATTATCTCTAGAAATTGAGTTCTTGAGTTTATTGTTCATGCTTACATTCTCATGAACTGTATTAAAGTATGTAGAATTGATTCTTATCATGCATTTTTTTGAGTTAAAGAATGATATGTTCCCAATTATTGATTGGGAGAAGAGTTTGAGGAGAAGATGCAGGTTCGATTCCTACATTTTCTTGAACTTATGCACATTTAACTTAGTCTAAATAAGTATGAGTATTGAGCATAAACAATATTTTTGAGAAAGAGTTTGGTGAGATATGAGTAGTCTTAAAAGATTTTGATTAAAGAGTAAGCATACAGAGTTATCTTAAACTGAGTAAAGTCAATGAGACCAAGAGCCTGCTTGGATGGAATTATTTTTAGTAACTTATAAGTTGAAAACTGCTTATAAGTTAAGAAAATATGTAGGTGCAACCCAACTTATTTTTTTTGACTTATAAGTTGTTTTCAACTTATAAGCTGCTTAAAATAAGTCCATCCACACAAACCTAATAATTTATTGGGGCTTATTTTAAGCACAAAATAACTTTAAGTTGGCCAGCCAAATAATAAAAAAAGTTGAAAACAACTTATAAGTAACTTATAAGTCAATCCAAATGGGCTTCAAAATAGTTATATTTTGTACTTACACTCACTTGAGTATTTAAGCATAAAAATCAGTTGTGGGAGTAGTGTTGAGCTCCTATTTGAGTAAAAGTGTAGAACAACTCAAACCTCTAAAATTATGTAGCCAGTATAGGATAGGATCAGTATAGGTGAGTAAAAGTGTAGAACAACTCAAACCTTGAGGAGTTCATGAATTTTTAAAAAGAGGGATTGACTTTGAAGAAGTATAATCTTAAGTTCATCCAGCTATCAAGGAATGCAACAGAGATGATCCCTGATGTTAGATCAAAGATGATGATGTTTGTTTCTGGCCTGGGCAAATATGTGAAGAAGGAGTGCAAGGTTACCTTTTTATTTTCTTACATGGACACCTCCAGACTCATGGTGTATGCCTCGAAGTTCAAGGAGGACAAAAGGAAAGATAGGGAGGATCACAACATAATAAAGCCAAATCTGTAGATAATGAGATTAACAACCAGAGGAGTGGTAATGGAAATTATTCTCCCTTTCAAAGGAGGTCTTCTAGATATGTACCATCATCAGTGAGTGCACCAATAATGAAGACAGAATTGACAAGATATCTCAAAGTAATCAAAACTTCATAGGTCAAGACTCTCAGTATCAAGGAAGTATGGCCCAATGTTCTTCACGCAAGTCATTGTGTGGTAAGTGTGGTAGAATGCATTTGAGGGTGTTTTGTGATGGCACTAGTGGTTGCTATAAGTGTGGTCAAATGATTAACTTTATAAGAGACTGTCTGTTAGACAAGAAAGGTAATGGGGAAAGCAAGGCCCAGTCATCTTCAACAACACCATCAGATAGAGTTAACTAGAGAGGTACTACATCGGAGACAGGCAGAGGTTCAAACTGTTAGTATGCTATTGCTAGTCGCTAAGACCAAGAGAACGCACTAAATATTTTCACTATATACTTTGATTCCTTTCTTATGATGTTCATGCATTACTTGATCCAGGTGCAACATTATTTTTTATGACTCTTTATGTATCTTTGAAGTTTAGGGTTTGACTCGAACGTCTTTTAGAGCCCTTTAGTGTTTCTACTCTCGTTGGTGAATCTATTCTAGCAAAAAGAGTCTATAAAGAATTCACAGTTTCTATCTATCATAAAGATACTTCAGCAGACATAGTTGAGTAAGACATGGTAGATTTCAATATCTTTCTATGCGTGTATGCCTCAGTCGTTTGTAGAACTCAAGTTATCAAATTTTAGTTTCCAAATGAGCTAGTTATTTAGTGGAAGGGTAGTTTAGCAGTGCCTAAGGGTCGATTCATTTCTTAGCTTGTCACTTAAGATATTTATTTCAAGGGAACCCTTGACCTCTAACTCCTATCAAAGAATTTCAATTGACATTATAAAGTTATTACTTGGTATAACCATCAAATTTCCATTATTCTCCAAACATCTCAATAACGATTGATGTAGATTATGAAAAATCATCTTGTCGAATATAAGCTTGTTATTGCAAATGTTACAAACTTATGGAGTATTACGTTGTTGATCTTCCTCAACATTACTTCTTACAAAAATTCTTCGTGGAGGCATAATTCTGTAATCACAAGGAAAAGGCATTAGAGGAAAAAACTTTAAAGTTCAACTCTATCGCACGATATAAGAGTAATGAAAGAAGTGAAGGGTTTTTTTCCTAAGACTCCTCATAGCCTCCTATTCATAGATGTGGCATGGTTTAAACCGATGAACTATACTCTACTTGAAGCAGCATATTATACTCCCTAGGACACCTTAACCCTAGTGCTCTAATACCAAGTTTTTCATGACCTAAGCTAGGATCTAGGCATGACATGGTGATTAGAATTTTGAAATACTACAATCAAGCCTCTTAAAATATCATTCTTGATATATAAGGTAAATAAGAAGATAATATGAGACATCATAAATGCGAGACAAAAGTCTCAACAGAAATATCTTTGATAGAAGAGAAATCACCCTCAAACTCTAATGAAAATGACAACATAGACTCCATTAATATCTAACATACCTCTACTAAACTAGATGGGGAGTAGGACAAGTTCCTATCTCACTAACATAAGAAATAAATTCATAGGAAAAGAGAGAAACATAAATGTCACATCTTGAAAACACGAGGACTCAATAATAATAGAAATAGTAACTCAAACTCTAGCCACAAGAAGGAGGAGTTCATAAGGCAAGAGATGCAAGACCATAAATCATAAAAGTCATGAGAGCAAAATCATAAGTCATAATAACATGGTCAATGCATCACTTAAATCATAGTAGGAGTTCATAAGGGAAAACATATTTTATTTGTGAGATAGGACCTTTAACCGACATGTAAGGTCATACGAGCTATAACATGAAATTTGGTGTTAATCCACATCAAAAAAAGAGAGGCTACTTGCCAATGTAGACTCCGTCAGAACATTATAATCTTGAGATTTTTGTGGATCCACTAGCTAGGCATATTAAGCCAAACTTATGGGGGTGACGTAGTTAGGGACTAAAGGTTTCTACTAGGGTTCCCTTAGGTCGCTTTTTGAGCTTCCAGATCGAACCCCACCTCAAAGTTACCTCAATTCTTAGTTAATATCCCAACAGAAGTCATAAATTATTATCGTTAACATTATTAGGAAAAGCAATAATAATTTAAGACCCTAGAAGCTAAAAAGTCAGAACAAAGGAAATATTTGCAAAAATGGACTGGTTTAGGGACTACGACTCAACCTACGAGTCGTAGGAACTCCTATAGATCGTAGGAGTGACTCATAGGCTTAGAAGTGAAGTTAAATATTTGACTAAGTATAGAAGTAGGTTTATGAATTGAATTACGACTCATGGAAGTTATTATGAATCGTAGAAGGAAGTCTTAGGATCAGTGCCTGATTCCTGCAAATCTCAAGTTTTAGGATTCTTGCTTTGACTCAACAGAACGAGTAGTACAAGGCTTTAAGACTCATAAGAATGAATCGTAGGTAAAGTTCATTGGCTCATAGGTTTTTATAATCTGTAGGATGAGTCATTTCTATGACTCGTGGAACTGTCTACGACTCGTAAGGACCCACTCATAAGGTCTTTTGTCCATATTATTAGTGAAGGATATTTTGGTATTTTTCTATATTTTATTAATGAATGTGGAAATATTTGTGACTAGATTCTCACTATTAACTGACCCTATGTACTCGCAGACCCCTCATTCTCTCATTAACTTCCAATTCACAAAATATTCGCTCACAAGGTTCCTCTCAAGAGTCTTCTTCTTTAACAAGAAATTTCAAAGGTTTTATCAAGTCTCCTTTCTCAATCTCAAGGCTAGAATTCATCAAGGTATGTGGTATTTCATCCATGGGTACCTCCACCCATGGAATCCCAAAGCTTTCCCTCTAAATTCCCTATGATTCTTTTATTCAAAAGCCCTAATTATATGATAATGTATTAGGTCTTCTTATTAATGTTATATAATATTATTATTGATTCAATTACTCATCTAATTGGTATTATTTTCATAAATCATATATGGGTTGGTATAAGTATATGATCATGCATATTTTCAATTAAAGTTTTATGATTTTCAAGTAAGTTGTTTATGTATTCAAGTTTCTACTCTAATTTTGTAAGCTATGATCATGGATTTCAAGTATGTTCAAGATATGAATGTCATGTAAGTTATGGAGAAAAGTGACTTAGGATCCTTAATTGGTGACCTAGGAACCTAATATTATATATCACGCAAGTATGATTTGTGATGTTGAAAGGCTTTAACTCATTGCAATTATGATATGAAAATGAGCTACTCTATGAATTATGAAACATATGAGAAAGCTTATGAATATATATGTTAAGTATGATAATTATGTTATGTATTCCATGAGATTTGACTTAGCATTGAATGAGGCTTGCGGTGGGGGCTGGACCTACGGAATCTTATAAAAAGTCTCTAATCTCATAACTATATGCCACCATAGGTTTGCCTTATGACTTAGCTAGTGGATCCACGTATTGCACACATTCATGACCCACCTAGCGGGGTAGAGTCTACCATGGCAAGTAGATTTCCCTGTCTTCCATTATGTGGGAAGACATCGGGATTCCATGTTATAGCTCGTGTGGTATTATTTTCTATTATGGTTCTATCCCACATATGTATACTCTATTTATGTACTCTTTATGATATCATTTATGCCTCTTAATGCTTTGATCAACTATGGTTTTCTTATGATACTACTTAATTATTATACATCGCATGTACGTTATTTGATCATTGTACCTCATATTTTTTTTGCATAGAATGCTCGCATACTTAGTACATTTAAATGGACTAATGCATACTTTATTGCCTACATTGAATAAAAATCTAGGGGTCGACGATCACATTCATTCTCCATGTGGCTAGAGTGAGTTGTTATCCTCTTTCCTTGGTGATTCCTCACTATGTGAGGGTGAGATTATGAGTTCTTGTATTTTCCTTCCTTTTGAAATACTTTGGTATGTTACATTGAGGATGAGCTAGGGACATGTCTTAGCCCCTGCCCAAATTAACTAATAGAGGCTTGTTGGACATAAATGTAGACATCTATGTTGTCGTACTTCATACTTCTTATGATACATGTTCATGAGATTTTCTTACGTTATTTCCACTTTATTATACCTTATGCATGCTTACAAAACATCGAGAGGCTTGGTCGGAGCCCCTTCAGGTTTCAATTGTCGTATCACGTCTAGGGCCTAGCTTGGGTCGTGACAAATAAATACCAACATACATCATAAAATAGTGATAAGAGTAGCTCATTAACATGATGATTCATGCAAGAATGAGAAAACATTTCATCTTTATGAATCTATGAGTAGGTGAGAAAACCTTTCACTTTTATCATCATTGTGTGAGAAATCCTTTAACCACCATAGATACTTTCTCAAAACATCATTGAAAACATCATTCATTACCTATCATGAGTGATTCATATGTCTTTGATAATCATTCATAAAAATCTATGATCAACTTCATAAGTTAATACTTGAAAATAGCATAATGCATGGGTCCATGAAAACTCAATTGAAAATATGCAATTAAACTTGAATCACATGTAATTGAATCATTGAAATTGATATAAACTATATTTGAATTTACCCAATGCAATTTCATGAGAATTAGCGTTAGAAGATAATTTATAAAAAGAAAAATTTAGAGAACCTTTGTGTCACGACCCAAGCTAGCCCTAGGCATGAAACGACGATAAGAATCCCAAGAAACTCCAAACAAACCTCTTAGCATATCATACATGAGCATACCTAAGGTAAATTAAGCAATAATACTAAATCATAAAAGCGTAAGTAAAGTCTTGTTATACCCCACACTCTTGAGCTAGGAATGTTTCTTAAGCTTCTTAGAAGTTATCATGTAAGCCGGATAACCTACGATACTATCAAACAACTCTAAGAAAGGGAGAATGTGATACTCCATAGTAGGGAAGGTTGAAAATAGGGTCATGAGAAGTCAGAAGGAGTTGGAGACCAAGTAGTGAGTCGTAGGACTCGACTTACGTGTGTAAGATATCACTTCGAAGGTCTTACATACTTAAGCTACTTGAGTACATGCCGAACTTACATAGCAAGGATTACATAGGTCCTTAAAGTAAGATGATATTACGAACCTATGAAAAAAAACTAAGCAAGTGATGCACCTACTTGGACTAAGTAGGTGATGCACCTACTTGACACATGGCAGCATGTGAGAGGTACATATGGCAGCACATGAGAGTGACACATGGCAGCGAGAGGGGGCGACATGTGGCAGTAAGAGAAGGCAACATGTAGAATCAAGGGAAGGTGACATGTGGAAGAAGGTGATGCACCTACTTAGGGTCAAGTAGGTGACCCACCTGCTTGGGAGTGGGCCCCACCCCACTATGTGGCAGCCTTGGATTGATTGCATAGTTGTGTTGGCCCAATAAGGGCTGGACACGTGTCACCCTTAAGGGATGACATATGTCACCTCCTAAAAACATATATATACCTCTTTATTGATGTTCAATTATTCATAAGCAGCCTTGCAACTTAGAGAAAAATAAGAGAGAGTTGAGAGGAAACGTTGGAAGCTAGAGAAAAACTAGCTACTGCTTTGGCCAAGTTTAAGGTAAGTCCCAACTTTTTTTTAGTGAATTACTTATTTAAGGTATTCTAAGGTGATATAGAGGTGTTTAATAACATAAAATTTCATTTTGGGGAAGCAAGGAAGAGATACAAACAGTCCGCTAATTTTCAGCATGTCAAGAGAACTTCCGAGATAAGTTTTAGAGAACTTCCGAGATAAGTTTTAGTAAGTTTTGGCAAGATATGGCTTAGTTATCTTCTCCCACATTTTGGTAAGGGTTTGGAAATTTTATGAGGGTGTTAATAATGTAAATTTAAGTTTTGGAGCAGCACCAAGCAGACAACAAGCAGCCACGAAATTTCAGCCGCAATTAGAGAACTTCCGAGGTGAATTTTGGCAAGCTTTGGCCAATTTCGGGTAAGGCAAAGTATTTTCTTTAAATTTAGAGTTTATGGTGTTGTTATAAAGTGTATTACACGTCTTTTATGTGGCTGGAAATATGAAAATGTCATAAATATGCTTGACGTTAGAACCAATCTAAATTGAAGTCGTTATAGTTAAATTGAAGTCGAGTAGGGTGTTGTGCTTGTGGTGCTGCGGCTGTAGGTGGTATGGTGGTGTGCTTCAGGGCTAAAAATTTTTATAAAGGAGGTGTGGGAGCTTCTGGTTTCAGCCACATGACCCTCCACTTTGTATGGTTAAAGGTTTTACAAAATAGAGACTAGAAACCCTATTTTGGTATCGTAATTTTCAGCAAGTTGTTTGGAGCTTGTGTGGTGTAATGTTGCCATGTTTTGTGTGTATATGAGCTGCAGTTTATTGTTTTTGGTTGTCTTTAGTACTTAGTGATGTAATTGGAAATTCAGATAGGACATGTTATAGGGGAAGTGTTGCCCGATTTCTGGTAACGCCTTAACTAACTAAAGAACTAGTCGAGAAGACGAGCGAGAGAATGAGTTCTATGAATACTTGGGTGCAACTTAAGATGCTGAAAAGTCAAGGGTTGTTGATGTTCATATTGCTTCCATGTTGAATAGGTTCAAAGCACGACGAGGCAAACGTGATAAAGAGTAACCCGTAAGAGGTATGTAAAGCTATCTCTCTTTCCTTTTGGCATACCTTAGCTGTAAGTGAATTGTATGTGAAATGTGGGGATAATTCCATTTCCAGAACTCAAAGTACGCCTCATAATCCCTATCCACTGCTTGGTATTGGAACCCCTGCAAAAATTGAGTATTGCCTGTCAAGGCTTCTACGTGTTAAAAAGTAGTGTGTGGAAAGCTATCTCTCCTTTCTCTTGATATGTGCTTGGAATGAAAATAAGGTTATGATGCCATGGTTGTTCACCGAGCATAGGATGGGACGGGTACGAAATATGTACATAATGACCACCTGAAGGAAAGTACAGACTATATAGAGCTTATTCTCGTTCTTCTTTTAGCATGTCTTAGTTGTAAGTTAAATATGATACGAGCTTCGGGGTAATTGCATTCTTCAGTATCCCCTATTTACTGCTGAATATCGAACTTCTATAGTAGTTGAACTATTTCCCTGGAAACTTCTATATGTTAAAGAGGTAACAAATGTACAGGTTTCAAGTCTTAAACACCATATGTTAACAAGTATTTCTGGTTCCATAAGCAATTTGGCTTTGCTTTAGTACATGTCTAGGGTCCCTGAGATTACAACTGACATAGCCCATAATGGCATTTAGAGGTCACTCGAGATGACTACACTACTACTCGGGTTCTTCGACGATAGCTTAATTTTCTTATACGGTCGAGTCTCTGATAATGTTTTAAATTACATATGGTTACTCACTACTCTACTCGTGCATACTGTAAACATGCACAGTTCACTACATTATCCACCAAGTCCCTTACCAAAGGGATGGTACACTATACGAGGACATGATGATGCAATGACATAAAAAACTCACTGATTCCCTTACTAGAGGGCCGGGTACATATGTATATATATGATGAAGTGTTGTAATAAGATGGTGATGGCGTCGGGCCTATGATGGTCCTACAGATATGATTCACCGGATCCCTGATAGAGCCGTCTATATTGTATAATTTGAGCATGCATGTTTTTATGATTCATAGGGTACAGGTATAGGTTTGTGATTTGATATTTTATCCTCTACTTTTCTATTTCATATATGCTTCCAATTGTGTTATGTTATGTTTTACATACTCGGTACATATGTCGTACTGACCCCCTTTCTTCGATGGGCTGCGTTTCATACCCTCAAGTACAGATACAGGTTCTGGGATTCCGCCAGCTTAGGATTCCATTCAGCTCAACTGGAAGAGGCTCCATTGTATCGGAGCCTAGGTTTTGGCAGTGGCCGCTGATGTATATAATTGTTTTTTATATATCCAGCGGTACGACGAGGGCCCTGTCCTGCCATATGTTATCGTTAATAATGTTAGAGATTTGCAGACATGTATATGTGGATTATGTATGTCAGTTTGGTTTAGCTGGGTCTACACGATATATGGTATGTGTTATTATTATATGGAAGCCTTGTCGGCTTGCATGCCTTTTCATGATGTGATACAAATGAAAAGGCTATAGTTTTATGAAAATATTATATACCCCATTAGGGTACTGATGCATGGTATAACATTATCTATAGCTCGACTTGATCACAGCTGATAAATATGTATATGAGGCTCCAGGTCAGACTCTAGTCACAGCCTACGGGGTTGGGTTGTGATAGAAGATTGAATTTCGAGATAGCCGGATAGCAACGGTCTTCTTCTAGCTCCTCGCGGATTCTCTGTATTCTCTTCCGAACAGCGGATTTCCTCTTTCTATTAAGAAATTCTAAAGAAAAAGTCCCTCGGACGAGGAAAGAAGGGGCTTTTGATCGAGATGGGTAGAAGAAGCACTGCAAAAACTGTGGGAATTAGGAACTAACTTCGTTCTATTGCCTAGTGTCTCAAAATAGGCAATGAATTGCGGACAACTTTCTCCTTCGCCGGTAGTTTCGAGAGCTAAGCTAATTCCTTTCTAGTTTTGTAGGAGGCCATAACATCAAAAATAAGGAGAATCTTCCTAATCTTTGGTATCAGAGCAGTTTGTCCTTGGAGTGTTTATAGACCGTGTCTAGTAGATTCTTATTTATCGATGTGTTATGCGCCACAATTATAAACAGGAGGCTACAAGACATTTAGGATGTTACCTTTCTTTCACATCTGAGATTGTGCTATAGATCTGAGTCATAGGAAACCTCCGTATACTAACTTTGGACTTTAGCAGAAGGACGACATCAACAAAAGGAAGTAATTGACGACATGGGAAGTTATGAAGCACGTAGGTAAGTAAAGTCACGAAAGATATCTGTTGGGTAAGGTATTGACATATGATTGAAATGTAAAGCCAAAACCTGAAAGAAAAGTAGACCAGAAAGTGTAACAGATGCAGTTTGAAGTTGGACATACGAGGTAAGTCCATTATTTTTATCTTATTATTGATATTGAAAGCCCTGTGTGGCTGCGATATGAGATGATATTGAAAGCCCTGTGTCGCTGTGTTATGATAATATATATATATATATATATATATATATATATATATATATATATATATATATATACATGTTGGACCTATGAGACATTGTTGGTATTTTCTGCTGCAGGTTTTGGGATAGTAAGGAGTATAGAGGAAACTCTATCGAAATTTTCCCAGAATAGGGAAAGGGAATGAAACATAGATTCTTAATATGTGTTGGAAGTGGATAGAATACCCTTATTATGTTTAACTAAAGTTGTAAGAGGTACTCTCCATGTCGTTGATAAGGGGCACCCTTTTTACTTGGGGAATTTTATTTCAAAGAAACAAAAGCCTGTCCAGGCAGTAAAGTTTAGACCACGGCATCTCCAGCCGTATTTGTGTCGTAGGAAAAAAAACTCAGGATGAAGGGTAAGATGTCCAGCAATTGAGTTTCACTTTTTCTGAAAAGTATCAAGCCCCAACTATAAGTTGTAATTTAGATAAGTTGTTCATGAATCGAGGATAAACTCAGAGGGAGACCATGTGGGTCAAGTGTTAAGAAGTACTGTGATATTTAAGGGATTTTAGTTTTCTTCTAATGGTGGTTGGAAAGCGCACTATGATAACAGTTTATTAGTTCTCCACCAACTAATTGAAGAAATACATTCTAACAAAAGCACCCCAGAGAGATGTCATGAACTGAATATGAGTATGAACTAAATGGGGGACATGTAAGTATGAATTTAAAGGTAAGGTACAACAATACGGGGATAAAGTAAGACCGCTAGTAAGGCGCACTTGGTATATGTTGACTAAGTTAAAAGCCTATGTTGGGTACACAGTAAGGGCAAGGGGCATAAGGTATAAAGGAATGATACGTGTACATAACGTCGCCCCGAAGGTAATGGAACCCTTGAGAGATAAAGACGACAAACTTAAGGAATAAATGGCACAACTTCCATTCACCCCAAGAAACAAAGGATATAGGTTGGAATAAAGCTATTACTTCAAGAGAACCTTGGAAAGTTATCATGGAAATACTAGTACTGCCTAATTGAAATTGGAGCGACCACACATGTTAATTAATTTTTGATGAAGATAAGTAGAATGTGCCCTTAGACGAGTTGTTCCATGGGTCCCATTACATAAGTACAAACTAATAGAGGAGATGTCATACTATGTATGAAAAGGTTCTCGTCGCTTCGTGATTTGGCCAAGGTTCCATACATAGATAATCAGGTTGGAAAATATATACAGAAAAATGGGGACATGATACAGTACCAAGTGGATTGGGGAAGGAGATTGGATAAAATTGAGATTGGACATAGAGACATAGAGCAAGGTACAAGCAGATAAAAGTATAAGTACCCTCTAAAGGGGGGGAAGCCAATAAGAAAAACTACAAGGGTGAGGTGGAGGCAATTGATGTGGCAACATATTTAAGATGGATGTTTAAACTTCAATAAGATCCCTTGCTGACCCAAGTTAGGAAGGTTTGGAAGTCACCAATAATTGGATAGAAGTCAGAAAGTTATATGAGGTAGTGTTAAGAAGTTTTTAATAAGACCTTGAATGACATAACGCTAGAAGGTGGATGCGTATGAGAAGAAAAGGGTATAACAATAAAAGGATATCGAATAACTCAAGAGGCACTATGAAGGATAACGACATCATGCTAAACTAAAATCTAAAATTTTGGCTATAGAGGTGGTCGCGAATGATGTTGCGATAGATAAATAACCAAGGAAAAGGAATAAAAAGCCTCCTATGGTAGGAGATAAGAAGAGCAAACAGTGAATAAGGGAAAAGGAAAAAGTGCGACAAGATGGGATGAGCAAGTTTCAATGTGAGTGAGATGTGTACGATAGAATGAACTAGGAGATGGAAAAACTACGCCTACCTCCTATAAGTTGCATCAGAATGGTTGTACAACCTACGGGTATGTATAGATAAGCATCAGTCTAAGTGAGTATGTACATGATAAAAAGAATAGGAGTTCAATAATGGCAGTGTAGTTATGACATTTTGAATACCCTATCGAGAGATGCAAAGATAGGTTAATCCAAACTACCGATATAGAATTAGCACTACGGGCAAAGTAAAACATGGCCACAGTTGGACCAAAGATCTACCCCAACATCAATTATAGGATAAAGGAGGAAATGACAAGGTAACACATGAGACCTAGCGAGACAATACTAAGATATTTCTTAGGTGAAGTCAAGCACCTTCTCATATTCTCGTAAAAGTAAAGGATGACACGAGATAACGTATCTAAAGTGTTACAAGCTGGGACAAGCTAGGATAAGGAAGTTGTGAAATGGTTTAACCAAGAGGAGCAAAACTAATAGGTTACCAAAAGATGGTAGACTTATATGCCAAATTCCTTCAGAATTGTATTAGGTGATGATAGACGGAGCACAGAACGACTAGGAAATCCAACTCTAAGGATTGAAAAAAAAACCAAAAGGTAGAGTGCCAGTTAAAGTTTTGAAAGGAGTTGAGAAGGACTATACGAGGCTAAGGATTCTCGAATTATCAACGTCATTATGAACCTATTTTATACTCTGTGAGAGTAGGGTGCTATACGGGTTATTGTGAGTAGGCTAATAAATTAGCCCATTTGGTCTCAATCAAGACTACCTATGCATCTAAAACTAGGTGAAGTTATAGGTCAAGGAGGTAGTCCATGAGGTTCCCCCAGCTATTATCACAGATAGAGGGACTTCAATTATAATTAACGTAGGAAGATCAGTCCAAAAAGAGATCAGGAACACAAGTAGGTCTTAGTACTGCATTTTTCCCTCGAGCTGCTGGACAGACTGAGCATACTATCAAACGCTAGAAGATATATTGCGAGCTTGTCTGGTTGTCTTCAAGAGTAATTGGGATGATCGTCTACTACTTATCAAATTTCCTACAATAATAACTACCATTCCAGTATCCAGATGACCCCCTACAAGATGTTGTATGGTAGAGTATGTAAGTCCCCCTATTGGGGCAAAGACTATGCTAGTAGGCCCTGACATGATTAAACAAGCTGTTGACTAGCAGCCTGGAGTTGGCAGAAGTGATATGCAGATAATTGACATCAATATTCAGAGTTCAAATTAATGATTAGGTGTTCGTAACAGGGTCCCCCAGGAAAGGAGTAATAAGATTCGGCAAGAAAAGGAAACTTAGCCCAGAATACATTAAACTTTATCAAGTTGCTTGTAAGATGGACAAAGTTGCATGTAAGTTGAACTTACCACCTGATTACGAAACTATACGCCTAGTACGTCTAATATGGATACTTCACAAATATACTGATGATCCACCCAGAGTATGGCCCAAATATGATGCCCACGACATGGAATCACGGAGGAATAGCCTATCGCCATCCTAGATCGATAGATTAGAAGATTGCGAACTATGGATGTAGCTTCTATCAAGGTGTTATGGCAAAATAGGAATCGTAAATAAATGACTTGGAAAGATGAAGAGGACATGAAACACAAGTATCCATACCTATTCCCAATATCTATAGGTAACCCCAACTCCGGAAACTCGTATAATAATTATGTGGATGAAAGTGTGTTATCGAAATAGGAAGGAACCTCCCTATAATCTGTATAAAGTTTTAAAGGAAGTTTTGTTTAACATTTGGGGATGAATGTTCTAAAGGGGGGAAGGATGTTATGCCCCACACTCTTGAGCTCGAAATGTTTCTTAAGCTTCTTAGAAGTTATCATGTGAGTCGGATAACCTATGACACTATCAAATAACTCTAAGAAAGGGAGCATGTGATACCCCATAGTAGGAAAGGTTGGAAATAGGGTCATGAGAAGTTGGAAGGAGTTGGAGACCAAGTAATAAGTCATAGGACTCGACTTATGTGTACAAGCTATCACTTCAAAGGTCTTACATACTTAAGCTACTTGAGTGCACACCGAGCTTAAGTAGCAAGGGTTACATAGGTCCTTTAAGTAAGATGAGATTACAAACCTATGAAAAAAAAGTAAGCAAGTGATGCACCTACTTGGACTAAGTAGGTGATGCACCTACTTGACATATGGCAGCACGTGAGAGGTACATATGGCAACACATGAGAGTGACACATGGCAGCGAGAGGGGGCGATTCCATTCTTCAGCATCCTCTATTTACTACTGAATATCAAACTTAGTTGTAAGTTAAATATGATACGAGCTTCGGGGTAATTCCATTCTTCAGCATCCCCTATTTACTACTAAATATCAAACTTCTATAGTAGTTGAACTATTTCCCTAGAAACTTATATATGTTAAAGAGGTAACAAATGTACAGGCTCCAAGTCTTAAACACTATATGTTAACAAGTGTTTCTGGTTCCATAAGCGATTTGGCTTTGCTTTAGTACATGTCTAGGGTCCCCAAGATTACAACAGACATAGCCCATAATGGCATTTAAAGGACACTCGAGATGACTACACTACTACTCGGGTTCTTTGACAATACCTTAAGTTTCTTATATAGTCGATTCTATGATAATATTTTAAATTACATATGGTTACTCACTACTCTACTCGTGCATACTATAACTCTTCTATCACCAAGTCCCAGGCCGAGGTATGTAAATATGCGTAGTTCACTGCATTATCCATCGAGTCCCTAACCAAAGAGCCGGTACACTATACGAGGACATGATGATGCAATGACATAAAAAACTCACCGAGTCCCTCACTAGAGGTCCAGGTACGTATGTATATATATGATGAAGTGTTGTAATAAGGTGGTGATGGCATCGGTCATAGGATTGTCCTACAGATATGATTTACCGGATCTCTTATAGGGACAACTATATTGTATAATTTGAGCATGCATATTTTTATGATTCATAGGGTACAGGTACAGTTTTCTGATTTTATATTTTATCCCCTGCTTCTCTTTTTTAGATATGCTTCCAGTTGTGTTATGTTATGTTTTACATACTCGGTACATATGTCGTACTGACCTCCTTTCTTCGGGGGACTGCATTTCATGCTCGCAGGTACAGATACAGGTTCTGGGAGTCCGTTAGATTAGGATTCTGTTTAGCTCAGCTTGAAGAGACTCCATTGTATCAGAGCCTAGGTTTTGGCAATGGTCGCTGATGTATATAATTGTTTTTTTTATATCTAGGAGTACGGCAGGGGCCCTATCCCACCATATGTTGTCATTAATAATGTTAGAGGTCTCCAGACATGTATATGTGGGTTGTATATGTCAGTTTTGTTCAACTGGGTCTACATGATATATGGTACGTGTTATTATGTTATGATAGCCTTGGCGGCTTGCGTACCCTTTCATGATGTGATACAAATGAAAGAGGCTACAGGTTTATGAAAATGTTATACCCCATTAGGGTACTGATGCATGATATCATGTTGTCTATAGTTTGACTTGACCACAGCTGATAAATATGTATATGGGGGTCTAGGTCGGATCCTAGTCACAGCCTACGGGGTTGAGTCGTAACTGGTCTCATCATGAATATCTCAATAAAAGGAGAAGATAACTTTGAAAGAACATAACGACATAGACTTCATGAACATCTGACATACCTCTACGAATATAGATGGGGCATAACACAAGCTCCTAGCTCACCCAAAATATAAAAAATATCATCGTAGAAAGAAATATGAACTAATAATCGTTACTTTGTCGAAGCATGAGTACTCACCAATCAAGCGTCAAAGTTATGTAATATGATCTAGACAAGAGTGTGAGGATGAGCGTGATAATCATTGGTTCCAACATTATGATACAATATAGGCAAATATTATGTGTTAGTACATAAAATTCACTAATTATGTGACAAGAATGCATGAACAACGATAATAGGACATAATCAATATGAACATAAGATGCATGACCAATATCTTGAAAACATAAGTAAAACTTCCAAACATTTGAATATGATAATCATGTGGCCAATACAAATAAACATAATGAGGAATTGTGCCATTTCATATACCTTTGTGTGGGATAGGACCTTCAACCAATATATGAGACCATGAGAGCTATAATATGGAATCTGATATAACTCCCACATCGAGAAGAGAGAGGCTACTTGCCAAGGTAGACTGCGTGAGAGCGTCTTAAACTTGAGCTACTTGTTGATCGACTAGCTAAGCCATAAAGTCAAGCCTATGCGGACAAAGGTTGCTACTAGAGTTCCTTTGGGTTGCTATTTGAGCTTACGGACTGAACCCCACGTTAAAGTCCTCTCGGTACTTAGTCATTATCTTAGCAGAAATCATGAATATTAATCATTAACATCATTAGGAAAGATAATAATATGTATCGATCCAATGTCATAAAATAGCTCATTAACATGGTTGATTCATACAAGAATGAGAAAACCTTTCAATCTTTATTAATACATGAGTTGGTGAGATAATCTTTTACCATCTTTAACATGAGTGTGTGAGAAAAACCTTTCATAAACTTTATACTTGCTTTAAACATCATTGAAATCATAATTCATCATCATTCATTACTTTCATGAGATATTCATAAGTCCTTGATAATCATTCATAAGTCGTTCATAAAAATCCTTTATCAATCATGATCATAATTCCTTAAAATCATACTTGAAAATAGAAAAAGGAACGGGTCCATGAAAATTAACTTGAAATCATTAAATTTAACTTCAATCAAATAGAAATTAATCAATGATAATTAAATAAACCATAATTGAGTTGACCCAATTCAATTTCACGAGATCTAAGGCTTAGAAGATAATTCATAAGAAGAATTTAGGGAAAACCTTTTGGGACTCCATGGAAATAAGGATCCATGGATCAATTCCCACCTAAATTAGACAATTAGACCCCTAAATACGTTTAAATTGGAGATTTGTACTTGGAGCTCCTTGAAACCTTACTTGAGGAAGAAGATGAACTTTGAGAGAGAGATTCTAGAGAGAAGATTTGTATTTTAGGTGTATGGGAGTGAATGAGGGATTTAGGAGGGTTTGGGGTAGTTAATAAAATAGGATTTGTGCCCAAAAACTATCCAAATACATGAATGGATTAATAGGGAAAAGACCAAAACACGCTCAATAAATGCTAGATGGGTCATCTAGGCAGCGGGCCTTCACACGTCGTCAACATCTCCATGGCCCGTGGAGAGGGTACTAGACTGGAGGGTTTAGACTAGGCTTGAAGGGTGGACTTCAATGGGCCCTATCACAGCTTGTGGGGAGCTCCGCAGGTCGTGGGGAGTTCAGTGAAGAGTGACCCAAACATTCCTTTGAGGGTAGTCTTACCATGGACCATCCTATGGTCCATGAAGTGTTTTATGGGTCATGGACCCTCTCGTGGTCGTCAATCAAAATTGGGGTATTGAGGGGTCAGGTTCACAGATGACTTCACATTCCGTGGTACACACCAAAGCCCATAGATCCCTCTGTAGACCCCTTCCCCTAAATTCCCATTTACCAGTGCACTTCCACAGCCCGTGAAGAGCACTACGGCCCGTCAAAGGGGTCTATGAAACCCCAAAAGCTATAACTTTTGAGAAATTTTCTTTTAAACTCCATTTTTTAGACTTTCCAACGTCTAGTGTCTTATAATATCTCCTCATTGGGAATATTTGTCCTTGAATGGGACTCAAACTACCATGAATGGAATAGGAAATAGACATAACAGCCCAATCATGAATATAGAAAATATCAAAAATGAATAAAACATAGAATATTCAATCCCAAGCTAAAACATGACTTAAAACTCATTTCATGAACATGCATGCATATGAAAATATGAGAATGACTGAGACACATGAATTTGATGGAGTGAATCATAAAGGAACTCAATACCTTAACAAGAAACGAAAGGAAAGAGATGAGGATATCATGATATCATATTAGCTTTAGCCTCCCATGTAGCATCTTCAGCATATTGGTTCCTCCACAACACCTTAACGGAAGCTACTTCCTAGTTCCTCAACCTTCTAACTTGTCGGTGTAGAATTTTAATTGAAACCTCCTCATAGGATAGAATCTCCTTTACACCAATGCAGTCTAAGGGGAAAATAGAGATAGGATCACCCACAAACTTCCTCAATAATGAAAGATAAAACACCAGATGCACCGATGCCCACTCCGTAGACAAATCCAACTCATATGCCATCTTACAAATCCATCTTAAAATCTGATAATGACCTACATAGTGAGGACTAAGCTTCCCCTTCTTGCCAAAATATACCAAACCCATCAAGGATGAAATTTTTAAGTAAACCCAATCATTGACCTCAAATACAAGTTGTGTAGGTACCAGCAGATTTGGAAAAAGGGAACAAACAAATGCAAGCCAGGTGAGGTTTGCTTCTTGGCACAGCAGCTGCAAAATGAACCAATGGATAACTTGGAGATGGCCTTGGAGCTGCAAGAATGCTGTAGAGATGCACCACAGGAATCAGCAAAGGGAAGTTTCCTTTTGTTTGTTTATCTGGTGCAGGTATCATGAAGCTTTGAGCCTGGTATTGGAGTTTCAGCAGCTGAGATTGGAATTCTTGGACCAACAACCTACTATAGACCTGCAGCATCTCAGCAACATCATTTGCATATGCTACACTACAGCAGCAATAGGATCCTGCATAAGGAATCCTTTGTACTGCAAATTCAGATTGCCTCTTACCTTCCTCAACAACAACACCCTCCAGCAACAGATCCACCAACTTGCAACACTAAGGGAACACCAACAAGTCATTAGTAGTAGTTACTATAACTTGCAGAATTGTTTGTATGTGTGTTTTTCTGTCTCTGTTGGTGGGTGCAGGTACCTTAAGGAGCTAATCTTGATCACAACTAAGGGTCCCCCCTTGGAAGTAACTTGCAACAACATGCATCTTAACCTCCTTTACTATGGAAGTAATTTGGAGCTACAAAAGAACCTGCAGCAGCCTGTGCATCTATCTTCCTTGTTTGTCTTCTTGTCACTTGTCTCTACAGGTTCAAGTTACCTCAACAAAAGAGAAGCAACAACCTGGCATGCTAGGAATTCACCAAATAGTCAGCCTCTCATTCAGGCCAACACCCTCCCTGCAACATCTGTACCTAAGCTTCAGCAGGGTAAGATGTGCAGGGTGAGTTGCAGCATGTGGACCTGCACCATGGCCTCAAAACTTTGCAGGATGGCAGCACATACTATTTTCACAAGGACCAAGAAGTTTCAGCCCAAACGGATAATTCGAGACGTTAGGCGAGCGACCTTGAAAAAATCAGCTGCCTTAAGCCTAAAGAGAGGGCCTTTAGTAATTTGGATCCTCCAACTTGGGAAACAAGCCTTCAAACTTTGCATGGCTAAAGGAGAGGATATATATGCTAACTTCATAAAGTTTCAGCTCAAATGGATAATTGGAGACGTTAGTCGAGTGACTTGGAAAATGATAACACCCTCCAAAGCTCTTACTGAGGTCCCTTCTTTATTGCTAGTCTGTGTATATTATGTTTTGTTTGGGTTTGATTGCTGTATTATTGCAGGTGTCTGGAGTGATATATCAGCATTCTTCAACAACAAATACATAGAGAAGAGCACAAGTACAACTTCCAAACACCCTGCAACCTCTAAGCTTCAGCAGGGCAGCAGGTGCAGGGTGAGGAGTCACTTGTGGACCTGTCCAAAGGCCCCCAAACTTTGCAGGATTGCAGCATATATTATTTTGACAAGGCCCAAGAAATTTCAACCCAAACGGATAATTGGAGACGTTAGACGAGCGAGCTTGAAACAATCAGCTGTCTTAAGCTTAAAAAGGAATAATTTTGCTAAATGGAAGCTCCAACTTGGGAAACAAACCTTCAAAATTTGCATGGCTAAAGGAAAGGATATATATGCAAACTTCAGAAAGTTTCAGCTCAAACGGATAAGTGGAGACGTTAGTCGAGCGACATGGAAAATGCTCACAGGCTCCAAAATTCTCTTTGAGACCCATTCTTTTCCTTTTAGTTGCTTGTGCAGGTATACTAAAGAACTCCTACACATGGAAGCTGCTGAACTGACACACTGCAATAACCAACAACATCAAACAACATATGGGAGTCTCTCAATATTGCAAATACAGAATTTGAGGAAGCCAGCTGCAACAGAGGAATGGCACCACATTCAGAACTGTTGGTACTGCTCTTGGAATTGTGTGTTTGCTTGTTTGTTTGCTTGTTTGTTTGTGCAGGTTGTTGGAGATACAGGCAACAGTGGAACTCAGATGGAACTCCAACAACCTCATAGACAACATCCAAGAAACAACAACAATATCATGAGTAGCTGTAACATGTTACATCTCCATCAACTTCATATACATACTGTGGGAACAAAACACCAAACAACTGCTCAACCACACACCAAACAACAACTAATCCACAGAGCTGAAGCTGAAAGTGCAGACTTGAAAGATGAAGTTCAACAGCATCAGCAACAACAGATGCCAAAAGCAACACACTCCCATGTACACCATGTTTGTTTGCTGCCTTGGCTACTTGTAGGTGCAGGTCTGCAGCAACCATACATTTGGACCCCCATGCAGGTGTTCGAATGCAGCTACACTTTTCTCCACAACAACTCCAAGGCTGTTGGCTACTATAGCTCCATATACTGTCTCTCCTTTCAGCCTCCTTAGCTGGTAATCATGATACTGATACAAAGGCACACTTCACCTGGATTTACTTGGTACGACAAGACTAAAAAGAGCAAAGATGAAAAGAATTTCCCATCCCATGCGAGATAGAAGTTTCGTATACTTGTTCTTCTTCAATGTAGCTATGTCTGGTATGTAGCATAGTTGGAATAGGACTAGTGTAGGTTACTTTCCTTTTTCTCATGGAAGGGGAGAGTCTCCCTCATTTATGCTTTCATAGTTGAATTGTACCGGGAGGAATCCTCTCACAGGTTTACTGCTTTCTAGTTATAGTTAGTCTCTCTTTTTTTGTATCGGGGATGAGTTAGCCGACCTTAATAGGTTAGCCGACTTATGAACCACCATAGGATCGGAGGTAAGGTTTATGTCCCCCTCCTTGTATTTTATTTTGATTATTTATGTTAAGGCTTGGGGGTGTTGCTTAACCCCCGACTGTGCACGAGAGGTGGGAGCCTCGTGTAGGGTCTGTTCCCATAAAAAAAAAAAAAAAATACAAGTTCCCTTTTTATCACATCCAAATAGGACTTTTGTCGGCTCTAGGTTGCCTTCAATATTTCTCTAATGAGTCTAACTTTTTCCATATCCTCAAGCACCAACTCAGGCTTAATTAAGGAAACTTCACTAACTTTAAACCAACCAATAGGATACCTACATCTCATACCATATATGGCCTCAAATAGGGCTATTTGGATGCTAAAATAGTAACTATTGTTATAAGAAAATTCGATCAATGGCAATTGATCATTCCAATTTCCCTTAAAAGCAATTACACATGCTCTCAACATGTATTTCAATGTTTGAATAGTACGTTCGGCTTGACCATCCTTCTGATGGTGGAAACTTGTGTTAAGCTTAATATGAGTTCCAAGACCCTTTTAGAAAGACCTTCAAAACTGAAATGTGAATTGAGTACCTCGATCTGAGATGATAGCTGGAGAAACACCATGAAACTTAAAAAAATCACGAGTATAAAGACTATCATAGTCCTCGGTTGAATAAGAAGTCCTAATGGGAAGAAAATTTGTCGACTTAGTCATTCAGTCAATAACCACCCAAATTAAATCATATTGCCTACGGGTGTGAAACAAACCCATAATGAAGTCCATATTCAATTCTTCCAGCTTTCAAGTAGGAATCTCAATATCTTGAGCTAAACCTCTCTGTTTCTAATGCTTAACCTTCACTTATTGACAATTTAGGCACTTCGCCACTAACTCCATAATATCCTTTTTCATATCATTCCACCAATACACTTCCCTCAAATCTCAATACATATTTGTGGAATCCAGATAAGGAAAATACCATGAACTATGAGCTTCAGACAATAACATTTCCCTAAAGCCATCAACATCAGAAACACACAAACGGCCTTGATATCTAAGCACACCATCATCCCGTTGGGAAAAAGTCTCAATGGATGTTTTGGCAACCGTTTTCTTCAACTCAGCTAAATTATGATCATTATCTTTCTTGGCCTTAACATCCACCACAAGATATGATTCAGAACCATTTTGGATGACAACACTGCCATCCTCCAAATCAACGAAGCTAACACCCAAACTATCTAATCTATGAATATCACGAACTAGCTCTTTGTTTTCATCCTCAACATGGGAAACACTTTCCTGAACAATTTTCTAAGAGCATCGGCCACCACATTTTCTTTACCCGGATGGTCCAACACAATCATACAATAATCCTTCAACAACTCAATCCTTCTCCTTTGTTGAAGGTTTAAATCCTTTTGGTTGATCACATATTGCAAAATCTTATGGTAGGTGAATACATCAACATGGAAACCATATAGATAGTACCTTAAAATATTTAAAGCAAACACAACTGGCACTAACTTCAAGTCATGAGTGAGATAGTTCTTTTCATGCACCTTGAGTTGCCTTAAAGCGTAGGCCATCACCTTATAATTTTTCATCAAAACACAACCAAGATAAACCCTTGAAGCATCATAATATACCACAAAACCATCGAATCCCTTTGGTAAATTCAACACTAGAGCAGAAGTAAGTCTATCTTCAAACTCTTGGAAGCTTTTCTCACATGCCTCAGACCATTGGAATTTCACATTCTTTTGAGTCAATGTAGTTAAGGGCAATGTAATGGAAGAGAAACTTTTCAAGAACCTATAATAACTGGCTAAGCCCAAGAAACATTGGATATCGGAAGGAGATAAATATCTAGGCCAATTCTTATTCCATTTTATTTTATTAGGATCCACCATAATACTTTCATTAGAGATAATATGGCTAAGGAAAGCAATTGACTCAATAAAACTCACACTTGCTAAACTTAGCAAACAATTGGATATACTTGAGAACTTGCAAGACAATCCTAAATGATCGGCATGCTCCTATTCACTTAGAGAATAGACCAAAATATCATCAATGAACACAATAACGAACACATCGAAATATTTTTGGACACCCTGTTAATCAAATCCATAAAAGTTGTAGGAGCATTCATTAGTTAGAAAGACATAACCAAGAATTTAAAGTGACCACACCGAGTTCTAAAATCCATCTTTAGAATATCACAATCTCTTACTCGAAGTTGATGAAAACCCGATCGAAGATCAATATTTGAGAAGTAACTTACACCTTAAAATTGATCGAACAAATCATCAATCCTTGGGATGGTATACTTATTCTTAATCGTGACCTTGTTCAATTACTGGTATTCAATACATATGTATACGGAGAGAACCATCCTTCTTTCTAATAAAGAGAATTGGGGCACCCCATGGAGAGATACTCGGTCTAGTCAAACCCTTATCCAACAAGTCTTTCAACTAATCTGTCAACTCCTTAAGTCCCACCAGATCTATTCGGTAAGGAGGGATAGAGATAGTTTGTGTATAGGGGAGGAGATCAATACCAAATTCGATCTCCCTCTTTTAAAGGATACTCGAGAGATCATCAGGGAAAACTTTTGAGAACTCATCTATAATCGAAACTAACCCAAGAGTCGGAGCTTCGAAATTTGTATCCCTAACCTTGACTAGATGATAAATACAACTTTTGAAAATCATTTTTTGAGCATTAAGGCATGAGATGAATTGATCCTTAAATACAAAATTAATACGTTTCCATTCTAAGACTGGCTCATTAGGAAATTGAAACTTGACTACGTGGGTTCTACAATATATAGAGGCATAACATGCATGAAGCCACTTCATATCAAGAATAACATCAAAATAGATCATATCAAGCTCCATAAGATCAATTGAGGTGATTTTATGAAAAACTTAGACAGGATAATTTCTATAAACTCTTTTAGCCCCAACTAAATCACCAATATGAGTATAGACCAAAAATGGCTCTAACATAATCTCGAGACTAACCATAAATTTCATAGAAAGATAAAAAGTAACAAATGATAGAGTAGCACATGGATCTAATAATGCATAAACATCAAACTCAAAAGTATCTAACATACTAGTCATAACATCACGCAAATCCTCTAAATCCTTACGAGTCTTCAAAGCATAGATCATGTTTTGGTGTTGACCACCACCCAAAGTAGTACCCTGCTTAATCGGACAGCCTATAGCTTGAGTCTAAACTTGGGGTCGAGCATTGCTTCTACAATTCTTTGCATGATTACGCGGATTACCACATCTAAAACATGCCCTTGATCCAGCCAAGGACTCTCCTCTATGGTTTCTTCCATATTTCTTGCATAGAGGAATGACTTGTCCATTCATAGCTCCTTCTTGAACTTTAGGGTTAGGCATTCTACCCTTATCGAACTTCAGAGCTGAAGTGTTTGAAGAATTTTGGCAGGAGTACTTTTGAAAAAATTACGAACGACCACCATTAGAGGACTTACCATATGAAAACTCACCACCATCGGTTCTAGCCCTCTTGGACTCCCTCCTAAACCTCTCTTTCAATTTCTACTACTTTATTTATTTGCCGTGTGTCATGAGCCTAGAGATGTCCATCTCCTTAATTATCATGGAAATTCTATACTCTTTGACTACCAAGTCCAACATACCCCAAACAAACATGCTTATATGAGCCTTGGATAGATAACTATAAATGGAGCGTATTTCAACAACTTAGTAAACTTGAGGTTATTCTCCCTCGCACTCATATTACTTTATCGCAAATTGATGAACTCTTGAACATTTGCTTCCCTCATATCCATTGGAAAGAAATAATTAAGGAAAATACCCTTAAATTCTTCCCAATCAATAGGACCCATACCTATAGCCCTTTCACCTCTCCATTGATCAAACCACACTTGAGCCTCTCTTTTGAGTTGATATGCCGCCAGGTCTGCCTTCTCCACTGGATCAATGTTGTGATCTCCACAATCTTCCAAATACCATTAATAAATTCTTGTGAAGCCTCGTCCACCTTAGAGCCATGAAACTAATGAGTATTCAAAAGGGTGAAGTCACAAACTCAGCTAACTGTCGTACTAATATTTAGATTCATGAGAGCCACAATCTCCCTATTAGCTTAAGCGACTACATCTTGGGTAGATACTTGAACCTGGCCCAAAACTCTGTATGAGAGACTTACTCATTCAAAAGGTCATTTGGATATTTTTCCTCCTCATCAATATTCCTTCTTGTAAGGACACTTTATGGAGGCATAATTCTGAAAATGCAAAGAGAAAGTGTTAGAGGAAAAAACCTTGGAGTTTAACTCTATCGCATGATATAAGAGTAATAAAAGAAGAGAATTATTTTCCTAAGACTCCTCATAGCCTCCTATTCATAGATGTAGCGCGCTTCACACCGATGAATAAGACTATACTTGATGTGGTATGTTAGACTCTCTAGGATACCTTAAACCTTGTATTCTGATATCAATTTTGTCACAACCCAAGGTAGGATGTACGAGTAACACAGATATTATAATCCCAAGGGACCCCAACCATGTAGCATCCCTCAAAAATGCCCACAAAATACCTTAAGAATGCCTTAGAAAAAGGTCACTCATGTAACGCATTATGCTTAATCTTTTTAAAAAATATGAGTTCAAAATATAGATCAGGGGGTTAAAACCTACGGAAAAATGGTCTCGGTGAATTTTTAGGATCCGTAGATCGGAAGATAGATTTTCAAAAAAGCTCAAAAAATAGTATGGTCTACGACAGGACCGCGTCGCGGACCTGGGAAGGATTTCTGGCCGAGTTGAGTTTTTTTAAGAGGGTTGTAGACTTTTACCAAATTATTAGTTAATGAACCTAGATGTTTTTAAGATCTAATTCAACTCTATAAATTAACCTAAACCTCTAATTTCATTCATTCTTCTACAATTCATCTATCAAATATTTCTCTCTCTACAAAAAGGCTCTCAAGGGTTTCCATTGAAGACTTCAAGCAAATTCACTCAAGCTCTCCATCAAAACTCTCAAGTTCTTCCAAATTAATTGGTGTTCTCACTCAAGGTATGTGGGTATTGATTCATGGATTCTTTCATCCATGAGCCCAATCAATTTCTCAAGGTTTTCTATCAAATTAAAGTATGGTATTTTATGGATTTTGTGATCTCTATTCTAATTGCATGAATTTTGATTTAAAGCATGATCTTGAGTCTATTTTGAAATAAATTAATGGTTATTGAATTAAATTGAAGAGTTTTTTCATTAATTCTCCTATTTTAACTTCTAGGGTTCATGGCGTAAATTATGAGTATTTTTAATTATACTTCCAAATAATATTATCTATATGAATTATGTATGGGCTGATGTTAAGTTTATTATCATGCATATCTTCAAGTTAATTTCATAATTTTCAAGTCAATTGATCATGCATTCATGTCATACCCTAATTTCAAGTTCAACCTATGGTCATGAATTTTCAAAGTATGAATTATTACCATGTATTTCCATTATGATCATGAATTATAAGTATCTTTCAAATTATAGTTTTTCATGCAATTTATGAAGTAAGGCGACCTAAGGACTAACGATATAAATTATGCAAATATGATTGTAATGATGAAAGGACAATCCTCACATTATAAGTATGTTATGAAAATGAGATACTCTATGATTTCAAACCTATGATCATGACTATGATATATAAAATTATGATCTTATGTTACGTATGTATTCTGTGGGATTTGACTTAGCACAGAATGTGGACTTGAGGTGGGGGCTCAAAGTAAGGGGTCCTTATATAAAGTCTCTTGTCTCATAACTACGTGCCACCATAGGATTTTCTTTTGGCCTAGCTAGTGTATCCAAAAATAGCACATGTTCATGATTAGGAGTCCACCATGGCAAAGTGGTCTCCCCCTTCTCGATGTGGGGATCATCAGAGTCCATGTTATAGCTCACATGGTCTTATTGTCAGTTATGGTTTCTATCCCATATATGTATGATCTCTTAAGTATGTGATGATTTTGAATTTATGTTTTTAAATACTTTGGTCAATATGATTTTCTCATGACTTTACGTATTCTATCTTATCATGTGATTTACTTGACCTTTGCATTCCATGATTTACGTTGTATGTCATGCCCTCATACTTAGTACATTCCAATGTACTAATGCTTACTTTTTGTCTATATTATCTCATAATATAGGGGTTGAGGTTGAATATCCTTATCATCCACGTAACTAGTATGCATTTCCCAATCCGAAGGTGTTGTGGTGAGTTCTCATTGACCGCGGACTAGTTTTAAGTTGGTTACAGTTTTCTTTTCAAAAGACTTTTTCTTATGTTGTATAATGTGGGTGATTTAAAGACATATCTTAGCCCCCTCCCATACTCATGTTTAGAGGTATTTAGTTGGATATATGTTTGAGTCTATATTGTCATAAGACATTTTCAGATTTCTATTCATGGTTTTAGACTCTCTTATGATGTTTCCGCATTTATATTTTACCTTATGTATGCTTATGTTATGTACAAGAGGCTTAGTTGGAGCCCTTAGGGGTTTCAATCACCGTGTTACGACTAGGCCCTAGGTCAGGTTATGACAAACTTGGTATTAGAGCACAAGGTGTTTTTTCAAGTTTCCTAGGGTGTCCAACATGCCGCGTCAAGTAGAGTCTTATTCATGGATGTGAAGAAGGCTATGAGGTGCTTAGGAATTCTCACTTCTTTCATGATCCATGTCGTGCTATAGATTTTACGTTAAGACTTATTTTCCCTAATAATATTTCTTTACAATTTTCAGAAAAATGGCTCTAAGAAGACGACCATTTCTACGGAGAAAGAATGTTAATGAATCCCAAGCTCCCTCGGCTCCTCAAGATAATATTCCTCTACTGGACCAAGTGACTAATGTAGAGTTCTGAATCGCTATCACTATGCTAGCCAGAGTAGTCACCAACCAAGGTGTCGAGGCTCCTCCTAATGTTCCTACTCCAGCCTCAAGAGTAAGTGAATTTGCACGATGAATCCTCCGGAATTTCATGACTCAAAAGTCGATGAGGATCTTTAAGAGTTCATTGATGAGGTCTATAAGATAGTGAGTATTATGGGGGTGACTTTAGAAGAAAAAGCAGAGTTGGCATATTACCAAAGTGGAGTTGGCATCTTACCAACTCAAAGGTGTTTCTCAACTATAGTACACTCAATGGAAGTTGGAGAGGATGGATAAAGGTCCTATCGAATGGGAAGCTTTCAAACTTGCTTTCCTTGATCACTTTTTCCCTCTTGAGTTAAGGGAGGCTAAAGTGTTGGAGTTCATAAATCTTCGACAAGGCAATATGGGGATGAGAGACTATACCCTCAAGTTTACTAAGCTATCCAAGTATGCTCCTTCAATGGTTGTCGATCCACATGTTCGAATGAGTAAATTCATATCGAAGGTGTCCGACTTAGTTGCTAAGGAATGTCACACTGCTATACTTGTTAAGGAGATGGACATATCTCGGCTCATGACTTTTGCCAAACAAATTGAAGGATAAAAGCTCAAGGAAATGAGGATAAGGGATTCTAAGAGGGCTCGATATGAAGGTGGTTTCTCTAATGCTAGGACCGTTGGTAGCAGTGGAACCTCTCATCAAGGCCAAAGCTTGGGGAAAAATTTTACTAAGGATAGGATGCTATACCCTAAATCTCAAGGAGAAGGAGGTACAAATGCTAGTAACCCTTTTATTCCAAAGTGTGGAAAGCATCATGGAAGAAGGTGCTTAATGGAAATGGATGCTTGCTATAGATGTGGCAAGATGGAACATAAGCGATCTGAGTGCCCTCTTGTAGGCAACAAGGGTGGAGATGGTCGTCTTATAAGAGGCTAAGTGCAACAAAAAGCCCAATATCAACCTAAGGGTGGCCAATGCAACAACCAATTCTATGCTCTTCATGCTAGGCAAGAGGTTGATGAGTCTTCCGATGTCGTCACGGGTATGTTACTAGTCTTTAACTTTGATATATATGCATTGCTTGATCTGGGTGCCAACTTGTCTTTTGTTACTCCTTACATTGCTATGAGGTTTGATGTGTGCCCCGAAGTGTTAATAGAACCTTTTTCGGTTTATATTTCCATTGGTGGTTCAGAATTAGCCAAGAGAGCTTATAGAAATTTTCTTATATGGGTCTTGCACAAAGTTATTCCATGTGACCTTGTTGAACTTGATATGACTGACTTCAACATTATTCTTGTTATGGATTGGTTACATGCTGCTTACGCATCTATATATTGTAGAACTCGTGTGGTTAAGTTTCACTTCCCTAATGAGCCTATTCTTGAATGGAAGAGTAATGATTCATTGGTTAAGGGTCGATTCATCTCATATATTAAGGCCCAAAAAATGATATCTTAGGGGTGCACTTATCATATTGTGCGAGTTAGGGACATTGATTCCCAAACTCCTACTCTTGAGTCGGTCCTTATAGTTAATAAGTTCTTCGACGTATTTCCTGATGATTTATCCGGTCTTCCTCTTGAAAGGGAGATTGACTTTGGTATAGATCTCCTTCCCGATACCCAATCTATCTCTATTCCTCTTTACCGTATGGCTCCGGCAGAACTTAGGGAGTTGAAAGAACAATTGGAGGATTTGTTGGATAAGGGTTTTATAAGACTATGTATTTCACCTTGGGGTGCTCCCGTGTTATTTGTTAGGAAGAAAGATGGGTCACTCCGAATGTGTATAGACTACCGACAGTTGAATAAGGTCACCATAAAGAACGAATATCCAATTCCAAGGATAGATGACTTATTTGATCAATTACAACGAGCTAGCTATTTTTCTAAGATTGACCTCCATTCCAGTTATCATCAATTGAGGGTAAGGGAGTGTGATATTTCCAAGATATACTTTTGGACAAGGTATGGTCATTTTAAATTTGTAGTAATTTCATTTGGGTTGATAAATGCTCCGTCTATATTCATGGATTTGATGAATCGCATTTTCAAGCCATATTTGGATATGTTTGTGGTGGTGTTTATTGATGATATCTTGATTTATTCTCGAAATGAGAAAGATCATATAGGTCACTTGAGGATTGTGTTGCAAACATTGAGGGAAAAGATACTATTTGCTAAATTTAATAAATGCAAATTTTGGCTAAAAGAGGCTGTATTTCTTGGATATGTGGTGTCCGGTGATGGAATTAAAGTAGATCCAAAGAAAATAGAGGTGGTTAAAAATTGGCCTAGACCATTATCTCCTTCAGAAATTAGAATCTTTTTGGGCTTAGCTGGATACTACAGAAGGTTTGTTGAAGGGTTCTCATCTATTTCTTCGCCTTTAACTAAGTTGACACAAAAGAAGGCAAAATTTTAATGATCGGAAAAATATGAGAAAAGTTTCCAAATATTGAAAGATCGTCTTACGTCAGCTCCTATTTTGACATTACCCAAAGGTTCAGATGGGTTTGTTGTTTATTGTAATGCTTCGTGTGTTGGTTTGGGTTGTTTCTTGATGCAACATGGTAAGGTTATAGCATATGCCTCTAGGCAACTTAAAGTATATGAAAGAAACTATCCAACCCATGATCTAAACCTTGCGGCGGTTGTGTTTGCATTGAAAATTTGGCGCCATTATCTTTATGGGGTACATGTTGATGTGTTTACCGACCCCATAAGCATGCAATATGTATTTAGTCAAAAGGACTTAAATCTTAGGCAGAGGAGGTGGCTTGAACTCCTAAAAGACTATGACATGAGCGTATTCTACCATCCGGGTAAGGCAAATGTTGTAGCTGATGCTTTTAGTCAGTTGTCTATGGGTAGTGTCGCACATGTTGAGGAAGGTAAAAGGGAAATGGTCAAAGAGGTCCATAGATTGGCATATTTGGGTATGTGTTTGGTTGATTCCAATGATGCAGGCGTTCTTATACATAATGTTTTGGAATCGTCTCTTGCGGTAGAAGTCAAGGTCAAGCAAGACAATGATCCAACTTTGGCCGAATTAAAGAAGTCGGTTGCAGAAAAGTCTATTGAGGCTTTATTCCTTGGAGAAGATGGGGGTACTACGTTACCAAAGTCAGTTGTGTGTTCCAAATATTAATGGAATAAGAGAGTTGATATTGAATGAGGCCCATAGTTCTCGGTATTCAATTCATCCGAGATCCACCAAGATGTATCGTGACTTGAGAAAAGTGTATTGGTGGAATGGCATGAAGAAGTACATAGCAAAGTTTGTGGCTAAGTGTCCTAATTACCAATAAGTGAAAGTTAAACATCAAAGGTTGGGAGGTCTAGCTCAAGAAATTGAAATTCCTACATGGAAGTGGGAAGATGGGAATATGGACTTTATCACAGGTTTGCCTTGTACTAGAAGACAACATGATTCTATTTGGGTCATTCTGGACTGAATGACCAAATCAGCACATTTTCTATCGGTCAAAACTTCTTATGGTGCCGAAGATTATGCTAAGTTATACATTCGTGAACTTCTAAAACTTCATGATGTTCCTTTGTCGATTATATCCAATAGAAGTAATCAATTTAGTTCACATTTTTTAAAGTCATTTCAAAAAGGTCTTGGCACTAAAGTCAAGCTAAGTACCACTTTTCATCCTCAAACCGATGGGCAAGCCGAGAGAACAATTCAAACCTTGGATATGTTAAGGGCATATGTGATTGACCTTAGAGGAAGTTGGGATGACCATTTTCCATTGATTGAGTTTGCTTAAAATAATAGTTATCACTCTAGTATCCAAATGGCACCTTTTGAAGCCTTGTACGGGAGAAGATATAGGTCTCCGGTGGAGTGGTTTGAAGTTGGTGAGATGGTGTTGATTGGTCCAAATTTAGTAATTGATGCAATGGAGAAAGTAAGGCTCATAAGAGAGAGATTGAAAATAGCTTAAAGTCGTCAAAAGTCCTATTCGGATACTAGGAGAGGAGAGCTTGAATTTGATGTGGATAATATGGTGTATTTGAAGATTTCACCTATAAAAGGGGTAATGCAGTTTGGTAAGAAAAGGAAGTTGATCCCTAGTTATATAGGACTGTATAGTATATTGAAGCGCATTGGCAAGGTAGCATATGAGTTAGACTTTCCACTTGAGTTGGCTTTGTTTCATCTGGTATTTCATGTGTCGATGTTGAGGAAGTTTGTGGGTGATCCAAATTCTATTATACCAAGGGAGAACGTGAGTATTGAAGAGAATTTGACTTATGAGGAGATCCCGATTGAGATTTTAGACTGCCAAGTGAAGAGGCTGAGAAATAAAGATGTTGCATCTGTCAAAGTGTTATGGAGGAATCAACAAGTAGAGAGTGATACGTGTGAAGTGGAATCAGACATGATGAAGCGATATACTTATCTCTTTTCTCTCACTCAAGCCTAAAGGTACTAAGTTGCTCATGATCAAATCGATTAAACTTCTACGCTTCAGTTCCATATGTCATTCATATGTATGCATGATTCATAAAAATAATTTCTCTCAAGGACTATGTTTTATTTTAAGTACGAAGTTTACACGTTCTATGCATTTTTCAAAGTGTCCTCATATCCATGTCGGGTTTCTCAATCCTTTTTCAATGTCTTTCCTATTTTAGTTGAATCTCATTCGGGGACGAATGTTCCCAAGGGAGAAAATTCTAACATCCCTCAAAAATGCCCACAAAATACCTTAAGAATGCCTTAGAAAAAGGTCGCTCATGTAACGCATTATGCTTAATCTTTTTAAAAAATATGAGTTCAAAATATAGATCAGGGGGTTAAAACCTATGGAAAATGGTCTCGGTGAATTTTTAGGATCTGTAGATCGGAAGATAGATTTTCAAAAAAGCTCAAAAAATAGTATGGTCTACGACAGGACCGCGTCGCGGACCTGGGAAGGATTTCTGGCCGAGTTGAGTTTTTTTAAGGGGGTTGTAGACTTTTACCAAATTATTAGTTAATGAACCTAGATGTTTTTAAGACCTAATTCAACTCTATAAATTAACCTAAACCTCTAATTTCATTCATTCTTCTACAATTCATCTATCAAATATTTCTCTCTCTACAAAAAGGCTCGCAAGGGTTTCCATTGAAGACTTCAAGCAAATTCACTCAAGCTCTCCATCAAAACTCTCAAGTTCTTCCAAATTAATTGGTGTTCTCACTCAAGGTATGTGGTTATTGATTCATGGATTCTTTCATCCATGAGCCCAATCAATTTCTCAAGGTTTTCTATCAAATTAAAGTATGGTATTTTATGGATTTTGTGATCTCTATTCTAATTGCATGAATTTTGATTTAAAGCATGATCTTGAGTCTATTTTGAAATAAATTAATGGTTATTGAATTAAATTGAAGAGTTTTTTCATTAATTCTCCTATTTTAACTTCTAGGGTTCATGGCGTAAATTATGAGTATTTTTAATTATACTTCCAAATAATATTATCTATATGAATTATGTATGGGCTGATGTTAAGTTTATTATCATGCATATCTTCAAGTTAATTTCATAATTTTCAAGTCAATTGATCATGCATTCATGTCATACCCTAATTTCAAGTTCAACCTATGGTCATGAATTTTCAAAGTATGAATTATTACCATGTATTTCCATTATGATCATGAATTATAAGTATCTTTCAAATTATAGTTTTTCATGCAATTTATGAAGTAAGGCGACCTAAGGACTAACGATATAAATTATGCAAATATGATTGTAATGATGAAAGGACAATCCTCACATTACAAGTATGTTATGAAAATGAGATACTCTATGATTTCAAACCTATGATCATGACTATGATATATAAAATTATGATCTTATGTTATGTATGTATTCTGTGGGATTTGACTTAGCACAGAATGTGGACTTGAGGTGGGGGATCAAAGTAAGGGGTCCTTATATAAAGTCTCTTGTCTCATAACTACGTGCCACCATAGGATTTTATTTTGGCCTAGCTAGTGTATCCACAAATAGCACATGTTCATGATTAGGAGTCCACCATGGCAAAGTGGTCTCCCCCTTCTCGATATGGGGATCATCGGATTCCATGTTATAGCTTACATGGTCTTATTGTCAGTTATGGTTTCTATCCCATATATGTATGATCTCTTAAGTATGTGATGATTTTGAATTTATGTTTTTAAATATTTTGGTCAATATGATTTTCTCATGACTTTACGTATTCCATCTTATCATGTGATTTACTTGACCTTTGCATTCCATGATTTACGTTGCATGTCACGCCCTCATACTTAGTACATTCCAACGTACTAATGCATACTTTTTGCCTACATTGTCTCATAATGTAGGGGTTGAGGTTGAAGATCCTTATCATCCACGAACTAGTAGACATTCCCTATCCGAAGGTGTTTTGGTGAGTCCTCATTGACCGGAGACTAGTTTCAAGTTGGTTACAGTTTTTTTTTCAAAAGACTTTTACTTATGTTGTATATTGAGGGTGATCTTGGGATATATCTTAGCCCCCCTCCATACTAATGTTTAGAGGCATCTAGTTGGACATATTTTTTAGTCTATGTTGTCTATCATAAGACATTTTCAGATTTCTATTCATAGTTTTAGACTCTCTTATGATGTTTCCGCTTTTATATTTTACTTTATGTATGCTTATGATATGTACAAGAGGCTTGGTTAGAGAACTTCAGGGTTTCGATCGTCGTGTTACGACTAGGCCCTAGGTCGGGTCATAAAAAACCAAGCCTCTTAGCATATCATACATGAGCACACCTAAGGCAAATGAAGTAATAAGACTAAATCATAAAAGCGAAAGTAAAGTCTCAGTATGAATATCTTAATAAAAGGAGAAAATGACTCTGAAAGATCATGATGACATAGACTCCATGAATATCTAACACGCCTTTACTAGTCTAGATGGGGGCATAAACAAGATCCTAACTCACCTAAAATATAAAATATAACGTCATAAAAAGAAATATGAACTCATATTAGTTACACCCTCGAAGCATGAAGACTCACATACCAAGTGTTAAAGATAAGTAATTCGATCTATCTATGAGAGTGAGGATGTGTGTGATAATATTTGGATCCTACATTTTGATACAATGTAGGCAAAATATATGCGTTAGTACATGAAATGCACTAAGTATGTGAGAATAATGCATGAACAATGATAATAGGACATACACATTATGAACATGGGATGCATGACCAATATCTTGAAAACATGAGTAAAACTTGAAAATATTTGAATATCATAATCATGTAGTCAATGTGTCATAAACATCATGAGGATGTATACCATTTCATATACATTTGTGTGGAATAGGACCTTTAACCATCATATAAGATCATGCAATCTATAACATAGAATCTAATGTAAATCTCACATCGAGAAGAGAGAGGCTACTTTCCAAGGTAGACTTCGTGAAAATATATTAAACAAGAGCTATTTGTAGAACCACTAGATAGACCATAAAGGAAAACCTATGTGGGCAACGTAGTTACGGACTAGAGGTTGCTACTAGATTTCTCTTGGGTTTCTACTTGAGCTTTCAGACCGAACCCCATATCAAATCTCTCACGGTGCTTAGTCATTATCCCAATGAAAATAATAAATCATAGTCATTAACATCATTAGGAAAAGTATTAATATGTACCGATGTAACATCATAAAATAATCATAAGAGTGGCTCATTAACATGATTGATTCATACAAGAATGAAAAAAACTTTCAATCATTATGAATTTGTGAGTTGGTGAAAAAACATTTCAGTATCTTTAACATGAGTGTGTGAAGATAACCCTTCACAACATTTATACTTTCTTAAAACATCACTAAAATCATAATTTATCATCATTTCTTATGTTCATGAGATATTCATAAGTCCTTGATAATCATTTATAAGTCATTCATAAAAATCCTTTATTTATCAAGACCCGGGCCTAGGGCCTAGATATGACACAAGAATAGAGAACCTGAGGGATTCCAACAAAGCCATCTTAGCATACATAGCATACATAAGTCAATTAAACATAATGAAATACGTGGAAGAGAAAACTCAACATAGATTTCAACAGAGAAAGTAAACTCAACTCTATGTCCAAAATGGACTACACCCCTTTAATCATCTAAATATGCCTCTAAGTCTATACTTGATGGGAGATTAGGACAAGCCCCTAGATCACCTAAACCATAGAAGAAATTCAATGTAATCAACATAAAAAAAAGTCTCATCCTTGATAAATAAGGACTCACCAATGACAACTTGAGAGTTCTAAGTCAACTCTAGCCACGAGTAGGATGAACGTGGTCATCGGTCCATATATTATGAGATAATGTAGGCAAAATATGTGTTAGTACATAGAAGGTACTAAGTATGTGAGATATGCATGAACAAGGAATACACCATGAGCAATATGGCATAGAATGCATGACCAATCATAATGATCATGAAAAAACTTTAAAACATTTGAAATATCATAAAAACTTATGGTCAATGCATCATAAACTTCATAGTAAAACCTACATCATTTTGTAGAACTTGTGTAAGACACCGTAAGTTGAAAAATCAAAACAAAGGAAAATTCTAAAAAAAATAGGCTAGAATTGGGTTCTACGACTCAGTCTATGAGTCGTAAAGACTCCTACGAGTCGTAGGAGGACACGTAGGATTGAGATTGAGGCTGCCAAATTTGCCTAAGGGAAGGAGTGGGTTATAAGTCCATGTTACGACTCATAGAAGTTTAGATAAGTCATATAAATGACTTGTCAAGAAACTTCATAGGCATGGATTTGCAGGTTGTCTAAATCCAACAGGACGACTCGAGTCTACAAATCAAAGAAATGAGTCGTAGAGAAAGTTTAGTGGCTCAGTCCTCAAGGTCCCTCCAACCCTGCAGGACGAGTCCCTTTGATGATTTGTAGAAGTGTCTACAACTTATAGAGATGAGTTGTAGAGAAACTTATGAAGGTCAATCCTCAGGGTATTTCTCAGACCCTGTAGGATGAGTCCTCTCTAGGACTCGTAGAAGGTCCTACGAGTTGAAAGAACCATCCGTAGGGTCAGTCCGGCTAAGATTTTTAAAGGGCATTTTAGACTTTTCTCGTGTATTCTGATCAAAGTGTGGTCAATTTGGGACTAAAATTACCCTATATAAAGGCCCTAAACTATCCCAAACACCTAATTTTCACACTTTAGACTCAAATACACAAAATCCTTTCATCTCAAAGTTTTTCCAAGAGTTTCAAGCAAAGTCTAGGGTTCCACTCCAAGATTCTTCAAGTCTCCTTTTTCAAAGTTGCATTAGGGATTTATTCCCCAAGGTATGTGGGTTTCATACATGGGTTCTCCCACCCATGGATCCCAAGTAATTTTCTAAACCTAATATTTCAATTTAGAATGATGAATTTTATGGGTTTTCATAATTATGATTCCAAATGTATAAGTTATTGAATATTTGAAGTTTGTGTACCTATCTTAGTTTATAATTTCTCTTAATTGCATGAAAACTTTGAGGTATTAAATGTCTTTATATAAAGGCATGGAAGGATTTCTAAAGTGTGTTTGTGGGTTATTTTAAAGATATCTTAAATGATGCATTTCATTACTCTCATGCATGCTAGCATTGATTTAAATGATTTGAAAGTGATTGAAATAGAACCCACCTAGTTTTACTATGTTTCAATGAAGTTTGAATTGAAAGAATTGACTCCAAATGAATGTTTATGAAAGATTTTTATGATCAAAGGAGTCTTATGAAATGAAAGAATGATAAAATGATTATGAAATGATGTATTCCGCTTGTAAAAGGTCAAATCTCACTTGTGTGAATCGAAGAAGAGTTTTAATATGCTATTATACCTAATTATGCCTTGATGATATAAAGTTATGTAAATTATTATGTTCGTAATTAGGAATTATTCCATGGGATTGACTTAGCACCAAATAGGGCATCGAGGTTGGATTCAGTAAGGGAATTCTATTAGCAACCCTTTGTCCCATTAACTATGCGCCAACATAGGAGCCCTTGTAGGTATAGGCTAGTGGATCCACAAATAGCCCTAAATGTTAAAGAAATGAATAAAGTTGATAGAGCTCTACCCGGAAAGTAGTCTCTAGTGCCAATGTAGGGGGTTATGTTGGATTCCATATAATAGCTCACATGGTCTTGAATGTTAGTTATGGTCATCTTCCCACAAATAAACATTTCAAATGTTATTTACTTAATTGATTATGCATGCATTGCACTATGTTCCATACCATATCGATGTTCTAATGTTTCTTTAATGCTAATACATGCCTACATACTTAGTACAATCAAAGTACTTACACATACTTAGTACATTCAAAGTACCGCATACCCTTTTACCTACATGATATCACCATGTAGGTATTGGTGTTGCTCGACATTCACCTCCACATGGCTAGTGGATTATATTGAATGCTACTTTATTGGTGAGTTCCCATTTTTGGGAACAACATTCCTTTTCTTTTTTATCTTATGATATGTAAGGACTTTTGGATACATTTCATAGTACTTATTTCTATTTCATTGAGGGTGAGCTAGGGACATTTCTTATCCCCTCGCTAAGTCTATTATGTAGAGATATTGTTGGACATGTATAAATAAGGTTTGACTAAATTGGTTCTCATTTGTATATTTTCCCTTAGTCCCATTTTCCCTTTTTATTTTTGCTTATTCTTAAATGTCATTACCTATTAAAATTTAAATGAATGCTAAGAGGCTTAGGTGAGGTACCTCTGGGTGTCTTATTCGTTGTGTCGCATCTAGGATCTAGGCTTGAGGCATGACAAACTTGTTATTAGATCTTGAGGTTTTGAATGGTTCTTAGAGTCCAACATACCGTGTTGAATAGGGTCTTATTAATGGTTGTGAAGCGCGCTACAATTATGAATAGGGGACTAGGAGATGTCTAGGAAATATTTCACTTCTTTTGAATTCATGTCGTGCCCTAAAGTGTCCTAAGACTTCCTCTAACTAATGCATCATTTTATGTCTTCTAGATTATACCTCCAAGAAGGGTACCTCGACCTAGAGCAAGAGTTGAAGATGAGTACCAAGCTTCTCCCATTTCCAAAGCTCCACATCATGAGGAAGGAGTGACATATGCAGAATTTTGCAACATTATTACTTTGTTGGCCTAAGCCATAGCCAACCAAACAAACCAAGGCATTGTTCCTCCTTCTCCTCCTTAAGTGCCTACACCATCTTCTAGGATTCGAAACTTCAAGAGGATAAATCCACCCAAGTTTGATGGTTTCAAGGTGGACGAGGATCATATGGAGTTCATTAAGAAAGTGTATCAGATTATGGCTATCATGGGAGTGCCTTCATATGAGAAGGCCGAGCTAGTATCTAATCAACTCAAAGGTATGGCAAGGGTTTGGTATGAGCAATGGGTTGTTGAGAGGGGTAAAGATATGGAACCCATAGAATGGGAAGACTTCAAAGGTGTCTTCCTAAACCGCTTCTTTCCTTTGAGGCTAAGGCAGGTAAGGATCCAAGAGTTCATTAACCTTCGCCGAGGGGGCATGAGTGTGAGAGAATATGCCCTGATGTTCACTAAATTATCCAAATATGCTCCTTTTATGGTCTCCAACCCAAGGACAAGGATGAACAAGTTTATCTTCGGTGTTTCTAGTTTGATATACAAGGAGTGCAAGACCTCCATGTTGGTCAAAGAGATGGACATCTCCCAACTCATTACAAATGCGGAACAAATTAAGGAAGAGAAGTTAAGGGAGAGGTCAAGAGGATTCAAAAAGGCTAGAGTTAATGGTGGAGGGTTCAACCATCAAAGGTCCGGTTATGGTGGTAATGAAAGGATCCAAGGTTTCTCTAATACTCCTTCTCTAAGGTTCAACAAGGAAAGAGTGCTAACCCGATGGTTCCAAGAGAGAATGTTAGTGCTCAAGCTTTCCCCGCATGTAAAAAGTGTTGAAGGACTCACAAAGGGAAATTCTTAACCGGATCTAATGGATGCTTCAAGTGTGGTAAGCTGGGTCACCATGCTAGAGATTGTAGAGGTAATGGTAGTAATCCTTAAGGACAAATTGCTCATGGTCAACAATCTCAAGGAAGTGTCCAACACACCAACCCGCTTTAATGCTTTGCATGGGAAACAAGAGGTTGAGAAAGCACCGGATGTTGTTACCAGTATATTAAAGGTCTTTTCTTTTGATGTGTATGCAATATTAGATCCGAGTTCCAATTTATCATTTGTTACTCAATTCCTTGTTAATAGGTTTGATGTGTTACCAGAAATGTTATCAGAACCTTATTTGGTATCTACCCCAATTAGTGAGTCGGTTGTTGCTAGAAAGGTCTATAAGGGTTGTCCCATGTCTATCTTACCTAATGGTGTTCCTTGTGATCTCATAGAGCTTGACATGGTAGATTTTGATGTTATACTTGGGATGAATTGGTTGTATACGTCATATACTTCCATAGATTATAGAACTCATAGAGTCAAGTTTTAATTCCCAAATGAGCTTATTCTTGAATGGAAGGGTCATGATTTGGTAGTAAAGGGTAGGTGAATTTTTTGTCTTAAGGCTCGAAAGTTGATTGCTAAGGATTGGATCTACCACATTGTGCAGGTTAGGGATGTCGACACCGAAAGTCCTTCTCTTAAGTTGGTTCCTATAATTAATGAGTTTCCCAATATCCCTCCTAAAAGGGAATTTTATTTTAGTATCGACCTTCTCCTTGATACCCAACATATCTCTATTTCTCGCTATCAAATAGCCCGGCAGAATTAAAGGAGTTAGAGGAATAATTAAAGGACTTGTTGGAGAAAGGATTCATAAGGCCAAGTATTTCACCATGGGGTACTCTCGTGTTGTTTGTAAGGAAGAAGATAGGTCTCTTCATATGTGCATAGATTACCATCAATTGAACAAGGTGACTATTAAGAACAAGTACCCAATCCCTAGGATAGATGATTTGGTTGATCAATTGTAAGGGAAAAGTCATTTCTCTCAAGATAGATCTTTGGCCCTGCCATCATCAACTAAAGGTGAGAGAGTGCGACATTCCCAATATGGCACTTCAAATAAGGTATAGTCACTTTAAATTTATTGTAATGTTATATACGTTGACGAATGTACCGGTAGTGTGTATGGATCTAATGAATATGGTGTTCAAACCCTACATTGATACTTTTGTGGTGGTCTTTATTGATAATATTTTTATTTACTTTCAAGGTGAGAAAGATCATAAGGACCACTTAGGAGTTGTACTTCAAACCTTGAGGGATAGGCAATTGTTTGTATAATTTAGTAAGTGTGAATTTCGGTTGAAAGAGGTGGTGTTCCTTGGTCATATTGTATCTGGTGATGGGATCAAGGTTGACCCTAAGAAAGCAGATAGGGTGAGAAATTGGACTAGACCATTATCTCCTTCGGATATTAGGAGCCTTTTAGGCTGGGTATTATAGAAGGTTCTTTGAAGGTCTCTCTTCCATCGCATCTCCTATGATTAAATTGACTAAAATGAAGGAAAATTTCTTATGGACGGATGAATGTGAGAAGAGTTTCCAAACTTTGAAAGATCGACTTACCTCCACTCATTTTTTGACTCTACTAGAAGGCTTAGAAGGGTTTGTGGTGCATTGTGATTGTACAAAGATTGGTTTGGGATGTGTCTTGATGCAAAATGACATGGTTATAGCTTATGCTTCTATTCAATTGAAGGTGCACGAATGTAACTACCCTACACATGATCTTGAGTTAGCGTCCATTGTATTTTCTCTAAAGATTTTGTGGCACTACCACTATGGGGTACATGTGGATGTGTTCACCGATTAAAAAGTCTTCAATATGTGTTCACTCAAAAGGATCTCAATCTAAGGCAAAGAAGGTGGCTTGAACTCCTCAAGGAATACAACATAAGTGTGCATATCATCCGTGTAAAGCTAATATAATTGGGATGCATTTAGTAGAGTGTCTTTGGAGAGTGTGGCTTATGTTGATAAAGGGAAGAGAGAGTTGGTAAAGGATGTTCACCAATTGGCTAGATTAACAGTGAAGTTGAGTGGTTCCGATGATGGTAGTATATTTGTTCATAACGGGTCCAAATCATCTTTGATGGTGGATGTTAAGTCAAAATAAGACCTTGACTCGACATTTGTGGAGTTCAAGAAGTTGGTGAAAAAAAAGAAAGTAGAAGTCTTTTCACAAGGGGGAGATGGGGTACTTCACTACCAAGTTCAGTTATGTGTTTCGTATGTGGATGACCTAAGGGGTTTGATCTTGAAGAAGGCTCATAATTCATCATACTCTATTCATTCTGGTTTGACTAAAATGTACCGTGACTTAAAAGAGCTCTATTGGTGGGGTGGTATAAAAAAAGACATAGCAAGGTTCGTGGCTGAATGCCAAAACTGCCAACAGGTTAAGGCCGAACACCGAAGGCCGGGTAGCCTAGCACATGACATTGAAATTCCCACTTGGAAGTGGAAAGAGGTGAGTATGGATTTTGTAGTGGTTTTGCCTTGTACTCGGAAATATCATAATTTGATTTGGGTGATTGTGGATAGAATGACAAAGTCGGCTCACTTTCTACTGGTCAAGACATCTTATAGAGCCGAAGATTATGCTAAGTTGTAATTTAGGAATTGGTAAGGTTGCATGGTGTGCCTTTGTCAATCGTTTTGGATTGTTCTACCCAATTCACTTCTCATTTTTTGGAGATAATTTCAAAAGGGTCATGGTACCAAGGTAAAGCTAAGTATCGCATTCTATCCTCAAACCGATGGGCAAGCCAAATGGATGATTCAAATACTAAAACATATGCTAAGTATTGTGTGTTAGAATTCAAAAAAGGTTGGGATGACCCTCTACCACTTATTGAGTTTGCTTATAATAATAGTTACCACTCAATTATTGAGATGGTACCATTTGAAGCCTCGTATGGGAGACAATGTAGATCTTCGGTTGGTTGATTTAAATTGGGTGAGATAACCTTGTTGGACCCCGATTTTGTGCTTGGTGCTTTGGAAAATGTGGGAGTCATTACACAAAGGTTGAAGATGGCTTAAAGTCGCCAAAAGTCCTATTCTGATAATCGGAGAAGATATCTTGAGTTCAATAGGGATGATTGGATATATTTGAAGGTTTCACCCGTGGTGGGTGTAGTTTGGTTTTGGTAAGAAAGGTAAATTGAGCCCTAGGTATGTAGAGACATATAGAATCTTAAGACGTGTTGGAAAAGTTGCTTATGAGTTGGAGTTGCCATTGGAAATGGTCATGGCTCATCTGATGTTCCATGTGTCTATGTTGAGAAAATGTGTGGGTGATCCTGTTCTATTGTGTCATTAAGAGTAGTGAATGTTAAAGAAAATTTGACCTATGAAGATGTCCCGATTGAAATTTAGCACCGAAAAGTTATGAGATTGAGGAATAAGGAAGTTGCATCTGTCAAAGTCCTTTGAAGAAATCAAAAGGTTGAAAGTGCTACATGGGAAGCAGAAGTGGATATCATGAAGAGATACCCTTATCTCTTTCACTCAACTCAAGTCTAAGGTACTAAGTTACTCATGAATCATTTAAACCTCCTACATTTCAAATTTTCCTAAGTCTTCATATACATGCATGTTCGTAAAGTTGATGTTTTAAAGTCATAGTTTTATGCTAAGTTTAAAGATCTCATGTTCTATGCATTTCAAAGCATCATTGTATTCATGTTGGGTTGCTAGTAAAGTCATGGTTTTATGCTAAGTTTAAAGAACTCATGTTCTATGCATTTCAAAGAATCATTGTATTCATGTTGGGTTACTAGTCCTCACTCAGTGTCCTTTCTATGCTAGTTAAATCTCATTCGATGATGAATGTTTCCAAGGAGGAAATATTGTAAGACCCCGTATGTTGAAAAGTCAAAACAAAGAAAAATTCTTGAAAATGGGCTGGAATTGGGTTCTACGACTCAGTCTACGAGTTGTAAAGAATCCTAAGAGTCATAGGAGTGACTCAAAGGACTAAGGTTGAGGCTTTCAAATTTGGCTAAGGGAAGGAGTGGGTTACGAGTCCATGTTATGACTCGTAGAAGTTTAGATGAGTAGTAGAAATGACTCATCAAGAAACTTCAGAAGCATGGATATACAGGTTGTCCAAACCCTGCAGGACAACTCAAGTCTATGACTCATCATCGAGTCTACGACTCATAGAAATGAGTCGTAGAGAAAGTTCAAAGGCTCAGTCCTTTTCTATGAATAGTATAGATGAGTTGTAGAGAAACTTCTTAGGATCGATCCTCAGGATCTTTCTTAGACCCTGCCAAATGAGTCCTCTCCACGCATAGAAGGTCCTACGAGTTGTGAGGACCACCTGTAGGGTCTGTCCGGCTTAGATTTTTAAAGGGGATTTTAGTCTTTGGTTATTTTGGGACTGAAATTACACTATCTAATGGCCCTAAATTATCCCAAACCCCTCATTCTCACACTTATACTCAAATACACAAAATCCTTTCCTCTTAAAGTTTTCCTAAGGGTTTCAAGCAAAATAGGTTTCCACTCCAAGATTCTTCAAGTATCCTTTTTCAAAGATGCATTAGTATTTATTCCCTAAGGTATGTGGGTTTCATACATGGGTTCTCCCACTCATGGAACCCAAGTAATTTTCTAAACCTAATAGCTTAATTTCAAATGATGAATTTTAGGGGTTTTCATAATTATGATTCCAAATGTATAAGTTATTGAGTATTGAAAGTTTATGTACCTGTCTTAGTTTATAATTACTTTTAATTGCATGAAAGCTTTGAGGTATTAAAGGTCTTTATATGAAGGCATGGAAGGAGTTTTAAAGTGTGTTGGAGGGTTGTTTTAAAGATGTCTTAAATGATGCATTCTATTACTATCAAGCATGCTAGCATTGATTTAAATGGTTTGAAAGTGATTAAAATAGAACCCACCTAGTTTCACTATGTTTTAATGAAGTTTGAATTGAAAGCATTGACTCCAAATGAATGTTTATGAAAGCAATGTTTATGATCAAAGGAGTCTTCTAAAATGAAAGAATGATGAAATGATTATGAAAAGATGTATTCCACTTGTGAAAGGCCAATTCTCATTTGTGTGAATCAAAGCAGAGTTTTAATGATCGATTCTACCTAATGATGCCTTGATGATCTAAAGTTATGTAAATGATTATGTTCCTATTTTATGAATTATTCTGTGGGATTGATTTAGCACCGAATGGAGCATCGAGGTAGAATTCCCTAAGTGAATCCTAGTAGCAACCCTTTATCTCATTAACTATGTTCCAATATAGGATCCCTTGTAGGTTTAGTCTAGTGGATCCACAAATAGACCTAAATGTTAAAGAAATGAATGAAGTTGACGGAGCTCTACCCGTCAAGTAGTCTCTCCATGCCAATGTAGGGGGTTATGTTGGATTCCATGTAATAGCTCGCATGGTCTTATATGTCGGTTATGATCTTCTTCCCACAAATTAATAATTCAAATATTATTTACTTGATTAATTATGCATGCATTGCACTATGTTCCATACCCTATTGATTTTCTAATGTTTCTTCAATGTTAATGCATGCTTACATTATTAGTACATTCAAAGTACTAACGCATACTATTTTACCTATATGATATCACCATGTAGGGACTGACGTTGGTCCACATTCACCTCCATGTGGCTAGTTGATTGCATGGAAGGCTAATTTATTGGTGATTTTCCGTGTTTTAGAAACAACATTCCTTTACTTTTCTAGCTTATGATATGTAAAGACTTTTGGATACATTTCATGGTACTTATTTCTATTTCGTTGAGGGTGATCTAGAGACATGTCTTAGCCCCCACCAATTCTATGATGTAGAGGTATTGTTGGACATGTACAAGCAATGTTTGACTAATTTGGTTCGCATTTGAATGTTTTCCCTTAGTCCCATTTTTCCTTTTTATTTTTGCTTATTCTTAAATGTCATTACCTATGAAAAGCTAAATGAATGCTAAGAGGCTTGGGTGAGGTACCTCGGGGTATCTCATTCACCGTGTCGCATCTAGGTCCTAGTCTTGGGGCATGAAAACTTGTGTAGGATAACACCTTTAATAGACATCTAAGACCATGCGAGCTATAGCATGGAATCCGATGTAACTCCCACATTAAGAAGAGAGAGGCTACTTGCCAAGGTAGACTTTGTGAGAACAACTTTAACTTCAATAGCTATATGTGGATCAACTACTAGGCCATAAAGGCATTCTACGGGGATAACATAATTTGGTACTTTAGGTTGCTACTAGGATTCCCTTGGATAACTAACTGTGTTACCCGATAGAACTCCACCTAAAATTCCTCTTAGTTCTTAGTCAATATCTCAACGAAAATTCATTAGAAACATCAAAACATCATCATTAACTTCATCATGAGAATGATCATTAGAGTAGATCATTAACTTTAGTGATTCGTAGGAATCAATAACGTTGGTAAAAATTATCCTTATCACCTTCTAAACATGATTCTGTGAGAATTGTACTTATCATACCATAATAAATTTCTTGGATCATCATTGATCATATTATAACTTTCATCATTCCATCATAAATCCTAACTTCATTCATAAAAGCTTTTATTTGAAAATCATAGAACTTTCATAATAAAAATACACGTAACTCATCTTTGAACTTTATAATCATGATTGAAATAGCTTAATGCATGGGAATTCATAATTCAACTTGAAATCATGAAATTAATGTAAAAACATGCTTAAAATGATCATTGATAACAATTAGAAAAGAAATTGAAACAACCCAATGTAATTCATCAAATCTAAGGTTAGAAATCAATGAAATTTAATGAGATCTTTGAACAAAATATTGGAACTCCATGGGTGGAAGGAACCCATGGATCAATCCCTCACATACCTTGGTGAAATAAATCCCAAAATTGAAGAAACAACTTGATGAACTTGAAATCCTAGCTTGTAATTTGTAGGAGAGCTTGAGAGAACCTTGAGGAAATTTGATTGATCTTGCCTTAGAGATTTTTTAGAAGAATGAATTAGAATAGGGGGAATTCTGAAGGGTTGGGTAGTTATAGTCTTGAATTTTTTCCTAATGGTGTATAGGTTCATTGAACCGAACTTGGGAAAAGACAATGCTACCCTTCATTAAAAACTGAATTTGGAACTACGAGTTTATTTCTACGATTCGCCCTCAAGTCTACGAATCGTTGACTTAAGTCGTGATGAAGGTATGAGGAGACCCTGTATTGGGGTCTCTGATCTCTTTCTATGAGTCATGGTTATAACTCATCGAAGTGTTTACGGGTCGTATACCCTAGTCGTTCTGCAAGTTCTGAAAACCTGTAAAATATCAGTCTCTAAAGTTTTGGTACGAGCCAATGTTATGACTCGTCAAAGGGACTACGACTCATCCTGTTAAGTAGTAGGTCTTCTTCTGAGAAGGGTCATAAAAGGGATACTCATCCTTATAAGTCGTATGAGTATAAATTAGTCGTATGGGAATCATAGACCAAAAGACAGTCACACCTAGAGGGATTTTTTGTTTTTTCCAATATTCCGACCTCTGGGTTTTACAATATCTCCCCCTTGGGAATATTCATCCTCGAATGAGATTTAAGTAGCATGGAAGAGACACGGAAAAAGGACTAGAAACCCAATGTGATTCATAATCACACATGAAGTTGCATAGAACATGATATTTTCAAAGTTAATATAAAACACAACTTAAAATCAATCTTCACGAACATGCAAGCATATAAGTGTCGTAGGAAGAACCGAATACATAGGAGTTCAATCGATTTAAACAAGAATAAATTAATACCTTAGACTTGAGTAGAGAGAAAGAGATACGGGTATCGCTTCATTATGTCCACCTCTGCTTCCTACGTAGCACTCTCTACTTGTTAATTCCTCCACAACACTTTGACGGACGCAACATCTTTATTCCTTAACCTCTTTACTTGTCGGTCTAAAATTCCCACCAAAACCTCTTAATAAGTTAAATTTTCTTCAATACTCAGATCTTCCAATGGTACAATGGAATTCAAATCACTCACAAACTTTCTCAACATAGATACATAAAACACCGGATTAACCATAGCCAACTCAAATGGAAAATCTAGCTCATAAGCCACCTTACCAATACACCTCAATATCTTATAAGGTTAAACATATCTAGGGCTCAATTTCCCTTTCTTACCAAAATGAATTACAACCTTCATGGTTGAGACCTTCAAATAGACCTAATCATCATTGTCAAATTCAAGGTCTCTTTTCCTAGTATCCGAATAGGACTTTTGATGGCTTTGAGCCTTCTTCAATCTCTGCCTTATGAGTCTCACCTTTTCCATGGAACCTATCACCAAATTGGGACCAATCAAGGCCATCTCATCTACTCAAACTATCCCACAAGGGACCTACATCTTCTACCATACAATGTTTCAAAAGGAGCTATTTGGATGTTAGAGTGATAAATATTATTGTAGGCAAACTCAATCAATGGTACGTGTTCATCCCAACTCCCATTAAAATCAATAACACATTCTCTTAACATATCCTCTCAAGTTTGAATCGTTCTTTAAGCTTGACCATCCATTTGAGGATGAAAAGTTGTACTTAGCTTAACCTTTGTACCAAGACCCCTTTAAAATGACTTCTAAAAATGTGAAATGAATTGAGTACCTCGATCGGATATAATAGACAAAGGAAATCCATGTAGTTTAGTAACTCACGAACATACAATTTAGCATAGTTTTCGGCACTATAAGAAGTCTCAATCAGTAAAAAATATGTCGACTTAGTCATTCGATCCACAACAACCCAAATAGAGTCATGTTGTTTCGTAGTATAAGGTCAACCTATCACAAAGTCTATATTCACATCTTCCCACTTCTAAGTAAGAATTTCAATGTATTGATCTAAACCTCTTGGTTTTTGATGCTCTACCTTCACTTGTTGACAATTAGGACATCTTGCCACATAATCCGCTCTGTCCTTCTTTATGCCATTCCACCAATACATTTCCCTTAAATCACGATACATCTTGGTGGATCTCAGATAAATCAAATACCGAGAACTATGGGCCTCATCTAATATCAATTCTTTCAAACCATTAACATTAGGCAATACAACTAGCCTTGATAACGAAGCATACCATATCCCCCTTGGGAGAAAGCCTCAATGGCTTTTTGGCAACTGACTTCTTCACTTCTACCAACACCGGATCGTTATCTTACTTAGCCTTGACATCTGCCAAAAGAGACGATTCCAAGCCATTTTGAACAAGAATACCTCCATTCTATGAATCAACCAAATGAATACCTAAACAAGCCAATCTATGTACATCCGTAACCAATTCTCTCTTACCTTCATCAATATGTGCAATACTTTTTATGGACAATCTACTTAGTGCATTAGAGACCACATTAGCCTTACCCTAATAGTACAACACACTCATATCATAGTCCTTCAACAATTCAAGTCATCTTATTTGCCGAAGGTTCAAGTCATTTTTCTTAAACACATATTGTACACTCTTGTGATCAGTGAACACATCTACATAGATACCATAAAGATAATACCTCCAAATCTTCAGAGCAAACACAATTGTCGCTAGTTCCAAGTCATGAGTTGGATAATTCCTTTCATGCACCTTAAGTTGCCTAGAAGCATAGGCTATTACCTTACCATGTTACATCAAGACAAAACCAAGACCAACCCTTAGGCATCACAATACACAATGAATCCATCGGACCCTTCCAGCAAGGTCAAAATAGGAATGGTAGTAAGATGATCTTTCAACTCTTAGAAACTCTTCTCATAAGCTTCTAAGCATTGGAACTTCACTTTATTCTGAGAAACTTAGTCAAAGGTCACAAGATCAAGGAAAATCTTTGCACAAACTTTCTATAATATCCGGCTAGGCCCAAAAAACATCTAATATCCTATGGAGACAATGGCCTAGCCAATTCTTAACCTCATCGGTTTTCTTAGGGTCAACCATAATTCCTTTACCGAATATAATGTGACCAAGAAAAGAAACCTCCCTTAGCAAAACCTCACACTAATTGAACTTAGCAAATAATTGTTTGTCCCTTAGAGTTCGTAATACAATCCTCAAATGATTTGCATGCTCCTCCTCATTTCGAGAGTAAACCAAAATGTCATCAATAAACACAATTACAAACATGTCCAAATATTGTTTGAACACCCTATTCATCAAGTCCATGAATGTTTCGGGGAAATTGGTCAATTGAAATGACATAACTAAGAACTCATAATGGCTATACCTTATTCAAAATGTCGTCTTGGGAATATCACACTCCCTTACACTTAATTGGTGATAACCGGATCGGAGATCAATCTTATAGAAGTAACTTACCCCTTGTAGTTAGTAAAACAAATCATCTATCCTTGGAATTGGATATTTATTCTTGATGGTTAGTTTGTTTAATCGTCGGTAGTTAATATACATACGAAGCAAACCATTCTTCTTTCTAACAAAAAAAATGGAAGCACCCTAGGGGAATATACTTGGTCTAATGAAACCTTTCTCTAACAAATCGTTCAATTGATCTTTTAACTCTTTTAGTTTTGCCAAAGCCATTCGATAAGAAGGAATGCAAATAGATTGAGTACTCAAAAAAAGGTCTATGCCAAAGTCAATTTCCCTTTTTGGGAGGAACACCAGGTAGATAATTGGGAAACATATCCAGAAACTCATTAATTATAGGGACCAACTCTAGGGTAGGGGATTCGTAATTTATATCCCTAACCCTTACAAGATGGTAGATGCAAACTTTGAAATTATTTTTCGAGATCTAAGGCACGAAATGAATTAACCTTTAAACACAAAACTACTACCCTTATATTTTAGGATCGGTTCATTAGGGAATTGGAACTTAACCACTCAGGTTCTATAATTAATATAAGCATAACATGTATATAGCCAATCCATAGAAAGGATAACATCGAATAGGTCATCTCAAGCTTAATTAGATCACATAGAGTAAATTTATGGAGAATCAAAACCGGACAACTTCTATAGATATTTTTAGCCACAACCGACTCACCTATGGGAGTATTAACGAAATAAGGCTGTAATAATATTTTGGGGCTAACATTAAATCTCATGGCCATATAAGGTGTCACAAAAGACAAATTAGCACCCGGATCAAGTAAAGCATAAAAATCATAGTGAAAGACCTGCAACATACTAGTAATAATATCAGGAGTCTCCTTTATCTCTTGCCTACCATGAAGGGCATAAAACCGATTGTTACGTTGATCACCCTATGGTTTCACTTGAGCACCTTGTTGCACTTGACCTCCAAGAGAAACTTGGCCTTGAGGATAACCATGTTTAACCCTACACTCCTTGGCATGATAACCCGGCCTGCCACATCGATAACACACATTCAAACCTGCTAGAACTCTTCCTTGTGGTTCTTCCTACACTTCTTACATACGGGGGTAACTTGGCCAATTGGGGAACCTCCTTGAGTCTAAGGATTAGGCACCCTATCTTTGTCAAACCTTGGAGTAGTGGCATTCGAAGAACCTTGAACGGAATACCTTTGGAAAAAATAAGGACGCCCACCACTTCCATACCTAACATAAGAGGAATCATCACCATCGGTCCTTGCCCGTTTGGCCTCCTTAGTTTTATCCCTTAGCTTCGCACTCTCTATTTGCTCTGCATAGGTCATGAGTTTAGATATATCTATTTACCAAATTAATATTGCTATCTTACATTCCTTAGAAACCAAATCTGATACACCCGACATGAACTTGCTTATATGAGCTCTTGGGTCGGCAACCATGAATGGAGCACACTATGGAAATTGGGTGAACTTGAGGGCATACTCCCTCACACTTATACCTCCTTGCTTAAGATTAATGAACTCTTGTATCTTGGCATCCCTCAACTCTAATGGGATAGAGCAGTCAAGAAGACCTCCTTTGAACTCTTCCCAAGTCATGGTTTCTGCCTCTCTTAGCCTATCACTATTCCATTGATCAAACCAAATTCTAGTAACACCCTTCAATTAATAAGTATCCAACTTCTCCCTTTTTATCAGGATAATCCTCATAATCTCTACAATTTTGTGAATGCTATCAACAGACTTTTATGGATCCTCTTCCACCTTAGAACCCAAAAACTCCAGAGGATTCATCCTCATAAAGTCACAAACCCTTGTTGATGTTGTACCCACACTTGGGTTTGCAGGAGCAACCACCTCATGAGTAGCTTATGTCATTACGTCTTGAGCAAGTACTTGAAAGGCCGCTCGGAACTCGATATTAGTCACTTGGTCATTCAAGGGATCATGCAGAGATTTTTGCTCCTCCTCAACCACATTCCTTCGAGTGGGGTATCTTGATGGATGCATTTTCTAAAAATCACAAAGAATAAGCACTAGAGGGAAAGACTTAGAGTACCACCCTACCGCACGACATAGATCATAAAAGAAGTGAGATTTTCCTAAGACGCCTCATAGACTCCTATTCATAGATGTGGTATGCATCACACTAATTAACAATGCTCTACTTGATGCGGTATGTTAGACTCCCTAGGACAATCCTAAATCTTGTGCTCTAATGCCAAGTTTGTCATGACTTAGGCCTAGGGCCTAGACGTGACACGATGATTGGGAACTCGAGGAATCTCAACCAAGCCATCCTAGCACATATATCATACATAAGGCAATTTAATGAAATACGTGCAAGAAAGAACTCAACATATATGTCAAAAGAAAAAGTAAACTCAAATCTATGTCTAAAATAGACTACACCCCTTTAATTGTCTAAATTGACTCTAAATCTATATTTGATGGGGGCTTAGGAAAAGCTCCTAGCTCACTCGAACCATAGAAGAAAGTCAAGGCAATCAATATAAAAGAAAATATGGACATCGATAAATGAGGACTCACTACTAACAAATTAAGAGTGCTAAGTCAACTCTATCTATGAGTAGGATGAACGTGGTCGTTGGCCCCTATATTATGAGATAATGTAGGTAAAATATGTGTTAGTACATAGAAGGTACTAAGTATGTGAGATATGAATGAACAAGGAATAGAACATGAGAAATATGGCATAGAATTCATGACCAATCATAATGAGCATGAAACAACTTAAAAACATTTGAAATATCATGAAATCCTATGTTCAATACATCATAAACTTCATAATAAAATTTATATCATTTTGTAGAACTTGTATAGGATGAGACCTTAAACCGACATCTAAGACCATGCAAGCTATAACATGGAATACGATGTAACTCCACATCAAGAAGAGATAGGCTACTTTCCAAGGTAGACTTCGTGAGAATAACTTTAACTTCAAGAGGTATATGTAGATCAACTAGCTTGACCATAAAGGCAACCTATGGTAGAAACGTAGTTTAGGACTTTAGGTTGCTACTAGGATTCCCTTGAGTAACTAAATACATTACCAGACTGAACCTATAAGACCTCGTAAGTTAAAAAGTAAAAACAAAGAAAAAACTTTGGAGAGTAGGCTCGATTCGAGTTCTACCTTATCCGTGATCTTGAGTTAGCGGCCATTGTATTTGCTCTAAATATTTGGAGGTATTACCTCTATGGTGTATATGTGGATATTTTTAATGATCACCAAAGTTTTCAATATGTGTTAACCCAAAAGGACCTCAACCTAAGGCAAATGAGGAGTCTTAAACTCCTTAGGGACTATGACATGAGTGTGCATTATCATCCGGGTAAAGCCAATATTATTGCCAATGCACTTAGTAGGGTTATTATGGAGAGTGTAGTTCATGTTGATGAAGGGAAGAGAGAGTTGGTAAGGGATGTTCATCGGTTGACTAGGTTAGGGGTGAAGTTGAGTGGCTCCGATAATGGGGTGTGTTTGTGAAAAATGGGTCTGAATCATCTTTGATAGTAGATATTAAGTCAAAACAAGACCTTGACCCGATATTTGTTGAGTTAAAGAAATTTGTGAAGAAAAGAAAGTAGAAGTCTTTTCACAAGGGGGAGATGGGGTACTTCACTACCATGATCGGGTGTGCGCTCCGGATGTGGATGGCCTTAGGAGTTTGATCTTGAAGGAGACTCATAATTCTTCATATTCTATTCACTCAAATTTGACTAAAATGTACCGATACTTAAAGGAAATTTATTGGTGAGGTGTAAGGATGGCAACAGACCGAATCAAAAACTATCGGACCAGTTTAACTGAATTTGAAATCGGAACCAGTTCTGTTAACCCGTTTCAATTACTAAAACCGGGTTTACAGGCACATTTCCAAAATTCCAGTCCGTTCTTATATATAATGGGTTGGAACCGGATCAGACCGGTATCGCAACCAGGTCATTATCAATTTTTTAACATATTTAAAATGTTATTTAAATATGTATTAATAACTCATTATATATTATAAGTTAACTTAGTATTATATTATTACAAAAAATTTATAACTTTTTATAAAACTTTCAATTTGAATCTTATAACTTGTAAGAATTGTAATTTAAGTAAAGTTTAAACAATAAAAAGTAGTAACAATAGGAACTTTAAATTTAATTTTGTAGTAGGCTAATGTTAAAAAAAGATTATTGAAAATTAAACTTTATACTGAGTTGCAAACCTGCATTAAATAAAAGAATATTTTAAAAGAAAATCAAGGCGAATAGCCATTTATTTATTCAAATAAATAAAATTGTACAATTACAAATACTAGAAAGAGTATCTAATCTATGCAGCGACCTTTTAAGAAGGGTTCTGTTTCAACTAGGTCTCGAATATTATAATAATATCTATAATTTCTAAAATATTAGTTTCTTAAATTTTCTATTATTTTTTGGGAAATATTATCTGAAATTTGTATTTGTCGGTCTTCCACCATTGTTTTCTGTCATGACCTAACCTAGGGACTAGTCGTAATACGGAGATCAAAATTTCGAAGGGCTCCAACCAAACCTCTTATACATATCATAAGCATACATATGGTAAAGTAATAGCGAAAATATCATAAAAGAGTCTAAACCATGAATAGCGAATGAAGAATGTCATATGACAACACAAACTCAAAATATTTGTCCAACTAGATTCCTCTACTCATGAACATTGGTGGGGGCTAACACATGTCTCTTGCTCACCCTCAATATGAAACATAACAAAAGTCTTTGAAAATAATAATCAACTCGATGACTAGTCCCCGATAAATGAGGACTCACCACAAACACCGCCAGATAGAAAAACTTACTACCAAATTATAAATATGTGCAGCACACTTAATATGAAAAACATCATTATCAATTGGAAAAATTCTAGGTTTTAGAAAATCAATTTCTTTTAAATTATTAGAAGCATTATCTAAAGTAACACTCATTATTTTATCACATATTTCAAAATATTGCAAAATAACACCTATTGTTGTGGCTATATCAGAACCAGTTTTACTCTCTTCAACATATTTATAACCAATTATTCATTTTTATATAATCCAATCATGGTCAATCCAATGGACACTAAAAGTAAAATAATCATTACCATTAGGACTACGGCCCATATCAACAGTAACACTTATTCTACCATCAAAATAAGCAAATAAGCAACGAAGATAATGACAATGTTTATCTTGATATTTAAAAGTATCATTTTAATTGGTATTTCTTGAAAAACCTTTAAAATATGGGTTATACACTTGTTGAATATAATGAATAAATCCAGTATATCATGGAAAACTATAAGGCAAACCCTAAACAACAACCATTTTAGCTAATTCTTGACAATCTCTTTCTTTATTATATGTGCATTGTGTTCTTGAGATAACCAGGTTAGATATATTTAACACACTTTGAACCATGTTAAAACCTTCTACAGATTCTTTCGGTAGCGGTGTACCTCTTTTTTTATCCCTATTAATAGCTTCTAGATGAGCAAATTCTTTATTACACGATCTCAAATACATACTAAGTCGCCCCGTCCCCCATGCATTCCCATAGTCAAATGATTCATCACTTTCTTATATTTAATGCATTGAGCAGTAGTTTTCCACATTTTGTACCAAATATTGCCAAAATAACAATCTTTTAGGACGTTCGGTCATGGCCTTAGAAAATGTAGGTAAAGGGGGCAGATCACTTTGTTGCGGTAAATCTATAACTGGACTGGTACGAGTGTCATCTTCTTCATGTTCTTGTATTTCTACTTCTTTCTCTAATTCTTCCTAAAAATTAGTATAACATCTATTCAATGTCTCATTGTCTATTTCATTTTCGGAATTAAAATCTATAGGACTTGGACGTGATATAAAAGAAGTTTCATCAACGTGAGTATAATTATTGATATTAATTCTAAATCTAGATGGCAATTTTCTAGAACTACTTCCACCCCTACTGGTAGATTTTTTCTTGGCGGATATTGGTTGTTTTCCTTTTCTACTATTTTTTTATGAATCCATATTTAAGGTTTAATGTCACGACCCAACTCCGTAGGCCGCGACGGGTGTTCGAACTGGACACTCACGTATACCCTTGCTAGCTATAAGCAAACCTATCCCCTATTTGAGTCATAGTATATAACATGTGAGAAAGATATATAAGCCGACAAGGCCATCATGACAGGGGATACGTCCCCAAAACATAAACCATATCCACACGACTGTATATACATACCTATGTAACCTATATATAACCCACACACATATCCACAGACCTCTAGGAGTATAATGATAACATAAGGCGGGACAAGGCCCCCATCGTATCCCTAAATAAACAAAACGAGTGTATAAATTAAGAGACCAGTACCATAACTAGGCTCTGATATAATAGAGCTTCTTCTGAACTTGCTGGTAGGAGTCCTAAGCTGGTAGGTCTCCAAAACATATGTCTGTATCTGCGGGCATGAACGCAGCCCCTCGAAAAGAGGGGGGTCAGTACGACATATGTACTGAGTATAAAAGCATAACTGAAAACATATCTGAAGTAAAGAGAGCCAGGGGGGTGAATTTGTTACTTAAGAAAACACTGTACATGTACCTCATGAATCATAAAAACATGCATGCTCATATTATACAATATAGCCGGCCCTTTCAGGGCTCGGTGAATCATAACTCTGGGACCATCCTAGGGCTCGGCGCTATCATCACCTTATCACATCACATCATCATCTCATATATATATGCATACGTACCCATCCCTCTAGTGAGGGACGCGGTGAGTTATTCGTGTCATCGCATTATCATTTCCTCATATAGTGTACCCGACCCTTTAGTGAGGGACTCGGTGGATAATGCAGTGAACTGCATATGATTACGTACCCAGCCTGGGACTCAGTGATAGAAGGGTTACCATATACATGAGTAGAGTAGTGAGTAACCATATGCAATTCAAATCATTATCAAGACTCAATGAAGTAGTAAAAATGAATTTTCATTTGAAGAGTAGTGTAGTTTGGTTTGGTTAAAAGGGAAATTTGAGCCCTGGGTACGTAGGGCCTTATAGAATCTTGAGACGTGTTGACAAGTTTGCTTATGAGTTGAAGTTGCCATTGGAAATGGATATGGTTCATCAGGTATTCCGTGTATCTATGTTAAGGAAATGTGTAGGTGATCCAAGTTTCATTGTGCCTTTGGAAATAGTGAATGTTGAAGAAACCTTGACCTATGAAGAGGTCCCGGTTGAAATTTTTGATCGATAAGTCAAGAAATTGAGGAACAAGGAAGTTGCGTCCGTTAAAGAACTTTGGAGGAATCAACGAGTCAAAAGTGCTACATGGGAAGCGGAAGAGGATATGATGAAATGATACCCTTATCTCTTTCACTCTACTCAAGCCTAAGATACTAAATTATTCATGATCAATTGCTCAAAACTCCTACGTTTCAGTTTTTCCTAAGTTTTTCATATGCATGCATGTTCATGAAGTTGGTTTTAAAGTCATGGTTTATGTTAAGTATGTAAGTCTCATGGTTTATGCATGTTTGTGTGTCATTGCATTCATGTTGGGTTGCTAGTCCTCATTTCGTGTCATTTCTATGCTAGTCGAATCTTATTCGAGGATGAATGTTCCCAAGGGGGAGATATTGTAAGACTCCGTAAGTTGAAAATTCAAAATGAAGGACAAATCTTCAAGGAAATGGACTGTATAAGCTTTTACGACTTAACCTATGAGTCGTAGAAGTGATGTTGAGGTTTGCAAGTGGACTAAGTAAGGAAGTGAGTCTACGATTCAAGTTACGACTCGTAGAGGGGTTATGATGCGTAGAAGTGATTCATAGAGAAACTTCAGCCGCCGAGATTTGCAGGTTTTTCATACCCTACAGGATGAATGTATCACGATCTGATCTAAGGCCTAGTCTAACACAGATATCGAAACTCCAAAGGGCCCAAACCAAGCCTCTTGACTTATCATAAGCATACATAAGGTAAAGTAAACACGAAAATAACATAAGAGGGGTTTAAAAAAGATCATAGAAGAAGTGTAAACTTGGCTAAATAGACTCCATACATAGGTCCAACAAATGCCTCTACTACACAAGAAGGGCAGGGTCTAAGACTTGTCCCTAGCTCACCCTCAACATGAATGAAATAGATGTCTTTGAAAGAAGAAACAAACAACTCATAACCAGTCCTCGATAGATGAGGACTCACGAAACCCTTTGCCGAATAGGAAGCTCTACTAGCCATGTATGATATGAGCATGATCATTAACCCCTACATTATGAGATAATGTAGGCAACAATATACATTAGTACTTTTGAGTGTACTAAGTATGAGGGTATGACATGCAATATGAATCACAAAATGCACTGATCAATCTTTGAAACATCATAAAGAGAATAAGTATAGTCATGAGAAAACCTTAATGATCAAAACATTAAAAGAGCCTTTTTGAAATTGTGAAAGAACATAAGAGACCATAAATATGTAGGATAGAAACCATAATCGACAATAAGACCATGCGAGCTATAACATGGAATCCCGATGTCTCCCCATACAACGGAAGAAAGGGTAATCTACTTGCCAAGGTAGACTCTACCTCGCTTGACGGGTCATGTACATACGCTATATGTGAATCTATTAACTAAGCCACGAAGGCAACCAATGGTGGCACGTAGTTTAAGGGACTTGAGGCTGCTACTAAGATTTTGGTAGGACCCCCACCTCAAAATCTACTTGGTGCTAAGTCAAATCCAACGAAATACATAACATAGTAATCATACTTAGCATATATCATAAACCTGTTCATAAACTTTGTAATCCATAGAGTAGCTTATTTTCGTATCATATTGATATGAGAAAGCTTATAATTTAATATAATGAAAAAATATAATTTATAATACTTTTCAGTAACTTTTAAATATCTAAGTGTTATTATTTTAAAATATTAAATTATTTTTATATAAATTAGCTCAAAGGAAACATATCAATTTATGTGGGATTGAGGAATTACATAACTTTATTTAAGCAAATTGAAAATAATCATTTGACATCTTTTTGTTTCTGATAAAGTTTGAACCCACTTGCCGTAATTTCCATCTACACAAGCATTTGGTGAAATTTCAGATCTACGAATCATCATGTGAAAATAATTTCATCAATTGTTTAGAGTTTTTTTTTTTTTTTTGCGCTTTCTTTACCCTTTCAAAATCTGAACCTTGACGGACATCTGGTGAAAAGAATAGTTTAAAGGAGAACAAAGTTCACTTTGCGTTTCCTTTGTCCGCATCGGAGACTTCGCCAGAACTCCGATCTGCCACCCTCTAATCCCAATGGATTTCCAACTGAATTCCCAAATCTCCGTCGACTCTCCTTCTTCCTCCGCATCCTCCACCGTCCAAACACCCTCCACTTCCAACCATCACCACCAAAACGGCGGCGCTCCGATCAACAGCAACGACCCCATGCATTCTTGGTGGGAATCCATCTCCAAAGCTCGTTCTCGCATCCACCTCCTCTCCTCCCTCCTCCCCTCCGCTGACGACTCCACCACTGATGCTTCTCTCTCCGCCCTCGCTGACTCTGACCGCCCTGCGCGGTCACTTCTCCTCTCTCCGGCGGCATACTTTTCTATCTCGTCCTCTCTCTCTTCCCCTTCCTCCGGCTCCGGTGATGACCCTCTTTGTCACTGGCTGTACGACACTTTCCTTTCCTCGGATACTGATCTCCGTCTTGTGGTACTCTCCTTTATCCCCCTTTTATCCTCCATCTATCTTTCCCGAATCTATTCTTCTATTTCTACTTCTCTTTCTGGTTTTGAAGCTGTTCTTCTTTCCCTTTACGCCGCTGAAACGAAATCCCGCGGAGGAAAACCCATACTCATTTCTATTCCCGATCTCTCTCAGCCTTCTCTATATCATAGTCCTAGAAACCCCACATCGGCAAAATCATACTCCAGGTCGTCTAATGCTCAAAATCGTCCTTTGGTGGGAGTTTTATCGCCGCCTCTTGAGCACCAAATAGCTGTGAAGTCAACTAAACGTGCTTGCATTGTTGGGGTAGCTCTAGATTGTTACTATAAACAGATTTCCCATATGCCCAGTTGGTCTAAGTTGGATTTTTGTAAATTTTCTGCTGATTGGGCTGGTCAAGATTGTCCTTGCGTGTTAGAGTTTGATGAAACTGATGCAAATTCCGAGAGTTCTGTTGAAATTGGTAATGGGGATCTGGAGGCTGTTTCTGAAGCGATGGAGAATTTGGGAATTGAAAATGGATATGATGAATTAAGGCCAAAGGGTGCAAGAATTCCACTTCCGTGGGAACTATTGCAGCCTGTGATAAGGATCTTAGGGCATTGTTTGTTGGGTCCCTTGAATGCTGAGGATGTGAAGGATGCTGCTTCAGTGGCAGTAAAACGGATGTATGCAAGGGCTTCACATGAGTTGAATCCGCAGGCAATTTTGGCAACTCGGAGTTTGATTCAGCTTGATAAGAGAGGTCGTGAGACAGCTAAGATAGCTGCTGCAGCAACTGTTATGTCAAATGCTAACACACCCAGTAAAGCTAAAAAGCCGGAGATCCTTTTGGTTTCCAAATGATTGCATTGTACCTGATGGTTTGACTGGTTTCACTTATTACTTTTTCACATGGTCTTTCTTCCATTATCAATGACAAGTTTGTGTATGTTAGAATTATAATTATATTGTTACTATTATTTTTTAATTTGACCTTGTTAGATTTTATATGTAGTAAATGTCTAATGCCAAAGAAGGTTTGTATGATTTTGAATTTGATGTGGCAACGTGCTTGTGTGCTTTGTAACTTGATTTTATCTCAATATTTTGGAGAGGAAACATCACTTGTTCTGTGTAGTTTACTGCCTTTCTCTTATGGATTGCATATTATGCATTAGCTTCGTTTATCTCTTTTGTGTCTATCCATGTCTAGTCCTTTTAGCTTTGAGATATTTAGCAGCTAAAAACGTATGTTTGGTTATCTTTCTCGGGTCACCATCATTAGGTGATTACTAAATATCTATATATTTCCTTGTTTATGTGACTGTCATTTCATATACTTGTCAACTTACCGAAGTCATTAGTTGAATGTTCATTTTTGTACCTGGTTGTCTCATATGATTTATATTAGTAGATGAATCATGTTAGAATTATGATTCAATGGTAGTGCTTCCCAGTATGTAGAATAAACTGAAGTTATCTTCATTCTTAAACTTCCAATGTTCTGTACTCCTTTTCAATGTCAAATTTAAGAAATAAAAAAAGTAAATGGTGCTTGTGTAAATTTATGCCAGATACCTTGTCCACTATCAGCGCCATAGTCTCTGTGTATATGGAGGTCATTACGAATATTGAATTGTAGTATTCTAGAGATGATGAACGCTAAGTATTTCAGAGCTATGGATACACACTTCGAATACTCAATAAAAGGGTTGAGGGCTAACTCACTTGGTGAGCTCCCTGTCTTTTATATTTGAGGTGGAGGGTTCAAACCCTATCAGAAGCATACAATCCTTTCCTCTTTTCCCCTCCTCCTCCCCTGATGTAACCAAAATGATACTCAATAATGGTATTGTTTCCCTTTATATATGAAGAATGATAACTGATGAAATTTCTGCTTCCAGTTTGTGATATGGACTTGACAAGCATGTTTTCTCAGTCTCTCATATGAATCAAAATTAACTTCAAGATATTATTTGATATGTGTATGGTAAATTAGGCAAACTGATGAAATTTCTGCTTCCAGCTTGTGATATGGACTTGACAAGCATGTTTTCTCAGTCTCTCATATGAGTCAAAATTAACTTCAAGATATTATTTGATATGTGTATGGTAAATTAGGCAAACTGATGAAATTTCTGCTTCCAGCTTGTGATATGGACTTGACAAGCATGTTTTCTCAGTCTCTCATATGAATCAAAATTAACTTCAAGATATTATTTGATATGTGTATGGTAAATTAGGCAAACTTTAATAAATAGTTGGAACTTCTATCATTTAGTGAAAATGCAGCACTTGTTGGAAGGAGGGAAAATGATACTCCATGATTGGCTTCTCTGGCCTTATGTGAAAGATAGATTATGAACTTGATATATATAGGGCCTTTTTGAGAGTTAGATGTTGGGGCCCCTAGATAGGAAGGTATGGTGGTCGAGAATTAGGGTAAAAGGTTAGTAGCAATTGGTGTTGTCGCGCTTTATGTGGGTGACATAGGGGACTAGCCTCTTCCTTTCCTCTTCTCACTATTGGTAATATTATTTAGTAATTGCGTAGTTTTTTATTCTTCTCTGTGTGGTACTAATTGTTGCTTCATTTGCTTTGTATCTTGCTATTCAATTGTTATATTTTTTTTGCAATCCTGCTTTGATAACATTCATTTTGAGCCGAGGGTCTATCGGAAACAACCTCTCTACCTCCACAAAGGTAGGGTAAGGTCTGTGTACATCCTACCCTCTCCGGACCCCACTTGTGGGATTAGACTGGATATGCTGTTTGTTTTATGTTGGAGCAAGCATTGTGTTTACAAATTACAAACCTGTGAATAAATGACCAAAGTGTGGCCAAATTCTTATTCTGTAGTTTGGATAATGGAACACCTGGTCCTGTTTTAAGCTGTCACTAAATTTTGTTTGAAGGTGCAGGTGGGATTCCGGGTATAACCTGATTTATGCTTCATATATATGTATTGTAACTAGGTGATTTCTTCTGTAAATTGTGATTTTCATATTTTGTACGTTATTTATTTGTTGTTTCACACTGGAAGATTCTGCTATTTACTATATTGTCATTAGCGCCTGACAGGAATGATTCTGTGCATGATTGATGTGAAATGGAACTAGTTATGAATTTGAATACAGATAAGTCTAAAGATCAGCAGAGTTATTTCACAGTGGCTCCAGTTCATCTTTGTAAGTTTCTGATGTCTGGTGAGTTCGTTGTTTGAATGTCATATAAACTCATCTGACTTCATTTCTCAGGCATAGTACTTCGAGTTTCATTGCTCCCGGCTTTATATCCGCAGGGGAGGGGCATGTATTTTGTGGTCCTCCCTTCCGTGAGATGTGTATTCCAGAAGTTTGGAATTCTAGTAACGTTTATTTCATGTATATGTTTTAAGCTCCTTTTTGTACTCGACCTCTCAACATTTCCCTGAGGTACTTCATTCATTTCACATGAATTTGTTAGAATAATGTTGTGTTGTTCTTGGATTAAATGATTACACTTCCTTAGCCAGGGACTGCTTGAAGGGACGATCTGTAAAGTACTTGTACCTCAATTTTACTTCTGTTACCAATGGAGTTGTTCTGCAACATCTGCACGGTAATTTTATGTTCTGGTGTAAGAAATTGGAGCAGAGGTTTACTTGTCAAAAGGAACTATGAAACTGGGAATAGGTGTTTACAATGTTATTTATGTGTATCCTCTATAAATGTAACAGGTTTATGTTTGTTAGGTCATTTGATTCTCCTCTTTACCATCTTCCATACCGACTTGCAAATTGACTAGTTATCTGTCACCTTGCTCTAGTTGTTTTCCTGCATTTGTTTTCTTGCCCTTGTCCTGAGTTGATAGCGTTGGGAGGTGAGCAGATAGTACCAGAGGAGATTACCGCTCTATTGAAGTTGTTATTTTGTGATGTTGAAGTTTGTCCTCAGTTTTGGGATTTTTCCTCAGCGTATGCTTTTTCAAGTGAAGATTCTCAAATTTCATTTTGCACTTTCTCACTCGTAGCATTTGGTATCGGTATCCCTTTTGCAACTTGTGTGAGTATGGGTATTTTTCTTGTAAACGTAGTTGTTTACCGTTGGAATCATCATAGAATACCTCCTAGTTCACATGTTTACTGTTGGAATCATCATAGAATCCTCGTGATATTTTCCATTCCCCAATTAGCATATTTTTTATTCTAGTGAATCAGTTTTCAAGATGATGTTTCTTATTTGGCTCTGACTGCAATATCTTAGTGCTCGTAGGACAACTATATCCTGGCCATTGCATTTTTAGTGATTCCAATCTCCCGTGCTTCAACAAATATTCGGTCCCCACACTCATTCCTAACACAAAAAGCATAACCTTCTCTCTCAGATTGTTTCTTGAGGCTCCATCTGTGTTACATTTTACCCAATTATCATTTGGAAATTTTCATCTGACTGATTTGTAGTACAACTTGGGCTTATAATGTTGAAAAAGGTCACTACCTCTACTTATTGTGATGGACATTAAATCCCGGATAAGTGAGTTTGATAAACTGGTTAATAGTATATCGACATTGCTGCACCAACTAAGCATCTTCTTGCATTTCTTCTCTTTCATAGTTCCCAAATCAGGATGGCAGGTACTACCTTGTACATCATTTGTATCTTTATAGGTCCAGATGTCTTCCACCAAACAGTAATGAGCTGCTGAAGGTGCATTCCATTGATATTGATATCTGCACAAGAAGCAAAATGTTTCCACATTTTTTGGGTTGTGGGAGATGTTAGAAATAGATGTTTCATGGTTGCCTTATTGTGAGTATCACAAAACTAACATCTGGAAACAATGTTCATCCTCATCCTCTTCAAATTATCATTTGTCGCTATTCGTTTTTTTTCCATACCCTCCAATGAAAGAAGGTGATTTTAAAAAGAAACCATTTTAACAAATCCATGATAGCCATTTCCTTTCCTCGCTTTTCCTTCTCATACTACTGTAGGCTGATTTGGCTGAAAATTCTCCTTTAGTATTGCCCATTCACCAAGCACAATCTTGCTCCTTATCAGTCAATGGTCTGATGTTTTCTACAATATAATTTGTCATGTCTTCAGATATCAACCCTATGTATGTTCATATCCCACACATTATTAGTGATGAACTTTTTAACTTCTACCTCTGTTACTTCTGTTCCAGCATCCTCAATGAAATATAAAGCTCCTTGTTGAGTCCAATTATCATACCAGAAACTGCAATTTTCTGTATTAATTTGCCACCAAATGTCATGTTCCACCTCTTCTCTGATAATTATCACTCTCTTCTAGACATGTGAAAACTCAATCCCTTTAGCTACCACATGGTGATCTTTCTTACAATATTTATTCCACATAAATGACTTCCACAATGAACTAGTTGACACCCTGAAAGTCTACCATACTTTGGCAAAGAGAGCATTTGATACACCATGAAGTGATCTGAACCCCACTCCTCAGTTTCTGTCGGATAGCAGATCTCATCCTAAGCCACCCAATGTTTCCTTTTATGTCCTCTTGTGTTTCCCCAAACAATTGTTGCAAAAATCTGATGAATCTCACTAATCACCCTTAAGCGGATTCATTGTTAATAATATATAGACAAGCATGGATTGAAGTACATGAACTATTAAAATATATTTGTCCTATACGATAGTAATCTTGTAAGACCTTGGAAGTCGAAAAGTTGGAACCTAAGGAAAATTCCTCAAAAAGTTGTCTGTCTCAGAGTTACGAGTCCCTTTACGACTCATAACCATCTCTACGACTCATAGGAATGAGTTGTAGAGGGAGCCTTGAACACATCTCAGAAAAAAACCTTAGATGACACGCTACGACTCAACAAGATGAATTGTAGGAGTGTCTATGATTCGTCATACGTAGTCATAAAGAAAGTTTAGAGGCTCAAATTTGCAGGATCTTCAGACTTGCAGGATGACTGAGGATGAAAGAAGATTACAAGTTGTAACAACGACTTGTAACCAAACTTCAGAGACCTCAAAACTTGCAGGTATTTAGATTTGCAGGACGAGTCAATTCGTCGACCCGTAAACATGATGACGAGTCAAAATCACAACTCATAGACCCAACTTTAGGGGTTCCCAAAATCCCAAAAACTTCCTGCATGGCGACTCAAGTCTATGAGTCCTAGACTTGAGGACGACTCGTAGAACCTGAGTCGTAGGTTCAAATTCGAGTTTTAATGAAGGACAATTATGTATTTTTGCAAAGTTTGATTCAATGAACCTAGAAACTATTATTTCCAAGTTCAAACCTATAACTACCCAACCCTTTGAAATTCCCTCTATTCTAAATCATTCTTCAAAATTCTCCTAAAGGCAAGACTAAAAGAATTCTCTCAAGGTTCCTCTCAAAATCTTCAAGGATTTCAAAAGCAATCAGATTCTTCTTTAATTTTTGAGTAAATTCACCAAGGTATGTGGGGATTTATCCATGGATTCCTTTCACCCATGGAGTCCGAAGGTTTTCTCAAAGTTTTCTTCATGTTTTCATTGTCTATTAACCCTAGTTTTGATGAATTGCATTTGGCTGTTTAAATTTCGTTTTTAGATCTTATCTATGATCATTATAAACATGTTTCTATATAAATTGCATGATTTCAAGTTAAATTATGAATGTCCATGCATAAAATTACTTTCAATTATGATTGTGAAGTTCAAAGAGGATTTTTCATGAGTTGATTACAAATTCAATGATTTTCAAAAAAAAGCTTTTACGAATGAAGATAAGATTAATGATTTAATGATGAAAATTATGATCTAAGAAAGTTATTATGGTGTGATAAGTACAATTTTCACATAATCATGATTAAGATGGTGAGAAGGACAATTCTCACTGAAGTTTATGGATTCTTATAAATCACTTAAGTTAATGAGCTACTCTTAATATGTTTTATAAAGATGGATTGATTGGTAGTTACCATCTTTTCCTATAATGTTTAGTGATCATGTTTTAATGAATTTCGTTGGGATATTGACTTAGCACCGAGTGGACTTCTAGGTGGGGTTCTGTTCGGTAACGTAGTTAGTTATCCAATGGAATCCTAGTAGCAACCTAAAGTCTCAAACTATGTTGTCCACGCAGGTTGCCTTTATGACTTAGCTAGTGGATCCACATATAGCTATTGAGTTAAAGTTGTTTCTCAAGGAGTTTACCTTGACAAGTAACCTCTCTCTTCTCAATGTGGAAGTTACATCAGATTTAATGTTATAGCTCGCATATTCTTAAGATGTCGGTTAAAGGTCGTAACTCACATTCAAGTTATGTGCAAAGATGAAAAGTTTATTTTGAAGTTGTGATGCTTTGACCACAGTTTACATGATATTTCAAATGCTTTAAGTTTACTTCATGCTCATTATGTTGGTCATGCATCTTATGTCATATTGCTCACGTTCCTTTACTTGTTCTTCCATATTTCACATACTTAGTACCTTCTATGTAATAACACATATTTTGCCTACATTGTCTCATAATATAGGAGCGGACAATGACCATCCTATCCGTGGCTAGAGTGACTTAGTTCTCCAAAGGTTGGTGAGTCCTCATTCATCGGGGACAATGACTTTCTTTCATATTGTTACTTCGATTTCTCTTATGTTCGGGTGAGCTAGGAGCTTGTCTTATGCCCCCATCAAAGTCTAGTATAGGAATGTTTAGATGTTTGAATTGATGTAAGTCCATCTTGGACATTGGATTGTGTATTTCTATTCCTTAGACTTACACTTTTGAGTTGATTCTGCTATTCTTATCTTGATATGTTCTTTACCTTATGTACGTGATGTATGCTAAGATGACTTGGTTGAGATTCTTTGGATTTATGATTGTCGTGTCACGTCTATACCCTAAGTTTGGATCTTGACAAATTTATTCTTCTAACTCATGACTCTTTTATTGACTTTCACCAAGAGATCTTCAAAGTGTGACATCTTCTTTCTTCCATAAAAACTGGACATTCTAGGTATGTAAAAGGAAAATTATCTTGATTAATACCTATCCATCTTCTTAATTTCTGTCCCAATACCACTGGTGTCTTCTCATGCAAATAAAAAAAATACTTGCTCTTGTTAATCATTTGTCTAGACACCTATTCATAACTGGCCAATACCCTCATTATATTTTTGACTGTTTTCTTATCTCCTAAACAAAATAAGATAGTGTCATCCATATGAAAGATGATTTATTGAAGGGCTCAATTTGGCATCCCACAACCTCTAAACCAACATCGTCATGCAGTTTATTTAATGCCCTAGCAAGCAGTTATATGTCACAATCTGACACTACTTCTTAGTCACGACATGGTGCTTAGAGCTACAAGTGACCCTGTAATATCCCGGGCGTTTGAAGGTTGGAATATGATATAATAAAGTTAAACATTTCAAAAGTGGTTTCGTTGAATTTTTAGGTCAAGTATCTCGAAAAATAAAATTTTAAAGAAATTGCATTTCTAGAATAGTAGTGCGTGACAAGTCCGCGTCCTCCCCCATAGTGCAATTTTTTCCCAGGTCAAAATTTGGCCAAAATTCTCAATCACTCAAAATTGGCCTATTAGGGACCATCTCCGCGTAATTTAAGTAGGGGTACTTTAGACTTTTTTCTACCTATTAGTTAATGAACCTGAACGTTTTTAGGACCCTATTAACTATCCTAAACCCTATTATCCCTCATTCTTTCACAATTCATCTATTTCAAATAATTCTCTCTACAAAATATTCTCAAATCACCATTGAAGACATTCAAGCAATTCTCTCAACATCTTCATCAAAAACTTAAAATTTCTTCAAGTTACTTCTAGTCTCATTCAAGGTATGTGAGCATTCATCCAAGGGTACTTTTCACCCATAGAGCCCAAAAAATTCTCATCTTTTCCAATCAATTCAAGGATGTATTTTTATGGATTTGATGATCTCAATTTCAATTATGTGAATTATGATTTTGATCCTATTTCAATATAAAATAATGATTATTGCATGGAATTGAAGAGTTTTCAATAAATTTCCTACATTATTCTTTAAGGGTTCAAGACATGAGTGATATGTATTTTCAATTATACTTTAAATTGATATTATTGTCATAAATTATGTATGAGTTGATATAAATTATATGATTATGCATGTTTTCAATTCAATTTCATGATTTTTATGTCAATAAATTATGAACCTATGTTTCCACCTTAACTTCAAGTATAAGTCATGATCAAGGAAATTTCAAGTGTTCAAACAAGTTTTATGAAAAATGGTTACTTAAGACCCTAATGATACTCTTATGAAAGAAGATCCGTAATAATAAAAGGCCTACACTCGCATTACATGAATCACATGATAATGAGCTATTCTTATGAACAAGTTTTTATGAATTTTGATTTATAAAAAGCTTATAATTTATGACAAGTATGATTTATGATAATGATATGTATTTCGTGGGATGTTGACTTAGCGCCGAGAGTACTTTTAGGTGGGGGATCGACCTAAAGGGTCCTTAGTAGCAATCTCCAGGACCTAAGTACATTTCAACAGTAGGATTTCCTTTATGGCACAACTAGTGGATCAACATATAGTACATGATGATGATAATACAATGTCTACCTTGGTAAGTAGTCTCTCTCTTCTCGATGTGGGAGTTACATCGGATTTTATGTTATAGCTTGTATGGTCTTAAATGTCGGTTATGGTTATATCCCATATATGGTCCTTATGATGTTTTAATTGACTAATCCTATCTTTACTTTTATAGGAAAATCTTATGGTTTATGGTGCATTGATCCTTCTCATGTCTACTTATGATTTTAATACCTCTTCTATCGTGCTATTTAAAATGGTCATTTGCACAATATGGTTTTATTATGCATTACATTGCCTACATACTTAGTACATTCAAACGTACTAATGCATACTTCATTTCCTATATTATATCATAATGTAGGGATGGACGTTCCATCCTCTTCTCGTGGTTAGTTGGTGACTTGTTAAAGATTATGTGGTGAGTCCTTATGCTTTGAGGTCAAGCCGAGTCTATCTTTCCTTTTGTCATTCTTAGAATATGTTGGTACATTTAGACTATTCCATGTTATGTCATTTAATTTCCTTGAGGGTGAGCTAGGAGCATGTCCTAGTCCCTGCCTATGTTAGTCATGTAGAGGCATGTAGGATATGTGCATGGAGTTTATGTTGTTTTGCTTCATTCTAGCTATGCTACGTTCTTAGATTTGTTATGAGTTTCTGCTTTATTTTTACTTTTTGTATGCTTATGATATGCTAAGAGGCTTGATTAGGGTTTCTTCGGAAATCCTAATTATCGTGTCAGGCCTAGGGACTAGTTTGGGTCTTGAATAACTTGGTATCAGAGTATAAGATTGTGAAGTATCCTATGGAGTCCAACATGCCACGCCAAATAGAGTCTTATTTATGGGTGTGAATCACCTCATATTTATGAGTAGGAGGCTATAAGGCATTTTAAGAAATCTTCACTTCTTTCGTGATTCATGTCGTGCAATAGAGTGTACTCTAAGTCTTTTCCCTCTAACAATTGCTCTTTGCGATTTTAAGAAAATGCCTCCAAGAAGAGATCCACTCTAAAGAGGGGTTAATTCTAATGAGGGACAAGCCCCTCAAGTTCCTAATGATCCTCTAGCCGATAAAGTTACTCATGCCAAATTCCGGACTGCCATCTCTATGCTAGCCCAATCCATGACTACTCAAGTGAACCAAGGGGTGGTGGCTCCTCCAAATATGGCTACACCGGATGCAAGGGTTAGGAACTTTACAAGGACGAACCCTACCGAGTTTAATGGGTCCAAGGTTGATGAGGATCCCCAAGACTTTGTTGATGAGGTGCATAAGATTGTTGCTATTATAGGGGTGTCTTTGAAGGAGAAGGAGGAGTTGGCAACCTACTAACTCAAGGGTGTTTCTTATGTGTTGTTTAACCAATGAAAGATCGAAAGGGTTGAATGGGGTCCCATAGGTTGGGATAACTTCAAGGTTGCATTTCTTGACTGCTTCTTTCCACTTGAATTGAGGGAGTCAAAAGTATTAGAGTTCATCAATCTCAAAAAATCTAACATGAATGTGAGCGAGTATGCCCTCAAGTTCACAAATTTGTCCAAGTATTCTCCTTCTTTGGTTGCCGACTCCCGTGTCTGAATGAGTAAGTTTATTTCAGGAGTGTCAGACTTGGTGATGAAAGAATGCCAAACCGCAATTCTTATCAAGGAGATGGACATTTCTAGGGTCATGACATATGCCGAACAAATAGAAGGGGGGACAATTAAGAAGATGAAGGTAAGGGAGTCCAAGAGGGCTTGATTTGAAGGTGGGTTTTCTCAATCCAAATCTGGTGGTGGTAATGGCTATTTTCAACAAGGCCAAAGGTTTCAAGGCCAAGGTTCTTCACAAGCTCCGGTCTAAAGATTTGACAAAGACAGGGTGCCCAACCCTAAGGTCCAAAGTAATGGTGTCCGTGGATCTACTCCTCCTAAGTGCTCCAAGTGTGGGGAAAACCATGGAGGCAAATGTTTGTTTGGTATAGGTGCATGTTTTGGATGTGGTAAAATGGGGCACAAGGTCTCCGAATGCCCAAATGTTACAAATGAGGGGATAGAAGGACATTCTCAAGGTCAAACTACTCAAGGTGGACAAGTTTAAAAAGGTGATGGCCTATGCCAAAAATAGGTTCTATGCATACAACCTAGACAAGATATCAAGGAGTCTCCCGATGTGGTTACGGGTATGTTGTGGGTCTTTGACTTTGATGCTTATGCTTTTCTTGATACAGGTGCCACATTATATTTTATTACTCCTTACCTTGCTATAAGATTTGATATATGTCCCGAAATCTTGCTAGAGCCCTTTTTCGATTTATACACCCGTTAGTGATTTAGTTCTAGCCAAGAAAGTCTATAGAAATTGCCCCATGTCGGTATTGCATAAAATAATCTCATGTGATATTTTTGAACTTGACATGAACGATTTTGATGTTATTCTTATCATGGATTGGATACATGTTCCTATTCATCTATTGATTGTAGAACCCATATGGTCAAATTTCAATTTCCTAATAAGTCGGTTCTTGAGTGGAAGGGTAATAATTTCATATTTAGGGGTCGGTCCATGTCGTGCCTAAAATTCTAGAAAATTATTTCTAAGGGGTGTATTTATCATTTAGTACGGGTTAGGGATACAAATTTTGAAGCCCCTAGTATTGAGTCGGTTTCTATTGTAAATGAATTACTCGATGTGTTTCTTGATGATTTCCTTGATATTCCTCCCGAAAGGGAAATCAATTTTGGTATAGATCTTTTTCCCGACACTCAATCTATCTCTATCCCTCCTTACCGTATGTACCCGGTGGAACATAAGGAGTTGAAGGAACAGTTGAAAGATTTATTAGATAAGGGCTTCATAAGGCCAAGTATTTCACCATGGGGTGCTCCCGTGTTATTTTTTAGAAAGAAGGATGGGTCACTTCACATGTGTATAGGCTACCGACAATTGAATAAGGTCACCATAAAGAACAAGTATCCCATTTTGAGAATATATATTTTGTTTGATCAACTCCAAGGTGCAAGTTACTTTTCCAAAATTGATCTTCGGTCTGGTTATCACCAATTAAAGGTGAGAGAGTGTGACATTCCCAAGATGGTATTTCGAACAAGAAATGACCATTTTGAGTTTTTGATTGTCATTTGGGATAACTAATTCTCCCTCTATTTTCATAGACTTGATGAATCAGATTTTCAAACCATACCTAGACATGTTGTGGTGGTTCTTATTGATGATATATTGATTTATTTCTGAAGTGAAGAAGATCAAATGGGTCACTTGAGAATTGTATTGATGATTTTGAGGGACAAGCAACTATTTGCCAAATTTAGTAAATGTAAGTTTTGTTTAAGGTTCGTGGCATTTCTTGGTCACAATATTTCCGGTGATGGTATCATGGTTGATCCAAAGAAAATGGAGGTGGTAAAGAATTTGTTTAGACCATTGTCTCTTTCGGATATTCGTAGCATCTTAGGCTTGTCTGGATATTATAGAAGGTTTGTATAATGATTTTTATCTATAGCATAGCCTTTAACTAAGTTGACCCAAGAGAAGGTGAAATTCCAATGGTCGGATGAGTGTGAAAGAAATTTTCAAACATTGAAAGATCGTCTTACATCGACTCCTATTGTGACATTGCTGGAAGGTTTGGATGGATTTTTTGTATATTGTGATTGTTACACCCCACACTCTTGATATTGGAATGTCTCTTAAGCTTCTTAGAAGTTATCAAGTGAGTCGGATAGTCTACTACACTATCACACAACTCTAAGGAAGGGAGAATGTGATGCCCCATGGTGGGGAAGGTTGGAAATAGGGTCATGTGAAGTCTGAAGGAGTTGTAGGCCAAGTAATAAGTTGTAGGACTCAATTTATCTACGTAAGCTATTAACTTAGAATTATTACAAAGTTAAACTACTTAAATGCAAGTCAAGCTTACGTAGCAAGGAGTACACGGGTTCTTAAAATAAGAGGAGATTACGAATTCACGTGGAAGAAGAGAGAATGACACGTGGCAGCAAGAGGAGGCGCCAGGTGGCATCTTGGGAAAGTGACACATAGAATAAGGTTAACCACCTTCTTGGGGTCAATTAGGTGACCCACCTGCTTGGGGGTGGGCCCCACAACGACATGTGGCAGCCTAGGAGTCAAGGCATGGATACGTGGCCCAATAAGGGCTGGACATGTGTCACTCTATGGAGTTGACACATGTAACCTCCTAAAACAACATATATATGTATGTTATGTGACTAACAACATTGTTCTTTATCCAAAAATCAGCCAAGAACAAGAAGAAAAATCCTAAAGCCTAAGAGAGAGTACCTACGGGTTTGAGCAAAAAAAGAGGTTAAGTTTCCAATTTTTCTTTGTGAATTAATTATCTAAGGTGTTCCTCGATCACGTGGAGGTATATATATATATATATTATGATGACTAGGAAGTCATTTATTCATCGCTACACTTAAAAACTTGAAGAGGAAAAATCTAGAGAACCAAAGAGGAGGGCTACGGGTTTGGTCCCAAAAAGGTAAGCCTTCGACTTTTATTCTGTGAATTAATTATTTAAGGTATACAACTGTTATATAAAAGTGTTTAATATCATAAAATCATAATTTGGGGCATAGGATAAGTGAAACAAATAGTCCACTCCATTTTAGCATATCAAGAGGTTTCCAAAGTGGGTTTTGGCGAGTTTTGGCCAATTTTGGGTAAGGTAAGGATTTTTCTTTCACATTGGAGGTTATGGTGTTATTATGAAGTGTATTAAATGTCTTGTGTGTGCCTTTAAATATTAAAATCTCATAAATATGCTTGACGTTGGAAACAATCTAAATTAGAGTCATTATAGTTAAATTAAAGTCGAGTAGGGTGTGGTGCTGCGTCTGTAGGTGGGGTGGTGGTGTATTGCAGGGATAAGAAGTTTTCTAAAGGAGGTATGGGAGCTTCTGTTTTCAGCCACACTACCCTCCACTTGTACTGTTAAAGGTTTTACAAAATAGACACTAGAAATCCTATTTTGGTATCGTAATTTTCAGCAAGTTGTTTGGAGCTTGTGTGGTGTAATGTTGCCATGTTTTGTGTGTATATGAGCTGTAGGTTGTTGTTTTTGGTTGGATGTAGTACTTATGAATGTAATTGGGAATTCGGATAGGGCATGTTATAGGGGAAGTGCTGTCCGATTTTTGGTAACGCCTTAACTAACTAAAGAACTAGTCGAGAAGACGAGTGAGAAAATGAGTTCTATGAATACTTGGGTGAAACTTAAGATGCTGAAAAGTCAAGCATTTTTGATATTCGTATTTCTTCTGTGTTGAATAGTTTCAAAGGACGATGAGGCGAACGTGATAAAGAGTAACTCGTAAGAGGTATGTGAAGATTTCTCTTGGCATGTTTTTGGCATAGGTATGTAAAGCTAATTGCCTTTCCTTTTGGCCTATCTTAGCCTTAAGTAAATTGTATGTGAAATATGGGGATAATTCCATTCCTAGAACTCCAAGTACGCATCATAATCCCTATCCACAACTTGATGTTGGAACCCCTACAAGAATTGAGTATTGTCTTTCAAGGCTTCTATGGGTTAAAGAGTAGTGTATGGGAAACTATCCTTCATTTCCCCTGAGATGTATTCAACATGAAAATAAGGTTATGATTCCATGGTTGTTCACCGAGCCCCATGATGGGCCGGTTATAAAATATATTCATAATGACCACCTGAAGGAAAGTATAGACTATATAGAGCTTATTCTCTTCCTTGTTTTGGCATGTCTTAGTTGTAAGTTAAAGATGATATGAGCTTTGGGGTAATTCCATTCTTAAGCATCTCCTATTTACTTCTGAATATTGAACTCCTATAGTAGTTGAACTATTTCCCTGGAAACTTCTATATGTTAAAGAGGTACCAAGTGTACAGGCTCTAAGTCTTAAAGACTATATGATAACAAGTGTTTCTGGTTCCATAAGTGATTTGGCCTTATGTTAATACATGTATAGGGTCCCTGAGATTACAGTTGATATAGCCCATAATGGCATTTAGAGGGCACTCAAGATGAATACACTACTACTCGGGTCCTCAGACGAAAACTTAATCTTTTTATACGTTCAAGTCTCTGATAATATTTTAAATTACATATGGTTACTCACTACTCTACTCGTGTATACTGTATCCCTTCTATCACCGAGTCCTGGGCCAGGATATGTAGAAGTGCAAATTTTACTGCATTATCCACCAAGTCTCTCACTAAAGGGCCGGGTACACTATACGAGGACGTAATAATGCAATGACATGAAAAACTTACCGAGTCCCTCACTAGAGGGCCGGGTACATATGTATATATATGATGATGTGTTTTAATAAGGTGGTGATGGCGCTGGGCCTATGATGGTCCTACAGATATGATTCATCGAATCTCTGATAGGGCCGACTATATTGTATAATTTGAGCATGCATGTTTTTATGATTCACAGGGTATAGGTACAGGTTTCCGATTTGATATCTTATCCCCTACTTCTCTATTTTAGATATGCTTCCGGTTGTATTATGTTATGTTTGACATACTCAGTACATATGTCGTACTGACCCCTTTCTTCAGGAGGCTGCGTTTCATGCCCGCAGGTACAAACACAGGTTTTGGGAGTTCATTAGCGTAGGATTCCATTCAGCTCAGCTGGAAGAGGCTCCATTATATTGGAGCCTAGTTTTTGGCACTGGCTACTGATTTATATAATTGTTTTTGTTTATCCAGGGGTATGGCTGGGGACCTGTCCCGCCATATATTGTTGCTAATATTTTTAGAGGTCTGCAGATGTGTATATGTGGGTTGTGTATATCAGTTTTGTTCAATTGGGTCTATATGATATATGGTTTGTATTATTATGTTATGGCAGCTTTGTCGGCTTGCATGCCCTTTCATGATGTATTACAAATGAAAAAGGCTACAGGTTTATGAAAATATTATCACCCAATCGGGTTCTGATGCATAGTATTATGTTTTTTTATAGTTTGACTTGACCACAGCTGATAGATATGTATACGAAGGTCTAAGTCGGACCCTAGTCGTGGCCTACGGGGTTGGGTCGTGATAGTGACGCCTCATGCATTGGATTGGATTGTGTTTTAATGCAACATATTAAGGTCATAGCATATTCCTCCCGATAATTAAAATTGCATAATGAAATTATCCAACCCATGATCTTGAATTAGCGGCGGTCATCTTCGCTTTGGAAATTTGGCGTCACTACCTCTATGGGGTGCATGTTGATATATTTACCAACTAAAAAAGCTTGCAATATGTGTTTAGGAAAAATGACTTGAACCTTAGGCAAATGAGGTGTCTTGAACTAATTAAGGATTAGGGATGAGCGTGTTTTACCATCCGTGTAAAGAAAATATTATTACCGATGCTTATAGTCGTCTATCCATGAATAGTGTTACTCATGTTAAAGATGACAAGAAGGAGTTGGTTAAAGATGTGCACCGATTGGCAAGTTTGGGGGTAATATTGAGTGGCTCTAATGAGGGTGGCATTCTTGTTCAAAATGGGTCGAAATCATCATTGGTAGCGGATGTAAAGACAAAGCAATACATGGATCCAACCTTAGTTGAGTTGAAGAAATTGGTGGTTGATAAGAATATTGAGGTTTTATCACAAGGGGGAGATGGAGTACTTCGTTATCAATGTCAATTATGTTTTCCAAATATTGATGGCCTAAGAGAAATGATATTGATTGAAGCCCATAGCTCCCGATATTCTATACATCCGGGATCCACCAAATTGTATAGAGATTTGAGGAAAGTATATTGGTAGAGTGGTATGAAGAGGTGCATAGCAATGTTTGTGGCGGAATGTCTAAATTGCCAACAAGTGAAAGTTTAACATCAAAGAATTGGAGGTCTAGCCCAAGATATCCAAATTCCTACTTGGAAGTGGAAGGATATGAACATAGACTTCATAATGATCTTGCCTCATACTCGAAAGCAATATGATTCAATTTGGGTGGTAGTGGATAAAATGACCAAGTCAACTCATTTTTTACTCCCCCTATGGAGAATATCCGTGAGAGAGGTTAAGACTTCTTATAGTGCCAAAGATTATGCCAAGATTTATATTTGGGAATTGTTAAAGTTATATGGTGTGCCGTTGTCCATCATTTGGAATCGTGGTACTCAATTCACTTTTCACTTTTATAAATCCTTTCAAAAGGGTCTTGGCACCAAAGTTAACCTAAGCACTGCATTTTACCCTCAAACCGATGTACAAGCCGAGAAAATGATCTAGAATCTAGAAGACATGTTTAGGGATTGTGTGCTCGATCTCAAAGGAAGTTGGCATGATCACTTACCGTTAGTTGAATATGCATACAATAATAGTTACCATTTGAGCATTAGAATGACACCATTTGAAGCCTTATATGGAAGAAGGTGCGATAACCTATTGGATGATTTAAAGTGGGAGGGGTGCCTTGTTAGGTCCCAAGTTAGTGTTTGAGGCCTTAGAAAAAGTCAAACTTATTCGAGAGAGGTTAGGGGCTTCCCAGAGTTGGCAAAAGTCCTATTCGAATATTAAAAGGAGAGAACTTGAATTAGATATAGAAGATTGGCTTTACTTGAAGATTTTGCCCATGAAAGGGGTAATGCATTTCGTTAAGTAGGGGAAACTTAGTCCCTAGTATATAGGCCCGTAAAGGATCCTAAGGCATATTAGTAAGGCTGCTTATGAACTTGATTTTCCATTGAAGTTAGCCTCGATTCATCTTGTATTCCATGTATCAATGTTGATAAATGTGTTGTGATCCCCATCTATTGTACCTTTGGGTAGTGTGATTGTTGAAGAAAAATTGACTTTTGAGGAGGTTCCGGTTGAAATTTTGGACTTCCAAGTCAAAAGGTTGAGAAACAAGGAAACTGCATCCATTAAAGTCTTGTGGAGGAAACAAGAAGTTGAAAATGCTATGTGGGAAGCGGAAGCAGACATGATGAAACAATATCCTTATCTCTTACCTTCCATTCCAACCTAAGGTATTTAGCTATTCATGTTCGAATCCTCCAAACTCATATGACTAACCTCTTTATGTATTATTACATGCATGTATACTTATGAACCCAATTTTAAGTGATGTTTAAATTTCATTATTGTATTTATGCTGGATTTTTAGCATACATTTTACTCTACTAATGCTAGTTCTACCTCATTTAAGGATGAATATTTCCAAGGGGGAGATAATGTAATATCCCCAACCTTTGAAGCTTGGAATATAATATAATAAGGTTAAACATTTCAGAAATGGCCTCAGTGGATTTTTAGGTCAAGTATCTCGGAAAATAAAATTTTCAAGAAATTGCATTTCCAGAAGAGTGTGTGACAGATTTGCGTCACGAACCTACTCCCCCACAATGCAATTTTTCCTAGGTCAAAATTTTGTCAAAATTCTCATTCGCTCGAAATTGGCCTATCATGGACCATCTTTGCATTGCAGACTTGCGTTAACTTTTCTATCTGATTTTAGTTTTTAAGTAGGGGTACTTTAAAATCTTTCCTACCTATTAGTTAATGAACCTGAACGTTTATAGGAATAATTCAACCCTATTAACTATCCTAAACCCCTATTCTCCACCATTCTTTCACAACTCATTTATTTCAAACAATTCTCTCTTTACAAAAGCTCTCAAATCACCATTGAAGCAATTCTCTCAAGATCTTCATCAAAACCTAGTACTCAAAATTTCTTCAAGTTTCTTCTAGTATCTCATTCAAGGTATGTGGACATTCATCCAAGGGTACCTTTCACTTATGGAGTCCAACAAATTCTCATTTTTTTCAACCAATTCAAGTATGTATTTTTATGGGTTTGGTGATATCAATTTTAATTATCCAAAATATGATTTAAATTATGATTTTGATCCTATTTCAATATGAATTAATGATTATTGCATGGAATTGAAGAGTTTTCTATGAATTTCCTACATTATTCTTTAAGGGTTCATGACATGGGTGATGAGTATTTTCAATTATACCTCCAATTGATATTATTTTCATGAATTATGTATGAATTGATATAAATTGTATCTTTATGCATGTTTTCAATTCAATTTTATGATTTCTAAGTCAATAAATTGTGAACCCATGTTTTCACCTTAATTTCAAGTATAAGTCATGATCATGAAATTTCAAGTGTTCAAGCAAGTTTAATAAAAGGTTGAATTACGACCCTTATGATACTTTTTATGAGAAAGAATTCATAATTATGGAAGGCCTACACCCATATTACATGAATCACGTGATAATGAGCTATTCATATGAACAAGTTTCATGAATTTTGATTTATGAAAAGTTTATGATTTATGACAACTATGATTTATGATAATGATATGTATTTCGTGGGATGCTGACTTAGCACCGAGAGGACTGTGAGGTGGAGGCTCAACCTAAGGGGTCCTTTGTAGCAATCTATAGTGCCTTAACTACGTTGCCACTGTAGGATTGCCATTATGGCCTAGCTAGTGGATCCCCATATAACACATGATGATGATGATGATACAGAGTCTACCTTGGCAAGTAGCCTCTCTTTTTTCAATGTAGGAGTTACATCGGATTCCATGTTATAAGTCGCATGGTCTTAAATGTCGATTATAGTTATATCCCAAATATGTATGGTCCTTATAATTCTTTACTTGATTAATTCAATCATAATTTTTACATGATACACTTATGGCTTATGGTGCATTGATCCTTCTCATGTGTACTTATGATTTTACTATCTCTTCTATCATGCTATTTAAAATTGTCATTTGCACAACATGATTTCATTATGGATTACATTTTCTATATACATAGTACATTCAAACATACTAGTGCATACTTCATTGCCTACATTATATCACGATGTAGGGACGAACACTCCACCCTCTTCTCGTGGCTAGTTGGTGACTTATTAAAGATTGTGTGGTGAGTCTTCATGCTTCGAAGACAAGATGAGTCTATCTTTCCCTTTTGTCCTTATTAGACTATGTTGGTATATTAAGACTATATGTGGAACTAAACTAAAATAGTCTTACATATCAATAGACAAATATCTAAGTACACAGAGGTGAAATCTAATTGTCTGTCTGAAAAACCTCTACTAATATGAGTTGGAAGGATAAGCCCCTAGCTAAATCCAACTGTCTGAAACTGAAAGTAAATGTCTGAAAAGAAAACATAAAGGTTGTCCTCATAAAGATGAGGATTCACCAAGTAAGATACTATATAATCAGAGACAGTACTAACCGCGGTCCAAATGCTGAACGTGCAAACGTACATTATCAAATAATATAGAAAGAAAATATGTGGTCAATACTTTGAATGTATTGAGAATGAACATGATATATGAATAAATTGATCTTGTAAAATATGCTGATGTAATGACCAAGTAAAATAACATGAACTTAAATGTACTGAACTGGAATACATAAATATATGGTCATGCAATAACTGAAAGACTGACTGTGGGAGATATCAAAATTGACATATAACCATGTGAGCTACTACATGAAGTTTGATGTATAATTCCCATCTAAAGGGCCCAATATACTTTGCTAAGGTATAAGGACTTATGTGAGCTAATGTGGATTCACTAAGATGATGTCTATAAAAACTAAGGAGTCAGCCTCAATTGATGGGAAGCCCCTTAAGTTCAACAGTGGCACGTAGTTCTGGATCTTAGAGATTTCTACTAAGGGTTCACATACGCTGATCAAAATCCTTCATCCCTAAATCTACTCGGGTCTAAGTATAACTTCTATGGAAATATATAAAAACTAAAGACTGTAACAATCTAATAATACTGACTTATACTAATAAACTGAAAATACTGAGTAGCTCATGAATTATGATAAATTGATGACAATTGAAAGACACCTTATCTGAAGTATCTAAAATCATGAAACCTAATAATCTGAAAACATGCTTATGAATTCTAAGTCATAAAAATACTTTTATACTAAGGGTTCATGAAAATACTATTTAAAACATGGAATTATATTTAAAACATACAATTAAAGGATAATCATGAAGAAGAGCTGAATTGCATCCAGAACCCATGAAAATCTTAGAAACCCTAGGTTTGGAGAATTAATAAACTTGAAAATTTGAGGTTTCTTTAGAACACAATGAGTGAGAGAATACCCATTGATGAAATCCCACAACCTAGACTGAATAACTCTAACTTGGAATTCCTTAAATGGAGACTTGAATTCTGGAGTCCTAGTTCTTGCTTGAGAGGAAGCTTGAGAGATAAGAAACTTGAGTTGGGGTCTTCGGCGTGTAAAGGAGTTATTAGGTCCCTAAGAATCCCTTAATCCCACATGGAATAATCCAACATGATGTATGTTGATATGTCTCATATTTATGATATTTTTGACGCTCACAACTGTGAATTAGTATGGGTTTTAAGCATGTTTTTGTAGATGTGATGTGCTTTTATGTTTAATGTGCAGGAAAATTAAGTCGAGCCTGTGGAAGCACAAAACTACAGAAAAGGACCTGAAGCTCGAGGTCTACGAGACCCTCCATGGGCCTTGAATCCTTATACGGCCCATTGAAGATGGCTGATAAAAGTGAGGGGCTGAAGAAGATAAAGGGAGTTTTTATCCAAGTAAAACTCCATGGGACCCTTGACAGGCCATGGAGTCCATCACGGATCATGATGGAAGGTTGTAAAGAGTCGGATGAAAACTTCTTGAAGGACCAAGTAAAATACCACAGAACTCACCATGGGGCGTGGTAGGTATTATGAATCGTGAAGCATGCTCATGAAGAGGATATGAACAAACACAACTGGAAGCCAAGTTAAAGACTATGAGACATCTATACGGGCTGTGAAAGTGAATACAGACCGTCAAGACCACTCGTGAACTTGGACGGACTTATCTAGTTTGTTTAGGATTTTGTTTGTCTTCTATAAATAGCCTAGTTAGGGTTTATTATTTTGTCATACAATTTTACAGTTTTTGAGAGCTTGAACGATGTGAAAAGCGTAGTTTCGAACAACTTTCTAAGAAGTAAAATGTTAATACAATATTTTGGTATTTTGATTCATTCTTCTTTCTTGTGATTAAAGGTTTACTTTTGCATAAACATAAGTATTGTTTTATGAATTCTATTTCAATTATTAATGCACTTCTTATGAATATGAGTATATAAACCCCATAACTAGGGTTTTGGGAACTTTTACAGAATATCATAGTACGCAAAATATAGGCGATTGTTGTTTATTATTTAGCATGCATTGTAGTTTTCTTCATCTTGTTTTTCTTTTAACGAGTGAACACTTACAATTTGCCTGTATTCATTACTTGCTTAAGAGAGGTGTAGTGATTAGGAAAAGAAAGCTACAACGAAGATTTGAGGTTACAAACCTTCATCTAAGAACTTGAGCCTGGGGAGGGGATAGTTTTCTAAGGTCAAAAGCAAGGATTAGTTAGATAAATATTCGGAGACCAGAAGGTAAAGAACAAGATTCATCTATTATGAAAGAAAGGTGTTTATATGTACATAACTTCTACGTTTTGTATGAGATGCATTGAGATGATATCACTAATATGAGAAGACTTTTGAGTTACATGCCATGAAAAATATAGTCTTAGCTACCTTTTCTTATTGGTTAAAACCTTAAGTCTATTTTACTCTGTTACTGTGAACATTTATATTTATTTTTAATTAAACAATCAAAACCCTAAGCTTACTTTATACATTTTTACTTTTGGGAAATAGTGACTACAACTAAATATAAGTGCTAGTAGACTGATTTCCTCCTCATTCCCTGTGGGTTCAACCTCATCCGACTTGGGTTCTATATTTGAAAACTAACGCTTTATACTTCTTAACTGGAGTGTAAGTTTGGGCATAACAAATTTTGGTGCCATTGCGAAAAAATACAACTTTGAAATACTCTATTAGTAGTTATTTAGATTTATAGTCTTATTTCCTAATTTTATTTTATTTCTTGTTTTTGTTTGTGTTTGTGTAGGGTAAAGGTTTGTGCATACCCAATACCTGAATTAAGGGTGAACCACTTCTCCCTAATGATACTGAACAATAAAAATCTATTCGAAAGATGAATGCACAAGAATGCAAGGCACAAGGGTTGAGATAACTTGTGTAGGGTTAGGATGGAGACAACAATGGCAACATTGATAATCCGGAGGATGATCACAAAGATGTGGAAGATAAACCTCAACATGATCCACCAGTTCTAAGAGGTAGAGGGAAACATCGGCCTATTGACTTTTCTCTAGAGGATGATGATCCAGATATGGATGAAGTTGGATCCACTGGGGCTATAGTTCTTCCTCCACTACCACCAGGCGTGAAGTTCATCATTACTAGAACCATGCTTCAACTTTTGAATATGAAAGCATATAAGAACCTAAAAGTCAAAAAGTTGGAACCAATTTTTCCTCAAAAGTTTACTGTCCTCCGAGTTATGAGTCACTTTATGACTCATAGCCATCTCTATGACTTGTAGCGATGAGTCATAGAGGGAGACTTGAAACCATCCCAGAAAAAACCTTAGATGACACCCTATGAATCAATAGGATGAGTCATAGGAGTGTCTATGATTCGTCATAATAAGTCATAACAAAACTTTAGAGACCCTCAAATTTACAAGTTTTTAGACCTATATGACAAATTGAGTTGACGGATCATAATAATAATGATGAATTGTAAGCACGATGTGCAGAAGAAATGTTTAGATACTTAAGTCTCAGGGTTTTTCATACCCTGCAAGATGAGTGAAGATTGCAACTCATAGACTTGGAGATGAGTTGTAGGGACCAACTCGTAGGTCCAAAATCTGGAATTTATATAGGCAATTATTTCTTTTTCCAATGTTTGGTTCAATGTATCTAGACATTATTAGGGCCAACTTCAATCCTATAACTACCCAACTCTTCAAAATTTCTTCTATTCTAAATCATTCTTCAGAATTTCTCCAAGGCAAGACCAAAGAATTCTCTCAAGATTGTCCTACAATTTCAAGCTAGGGTTTTAAGTTCATTAAGATTTCTCTTCAATTCTAAGTTGATTTTATCAAGGTATGTGGGGATTGATCCTTGAGTTCCTTTCACCTATGGAGTCCCAATGTTTTTTCATAAAATCTCATGAATTTTAATAGGGTTTGTAATCCTAGTTTGATGAATTGCATTGGGCTGTATGATTTATATTTTTAATTGTTATTAATGATCATTATAAACATGATTCTACATTAATTAAAGGATTTTAAGTTGAATTATGAATTCATATGTAAAATCTAATTTCAATTATGATTATGAGATTCAATGATGATTTACATGAGTTTTGATTATAAGTTCAATTATTTTCAACAAAATGCTTGTATGAATGTAGTTGAGATTCATGATTGAATGATGAAAGTTATGATGATGATCAATTATCATGAAAGAAAGTTATTATGGTGTGATAAGGTCAATACTCATACAATCATATTTAGATTGTGATAAGGACAATTCTCACCAAAGTTTATGGATTCTTATGAATCACAAAATTAATGAGCTACTCTTATGATTATTTTTATGATGAAGTCAATGATAATGCTTCTATGTTTAAATGAATTCCATTGTTATATTGTCTAAGTACCGAGAGGACTTGTAGGTGGGGTTAAGTTTGGTAACGTAGTTAGTTACCCAAGGAAATCCTAGTAGAAACCTAAAGTCCCAAACTACGTTGCCCCTGTAGATTGCCTTTATGACCTATCTAGTGGATCCATATATAGCTTACAATGTTAAAGTTGTTCTCATGGAATCTACCTTGGTAAGTAGCCTCTCTCTTCTCGATGTGAGAATTACATTGTATTCCATATTATAGCTCGCTTGGTCTTAAGATGTCGGAGAAAGGTCTTATCCCACACTCAAGTAATATGAAAAGATGAAGAGTTTACTATGAAGTTTTATGATGCATTGACCATAAGTTTTCATGATATTCAAATGATTTTAAGTTGTTTCATGCTCATTATGATTGCTCTTGCATCTTATGCCATGTTGCTCATGTCCTATTACTTATTCATGCATAACTCACATACTTAGTACCTTTTATGTACTAACACATATTTTGCCTACATTGTCTCATAATGTAGGGATGGACGATACTCATGTTACTCATATTCGTGGCTAGAGATGGTTTAATTTTAAAGAGTTAGTGAGTCCTCATTTCATCTAGGAGATGACTTTTCTTTCATGATGTTACTTTGAATTTCTTTTATAATTTGGATGATTTAGTAGTTTATCCTAATCCCCCATCAAAGTCTAGTATAGAGGCATGTTTAGACATTCAAGTTGATGTAAGTCCATTTTGGATATTTGGTTGGAGTTTAGTTTCCTTGATTTCTATGTTGAGTTAATTCTTCTGCTTATATTTTATGTTTCTTTTACCTCATGTATGCGATGCATGCTAAGATGGCTTGGTTAGGATCTTTTGGGCTCTCGATCGCCCTGTCACATTTAGGTCTTAGGCTCGGGTCGTGACAAACTTAGTATTAGAGCAAAGGATTTAGGAGTGTCCTAAGTAGTCTAACATGCTGTGTTAAATAGAGTCTTGTTCATAGGTGTGAAGCAAGCCACATCTATGAATAGGAGTCTATGAAGTGTCTTAGGAAAATCTCAGTTCTTTCATGATCTATGTTGTGCGGTAGAGTGGTACTCTAAGTCTTTTCTTGTAACACTTGTTCTTTATGGTTTTTAGAAAATGCCTCCACAAAGAAACCCCGCTCGAAGAAATATGGTTAAAGAAGGGTAGAAAGCTCCAAATGGTGCCTTGGATGACCAGTCTCCAATTCTGAGTTCCGAGAGACCTTCCAAGTACTTGCTCAAGCCACCAATCGTGAAGGGGTTGCTTCCGTGAATCCAACTATGGGTACATCGGCAACAAGGGTTCATGACTTCATAAGAATGAATCTTCTGATATTTTGGGGTTCCAAGGTGGAAGAGGCTCCACAATGTTTTTAATAACATTCACAAGATTGTGGAGATTATGGGGATTAGTTCAGTTGAGAGGGTGGAGTTGGCTACTTACCAATTGAAGGGTGTTGCTCGAATTTGGTTTGATAAATAGCTTCATATGAAGTCATATGAATACTTGGATGGAAGCTGTTATTATATGCAAACTCAATAAGAGATAAGTGATCATCCTAATTACCTTTGAAGTCGATGACGCAGGCTCTCAACATATCCTCCAAAGTCTGAATTATATGCTCTGCCTAGCTGTCTTTCTACGAATGGAAAATAATGCTAAGGTTCACTCTTGAACCCAAACCTTTCTGAAATAATTTCCAAAATAGGGAATTGATCTGAGCTCCCCTATCTAAAATGATAGACAAAGGTACCCCATAAAGTCTGACAACCTCTCGGAGATATAATCTGGCATAGTCCTCTACGGTATAAGTAGTTTTAACTAGTAAGAAGTGAGCTGATTTGGTCGTCCTATCCACCATCATCGGAATAGAGTCAAGATTTCTACGGTATCTTAGAAAACCTATTATGAAGTCCATGTTGATCATCTCCTACTTTCATTCTAGAATTTCTATATTCTGAGCTACTCCACAAGGCCTTTGGTGCTCAACTTTGACTTATTGGCAGTTCGGGCACTTGGACACAAACTGTGCTATATCTCTCTTCATTTCACTCCACCAATATAATTCTCTCTAGTCGTGGTACATCTTTGTAGACCCTGGATGGATGGAGTACTTGGAGTTATGGGCATCTGCCATGATTCTCTCTCGAATACCATCAATGCTTGGAACACACATCCTCCCTTGATACCTCAATATGCCATCTCCCCCTTTTTCAAAAGCCATTACCTTCTGCTTGTGAACATTATCTTTTCAGTTGGAGGAGGACGGGATCTTAATCTTTCTTTTCTTTTACCTCTTCAACTAGAAATGATTTAGCCCCATCCTGAATAATAGTACCACCCTCACTCAAGCCTATAAGTTGTACTCCTAAATGTGGAAGCTTATGCACCTCTTTACCCAACTCTTTCTTTCTTTCTTCTACATGGGCAGTGCTCCCCATAGATAACCTGCTAAGAGTATCAACAACAACATTAGCTTTACTTTGGTGGTAGAGAATGCTTATATCATAATCTTTGAACAACTCAATCCATGTCCTCTGCCTAAGGTCCAACTTATTCTGAGTAAACACATATTGTAGGATCTTGTGATCTATGAACACATCAACATGCACGCCGTAAGGATAGTGATGAGAAATCTTGAGACCAAATACTACGGCTATAAACTTAAGGTCCTGAGTCGGGTAGTTACTCTCATGAATATTAAGTTGTCTGGAAGCAAATTCAATAACCTTGCCCTTCTATATTAACATTCAACCCAATCCAATTCTGGATGCATCATAATAGATAACAAAACCATCCGTTTCCTCGGGTAAGGATAAAACTAAGGCAGTAGTCAACCTTGTTTTTAACTCTTGAAAACTCTTCTCACAAGCATCTGACCATTAAAACATAGATTTATTTTGAGTTATCTTAGTTAATGGTGAATATATGGATGAGAACCCTTCAATAAATTTATGGTAGTAGCTGGCCAAATACACGAAACTTCTTATATCAGTCGAGGATGTGGGCCTTTGCCAATTCTTAACCGCTTCAATATTTTGAGAATCAAATTATATACCTTCACTGGATACAATATGGACTAGGAACGCCACAGAAGAAATATAAAATTCACACTTTGAAATCTTACCAAACAAGTACCTCTCTTTGAGATTCTGAAGAGCAATTTTGAGATTATTAGCTTGCTCCTCCTCATTCCTTGAATAGATTAGTATGTCTATAAATATAGTCAAAAACATGTCCAAATACTGTTTGAACACTATATTAATCAAGTCCATACATACTGTAGGTGTGTTAGTCAGATCGAAGAACATAATAAGAAATTCAAAGTGACCATACCGGGTCTAGAAGGTGGTCTTTGGAATGTCACATTCTCTCACTTTCAATTGATGGTAGCATGATATGAGCTCTATATTTGAAAAACAAGTAGCATATTAAAGCTATTCAAACATATCATCCATTATGGGAAAAGGATACTTGTTCTTTATAGTGACCTTGTTTAGTTGACGATAGTCAATTCACATTCTTAATGATCCATCTTTCTTTCACACGAATAGGACAGGAGCGCCCCAAGGTGAGACACTCAACCAAAATGAATCCCTTATCTAGGAGTTATTTCAGCTATTCTTTCAATTCTTTCAACTTAGCAGGAGCCATTCTATATGGAGAGATTGAGATATATTACAAATCAGGAAAGACATCAATCCCAAAGTCTATCTATCTATCAGGAGGGACACCGAGTAGATCTTCAAGAAATACTTCAGGAAACTCATTTATAATTAGGAATGACTCAAGAGTAGGGGACTCAACACTATCATCTTTGACTCTAAGGATGTGATAGATACACCTTTTAAAGATCAACTTTCTGGCCCTAAGATAGGAGATAAATTTACCCTTAGGCACAACAAGACTATCCTTCCATTCTAAGACAGGCTCATTTGGGAAACTGAACTTAACAATTTGAGTCCTGCAATCAATAGAGGAATAACAAGCATAAAATCAGTCCATGCCAAAAATCATATCAAAATCAACCATATCCAACTCAACTAAGTCATCCATGGTGTCCTTGTGATAGATAGACATATTACAATCTATATATGCCCTCTCAGCAAAGATAGACTCACTAACAAGAGTAGATACACTAAAGTCTCAAGGATACACACTAGAGTTCTATCAAATCTACTAGCCACATAAGGAGATACAAATAATAATGTGGCCCCTGATCTATCAAAACATAAAAATCAAGAGTAAAGACTTGAATCATACCCGTCACAATATCTGGGGAGTTATCTTGATCTGGAAGGCTACCCATGGCAAACAGATAATTTAAACCTCCACCCGTACCTAAGGTGGTACCTTTGTGATTAACTCTAGATGGTTGTGCCATGGTAGAAGACTGGGCTCTATTTCCCCATATTGGTGACACTCTCTAAAAATGGCCCACTTGGCCATAATTGTAACATCCATTCCTTCCTTCTATGTACTCTCCCATGTGGAGCTTACCGCACTTGCCACAAGGTGGCTTTCCTTTCGAACTTTGAGATACAGTAGCTTGAGATTGACAATTCTCGGCTTTGGAATTATTGTAACTCTGTACCTGATGATCATATTTGTTATGCAGTGCAGTTGCACTTGCCACTGATGGAGCATAGTTGAAAGACCTCTTCTAAAAGAAGGACCTGTTGCCCTTATTCTACCTCTGCTCATTCTCATCCCCAACTAATTTTTCTTTCTTGCTAAAGTTCTCTTCCTTGTCTTTCCTCTTATCAAGCTCTACCTGCTGAGCATACACTATCAACCTAGAAATATCCATGTCAAAAATCAGCTTTGCACTTCTTCTTCACATGTCTTCCTAATCTGGAGACAAACTTCCTCATCTTAAACCGTATATCTAGGACCATCTATGGAGTATATCCAGACAACTGGATGAACTTCAAACTATACTCCTTTACTATCAGCTCCACTTGTTTTAGATTCACAAACTTCTCTACCTCTACATCCCTCAATTATCTGGGAAAGAAATCATCAAGGAAAGCACCCTCAAAGATCCCAAATGAAAGGCTCTACATCCTCACCTCTATCTTTCTCCCACTGGTTGTACCATATATTCACCACATCACACCAACTCAACCCCCTTAATCTCCATAGTATGCATCGCTTTCAGGATCTTCGATATCTCATCAAAGAAATTCAGGGGGTCCTCCTCAGCCTTAGAACCCATAAAAACTAGCGGATTCATTCTCAGAAAATCCTTAAATATTGTGGCAGCAGACGACTCTTGAGAATGAGGAACGAGGAGCAAGCGCTCTTCCAAACTCTACCTCTAAAGTTGGTGTAGGCTAGTAGGCTATTGGGGTGTCTTAGTAGAGCATGAAGGTCAGACCCTAGTTCTCACTCTAGATGGTGGAGGCATCTTAGACTGTAGAACCTCAGTGTTGAAGGCGTTTTTCTGATTAGCAGTGCATTTTGGAGGCATTTTCTGCAAATGTGTAATGCACAAATTAGGAAGGAAATTTTAGAGTTAAACTTTTTTGCATGAACTCAGAGTGTGAAGAAGTGAAAAAATTCCTAATGTCCTATAGCCTACTGATTATAAGTATGGTGCACAACATACCCATAAGAAAGACTTTACTAGACACGGCTTCATAGATCTAGGAATCTTGAACTCTGTGCTCTGATATCAAGTTTGTCATGCTCCGAGAGGGTACCTAAGCATGGCCAACACTCAGAGACTATTGCTAGTCTCTAAATGAACCACTTGGACCATTCACACATTATTTCATTCAACATTCTATCAGTGGAAGACTCAATTCATCAAGAAAACAACACAAATAGGGCCAAAGGACAAAAATCTATCTAATCCAATCAACAAGACTAATGTGAATGAAACCTGTCAAAAGACAATATCCAATCAAAAAATCGACAATCTAGTTTATGAAGCCTCTATCAACTATTAAAGTGGTGATAATGATAGGTTCATGGCTACCTTAAATTAAAATGAAAAGAAAATGAAATAATCAAGATCCCTTCAAAGGCAAGGAGGTCTCACTACTATCAAGAAACGAAGATTGATCTTCATGGAACGCCTGTTGATGATCTCTAGTACCTATATTTTCATCATAAAATGATGTAGTCCAAAAGTCGTCAGTACATGGAATGTACGAGTATGTAAAGTGGCAGGAAAAAGAAGTCAACAATACTTACCTCAATCTCTACAATCAATTTTAGGGGATCAACTCGGAGGACAAGAAGTCAATCAGGATGTGATAAGTCTAAAGCAAGACCAAGGTTTAGCAGAGACCAATCACATACATTCCAATCCAATCCAATCAGAGTACTATCAAGACCTATTTGGGAGTTTCACTTATCCAACAACCATAACTTTTGATCCAGTGACAATATAACAAGTTGAGGTTGTTTCCACATCCGTTCCATGCCTTGTTAGGGTAAGAACGAATCAACCAATCATGAATAAAAAACCAATCAAGTCCTGTCATGTCAGGACAATAATTAGAAAACATTTAACTTAATGGTTCAATCCTCTCCTACATTTAGCGACGTAGTTATTGGGTTCAATTTATTACTTACTCTTACCCAATTTGGTGCTCGATACTCTTTCCAAGACTCAAAGCTCATAAAACAATCAATACAATCAAAGCAAATCAATGTCTCAAATGGACTCTTATTAGTTGATCAGTTCTATCAAATTAATCCTTTCAACCAATCAATTTCCCAATCATTTCCAATCATTTATTTAAGATAAGTTTAGACTATTATTTATGACAACATTCAGTTGAAACCATTATTTGGGTTCAATTAAGAAAATATAAAGGACTATCAACTTCATCCACACTATTATCATGCTCACATCCCAATCACCATCATGCATTCAAGATTTCAAGTCTCTAGACTCAATCCTTAAGCATATACATTCAATATCCATCAATATGCTATTAGGTTTTATGAAACAAGTAGTTCAAATTATTTGTTAAAGAAACTAGTTCATAGAAAAGCATCAATTTCTCAATAATCAGTAAAAACATGTTAAATTTAAGAAAGGAATTCTCAAGAGACACAATCATGGGGACTCAATCCATTTTGTAACACCTCATAAAAAATTGTATGTGGTATTCCAATTCTCACCAAAAATGATAATGCTTTTGTATTTTGGGCATAACTCTTCATAAGATGGTCCAAATTATGTGATTCACATTTTTGAGGAACCCCGACATCATTCTCTATAACTTTCAGGAAGATCATATCTTAATATTTAGAGTCTAACTAGGTCAAATAAATTAATTTTTGTAAGACCTGGTGCTGTGATAAAATCGAGTATTTATAGAAGAAAAATCATAACTCAGCGTAGCATGATCAAATCAGTTGATTCTTGAATGACATGAAAGGAGACTGCTAGAGCTACAATTCATATGAAACACCAAATCCTAATTATGAAGCTATCTTGTTCAAACGTAGCTCTGAAAAGGGTATTAAATAAAAAGAAGATTCATCTCACCAACCATGGAAGATCTAGATCTATTTGACATTACCCTTGACATCAAAATCCTCCATTTGACATCACCCATAATATCACAATCCTCCATTGAATTTTAGAGATTATTCTTTGTAATTATTTTATTTATTGTTTGGTCCCTCGTTCACATTTATAAATACCCACCTTAGTTTTTTATTTTGTTCATCAAACTTTCTCAAGCAACTCTTCTCTCTATAAATTTCTTTTTTCATTCTCAAACATAGTTTTATTTTTTAGTAGTTTAGAAATACTATTTCTATGATTCATATACTCTAGGTAGTACACAAAATGCTCTGCGAGGAGAAATGGCTAGGGGTTCAAGAGTGTTCATTGAGTCTTTCGATTCTGAGTAAAGCTTCAGATTCTAGGTATGTAAGGATTCAATGAGTGTATTCCTTCCACTCTCATGCCTAAAGTATTTTCATTTTATGTTAAATTAAATTTATTTACCCAATTCTCTTCAAACTTTACGCTAAGGTATGTAAGTATTTATCCATGGGTTCTTCCATCCATGGTGTCCATAACTCTTTCAACTAAATTACTTGATTTCAAGTAAGATTTTGTTATGGGAATTCTTATTTCTAATTAATAGCATGAATCATGATTAAACTAATGATTATTTTCTCTACTTATCACTTTAAAGGTTCTTAAAATTTATGGTGAGTTGTTTAAAGCATGATTTAATAGATGGATTTCATAATGTTTATGCATAAGTCTCTTTACATACATGTTTGAAAGTTGAAGTGAATAAACCCACCTAGTTTTACTATGTTTTCAATAAATTTTGACTTGAAAGTTTTGACTCCAAATGAATGTTTATGAAAGAAATGTCTACGATCAAAAGCGAGTCTTATAAAATAAAAGAATGATGAAATAATATGAATGATGGATTCTTTATGCAATAAGGATAATTCTTGCATATTTTAATCACCAAAGATTTTAATGAGCTATTCTTCTGAATGTGATATTTTAAATTCTCAATCTATATGCTATGACTATATTGAAGTATTAAACTGGTTCGTGAGATTGACTTAGCACCGAATAGGGAATTGTAGTGGGATTTGTTAAGGGAATCCTAATAGAAACTCCTTCTCTCATTAACTCTATGACAACATAGGAGTCTTTGTAGGCTTAGGCTAGTGGATCCACGAAATCCCTTAAAGTTAAAATTAAAGAATGAATGTAAAGTTGACGAAGTTCTACATGGTTATCTTGAATTCCATGTAATAGCTCACATGGTCTTAATGTCGATTATAGTCAACTTCCCATAAATTAACATTTTAAATATTATTTATATGATTACCCATGCATGTATATATCCACATATATATGATTTAAATGCTATCTACTTGATTTCTCATGCATCCACTCATTTATATACTTTACCTTATAAATGTCATAAATGTTTTACATTCTATTGCATGCCTACATACTTTCTACGTTAAAAGTACTATCGCATACTTTTGCCTATATAATATCACCATGTAGGAACCGGTTCTCCTCCTTGTTCTCCTCCACGTGGCTAGTTGAGATTTTATTTCAAGTCTACTTTTGGTGAGTTCCCATATTCCAAGAATAATACTCCTTTATCGTTCTAGCTTATGATGTGTTGAGACCTTTAGACACTTATTATGACATTTCATTCTTTTTTGATTGAGGGTGAGCTAGAAACTTGTCTTAACCCCATTAAATCTAAAAGTTAGATGTATTATTAGACATATATAAGTTGAAGATTTACTATTATGGTTTTCGCTTGTTTATTTATTGTCATTACCTATGAAAGGCTAAATGAATGCTAAGAGGCTTGTTTAAGGTACTTTCGGGTTTCTCATTCTCCGTGTCACGTCTAGGCCCTAGGCTTGGGTCATGACAAACTTGCTATCGGAGCCCAAGGTCTTGAATGGTCTTTGAAGTCCAATATACCATATAGAATAGGGTCTTGTTCATGGTAGTGAAGCGCAACATAATTTTGAATAGGAGACTATGAGGTGTTTAGGAAAAGTTTTCCTTTTTTATGATTCATGTCATTCCTTAGAGTTTTCCTAAGACTTTCTTTTTCTAAAAAAACATTTCATGTTCTCTAGATAATGCCTCCATGAAGGATATTTCCACCTAGAGAAATGGATGCTAACGAGGACCAAGCTCCTTCAATTCCTAAAGATCCACATGATGATGGAGTTACACATATAGAGTTCCAAAATATCATCACTTTGTTGGCCCAAGTCGTGGCCAACCAAGCTAACTAGTGTGTTGCTCCTCCTCCTTCTCAAATGCCTACTCTGGCTACTTGGATTTGGGTATTTAAGAGGATTAATCCCCTCGATTTTTATGGTTCCAAGGTAGATGAGGATCCAATAGAGTTTATTAATGATGTTTATCGAATTATGGCAATTATAGGAGTACCTCCAAATGAAAAGGCCAGGATAGTGGCCTATAAAATCAAGGGTGTAGCAAGAGTTTGGTTTGAACAATGGGTGGTTGATAAGGGTGAAGGTATGGGACCTATAGAGTGGGAAGATTTCAAGGCTTCCTTCTTAGATCGCTTCATTCCTTTGGAGCTAAGGGAGGCAAAGATTCAAGAGTTCATCAATCTTCGCCAAGAGAGTATGAATGTGAGGGAGTATGCCCTCAAGTTTACCAAATTGTCTAAGTATGCCCCTTTAATAGTTTTCAGCCTATGGGAAAGAATGAGCAAATTCATCTTCGATGTTTCTAGTTTGGTATCCAAACAATGCAAGATGGCTATGTTGATAAAAGAGATGGACATCTCCTGACGTATGATATATGTAGAACAAATTAAGGATGATAAATTGAGGGAGATGTCAAGAGTGTTTAAGAAGGCCAGAGGTGATAGTGGAAGGTTTACTTACCAAAAGTCCGGTTATAGTGGTGGGAGAAAGGGCCAAGGTGGGCAAAGATTCATGAGACAAGGTCTCATCAATACTCCTCTTCCAAGGTTCAACAAGGAAAAAAGTGACATTCCTATGGTTACAAAGGATAATGTGGGTGCTCAAGCTCTCCCCGCTTGCAAGAAGTGTGGGAAGACTCACAAAGGGGAATGCTTAGCCGTCTTTAATGCATTCTTTAAGTGTGGTAAACTTGGTCACCAAGCTAGAGATGGTAGAAGTGGTGATAGAAACCCCTAAGGCCAAATTTCTCATGGTGGACAAGCTCAAGGGAGTAGCCAACGCACCAACCAATTTTATGCTTTGCATGGGAGAAAAGAAGTTGTGGAAACACCCGATGTCATCACCGATATGTTAAAGGTTTTTGATTTTGATAAGTATGCATTGTTAGATTCAGGTGCCAATTTGTTGTTTGTTACTCCATTTATTACTAATAGGTTTGATGTGTTACCCAAAATATAATGGAAACCCTATTTGGTGTCTATCCCCATTGGTGAGTCGGTTGTTGCTAGAAAAATCTATAAGGGTTATCCCGTGTTTATCTTAGACAAAGTTGTTCCTTGTTATCTCATTAAGCTTGACATGGTAGATTTTGATGTTATTCTTGGGATGGATTGGTTGCCTGCATCATATGCTTCTATAGATTGTAGAACTCGTAGAGTCAAGTTTCAATTCCCAAGTTAGCCTCTTCTTGAATGGAAGAGTCATAATTCGGTTATAAAGGGTAGGTTCATTTCTTTTCTTAAGGCTCGAAAATTGATTTTTAAGGGTTGCATTTATCATATTGTGAGGGTTAAGGATGACAATTCTAACAGTCCTTCTCTTGAGTCAGTCGTCGTGATTAAGGAGTTTTCCGATATCTTTTCAGATGACCTCCCTGGTGTCCCTCCCAAAAGGGAAATTGATTTTGGTATTAATCTCCTACCCGATACCCAACCTATCTCTATTCCTTTTTATTGAATGGCCCCAACGGAATTAAAGGAGTTAAAGGAAAAATTAAAGGACTAGTTGGAAAAGGGATTCATAAGGCCAAGTATTTTACCATGGGGTGCTCTCATGTTGTTTGTAAGAAAAAAGATGGGTCGCTTCGGATGTGCATAGACTACTGTCAATTAAACAAGGAGACCATTAAGAAAAAGTATCCAATTTCTAGGATTGATGATTTATTTGACCAATTACAAGGGAAAGTCACTTCTCAAAGATTGATCTCCGGTCCGGCTATAATCAATTAAGAGTAAGGGTGTGTGATATTCCCAAGATGGAATTTTGAAGAAGGTATGGTCACTTTGAGTTTTTGGTGATGTCGTTTGGATTGACAAATGCGCCGATGGTGTTTATGGATCTAATGAATAGGGTGTTCAAGCCTTACCTTGATAAGTTTGTAGTGGTTTTCATTGATGATATCTTGATTTACTCTTGGGGTGAGAAAGAACATAAGGGTCATCTGAGAATCGTGCTTCAAACTTTGAGGGATAGGAAATATTTTGCCAAGTTTAGTAAGTGCAATTTTTTTTGAAATAAGTGGCTTTCCTTGGTCACATAGTATCCGTAGAGGGAATCAAGGTTGATCCTAAGAAGACGGAGGCAGTATGGAATTATCCTAGACCATTGTCTCCTTCATACATTAGGAGCTTTTTGGGTCTAGCCATTTCACGACCCAACTCCGTAGGCCATGAATGGTGCCCTAGTTGGGCACCCATAGGTACCCTTATCCCCACTTAGCGTGTTAGAAGAATAAACAAAAGTAGAAATCGAAAATGGGGTCGCTAGAAGGCGCACGAAAACAAATGTAGCACACGAAGGCCATTAAGGCCGTTGCTGAACACAAGCCCAAAACACATATACAGAACCCACCACACAACTCTGCAGACCTCTAAGAAATGATAGCATAATCATATGGCGGGAAAGGCCCCCCTGCCATACCGCTGAATAAACAAATATATACATTAAATAACCAACATTAAAAGTTAGGCTCCAGAACAGTGGAGAACTTACAACATAGCTGAGTGGACTTCCTATGGCGGTGGATCTCCAGAAATGAATATATGTACCTACGGGCATGAAATGCACCCCTTCGGAGAACTGGGGGTCAGTACGATATATGTACTGAGTATGTAAAGCATGGACTGTAATAAGTAAAGTCATTACAAGAGCAGAATGTACAAAAATGAGCAAAGTATCCAAAAATATGAAAATTCTTATCATAACCATAGATAAGGTATGCAAAAAAGTATATTCCATATCCATCCCCATTATGGGACTCGGTGAACAAATCGTGGTCGCTGCCCCGTCACTAGCGCCACAACACATCATAACTCTAGAGTAGGGAATATCTCCGTAATAAATCATATCATATAAGATGGTCATATCAGATCATATCATATCATATGTGTATATGGCACATCATAACTCCATAAATCCCATGTACAGGTCGTACCTGCCCCCTTACGTTGGGGCATGATGAACAATGTAGAGAAGTACGCGTTATAACAAATCCTAGCTTGGGCTCAGTGAAGGAAGCATTGAGGGATCCACGAGTGGAGTAGTGAGAAACTATATGCAATTTAAATCATATTTGAGACTCGATGAAATAATCAAAATAAGCTATCATTCAAAATCAAGACAAGATTCATATCAAGTACCTTTTGAAAGTTACTATGGGTTATATCAAAATAGAACTTTCGAGAATTATATACACATATCAAAGCATAAAAATATATTTTGGAAAATTAAGAAGTTGGCCATCGTAGCGGCTCTACGAATCGGAACTTCCTTGGCATCATATAAAAGTCATATACTTGCTTCATAAAAACCATGTCAACAAGGAAGATTAGCTTTACATATTTGTGCCAAAACTTGCCAAGTGATAGAATAAGCTTAATACACTTATGCCGAAGATATGCCAAAAGAAATTCTAAGCCTACTTATGCCAAAAACATGCCAAAAGAAGGAAACGTTAGCTTTACATACCTCTTACGGATTACTCTTAACACGTTCATGTCATCGTCTCTTGAACCTATTTAACATGAAATAAATACGACAATCAACAACCCTGAACTTTCCAGCATCTTAAGTTACATACGAGTATTCATAGAACTCATCTGCTCGCTCGCCTTCTCGACTAGTTCCTTAGTTAGTTAAGGAGTTAACGGAAATCGGGCAACACCTCCCCTATAACATGCCCTATCTGAATTTCCAATTAGATCCCTAATCACTACAGCCAACCAAAAACAACAACCTGCAGCTCATATACAACTAAAACATGGCAACATTACACAACATAAGCTCCAAACCACATGCTGAAAATTACGATACCAAAATAGGGTTTCTAGTCCTTATATCACAAACCCTTTAATTGTACTAAAAGAGGGGCCATGTGGCTGAAAAAATAAGCATCCACACCTATTTTATAATACTTTTAGTCCCTTAAACACCCCACCACACACCTGCAACAGCACACCACAAGCACAACACCTTGTTTCGACTCCAATTTAACTATAGCAACTCCAATTTAGTTTGTTTCGAACGTCAAGCATATTTATGGGATTTTCATATTTCCAGACACTTAAAAAACATGTAACACAGTTCATAACAACACCATAAACCCCAAATTCAAGGGAAAGGTCATACCTTACCAGAAATTGGCCAAAGCTTGCCAAAACTCGCCTTGGAAGTTCCTTAATTGCGTCTGAAATGTTGTGGCTGTTTGCTATCCAATTTGTGCTGATAAAAACCATAAATTTACATTATTAAAACCTTCATATCATTCCCAAACCCTTAACAAAACTTGGGAGGATAGAACCAAGCCATACCTTGCTAAAACTTGCTAAAACTTATCTCGGAAGTTTTCTTAACATGCTAAAAATTAACGGACTATTTATATCTCTTCCTTGCTTCCCCAAAATGAGATTTTACATTTTTAAACACCACTATATCACCATATGATATCTTAAATAATTAATTTACAAAGCGAGAATTGGGGCCTTACCTTGAATTGAAGGGAATCCTAGCTAGTCTCTCTAGCTCCTCTAGTTTTCTTCCAAACTTTTGCTAAGGAATAGATGATGAAATGAGAAATTACTCATCCTAACACACATATATACTCTTTCATAGGAGGTGACATGTGGCATCACCCTAGGGGTGACACGTGGCAGCCCCCCCTAGGATGCCACCTCATGCCATGCAGCCTCCCATATGCTGCCACATGGTAGTGGGGTCCACCTCAAGTAGGTGTGTCACCTACTTGACCCTAAGTAGGTGCATACCTGCTTGTCCAAATAGGTGCATCACCTACTTGCATCAAGTAGGTGCATCGTTTCCTTATTTCTCTTTCGTGAGCTCGTAATTTCGTCTCACTTCAAGAGCCTATGTATTCCTTGCTACTTAAGATTGACATGTACTCAAGTAGCTTAGTATGTAAAATTTCCCAAGTAATAGCTTTCATAAGTAAGTAGAGTCCTATGACTCACTACTTAACCTCCAACTTCTTTTGTATTCTTATAACCCTATTTCCAATATTCTCTCTTATGGAGTATCTCCTTCTCCTTTACTTAGGATTATTTGATAGCATTATAGATTATCCGACTTACATGATGACTTCTAAGAAACTTAAGATCCTTCTCAGAAACATAAGAAGCTTAAGAAGCATTCCAAGGTACCAAAGTACGAGGTGTAACAAGCCGGGTATTATAGAAGGTTCGTCGAAGGGTTCTCTTCCATTTTGTCTCCTTTGGTAATATTGACCCAAAAGAAGGCAAATCTCCTATGGGTGAATGAGTGTGAGAGGAGTTTCCAAACTTTAAAAGATCAACTTACCTCCGCTCCTATCTTAACTCTATCAGAAGGAATAAAAGGATTCGTTGTATATTGTGATGCTTCTAGGGTCGGTTTGGGTTTTATTTTGATGCAAAATAGCAAGGTTATAGCCTATGCTTATAGGAAATTGAAAGTACACGAGTGTAACCACCCTACCCATGATTTTAAGTTAGCGGCCATTGTGTTTGCTCTAAAGATTTGGAGGCATTACCTCTATAAGGTACATGCAGATATATTTACCGATCACAAAAGTCTTCAATATGTGTTCACACAAAAGGACCTCAACCTAAGGAAAATGAGGTGGCTTGAACTCCTCAAGGATTATGACATGAGTGTGTATTATCATCCTAGTAAGGCCAATGTTGTTGATGCCCTTAGTAGGGTATCTTTGGGGAGTGTGGCTTATGTTTATAAAGAGAAGAGAGAGTTGGTAAGGGATGTTCAATAGTTGGATAGATTAGGAGTGAAGTTGACTAGCTCCAATGATGGTGGTGTATGTGGGAAAATGGGTCCGTATCATCTTTGGTAGTAATGTTAAGTCAAAATAAGACCTTGATCCAACATTGATGGAGTTGAAGAAATTAGTAAAAAAGAAGAAAGTAGAAGTCTTTTCACAAGGGGGATATGGAGTACTTCATCACCAAGGTCGGTTATGTTTATCGGACATAGATGGACTAAGGGGTTTGATTTTGAAGGAGGCTCATAATTCTTCATATTCTATTCATCCCGGTTTGACCAAAATGTATAGATATTTGAAGGAGGTGTATTGGTGGGGTGGTATAAAGAGGGACAGAGAAAAGTTCATGTCCGAATGACAAAATTGTCAACAAGTCAAGGCCAAACACTAAAGGACGGGTGGCCTAGTACAAGACATTGAAATCCCTATTTGGAAGTGGAAAGATGTGAACATGGACTTTGTAGTAGGATTGCCTTATACTCGGAAATATCATGACTCGATTTGGATGGTTGTTGATTGTATGACAAATTTGGCTCACTTTTTATTGGTCAAGACTTCTTATATGGCCGAGAATTATGCTAAGTTTTACATTCAGAAATTGGTAAGGTTGCATGGTGTGCTATTGCCAATTATTTTGGATCTTGGTACCCCATTCACTTCTCATTTTTGGAAATTATTTCAAAGAGGACTTGGTATTAAAGTAAAGCTAAGTACCACATTCCATCCTCAAACCGATGGGCAAGCCGAGCGGATAATTCAAACACTAGAGGACATATTGAAAACTTGTGCTTTGGAATTCAAGGGAAGTTGGGATGACCATCTACCACTTATTAAGTTTGCTTACAATAATAGATACCACTCAAGTATTGGGATGGCGTTGTTTTAGGATTTGTATGTGAGACGATGTAGGTCTCCGATTGGTTGGTTCAAAGTGGGTAAGATGGCCTTATGGGGTCCCGATTTGGTGCTTGATTCTTTAGAAAAGGTGAGAGTCAGTAGAGAAAGGTTGAAGGTGGATTAATGTAATCAAAAGTCCTACTCTGATACAAAGAGAATGGATCTTCAATTTAGTGTGGATGATTGGGTATACTTGAAGGTTTCACCCATGAAGGGTGTAGTTTGGTTTGGCATGAAGGGAAAGTTGAGACCTAGGTATGTGGGGCCTTATAGAATCTTACGACATGTTGGCAAGGTTGCGCGTGAGTTGTAGTTCCCATTGGAAATGGCTATAGTTCATCCAATATTCCATATGTCTATGTTGAGGAAGTGTATATATGATCCAAGTTCCATTTTACCTTTGGAAGTAGTGAATGTTGAAGAAAACTTGACTTATGAAGAGATGCCATTTAAAATTTTGGACTGACAAGTCAAGAGGTTGAGGAACAAGGAATTATATCCATCAAAGTCCTTTGGAGGAATTAACAAGTCAAAATATCTACATGAGAAGAGGAAGCAAATATGATGAAGCGATACCCTCATCTTTTTCCTCTACTCAAGCCTAAGGTATTAAGTTGTCCTTGCTTAATTACTTGAAAACCTTGCATTTCAACTTTTCTTGCATAAGTATGCTTAATTATTGAATATGTTTTGAACTATATTTTAAATTTCACTAATGATGACTTGTTGGTTTACACTCTACTATACTCAAGATAAGTAATGTCTCATGTGAGGATGAATGTTCCCAAGGGGGAGATATTGTGCCCCCCTTAAAAGGTTGTATGTGATGTTCTAATTCTCTACGAAAATAATACTTCTTTTGTATTTTGGGCATAACTCTTCATAGTGTGATCTATATTAGGTGATTAAGTTTGAGGAAGAACCTTGAAATTATTCTCTTCAACTTTCGTGAAGAACGTAGCTTAAGATTTGGAGGCTAAGAAGGTCAAAACATTAATTTTTGCAAGACCTAGTGTTGTGATAAAATAGAGAGTTTGTAGAAGAAAAATTATATTTCATAGTAGGATGATCCAATTTATTTGATTCTTAAATGAAATGAAAGGAGACTTCTAGATCTACAATTCATATGCTGACACTAAATCCTAATTAAGAAGTTATCTTGTTCAAACATAGCTCCGAACAAGGGTATTTCGTAAAAAGAAGATTTATCTCACCAACCATGGAAGATCTAGATCCATTTGACATCATCCATGACATCAAAATCCTTTATTTGAAATCATCCATTACTCATAATCCTTCATTGAATTTTCAAGCTAATTATAAGGTCTCGTATGGTATAAAGGTTGGAATGTGTCATACTAGGGTAAAGTAGGGAAAATGGCCTTGGAGGACCCTTTTAGTCTTGAACTCGATGACTTCTAATTATATATATATAATTTAAGATCAATTACTAAGTATTTAAAGATTGTTAGATGTGGTGTAGGGTCATAAGGGATCTCTAACAACAAGCCGAGTCCAAAGAATTTCTATCGGCTTACTCTTCGTATGAGTCCAAAATAGGATCAACTACAAACGCCCATATATCCTAGTATATAACGAATTATGTATCCTATTACCTATCCAATTAAAGGTCTTTGAGTGTTCTTTCCAATGAAACCAAGATTGCATAATTTGGAGTTCGGAGTAAAATATTATATCCTATAAACTAGAAGGGTGTGCGCCAAATCTACATCGCGAACTTGGTCAATCTTGGCTCCAATTTTAATTTTGGAAAAAAATGACCTGTGGGGGAACACCTCTGCTTCATGGACCGGTTCCCAGTTAGTTCAAAATTTAGCAAACATTTCCAGCTTTAAGTAAGGGCAATATAGACAATTCCCTGAACATATATAAATGAACTTGGATGCATTTTGGGGTAATTTTTGCAGTCTTTTGCCTCCCCAAAACTCCAAAATTCATCCTCGTTTCTCTCAAATCACCTCCAACATATTTTCCCTCAAACTCAAGTATTCAAACTTCTCATTGAAGACCTAACATCAAGAAATCTCCAATTCTTCTTTAAGTTTCTGTCTAAGGTATGTGGGTTTTCATCCATGGGTCCTTCCACCTATGGAGTCCAAATGTTTCTCAACCAAGCATTTCAATTCAAAATGATGAAATCTTATTGGCTTTTACATGATGACTTTAAATGCAAAGATTATGATATATTTAAAGTTTCTTTACATAAATTAATGGACATTGACTCTTGATTTCATGAAGATATGATGTCATTAAAAGGACTATATGAAGGCATGAACATAGTTTTAAGAAATATATGGTGGGTTTCTTTGAGAATGTGTATTTTATGCATTTCCATTACTCTCATATACGTAAGAATTCTTTAAAGGCATTGAAAGGTTTTTAAGAAATAAACCCACCTAGTTTCCTCTGATAAAGTATAGTTGAAATGAAGTTTGAATCCAATGAATGTTTATGAAGTAAATGCTTATGAAGGAGAGACTTTATGAAATAATTTATTGATGAAAGGGTTTCTTAGCAAAAGTAAGGTTTCAATGTGAAAGGACAATCCTCACATTGTATGAAATGAAATATTTAAGGTTATGATATGACATGTATGATATCCCTATATTCCGTCAATGTTTTTGAACATTTTTCTAAAAGGTAGGTCTGATTAGCATAGTACCCAGAATACTATCACTGATTGTAGACCTAATTTTCTTGTAAGTCAATATTAATTACTAGGATGGTAAATAGCCCATGACAGTCATGATAGTATTATAGACCAAAGGTTTTAATGAGCTATTCCACCAATTTATGTTTGAATGTTAAAGTTGGTATATTGATATTCAAATGTTATTTTGTGGGATTTGACCTAGTACTGAATGTATCATGTAGATGGGGACTCAACCCAAGGGGTTCTTAAGTAAAGTATCATATTGCATTAACTATGTGCCACCAAAGGAACCCTTGTTGTATAAGCCTTTGTATCCATCAAATGTTAAAGTTAAAATTAAAGAATGTTAAAAGTTGATTAGAGTTCTACTTGGAAAGTAGTCTCCCCGTGCCAACGTAGGGGGATATGTTGGACTTCATGTAATAGCTTGCATGATCTTAAATATCGGTTATGGTCACTTCTCCACAAAATGAATGTTTTTAGGTTTCATATGATGTCTAATGCATGCATTCACTTATGCATATTACTTACTCATGTCTCTCTCTTATGTTCTTCAAATAATAGCATAATCACATACTTAGTATATTTAAAGTACTAACGCATAATTTTGCGTACATGATATCACCATGTAGGGACTGGCGTCGCTCCTTACCCTCCTCTCCGTGGCTAAGTTGATCATTGAAGGATACCACTTGGTGAGTTAGCATGTTCCGAGAACGACACTCTTATCTTATCTAGCTTATGTTATGTTAGACTGTTATGTTGAATTTTGGTATTTTTGACTAAATTATGAGGGTGGGCTAGGGACATGTCTTATCCCCCACCAAGTATTTAATGTAGAAGGTATGGTTGGACATAGAAGAGGATGTTATGTTGTCTTTGACTCATATTAAATGTGAAGCCCCTTAGTCCCAACATCCCTTTTTTCTGTTTGATTTATGTATCATTACCAATGAAATACTTAATGAATGCTAAGGGGCTTAGTTGAGGTACCTCTGGGTGTCTCATTCACCATATCATGTGTAGGCTCCAGGTCTGGGTCGTGAGAATCTTGGTATCAGAGCATGAGATTTTGAAATGGTCCTCGAAGTCTACCATACCGCATCAAATAGGGTCTTGATTATGGTTGTGAAGCACACCATAATTATGAATAGGAAATTATGGGACTTTTAGCAATGTTTTTCACTTCTTTCAATTCATGTCGTGTCCTAGAGTGTCCTAAGTTTTTCCTCTAACTAACAACCTATATTATGTTCTTTAGATAATGCCTCATGGAAAAGCACCTCATAGAGCAAGGGTTGACAATGAAGACCAATATCCTTCAATTCTGGCTATCCCACATCATGAGAAAGGGGTAACTCATGCTGAGTTCCACAACATTATCGCAATATTGGCTCAAGCTATAGCCCACCAAGGGCATTAAGGTGTCACTCCTCCCCGATTACAAAATCCAACCTCTCAGATTTGGAATTTTCAAAGGATTAATCCGCCTGAGTTGGTATTCACACATATTCCCGACGTCAACAAGTAACCCCAACTCCTGAAATTCATATATTAAGTACTTGGATAGAAGTAGGTGTTATGGAAACAATAAAAAAATCTCCCTACAATTTGTATAAGGTGCTAAGGAAAGTTTTGTTTAATATTCGGGGACGAATGTTCTAAAGGGGGGAAGGATGTTACATCCCACACTTTTAAACGCGGAATGTCTCATAAGTTCCTTAGACATTATCATATGAGCCGGATATGCTACGATACTAGCTAATGACTCTAAGGAAGGGAGAATGTGATACCCCATAGTAGAGAAGGTTGGAAATGGAGTCATAAGAATCCGGAGGGAATTCAAGGTCAAGTAATGAGTCATAGGACTCGATTTACCTACGTAAGTTATTAATGTAAAACTCTTATATACTTGAGCTTCTGGAGGACATACCAAGCCTGCATAGCATGGGTGACATAGGCTCTTAAAATAAGGTGAGATGACGAACCTACGAGAGGGAGCAAAAACTAGTTTTCGAACTTATGAAGGTGAAGCAAGCAGGTGACAAGCAAGCACCTCAAGCAAGAAGGTGACTCACTTGCCTGCTTGGGGGGGTGGACCCCACTACCACATGGTGGCGTGTGATAGGCCGCATGAGTCTAGGTAGCGTCCTAGGGAGGCTACCACGTGTCACCCCTAAGGGACTGCCATGTGTCACATTCTAAAAAGGGGTATATATGTGTGTTTGGATGACTATTAAGTCATTCTTATTCCATTTGGAGTTGCAACTCCAGCAACCAAAATAAGAGAGAAATGTGAGAGAAAGGCAGCCATGGGTTTGGAAAATTAAAGGTTAGTTTCCAATTTTCCTTCGTGAATTAATTATCTACGGTGTTCCTCAACCACGTAGAGGTGTGTATATGTATCTCACGATGTCTACGGAATTAATTCTTCAGCTTGGAAGTTGAGATAAAGTTGAAAGAACAAAGAGAGAAAACATTAAAAATTAGTTAACAAACCCATTTTTGGAAGGGACAGTTGTTAGTAATATTGGTATAACGTCTTGTGTACAGCTTCGTTTCATGTGATTCAATATGTTTTGGAAAGTTATTTCATAGTTATATAACTTTCATTTATCCTTTAAAATCCTCTTTTGACTTTATCTTCTTGAAAAAGGGTGATGAAGTGTAGAGGAGGTACTTCCCAGATTTTGGTTTTGGAAATCTTACACGGACTGCTGTTGGTATTTTTGGCATATCATTTTGTACAGAATTGATGTATGGTTGATTCAAAATTTTATGCGACCCTAAGACACATTTCTATAACTTTCATGGAGGATGTAAATCCTTTTTCCCTCAATTACCCCTTCGAAACGAAGTGACAAGGTAAAACAGTAAGCTGTCCAGAATTCACATTTTGACAGTTTTGAGTGAGTTCTTTGGGGTTTGTATTGTGTAATGTTGGTGTGAATTGCTTATGTATATGTTGAAGGTTTTTGTTGTTAGTTAGATGTAGGTATTAGGAGTGGAATTGGAAATTCGGATATGCCACATTATAGGGGAGGTGCTGCCCAATTTTCGTTAACGCCTTACCTAATTAAAGAACTAGTCGAAGAGACGGGCAAGGAAATAGATTCCAGGAATGATAAGGTGCAACCTAAGATGCTGGAAAGCTAAGAATGGTTGATATTTTTATTACTTTTATGTTGAATAGGTTCAAAGGACGACGAGGCGAACAAAATAAAGAGTAACTCACAAGAGGTATGTGAAGCTTCTCTTGGTATGTTTTTGGTATAGGTATGTAAAGCCTATCATTTCTCTTTTTGGCATGTCTTAGATGTAAGCAGGATATGATATGATCTTTGGGTTATTCCATTCCTAGGTTCTAAATATAACTTCAGGACCCTCACTCACTTTTGAATGTTTAAACTTTAAAGTAGAAGCTGCTATCTTCGAGTCTTCTATATGACTGTATAACAATTGATTCGACTAACCTCTTGTTTGTAAAAAAGAAAGGCTTTGAGATAACCAATTCTCGGACTGCTATAAGATATTTCACATTGTTATATGTCTAAGATTTCAAAAAAACTTCTTTTTACATAGTCCTTAGTGACAGTTAGAGAGTATACGTCAGATACCTTCTACCCTGATCCCCAGGTGAGGGTTCACTTAATGACTTCATTGAGTCTCAGATAATGATTTAAACTGTGTTTTATTTCTCACTACTCTACTCGTGAACACTTCTTCTCTGAGTCCCGGGCTGGTCATCAGATTCGTGCAATTCACTGTATTGTTCGCCGAGTCCCTCGCTAGAAGGTCGGCATCCGTATATATATATATATGATGTGTGGTAATAAGGTGACGATGGCCTGGGGCCTGATACTGATACTATATGATGTGTTGTCATAAGGTGATAATGGCCTGGGGCCTGATACTGATACTATGATGATGTGTTGTAATAAGGTGGGGATTGCACGGGGCCTGATACTGATACTACATATATGATTCACCGGACCCCTAACGGGACCGGCTATATTGAAAATTTGAGCATGCATGTTTTTGTGATTCACAGAGTACTGGTACATGTTTCTTATTTGATGATTGGTTCCCCTGCTTCTCTATTTTAGATATACCTCCAGTTGTACTATGTTATGTTTTACATACTAAGTACATATGTCGTACTGACCCTCTTTCTTCGGTAGGCTGCGTTTCATGCCCGCAGGTACAGATACAGGTTTTGGGAGTCCATCAGCTTAGGATTCCATGCAGTTCAACTAGGAGAGGCTCCATTGTATCGGGGCCTAGTTTTTGATACTGTCCACTGATGTATAGAATTGTTTTGTCCATTCGGGGGTACAGCGGGGGCCTTGTCCTGCCATATGTTTTCATTTATATTTTTAGAGGTCTGTAGACATGTATATGTGGGTTGTGTATGTCAGTTTGATTCAGCTGGGTCTACCTGATATATGATATATGTGATTATGTTATGGCAGCCTTGTCGGCTTGCGTGCCCTATCATGTTGTGATACAAACGAAAAGGGCTACAGGTTTATGAAAATGTTATCGCCCAGTGGGGCTCTGTTACATGATATTGTCTTATTTATGATTCAATGTGACCACAACTAATAGATATGTGTACGAGGGGTCCAGGTTGGACCCCAGTCGCGGCCTATGGGGTTGGGTCATGATAGAAGTGGTATCATAGCAGTTCATCCTTGGAGTGTCTGCAGACCGTGTCTAGTAGAGTCTTGATTATCTATGTGTTGCGCGCCACATGTATAAACAGGAAGCTACAGGGCATTTAGGATGTTCCCTTTCCTTCACATCTGAGATCGTGCTATAGATCCGAGTCATAGAAAAATTTCTTATACTAACCTTGGATTTTAACAGAAGGGCGGCATCAATCGAAGGAAGTGATTAACGATATGGGCGTTATGAAGCACTCGGGTAAGTAAAGTAAAGGCATGAAAGATATCTGTTGTGGTGAGTTATGGAAGAAAAATTGAAAAGTAAAGTCGAAATCTGAAAGAAAAGTAGACTGGAAAATGCCACAAATGCAGTTAGAAGTTGGACGTATGAGGTAAGTCCAGTATTTTTTATATTACTATTGACATTAAAAGCCCTGTGTGGCTGTGATATGATATGATATTGAAAGCCCTGTGTGGCTGCGATATGATATGATATTGAAAGCCCTGTACGGTTGTGATATGGCATGACTCTATATATATATGTGTTGTCCTTGTGAGGCATTGTTGGTATTTTCTGCATGCAGGTTATGGGATAGTAAGAAGTGTAGAGGAAACTCTGCCGAAATTTTCCCAGAACAGGGAAAAGGAAATGAAACATAGATTTTTGAGATGACTGAGAAATTGATATCAGGTACCCCTACTGTGTTTAAATTAAAGATTTAGGAGATACTCTTCATGTCGTCAATAAGGGACACCCTCTTTACTTGGGGAATGTATATTTCTAAGAAACAAAAGTCTATCTGGGGAGTACAGTTCAGACCACAGTATCTCCAACCATAATTGTGCTGTAGGAAAAAAAAGGGGAGAAGCTCAGGTTGAAGGGTAAGATGTCCAGTAATTGAGATTCACTTTTTTAAAAAATACCAAGCCCCCAATTCCTAATTATAAATTAGATAAGTTGTTCATAACTCGAAGATAAACTCGGAATGAGACTAGGAGGGTCAAGTATTAAAATAAGTACTGTGATGTTTCAGAGATTCTGGGTTCTTTCAACAATGGTTGAAAAATGCTTTATGATAACAGTTTATAGTTCTCCACCGACTAATTGGGAAAAGAACTCCTAACGGAAGCATCTCAAGGAGATGTCAGGGACTGAATACGAATACGAATTAAAAGGGGGATATGTAAGTATGAATTGAACAGTGTGATACGAGTATGTAGGGATAAAGTGGAACCACTAGTAAGACACACTTAGTACACGTTGACTAAGTTAAAGGCCTGCGTTGAGAATGCAGTAAGAGCATGGGGCTTAAGATATAAAAAAATGACGCGTGTACACAACGTCGCCCCAGAAATAGTGGAACCCTTAAGGGACAAGGATGGAAAACTTAAGGAACAAATGGCACGACTTCTATTCGCTCCAAGAAACAAATGATACAGGTTGGGACAAAGCCACTACTTTGAGAAAACCTGGAATAGTTATCGTCAGAATACTGGTACTGCCTTTGTGGAAATTGGAACGACTACAAGTACAATTAATTTTTGATGAAGATAAGTAGAATGTGGCCTCAGACGAGTAGTCCCATGGGTCTCACTACTTAAGTACAAAGTAACAAATGAGGTGTCACACTATGTATGGAAAGGTTCTCATCATTTCATGATTTGGCCAAGATTCCGTACGCAGATAATCAAGTGGTAAAATATACAGAAAGACGGGGACCTGATGCAGTACCAAGTAGATTGGAGGAAGAGATTGGGAGAAATTAAGACTGGACAAAGAGACATAGAGCAAGGTACAAGAAGATGAAAGTACGAGTACCCTGTAAAGGGGGGAAGTTAATGAGAAAATGGCAAAGGTAGGAGGAGGCAATTGATATAGAAATATATTTGAGATAGACGTCTAAACTTCAATAAGATATCTTGCTGAACCAAGTTAGAAAGGTCCGAAAGCTACCAATAATTGGACAGAAGCCAGAATACTACATAAGGCAGCGTTAAGAAGTTTGTGACGAGACCCTGAACAACGTAACACTAGAAGGCGGCTGCGTATAAAAACAAAAGAGTATAACCATGAAAGGATATAAACCAAATTAAGAGACATTATGAAGGATAATGACAGTATGCTAGACCAAAAGCCAAAATTTTGGTTATAGAGTTAGTCGCAAATGATGTTGCGATAGATAAATAACCAAAGAAAAAGGAATAGAAAGCCTCTTGTGGTAAAAAATAAGGAGAACACAAAGTGAATAGAGGATAGTGGAGCTAAAGGTCTACTCCGATACTGGATGCAAGATAACAGACGAAAGGACAGGGCAAAACATAAAGATTCGCGAGACAACGCTGAGGTAAATCTGGAGCTAAGTTGAGTGCCCCACACATTATGGCAAGGATTACAATGAAACGCAACATGAAGACTTCCCAGAGAGGTCACCCATCCCAGTATTACTCTCACCCCAGCACGCTTAATTTCGAAATTTTGATGGAACTTAATGCGCTAGTGCTGGTATGATCGCGTGAGATGGAAGAATCTAAACTAGCGGCGGAGAAATGACACAAGATTATGTTCCTAGAGTACTATACATTACGTAGGGGGTATTGTAAAAAGGATTTAAGCAATACAAGAAGGATTAGCTAACTGCTAATTGACGACGCACTCAAATGCCACAACTCTTCAACATAGAACTAGTTAGTGAGAGGAAAACCGCAGAATGACTATATGGGCCAGTGGGCGAGGGAATTTCGATACCACTTGGTAGCCAACTCTGAGGGTGAAAAAGAAAAACCCAAAAGGTAAGGGTACCATCTGATGTAATTTACGAATGACAGGAAGCAATACCCAAGGTCAAAAATTCCACAATATGACCAGGACTACAAGACTCACTTAGCACTCCAGCGCCAGATGAATCTGGAGGAAATGTTACTTGTGGATTAATGATATTAGTCCCTTCTCCTTCGATAAAAGGTTACCTACTCCACCGAAAAGGTATAAATTATAGAATAAAAGAGTGGTAGGACCTTACGGAGTCCCCACAGCTATTTTCCTAGGCAAGGGATCCTAAGTTGCAATTAACTATCAAGAGATACAAAGATAGGTTAAGCCAAATTACCAAGATGGAATTAGTGCTATGGGTGGAGTAAGACATGGCCACGAGTGGACCAAAGATCTACCCCGACATCGAGTGTAGGATAAGGGAGAAAAAGGCAGGGTAAAACATAAGGACTACTGAGGTAACACTAGGATACTTCTTGTACCCTCTCATATTCTTGTAAATGTAAAGAATGACACAAGATAATGTATCTAGAGGATTACAAGTGGGGGTAAGGGAAATTGTGAAAGGGTCTAAGTAAAATTGGCAGAACTAACTAGTTACTATAGGATAACGAGCTTATATGTCAAAATTCCTTCAAAATTATACCAGATCATGTTAGACAAAGCAAAGAACGACTATGAGAGACATTATATGAGGGGACTGCAACATTATTCGGTAGCCAACCCTAAGGATTGGAAAAAAAGAGGGGAAGAAGGACCCAAAAGATCAAATGCCAGTTAAAGTTCTGAAAAGAGTCGAGAAGGACTATTTGAGGCTAATGGTTCCCAAATTATCAATGTCATTATGAATGTATTTTATACTCTATAAGAGTAGGGTGCTATATGGGTTATTGCGAGTAGGCTAACAAATCAGCTCATTTTCTTTCAAACAAAACCACCTATGTAGTTGGAACTAGGTGAAGTTATAAGACAAGGAGGTAATAAGGTTCCGTGAGGTTTCGCCTGCTAATATCTCAGATAGAGGGACTTCAATTATGATTAACGTCTAAAGATCAGTCCAAGAAAAGCTCGAGAGCACAGATAGGTCTTCGTACTGCATTTTTCCTTGAGCTGTTGAATCGACTGAGCATACTATTATATGGTTGGCTTTAAGAGTAACTGAGATGATCGTCCACCACTTATTGAGTTTAACTACCATAATAGTTACCACTCTGGTATCCCAATGACTCCGTACAAAAATGGTAGAGTAAGATGTGTAAGTCCCCTATTGGATGGGTAGATGTTAGAAAGACTAAGCTAAAAAAGCCCCGACATGATTAAGCAAGCTATTGACTAAAAGCCCAGAGTCGGCAGGAATGATATACAGATAATCGACATCGACATACAGAGTTCAAACTGATGATTCGATGTTTATAACAGGGTCACCTAGAAAAGGAAACTTAACCTAGAATATGTTAGACTGTATCAAGTTATTCATAAGGTGGGCAACGTGGATGGTAAGTTGAGCTTACCACCTCATTTGGAAACTATACGCTCAGTACCTCAGATAGGAATGCTTCGCAAAGATACTAATGAACCACCCGGGGTATATTCCATAAATGAGGTCTAGGAGTTGGAATCCTATGAGGAAAAACCTATTGCTATCTTAGATCGGCAAACGAGAAGATTGTAGACTAAAGGCGTGCCTTCCATCAAGATACGGTGGAAAAACCAAAACCAGAAAGAGAATGACCGAGGAAACTGAAGAGAACATGAAACACAGGTATTCACACATATTCCCTACGTCAACAAGTAACCCCAACTCCTGAAATTCATATATTAAGTACTTGGATAGAAGTAGGTGTTATGGAAACAATAAAAGAATCTCCCTACAATTTGTATAAGGTGCTAAGGAAAGTTTTGTTTAATATTCGGGGACGAATGTTCTAAAGGGGGGAAGGATGTTACACCCCACACTTTTAAATGCGGAATGTCTCATAAGTTCCTTAGACATTATCATATGAGCCGGATATGCTACGATACTATCTAATGACTCTAAGGAAGGGAGAATGTGATACCCCATAGTAGAGAAGGTTGGAAATGGAGTCATAAGAATCCGGAGGGAATTCAAGGTCAAGTAATGAGTCATAGGACTCGATTTACCTACGTAAGTTATTAATGTAAAACTCTTATATACTTGAGCTACTGGAGGACATACCAAGCCTGCATAGCATGGGTGACATAGGCTCTTAAAATAAGGTGAGATGACGAACCTACGAGAGGGAGCAAAAACTAGTTTTCGAACTTATGAAGGTGAAGCAAGCAGGTGACAAGCAAGCAGGTGACTCACCTACTTGCTTGAGGGGTGGACCCCGCTACCACATGGTGGCGTGTGATAGGCCGCATGAACCTAGGTGGTATCCTAGGGGCTGCCATATGTCACCCCTAAGGGGCTTCCACGTGTCACCTTCTAAATAGGGGTATATATATGTGTTTGGATGACTATTAAGTCAGTTTTATTCTATTTGGAGCTGCAACTCCAGCAACCAAAATAAGAGAGAAACGTGAGAGAAAGGCAGCCATGGGTTTGGATAATTAAAGGTAAGTTTTCCAATTTTCCTCCGTGAATTAATTATCTACCGTGTTTCTCAACCACGTGGAGGTGTGTATATGTATCTTATGATGTATACGGAATTAATTCTTCAGCTTGGAACTTGAGATAAAGTTGAAAGAACAAAGAGAGAAAACGTTAAAAACTAGGTAACAAACCCATTTTTGGAAGGGACAGTTGTTAGTAATATTGGTATAACTTCTTGTGTACAGCTTCATTTCATGTGATTCAATATGTTTTGGAAAGGTGTTTCATAGTTATATAACTTTCATTTATCCTTTAAAATCCATTTTTGAATTTATCTTCTCGAAAAATGGTGATGAAGTGTAGAGGAGGTACAACCCAGATTTTGGTTTTGGAAATCTTACACAGACTACTGTTGGTATTTTGGGCATATCATTTTGTACATAATTGATATAGGGTTGATTCGAAATTGTATGCGACCCTACAACACATGTCTATAACTTTCATGGAGGACATAAATCCTATTTCCCTCAATTACCCCTTCGAAACGAAGTGATAAGGTAAAACAGTAAGCTGTCCAGAATTCACCTTTTGACAGTTTTGAGTGAGTTGTTTGGGGTTTGTATTGTGTAATGTTGGTGTGAATTGCTTGTGTATATGTTTCAGGTTGTCATTGTTGGTTGGCTGTAGGTATTAGGAGTGGAATTGGAAATTCGGATAGGGCACATTATAGGGGAGGTGTTGCCCAATTTTCATTAATGCCTTACCTAATTAAAGAACTAGTCGAAGAGACGGGCAAGGAAATAGATTCCAAGAATGCTAAGGTACAACCTAAGATGATGGAAAGCTAAGAGTGGTTAATATTCGTATTACTTTTATGTTGAATAGGTTCAAAGGACGATGAGGCGAACAGAATAAAAAGTAACTCACAAGAGGTATGTGAAGCTTCTCTTGGTATGTTTTTGGTATAGGTATGTAAAGCCTATCGTTTCTCTTTTGGAATGTCTTAGATGTAAGCAGGATATGATATGAGCTTTGGGGTAATTCCATTCCCAAGTTCTGAATATGACTTCAGGACCCTCACTCACTTTTGAATGTTTAAACTTTAAAGTAGAAACTGCTATCTTTGAGTCTTCTATATGACTGTATAACAATTGATTCGACTGAGCTCTTGTTTGTAAAAAATAAAGGCTCTGAGATAACCAATTCTCGGACTGCTATAAGATATTTCACAATGGTATATGTCTAAGATTTCCAAAAAACTTCTTTTTACATAGTCCTTTGTGATAGTTAGAGAGTATACGTCAGATACCTTCTACCCTGATCCCCAGGTGAGGGTTCACTTAATGACTTTATTGAGTCTCAGATAATGATTTAAAATGTGTTTTATTTCTCACTACTCTACTCGTGTATACTGTAACACTTCTTCTCCGAGTCCTTGGCCGGTCATCAGATTTATGCAATTCACTGTATTGTTCGCCGAGTCCCTCGCTAGAGGGCTGGCATCCGTATATATATATATATATATATGATGTGTTGTAATAAGGTGACGATGGCCTGGGGCCTGATACTGATACTATATAATGTGTTGTCATAAGGTAACGATGGCCTTGGGCATAATACTGATAATATGATGATGTGTTGTAATAAGGTAAGGATGGCATGGGGCCTGATACCGATACTACATATATGATTCACCGGACCCCTAATGGGGCTGGCTATATTGAAAATTTGAGCATGCATGTTTTTGTGATTCACAGAGTACTGGTACATGTTTTTGATTTGATGATTAGTTCCCTTGCTTTTCTATTTTGGATATACCTCCAGTTGTACTATGTTACGTTTTACATACTAAGTACATATATCGTACTAACCCCCTTTCTCGGGGAGCTGTGCTCATGCCCGCAGGTATAGATACAGATGTTGGGTGTCCGTCTGCTTAGGATTCCATGCAGCTCAGCTGGGAGAGGCTACATTATATCGGGGCCTAGTTTTTGATACTGTCCACTGATGTATAAAATTGTTTTGTCCATTCGGGGGTACGACGGGGGCCCTGTCCTACCATATGTTGTCATTTATATTTTTAGAGGTCTGCAGACATATATATGTGGGTTGTATATGTCAGTTTGATTCAGCTGGGTCTACCTGATATATGATATATGTGATTATGTTATGGCAGCCTTGTCAGCTTGCGTGCCCTATCATGTTGTGATATAAATGAAAAGGGCTATAGATTTATGAAAATATTATCGCCCAGTGGGGCTCTATTACATAATATTATCTTATTTACGATTCAATATAACCACAACTAATAGATATATGTACGAGGGGTCCAGGTCGGACCCCAATCGTTGCCTACGGGGTTGGGTCGTAATAGAGAGGTTGATAGAGAGGTCTAGAGGCTTCAAAAAAGCTATAGTAGATGGTGGAGGGTCCAACCCTTAAAGGTTCGGTTATGGTAGAAATAGCAAAGGTCAAGGTGGGAAATAGTTTATGGGACAAGGTTCCACTAATACTCCTCCTCAGAAGTTCAACAAGCATAAGGGTCCTAATCAAATAGTCCCAAGAGATAATGTTGGTGCTCAAGCTTTTCCCCCATGTAAGAAGGGTGGGAGGACCCATAAATGGGAGTGTTTGGCGGGATCAAATGTGTGTGGAAAATTGGTTCATAATGCTCGGGGTTTTAGAGGTGGTGGTAGTGCTAGGCCTCAAGTACAAGTTGCTCATGGCCAACAAAATCAGGGAGGTGGCCAAAGCCCTAACCGTTTCTATGCTTTGCAAGGGACACAAAAGGTTGAAGAAGAACCTAATGTTGTTACTAGTATGTTGAAGGTCTTTACTTTTGATTTGTATGCATTGTTGAACCCTGGTGTAAACTTTTCATTTGTTACTCCATTCTTAGCTAATAGGTTTGATATATTCCTCGAAATATTAGTAGAGCCTTATTTGGTGTTTACCCCATCGGTGAGTCAGTTGTGGCTAGAAAGGTCTACAGGGTTTTTCCATGTCCATCTTGCATAAAGTTATTCCTTGTATCTTATATAGCTTGACATACTAGATTTTGATGTCATTATTGGGATGGATTGGTTACATGCATCTTATGCTTCCATAGATTATAGGACTCGTCGAGTCAAGTTTTCATTCCTAATTGAGTCCGTTCTTAAATGGGAGGGTCGTGATTCGATAGTGAAGGGTAAGTTCATTTCGTGTCTTAAGGCTCGAAAATTGATTGCTAAAGGTTGTATTTACCACATAGTGAGAGTTAGGGATTTTGACTCCGAAATTCCTTCTCTTGAGTCGATCCCTATAGTCAATGAGTTTTCCAATTTCTTTTTTGATATTTCTCTTGAAAGTGAAATTGATTTTGGTATCGATCTCCTCCTCTATACCCATCTTTACCCCTCCTTACCGAATGGCTCCAGCAGAATTGAAAGAGATGAAGGAATAATTAAAGGACTTGCTAGAAAAGGGGTTCATAAGGCCTAGTATTTCACCATGGGGTGCTCCTTTGCTATTTGTAAGAAAGAAAGATGGGTCTCTTCGACTATGCATACACTATCGGCAATTGAATAAAGTAACTATTAAGAAGAAGTACCTACTCCCTATGATAGATGACTTATTGGATCAATTGCAAGAGGCAAGTTACTTCTTCAAGATCGACCTTTGGTCCGGCTATCACTAACTTAGGGTGAGGGAGTGTGATATTCCCAAAATGGCATTACAGAAAAGTTATGGTCACTTCGAGTTTGTGGTAATGAGTTTTGGGTTGACAAATACGCCGGTAGTGTTCATGGATAATGAATAGGGCATTAAAACCCTACCTTGATACTTTCGTTGTGGTGTTCATTAATGATGTTTTGATCTACTCTCACAATGAGGAAGAACATAAGGATCATTTGGGAGGTTTGCTCTAAACATTGAGGGATAGGCAATTGTCTGCAAAATTTAGTAGGTGTGAGTTTTGGTTGAAAGAGGTGGCCTTTGTTGGTCACATAGTGTTAGGCGAGGGGGTTAAGGTTAATACTAAGAAAATGGCATCGGTTAGGAATTGTCCTAGACCAATTTCTCCTTCAGACATTAAGAGCTTTTTGGGTCTAGCCAGTTATTATAGAAGATTCATTGAAGGGTTTTCTTCCATCTCTTCTCCTATGACAAAGTTGACTTAAAAGAAGGCAAAATTCATATGGACAGATGAGTGTGAAAGGAGTTTCCAAATTTTGAAAGATCAACTTACCTCCGCTCCTATTATGACTCTACCAGAAGGATTAGAAGGGTTTATGGTATATCCTAATGCTTCGAAGATTGGTTTAGGTTGTGTGTTAATGTAAAATGGTAAGGTCATATTTTATGCTTCTAGGAAATTAAAAGTGCATGAGCGTAAATTTCCTACCTATGACTTGAGTTGGCAGCTATTGTTCTTGCTTTGAAAATTTGTCAGCACTACCTCTATGGGGTACATGTAGATGTATATACCGATCATAAAAGCCTTCAATACGTGTTCACCCAAAAGGACCTCAATCTAAGATAAAAAAGGTGGCTAGAGCACCGCAAGGACTATGACATGAGTGTGTATTATCATCCGGGTAAAGCCAATATGGTTGTCGATTCACTTAGTAAAGTGTCTATGGGGAGTGTGGCCTATGTTGATGAAGGAAAGAGAGAGTTGGTGAAAGATGTTCACTGGTTGGCTAGACTAGGGGTAAAGTTGTGCAGTACTAGTTATGGTTGTCCAAAATAGGTTTGAATCCTCCTTGGTGGTAGATGTTAAGTCGAAACAAGATCGTGACCTGACACTTGTCGAGTTAAAAAAGTTGGTGAAGGAAAAGAAGGTAGAGGTCTTTTCACAAAGGGGAGATGAGGTATTATATTACTAAGGTCAGTTATGTGTTCTGGATGTGGATGGCCTAAAGAGTTTGATCTTGATGGAGGCACATAATTCTGCATACTCCATTCACCCCGGTTCGATGAAAATGTAACGAGACTTAAAATAGTTGTATTGGTGGAATGGCATGAAGAAGAGCATAGGAAGGTTTGTGTCAGAATGTCCAAATTGTCAACAAGTGAAGGCTGAACATCAAAGGCCATGTAACACCCCTCAAAAATTTTCCCTAAGATTCGGACCCTTCTTGTATACGGGTAGGGTTGAACCTGATTATTGAGGAGCGTATGCATGAGCTAGGATGAGTCCCCGGGAAATTTAAGGATATTGGAGGTGATGTAGGGTCACAAAAGGCCCCTAGGACCAAATTAAATCCAAGAGATTTGTCGTGGCTAAGTCTTGGGATGAGTTCGTATAAGGGGTCGACTTCTAACAACCCTATCTTTTGAATCGTCTAAACCGTATTCTTGTTTAGACCTAGGACACTTGATTGAGTTGTTATTTCTCTTGAGTTGAGTTCCGAGTGGTTTTTATGTTTCCTTTATGTCATTTCATTCGACCATTTTACATACCAGTATATTTCACATATTGACGCCATTTGGCCATGATGCAGAAACAGGTACTAGAGATCATCAACTGGCGTTCCATTGAAGATCCACACCCACTCCCAACTAGCGGTGAGTCCTCCTAGTTCCGGAGGATATTAAGCCCTTTTTGTATAGTTTTGATATCATTTACTTTGTCTTGATTGTTGGTAGCCATGGGTTTGTCATGGGCACCTTCTAGGTTGTAGATAGAGGCTTTATAGACCAGAGTGAAGAAATGTTGAATTGTTCTTTTGAGTAGCCCTTTTTAAAATTTCTTGTCGAGTTGATGATTGTTTGGCCTTTGGCCCTAATTTATGAACAGTATATCATTAATTGAGTTTTCTACTAAGAGAATATGATTGAATGAATGTGTGACTGGACTAGGTGGTTCGCTCGGAGGTCAGAAATAGCCTTCGAGTGCCGGCCACGCCTAGGGTACCCTCCCGGGGTGTGACAAACATGGTATTAGAGCACAAAGTTCAAGAGTCCTAGGGAGTCTATGAAGTCGTGTCTAGTAGAGTCTTGCTTATAGGTGTGTTATACACCACACTTATAAGCAGGAGGCTATAGGATATTAGGAATTGTTTCCCCTCTTTCATACTCTGAATTCGTGCGATGGAGTTAAACTCTATGAAACTTCCTTTCTAATTCGTGCATTTATATGTTACAGATAATGCCTCCAAAACGTACTGCCAGCCAGAGAAATGTCGAAAATGCAGAGATGCCCCAGTCTGAGGTATGCCCGGCAAGGGCTAGAGGTTGACCTGCGAGGTATGCGGAGGCGCCTCAAGTGCCTGCTACCCCTCCTGCACCCACATCAGAGGCAGAATTTAGAGAGGTGATTGGAATGCTCACTCAGTTAGTGGCTGCCCGATATGGTAACTAGAGTTCGCTGATGCTTAGCTCTAGTCTCCAAGAGTCATCTGTTGCCGCCAGAATTCGAGACTTTCTGAGAATGAATCCACCGGCATTCACGGGTTCGAAGGTTGATGAAGACCCCCAAAATTTTATTGATGAGATGTAGAAAATTCTGAAAGCTATGCATGCTTCAGAAATTGAGGGGGTTGAGTTGGTGTCTTATCAACTCAAGGATGTGGAAAACATCTGGTATAACCAATGGAAGCAAGGTAGGGGTGAGGATGCTGAACCTTCTAGGTGGGATGAATTTGAGGGAACCTTTCTTGACCACTTCTTTCCCCGAGAATTGAAGGAAGCAAAAGTGAAGGAATTTGTGAACCTGAAACAAGAAGGTATGTCAGTTAAGGAGTATAGCCTGAAGTTCATCCAGCTGTCTAGGTATGCTCATGAAATGATCCCAGATATGAGGACAAAGATGAGGAAGTTCGTCTCCAGATTAGGGAGGCATGTGAAGAAGGAGTGCAAATCAGCATTGTTGATCTCGGACATGGATATTTTGACACTAATGGTGTATGCTCAACAGGTGGAGGATGAGAAGAGAAAAGACAGAGAGGAGCATCTGACCAAGAAGGCAAGATCAGCTAGGCATGAGAATAAGTAGAGGCAAAACAAGGGCAATAGGTCCTTCTTTCAGAAGAGGCCTCCCAATTATGCCTCATCTACTGCAAGTGCACCTATGCCGCAGAACAGGTATGACCGGCAAGGACAGAGTCACCAGAATTTCAGACCCCAGGGTTCTCAATCCCAAGCTAGCATGGGTCAAGGTTCGCAAGGGAAGCTACCATGCATAAAGTGTGTTAAGCTCCACTTGGGAGAGTGTAGAGCGGGGAGGGCCGGTTGTTATAAATGCGGCCAAATGAACCATTTTTAGAGAGAGTGTCCAGCATGGGGAGACAAAGCCCAGTTCTCTACTACCGCACCACCATCTAGGGGTGATCAGAGGGGTACTAATTCAGGCACGAGGGGAGGTACAAACCGTTTATATGCCATGGGTAGTCGCTAAGATCAAGAGAACTCTCCAAATGTCATGACGGGTATGATTCGAGTCTCTTCTCTTGATTATCATGTATTGATGGATCCGGGTGCCACTTTATCTTTTGTGACTCCTTACGTGGCTAGTAAATTCAATAAAATTCCTAAATGCCTTCTTGAACCTTTCAGTGTAGCTACTCCGGTTGGTGATTCTGTCTTGGCTGAGAGAGTCTATAGAGATTGCACTGTGTCAATTCATCAAAGGGATACCTTGGCCGACCTAGTTGAGTTGGACATGGTTGATTTTAATGTGATCCTTGGCATGGACTGGTTTTATGTCTGTTATGCCTCTATTGATTGTAGAACTTAGGTTGTCAAGTTCAAATTCATAAACAAAGTTGTCATAGAGTGGAGGGGTAGTCCTGTTATGCCTAAGGGTAAGTTTATTTCTTACCTTAGGGCCAGGAAGCTAATCTCAAAAGGGTGTATCTATCACATTGTCTGAGTGGAAGATGGCAATGTTGAGTCTCCATCTCTAGAGTTGGTCCTGATTGTCAATGAGTTTCCCGACGTCTTTCCCGAGGATCTGCCTGAAGTCCCTCCTGATAGGGAGATCGACTTCGGGACTGATGTTCTTCCTGATACCCAGCCTATCTCAATCCCTCCATATAGAATGGCTCCAGCCGAGTTGAAAGAGTTGAAGGAGCAGTTGAAGGACTTGCTAGATAAGGGATTCATTAGGCCGAGCGTCTCACCATGGGGTGCTCCCATCCTATTTGTGTGAAAGAAGGATGGGTCCTTTAGGATGTGTGTTGACTACAGGCAGTTGAATAAGGTCATCGTAAAGAACAAATACCTTCTCCCCAGAATAGATGATTTATTTGATCAACTTTAGGGTGCCACGTGTTTCTCAAAGATAGACTTGAGATCCGGCTACCATCAATTGAAGGTGAGGGAATGTGATATTCCGAAGACCGCTTTCCGGACTCGTTATGGCCACTTTGAATTTGGTCATGTCCCTTGGGTTGACAAATGCCCCCGCAACTTTCATGGATCTCATGAACCAGGTGTTTAAACCATATCTTGATATGTTTGTGATTGTATTCATAGATAATATTCTGGTCTACTCCAAGAATGAAGAGGAGAATGCCTATCATCTTAGAGTCGTTTTACAAACCTTGAGAGACCAGGTATTGTATGCAAAGTTCTCTAAATGTGAATTTTGGCTTGCATCAGTGGCCTTCTTAGGCCACATTGTATCTGGAGATGGTATTCAAGTTGATGCCCAGAAGATTGAAGCTGTGAAGAATTGGCCCAGACCCATATCCCCGACAGAGATAAGAAGCTTCTTGGGTTTGGCCGGCTATTATCGAAGGTTTGTAGAGGGATTCTCATCCATATCATCACCATTGACTAAGCTGACTCAAAAGAAGGCTAAGTTCCAATGGTCCGATGCTTGTGAGGAGAGTTTCCAGAAACTGAAGGCCAAGCTAAGCACTGCTCCTGTCCTGACCTTGCCCGATGAAACAGAGGGCTTTGTGGTCTACTGTGATGCATCTAGAATTGGTTTGGGTGGTATGTTGATACAAAGAAGGAAGGTGATAACCTATACTTTGAGACAACTTAAGGTTTATAAGAGGAATTACCCAACTCATGACCTTGAGCTAGCAGTTGTGGTATTTGCACTTAAAATCTGGCGCCACTACTTATATGGAGTGAATGTTGACGTATTCACCGATCACAAGAGCTTACAATATGTCGACAGCCAGAAGGAACTCAACCTGAGGCAAAAGAGATGGCTCGAACTACTCAAGGACTACGACATGAGCATCCTCTACCATCCAGGTAAAGCTAATGTTGTTGCTGATGCTCTTAGCAGGTTGTCCATGGGTAGCACTGCCCATGTAGAGGAGGGAAGGAGGGAATTGGCGAAGGAGGTACATAGATTAGCCTGATTGGGAGTTCGACTAGAAGAGAACCATGAAAGTGGAGTAAACGTTCGAGATGGGGCTATGTCCTCTCTTGTAGCAGAGGTAAAGAAGAAACAAGATCAGGATCCCGTCCTCCTCCGGTTGAAGGAAGTTGTTCACAAACAAGGGGTGATGGTTTTCACCAAAGGCGGAGATAGTGTGTTGAGGTACCAAAGTAGATTGTGTGTACCTGATGTCGATGATGTTCGAGAGAGGATTATGTCCTAAGCGCATAGTTCCAGATACTCTATTCATCCAGGCTCCACAAAAATGTATCATGACTTGAGGGAAATCTATTGGTGGAGTGGAATGAAGAGGGATATTGCGGAATTTGTTTCCAAGTGCCCGAATTGCCAACAGGTGAAGGTTGAGCATCAAAGGCCATGTGGTTTAGCCCAAAACATAGAAATTCTAAAATGGAAGTGGGAGATGATCAACATGGATAGGATGACGAAATCAGCTCACTTCTTGGCGGTTAAGACTACTGACACCGCAGAAGATTATGCAAAGTTGTACATTCAAGAGATCGTCAGACTGCATGGGGTTCCCTTGTCTATTATCTCAGATAGAGGAGCTCAATTTACTTCCCAATTTTGGAAATCTTTTCAGAAGGGACTGGGTTCGAAGGTGAACTTGAGTACAGCTTTCCACCCCCAGACAGATGGCCAGGCAGAGCACACTATCTAGACATTGGAAAATATGTTGAGGGAATGTGTGCTTGACTTCAAGGGAAATTGGGATGATCACTTACCTCTTATAGAGTTTGCATATAACAATAGCTATATTATGCAAGCATTCAAATGGCTCCTTATGAAGCCTTGTATGGGAGGAGGTGTAGATCACCCATTGGGTGGTTTGAAGTTGGTGAAGCTGAGTTGATTGGGCCCGATTTTGTTTATCAAGCCATAGAAAAGGTGCGAGTTATTCAAGAGAGGCTAAAGACAGCCCAAAGCTGCCAAAAATCTTACATCGACGTGAGGAGGAGAGACTTAGAGTTTGAGGTAGGTGATTGGGTATACCTGAAGGTGTCGCCCATGAAGGGCGTCATGAGGTTTGGAAGGAGGGGGAAACTTAGTCCCTGATATATCGGCCCTTACCAGATTTCGAGATGGATTGGGAGTGTTGCCTATGAGTTGGAGTTACCCTCAGAGCTAGCCTCTATTAATCCGGTGTTCCACGTTTTGATGTTGAAAAAGTGCTTGGGCAATCCCTCATTGGTAGTCCCCATTGATAGCGTTGGAATTAAGGATAGCTTGTCTTATGAAGAGGTTCTGGTCCAAATTCTTGATCACCAAATTTGCAAATTGAGGAACAAAGAGGTCGCCTCAGTCAAAGTCCTGTGGAGGAACCAATTTGTTGAGAAAGACACATGGGAAGTGGAGGAAGCCATGAAATCTAAATATCCACATCTATTCATGCCTACCGACGAGAATGTTGAAGGTAATATCCATTTCTTTGGCATGAATTCAATTGTGCATTTTGAATTTTGATTCGAAATTGTTTGAGAATTTGAGTGGTAGAATGCCTGAAAATTTTGAGTGTGATTTATACCCTGAGTCCATTCCTGGTTACTCGTCATTCGAGGATGAATGATCCCAAGGGGGAGATAATATAACAACCCTTAAAAATTTTCCCTAAGATTTGGACCCTTCTTGTATATGGGTAGGGTCGAACCAGATTATTGAGGAGCGTATGCATGAGCTAGGAGGAGTCCCCGAGAAATTTATGGATGTTGGAGGTGTTATGGGGTCACAAGGGGACTCTAGAACCAAATTAAATCCAAGAGATTCATCGTGGCTATGTCTTGGGATGAGTTCGTATAAGGGGTCAACTTCTAACGACCCTATCTTTTGAAAGAAGATAATCTGGGTGGCCCACAACCTATCAAATTAAAGGTCGTCGAGTCTTCTTTCCAATGCCACCAAGAATGTAAATTTTGAAGTTCGGAGTCGAAAGATATGACGATCCTATGATGAACTAGCACGGCAAGAATTTCATTTTTGGTCCTGGGTTGCAACTGCTGGGAAAATAGCCTTGGCGCTGTAAGGGCGCGATGCGTCACTATTGCTCCAAAAACATGCCTCATTAGTTTGGTACTTGGCGCGACGTGCCACTAAAAGTTGTGCAGGGTTTTTCGAGCATAATTTCCAGAACCCAGAAACAATGGCCTTGGCACTGTAAGGGCGCGATGCGCCACTATCACGCCAGAAACATGCCTCAGTAGTTTGGTACTTGGCACGACGTGCCACTAAAAGTTGTGCAGGTTTTAGGTGTAATCGTTCTGGCGCTGCAATGGCGCGACGCGCCACTATCGCGCCAGGAGTATTTTTGCCTATTTTTCATAACTTTTGAGAAGGGGCAATTTGGGAATTGTCCTAAATTATATAGGTATCATCCTTGAGCATTTGGGAACATAATTTTCAGCCTCCCTCTCTCTCTAGAAAAGCCCTAGAAAGATCCTCTCTCTTCCTCTTCTTCTTCTCCAAGTCCTCCTTTAACAAAGAATTGTTTCAAGAGCTTCAAGATTCGAGTTCTTCATTGAAGACCCAACCACAAGGTTTTCTTCAAAGTCTTCACTAAGGTATGTAAGGCTATCTAAAATATGGGTTGAGTCCACCCATGTGCCCTATACCTACTTTGAGGATAAATGCCTATAGAAATGGAGTTTCTTGCTAGGGTTGTGTTCAAATGAGTTTTGTTGTCCATTAGAGTGATTCTTGCTATGACGATGAGGTTTAGTCAAGAACTTCCAAAAAGTGTTTTTGTTTTAGTATGAGTTGATGAAGATGAGTTTTTAAATATGTTTTATTGATTTTCTTAACTATGTGGATTAATAAAGTATGTTATTTTCTTAAAAATGATGCTTATCTTGAATTGTTGATTTAAAGCCTTGGAGTTATGATGAGTTTCAAAGATTGATTAAATGGATAGAGGAAATGATTGGTTATGTTTACATGTTGATATAAATGTGCCTTTAAATTTCTCTTGAAAGATATGATTTAGAGATGATTGATTGTGCTAGAGTGGATGAGTTGACAAGGTTTAAATGAGACTTATCGATATGATTTGATTGAGTCGATTGGATGGATTTTTATGAGCATTGAGTCTTGGGAGGAGTATCGAGCACCGAATTGGGTAAGAGTAAAGTCCATACTCGAACCCAATAACTACGTCGCCAAATATAGGAGGGGATTGAACCGTTAAAGTCGGATGTTTCCCCAAAATATTTGTCCTAACATTATAAAACTTGGTTGGATTGGATCCATGATTGGTTGACTCGTTCATGCCCTAGCAAAGCATGAACGGATGCGGCAACAACGTCAGTTAGTTGTACTGTCACTGGCTCAAAAGTGATGGTTGTCGGATAAGAGAAACTCCCACATAAGTCTTGATAGTACTCTGAGTCGAATTGAGTTGAATGGTATGTGATTGGTACCGTCTAAACCATATTCTTGTTTAGACCTAGGACACTTGATTAAGTTGTTATTTCTCTTGAGTTGAGTTCCGAGTGGGTTTGATATTTCCTTTATGTCATTTTATTCAACCATTTTACATACCAGTACATTCCACATACTAACGCCATTTGGCTTGCATCGTTTCATGATGCAGAGACAGGTACTAGAGATTATCAACCTGCGCTCCGTTGAAGATCCACACCCACTCCTACCTAGCGGTGAGTCCTCCTAGTTCCGAAGGATATTAAGCCCTTTTTATATAGTTTTGATGTCATTTACTTTGTCTTGATTGTTGGTAGCCATGGGTTTGTCATGGTCACCTTCTAGGTTGTACATAGAGGCTTCATAGACCGGAGTGAAGAAATATTGAATTGTTCTTTTGAGTAGCCCTTTTTAAAATTTCTTGTCGAGTTGATGATTGTAATTGAGTTTTACGCTAAGAGAATGTGATTGAATGAATATGTGACTGGACCAGGTGGTTTGCTCGGAGGTCAGAAATGGCCTTCGAGTACCGGCCACGCCTAGGGTACCCTCTCGGGGCATGACAGGCCAGGTGGCCTATCCCAATATATTGAAATCCCTACTTAGAAATAGGAAGATGTGAAAATGGATTTTGTAGTGGGTTTGTCTCACACTTAGAAGTGACATGATTCTATTTGGGTAATTGTTGATAGAATGACTAAGTCGACTCACTTTTTACCGGTTAGGATTTCCTATAGGGCCGAATATTATGCAAAGTTGTATATTCGGGAGTTGGTGAGATTGCATGGTGTTCCATTGTCAATCATTTTGCATCATGGTACTCAATTCACTTTCACTTTCAGAGATCATTTCAAAAGGGCCTTGGTACTAAAATAAAGTCAAGCACCACATTATATCCTCAAACCGATGGGCATGCCAAAAAAAAATTCAAACACTAGAGGATAAGTTAAGGTCTTGTGTTTTGGAGTTTAAATGAAATATGGATGATCACTTACCACTCATCGAGTTTGTTTATAATAATAGTTATCACTCAAGTATTGAGATGGCGCTGTTTGAGGCTTTGTATGACAGATGATGTAGATCCCTAGTTGGTTAGTTTGAAGTAGGTGAGATGACCTTTATAGGCCCCAATTTGGTACTCAATGCTTGAGATAAGGTGAAAGTCATTAGAGAAAGGTTGAAGATGGCTCAAAATCGTCAAAAGTCCTATTCCAACACTAGAAGAAGGGATCTTGAATTTAATGTGGATGATTGGCTGTATTTGAAGGTTTCACCCATGAAGGGTGTGGTTTGGTTTGGTAAGAAAGAGAAATTGAACCCTATGAATGTAGGGCCTTGTAGAATCTTAAAGTGGGTTGGAAAAGTTGCTTATAAGTTGGAATTACCTTTAGAAATGGCCCTAGTTCATCCGGTGTTCTGTGTGTCTATGTTGAGGAAATGTGTGGGAGATCCTAGTTCCATAGTGCCTTTGGAGATAGTGAATGTTGAGGAGAACTTGACCTATGAAGAGATTTCGGTTGAGATTTTGGACCGACAAGTCAAGATATTAACAAAGATGTTGCATCCATTAAAGTACTTTTGAGGAATTGACAAGTTGAAAGCGCCATATGGGAAGCGGAAGAGGATATGATGAAAAGTTACCCTCATCTCATTTATTCTACTCAAGCATAAGGTAATAAGTCATTCATGTTCAAGTATTTAAGATTCCTATGTTTCAGTTTTCTTAAGTCCTCATATGCATGCATGTTCATAAAGTTAAATTTTAAAGTTATGTTTTATGCTAAGTTTAAAGATCTCACGTTTTATGCATTGCAAGGGTCTTTTTGTTCATGTTGAGTTGTTAGTCATCATGTCATGTCATTTTTTATGCCAATAATTCTCATTCGAGGATAAATTTTCCCAAGGGGGAGATGTTGTAAGGTCTCGCATGGTTTAAAGGTTGGAATGTGTCATACTAGGGAAAATTAGGGGAAAATAGCTTCGGAGGACCCTTTTTGTGTCGAACTCGATGACTATAATTGTATCTATGAGTTAGGATCAATTCTGAAGTATTAAAGAGTGTTATATGTGGTGTCGTATCATAAGACATCTCTAACACCAAACCGAATCTAAAGAATGTTTATAGGCTAAGTCTTCGTATAGGTCCGAAATAAGGTCAACTTTAAACGCCCATATCTCCTAGTACATAACTAATTAGGTTTTCCATTACCTATCAAATTAAAGGTCTTTGAGTGTTCTTTCCAACGCCACCAGTATAGTATTATTTGGAGTTTAGATTAAAATTTTATATCCTCTTAACCAAAAGGGTGCATGCAAAGTCTGCATCGCGGACTTGGTCAATCTTGTCTCAAATTTTAATTTCAGAAAAAAATGAAATGTGGGGGAACACCTCCACGTCGCGGACCTATTCCAGTTAGTTCAAAATTTAGCAAAAATTTCCAGTTTCATGTAAGGAAAACTTAGACAAATCCCTAAACATATATAGAGGAACTTGGACGCGTTCTGGGGTCATTTTTGCAGTCTTTTGCCTCCCCAAAATCCTAAACTTTATCCTCTTCTCTCTCAAATCATCTCTAACAAATTTTCCCTCAAACTCAAGGATTCAAGCTTCTCATTGAAGATCAAACATAAAGACTTCTCCAATTCTTCTTCAATTTCCTCTCTAAGGTATGTGGGTTTTCATCCATGGGTCCTTCCACACATGGATCCCAAATGTTTATCAACCTAGCATTTCAATTCAAAATGATGAAATCTTATGGGCTTTTACATGATGACTTTAAATGCAAAGATTATGATATATTTGAAGTTTCTTTACATATATTGATGGACATTGACTCTTGATTTCATGAAGATATGATGTCATTAACGTGACTATATGAAGGCTTGAAAATAGTTTTAAGACATATATGGTGGATTTCTTTGAGAATGTGTATTTTATGCATTTTTATTACTCTCATACATGCAAGAATTCTGTAAAGGCATTGAAAGTTTTTTACGATATGAACCCGCCTAGTTTCCTACGATAAGGTATAGTTGAAATGAAGTTTGACTCCAATGAATGTTATGAAGTAAATGCTTATGAAGGGGAGTCTTTATGAAATGATTTATTGATGAAAGGGCTTCTTAGACAAAGTAACGGTTCAATGTGAAAGTAAAATCCTCACATTGAATCAAATGAAATGTTTAAGGTTATGATATGACATGTATGACATCCCTATTTGCCGTCAATGATGTCTAATGCATGCATTCACTTATGCATATTGCTTACTCATGTATCTCTCTTATGTTCTTTAAATAATAGCATAATCACATACTTAGTACATTCAAAGTACTAACGCATACTTTTGCCTACATGATATCACCATGTAGGTACCGGCGTCGCTCCTCACCCTCCTCCCCGTGGCTAAGTTGATGGTTGAAGGCTACCACTTTGGTGAGTTCCCATGTTCTGGGAACGGCACTCCTATCTTATCTAGCTTATGTTATGTTATACTCTTATATTAAATTTTGGTAGTTTTGACTAAATCTTGAGGATGAGCTAGGGACCTATCTTAGCCCCCACCAATTCTTTAATGTAGAAGGTATGGTTGGACATAAAAGAAGATGTTATGTTGTCTTTGATTCTTATTAAATGTGAAGCCTCTTAGTCCCTACATCACTTTTATTTTCTACTTGATTTGTATATCATTACCAATGAAATGCATAATGAATGCTAAGAGGTTTAGGTGAGGTACCTCCGGGTATCTCATTCGTCCTGTCAAGTCTAGGCCCCAAGCCTGGGTCGTGATAATCATTCTTTGTAATTATTTTATTTATTATTAGGTCCCTCCTTCACACCAATAAATATACACCTTATTTTCTCATTTTATTCATCAAACTTTGTCAAACAACTCTTCTATCTATAAACTTCTTACTCATTCTCAAATATAATTTTAGTTTTTAGTAGTGTACAAATACTTAATGTTTGGTCTATTTTGATACAAAATGATTTCATATGTACGGATTGATGGTTTGCAAGTATTTTCTCTACTTAGAAGTTTAAAAGTTCTTGAAATTTATGGTGGGTTGTTTAAAGTATCATTTAATTGATGGATTTCATAGTGTTTATGCATACGTCTATTTACATACATATTGGAAAGTTGAAGTGAATAGAACCCACCTAGTTTTACTACATTTTAAATAAAGTATGACTTGAAAGCTTTGACTCCAAATGAATATTTATGAAAGCAATGTCTATGATCAAAAGGGAGTCTTATGAAATCAAAGAATGATGAAATGATACGAATGATCGATTCTTTATGCAATAAGGACAATTCTTGCAAATTTAAATCACCAAAGGTTTTAATGAGCTATTCTACTGAATGTGATATTTTAAAATCTCAAGTTATATGCTATGACTATATTGAAGTATTAAACTACTCTATGGGATTGACTTAGCACCTAATGAGGCATTGAGGTGGGATTCGGTATGAGAATCCTAATAGAAACTTCTTGTCTTATTAACTATGTGAAAACATAGGAGCCCTTGTAGGCTTCGGCTAGTGGATCCACAAAAGCCCTTAAAGTTCAAATTAAAGAATTAATGTAAAGTTGACTGAGTTCTACCCTAGGCAAGTTGACTCCCCGACTAACGTTGGGGGTTATGTTCGATTCCTTGTAATACCTCACATGGTCTTAATATTGGTTATAATCAATTTCCCACAAATGAATGTTTCAAATGATATTTAAATGATTACCCATGTATGTATATATCCACATATGTATGATTTAAATGCTATCTACTTGATTTCTCATGTATACACTAATTTATGTACTTTACCTTATAAATATCCTAAATGTTTTACATTGTATTGCATGCCTACATACTTAGTACATTCAAAGTAATAAAACATACTTTTTCCTATATGATATCACCATGTAGTAACTGGTGCTTCTCCTCGTTCTGCTCCACGTGTCTTATTGAGATTTCATTTGAAGGCTACATTTGGTGAGTTCCCATGTTCCGGGAACAATACTCCTTTAGATTTCTAGCCTATTATATGTTGAGAACTTTAGACACTTACTATGTCATTTCATTCTATTTTGATTGAGGATGAGCCTGGGACTTGTCTTAGCTCAGGTAAATCTAAAAGTTAGAGGTATGGTTGGACATATGTAAGTTGAAGATTTAATATTATGATTTCCACTTGTTTATTTATTGTCATTACCTATGAAAGGAGAAATGAATGCTAAGAGGCTTGTTAGAGGTACTTTCGGATTCCTCATTCGCCGTGTCATATCTAGGACCTTGGCTTTGGTCGTGACACATTTACAATCAATCAATCACAATCATAGGCACATGGAGGAACAAATTCCATGTTTTAGTTCAAACTTACATACCTGGAAGTCAAAATACAATCAAAAGTTGGAAGGTGGGATTGAACGCTTGAACCCTAGCTTCTTTCTCTTCTCCAATCCTTGCTCTCAAATAAACTAAGTGTTAATGAGAGTCTATGAGTTTAGGGTACTAATAAAGGACTCAAAATAGTCTCAAAACATTGAGTTTTTGGTCTGGGAAGGGTGGAAACATACCAAACTACCCTTAAAAACATCGACTCTAGTCATCTATGGGTTGTTCTTACGAGTCATCAAGTATTCTATGAGTCATAGAAATGACTCGTAAATCACCTTAGCACTTAAAACATTTTTCCAACACTCAGGACTCCTCGTACAAGTCCTTTTTATGACTCATCGAAACTTTGATGAATCCTAAGGTTCACTCATCCGGTCAATCTCTAAATACCCGAGTCTCTGAATCTCTTCCACGAGTCATTCTATTAATCATAACACTTCCTATGACTTATCTTATTGAATCGTTACAAAAGTACCATGGCTTGTATTTTTCAAAAATCAAGCAATGGCTCTGTGACTCATTTCTACGAGTCATCAACATGAATCGTAAGGTGACTCGTAAATCCTATTCACACTTTGCCTAATCTTCCCTTTGTATTACCAAACCTATGATTCCATACTACGATTCATAGAATCCTCTAAGAGTCATAGGTTGACTCGTACTAGCTAGCACAATCCACTTTCCTTAATCTTTCTTAACATTTTGCAAGGTTCTCGAACTTAGTCTGGGATAAAATAATATGGGGCGTTACAATATTTCCCCCTTAGGATCATTCATCCTCGAATAAAAACCAAGCTAAGGATTTACTCAAGGCACGAATACAATGAAAACTCAAATACTCAATCAATCAAAGAGTCACTACTCAGACTCAAGAATACTTATCATATACTTAATCTCAGAATGAACATCAACTCAATAATAAGAGAAAGAAATATTACAATCAATATCATCATTAGGAAGCATGAATAGATGGGGGTATCTAACTTTCATATCCTCTTCAGCTTCCCACGTAGCCTCTTCAACAAATTGATTTCTCCATAGAACTTTAACGGATGCAACCTCTTTGGTTCTCAACTTGCGAACCTGACAATCAAGAATCTAAACAAGAATCTCTTCATAACTCAAACTCTCCTTCACCCCAATGCTCTAAGCTGGGGCAAAAAGTGATTGATCTCCCCCAAAAATTTTTAAGCATAAAGATGTGAAACATAGGATGAATATCTGCTAGCTCTGATGGAAATTCCAACTCATAGGCAACATTACCAATCCTCTTAACAATTTGATAGGGACTAATGTAGTGAGAACTAATATTCCCTTTCTTGCCGAATCTCATCACACCCTTCATGGGTGAGACCTTTAAGTACACCCAATAATTCACTTCGAACTCCAAATCTATTTTCCTAATATCAATGTAGGATTTCTGGGGACTCTAAGCAGTCCTCAACCTTTCTCAGATGATTTTCACCTTCTCCATGGCTTGGTGAACCAAGTCTTTCACAATCAATTCAGCTTTACTAACTTTGAAGCAATCAATTGGTGATCTACATCTCCTCCCATAAAGAGCTTCATAAGGAGTAATTTGAATACTTTAATGGAAGTTGTTATTGTATGCAAACTTCATAAGAGGTAAGTTATTATCCTAATTACCTTTGAATTCAATAACACATGCTCTCAACATATCCTCCAAAGTCTGAATTATACGCTCTGCCTAGCCGTCTCTCTGCGGATGGAAAGCAGTGCTAAGGCTCACTCTTGAACCCAAACCTTTCTGAAATGATTTTCAAAACTAGGAAGTGAACTGAGATCCCCTATCTGAGATGATAGAGAAAGGAAACCCATGAAGTCTGACAACCTTTTAGAGATATAATCTGGCATAGTCCTCTGAGGTATCAGTAGCTTTACCGGTAAGAACTGAGATGATTTGGTCATACTACCCACTATCACCCAAATAGATTCATGTTGTGTATGAGATAGTGGTAAACCTATTATGAAGTCCATGTTGATCATCTCTCACTTCTATTTTGGAATTTTATTATTCTGAGCTACTCCACAAGGCCTTTGGTGCTCAACCTTGACTAGTTGGTAGTTCGGGCACTTGGACACAAACTCTACTATATCTCTCTTTATTCCTCTCCACCATTATACTTCTGTCAAGTCATGGTACATCTTTGTAGACCTTGGATGAATGGAGTACTTTTAGTTATGGGCCTCTTCCATGATTCTCTCTCGATTACCATCAATGCTTGGAACAGACAACCTCCCTTGATACCTCAACACTCCATCTCCCTTTTTTACCAAAGCCATTACCTTTTGCTTGTGAACATCGTCTTTCAGTTGGAGGATAATGGGATCTTGATCTTTATTTTCTTTCACCTCTACAACTAGAGATGATTCATCCCCATTCCGAATGACAGTACCATCCTCACTTGAGCCAATAAGTTAAACTTCTAAATGTGCAAACCTATGCATCTCTTTAGCCAATTCTTTCTTTTCCTCTTCTACATTGGCAGTGCTCCCCTTAGATAACCTGCTAAGAGCATCAAAAACAATATTAGATTTACCTGGGTGGTAGAGAATTACCATATCACAACACAATCATAACCACTATGCGACAACCACACTTGAAGCCACAAATAAATCAAAGGTTCATTGCATAAGATTATCAACATGATTTTATTTCACATTCACCCTTTTTTCACTGAATATGCATTAACAAGGTTTTCACATGGAGCAGCCAATATGAACACACACACACACATATATACACACCTACATATCAATAACCCAAGACCCCCCCCCTTTATGAGTACCCATTCTTTCCCAAGAATTATCTCCTTAATCCCTGAATTAAAATACTCTTACTATTCATTCTATTGCCCCTCAATCACCATAAGTCTTTGGATCTTAATAAATCCTAAAATTTCCTTAAACATAAACCTTACCATAACCATCAACTATTTCAACAAGAATTATCAAGGTTATTAATCATGAACTAGACAACCACCACTAGACAAAGAATAATCATAACTGATATAGTACATTCCTGCCCTAATCAATAATAGCAACACATTAAGCCATCCAGACACAATGACAGAAGGCTTAGGCATGATTTCTACCATCAATTCACAATATATTATGCAATTGGAACATGTCTATAACTACTTAGTTAACAAACTGAGCCTACTTGGAAACCAAGTTGCTGTAACAAGTATGTTGTGCCATTGATGACCTTCCTTCTTCTTCAAATTTCTGACGGCTAAAGCATCAAATAATAACAATTATAAGAGTAATTAATAAACTAATCTTCAAACAAATACTTCGGAATTCAAACACATTAGTTATACACTCCAATCTACTCAAACAATTTATATTTTGAAATGGTAAGATCAATTTCTAGTCCCAAGGACATAATCTATCAACATTAACATAAACTCAAGGGATTTTCAACCTTTTAATTCTGTTTAAACATGAAAATTCTACCTATATTGATTTTGACCCCCACCATGATCAATCACATATTATTCTAAGGATTAAAGAATCAAATGAGTGTTAGATATTTGGAAGGACTTACCTTGAAGTAGGAAATTAGTGAAAAACTAAAGAAATTACTCCTCCCTTGCTCTTGCCCAACCTTGAATAAGTTTTAGGAGTAAAATATAATTTTAGGAGCTCTCTGTAGAGGCCTTGCTTTACCGACCTAATTTCCGCTATAGCGGCCTCAGCTTTTCAGTACGGACAATATTTAGTAAAATGGTTATAACTTTTTCCTCTAGAAGCAGATTAATGAACGGTTGATGGCTTTGGAAAAACGATTCAGAGATCTTAATTTAAGGGGTATTAGCCCCCATTACTCCATATATTTTAGGAGGAGTAATCGTTTGAAGTTGATCTTAGTTTAAACTTATGACCAAAACTAAATTGGTAAGGTCATTTTCAACTTAACTTTGTAATAGGGGCATTGTGTGACTTTAATTCATAACTAATGAACTCACATACCAAGAATGTGATCCTAACCTTATGATGTATGAGATTCATATACCTTTATCACATTTATTTTTAGTAACGAAGGAATAGGTCATTAAAATAGATACTAATTTACCTATCATTCGTCCCTGAATGATAATTATTATGGAGGGAAAGAGGCGGGCCAAAATTTTGAACCTTAAAACCTTGTTATGATAATGCAAATATAGAATTATGCAAATCACCAAAATTACGTTTCCCTCAATGTATCAAGAACCCCACCAAAATTATTACTACTCTACTTGATCAAGGAATTTAAGTTTCTTTGGGCGGCACAAAACTACATAGAGAAACCCTTTCCCCGGTGCCCAAATAATCTGGGCCTAGTTAATATACCATTAATAAAAGATTTTAAATATAATAGATAAGATAATCATAACTCACATAGTACATTCCTTCCCTAATCAGTAATAACAACACATTACCCTTCCTGACTCTAGGCCAGGAGGACTAAGCAATATGTCTCCCATCAATTTACAATATATAACACAATGGGATCAGTTCTATAACTAATCAATTAAGAAACCTAGCCTACCACCTAACTGTTGCAACACGTAAGTTATGCCACTAATGATCTTCATTCTTCTTCAAATTTTTGAAGGATAAATAATCAAATAATAACAATTGTAAGAGTAATTAATAAACTACTCTTCTAACAAATACTTTGTAATTTGAACCCATTAGTTCTACACTCCAATCTTCTAAAAAATCTACATTTTGAAATGTTAGATCAATTTCCAGTCCCAAGGACATAATCTATCAATATTTACTTAAATCAAGGGATTTTCAACCTATTAATTTCCTTTACACATGAAAATTCTGCCTAGGTTGATTTTGACCTCCACCATGATCAGACTAATGTTATTCTAAGGTAAAGAATAAAACAAGTGCTAGATATATGGAAGGACTTACCTTAAAGTAGGAAATCAGTGAAAAACTGAAGAAATCACTCCTCCTATGCTCTATCTTAACCTAGAATGAGTTTTGGGAGTAAAATATCATTTTAGGTCAGAGAACTTCACTTAACTATGCGTATCCCACTGTAGAGGCCCTGCTATACCAACCTAATTCCCTCTATAGGAGCCTCAGCCTTTCAGCACAGACAATTTTCAATAAAATGGTCATAACTTTTTACTGAGTAAGCGAATTAATGAATGGTTGATGGAGTGAAATGAAGACTCAAAGATGTTAATTTGGTGGATATTGGGCCTCATTAATCCTTATATTTTAGTAGAAGTAATCTTTTGAAGTTGACATTAGTTTAAATTTAAGACTAAAACTAAATCGGTAAGGGCACTTTCAATTTTACTTTGTGATAGGGGCATTGTATGATCTTAATTTATAACTAATGCACTTAGTACCAAGGAATTGATCCGAACCCTATGCAGAATGAGATTCATATACCTTTACCGCATATATTTTTAGTAACGATGAAAAAGGTCAGTGCAACATATATAAATTTACCTACCGTTTGTCCACGAATGATCATTATTATAGAGGGAAAGAAGTGGGCCAACATTTTGAACGTTAGAGACCTTGTTTTGATAATACAAATATTGACTTATGCAAACTACCAAAATTACATTTCCCTGGATTTATCAAGAACCCCGCTGAAATTATTACTACTCTACTTGGTCAAGGCATTTTCCTTTCTCTAGGCCGCACAAAACTATATGTAAAACCCTTTCCCCAGCGCCCAAGTAATTTGGGGCCTAGTCAATATATCATAATGAAAAGAATTTAAACATGACAAACAAAATAGATTTTATGTGCTACGAAAAAGCTGGGTCCAGCTATGGCGACCCTTTCCTGCTATAGCAGCTTTGCTGTAGTGTCCTGACTACCACTATAGTGGTGTAGGAAAGGCAGTAACCCTCGCCATTCCTAATTTTAGCCAAATATACAACACAAAACTTAGATTTTGACATCATGGATTAACCCCTTTACGTCAAATGCTATATCAAGAGTTCTACTAACCCGAACTCCATTCCAAAAGTTTGTATGGTATACTTTGTCCATCACATAGCACGATACCACCTTAATTTTATCAAATTCTACACCTCAAGACACCAAATATGTCTGAACCCCACATATTGTTTTTCATCAGAATTTTTCCTAGCTTGAGATTTCTATCAACTCTCATCCTAGGGAGAACTTTCCCCAGACACTTACATCTTAGCTAATACTATAACAAGCACATCACAACTACAGAATAAATAGTAACCACAAGGTATTACCATGACCAACAAAAAGGATATGGCCGATCAACAAACTATTTACTCACCCCACTCCCTCAACCAAACTTACTACTATGGATCATCGATCATGAGCAATCCAACTTATATCAAATTTTCTTTAATTCTGCTATTCTCCATCTAAGAATTACTATCAGCTAATTATCATTCTCATAAAATAATCCTATGATCAATTTCTAACACTAACCAACCAATTACGGGTTATTTTGCAAATGAGTAACTATTCCCACTAATGGACCATCCTAATTTCGTCAATACCTGGAAACTTGGTCCACCATAGTATTACCATTCCTCATTAACTACACATTATTACTACAACATAAGCAGTTACTCAATCAAAGATAAAATTACCAAGTCAAATTAGGTTTGATGTTTGAATATATATAGGTTACCACAACCAGACAACATCACCCACATCAAACTAATAACCTTTATGCCCAAGGATACCATATCTACCCTTTCCTTTTATCTTACATGGAGGATAATTTATATAATCTTCTAATAGCTCACAACTCAACTAATGATTCAATACAACTCAGAAATGAAAATAAAAATAGGGAAAAAGAGGACAGGGATTTTGCCCGGCCCATCCTAGTATAGCGGCTTGACCACCAGTATGGCTATCCCCAATAGCAGTAGCTAAGAAAATTTATCATTTTCTACAAAATTCCCTAATTCCCCTTCCCTGTTTTCAATCTTAACACATGAAATCACATTATCGCCTTTAACATAATTCTAAGATCAAATCCAGTAATGCATAAATAAAAAATCAACATAACATAATTAAAACCAATTACAAAACACTCTAACAAAATCTTTCATTAAAACAAGTCCCACAATTATCCATTAATAGCCCTTTCTCCTCATGGTTCCCAACTAAATTCCGACTGTCCTGAAACCGATGTTTCCCTACAGTCATAAATCATCATGTCCCCTTACTATTTTTATCAATGGTAAGTCCAAGCAAAACTTCTAACATGAATGTTTTTAGTTATTCACATTGAAAGTTATTACAAAACCATCTTCCTGTTAACGATCTCACAGAAATTTAGGCAATTGCATCTCACATAATTTCAGTCATTCGGAAAAGCACAATTCACACATTTACATTTAAATCAGGAAATAACATGCACATAATTACAAATCCAAGGTTCATCACTAAATAAATCATATTCATTACCTTTTATTGCACATGATGGATGACCATTAGCCGATCATTCATGCCTTTACATGGCCTCTAAGGCCATATACCAATTAGAACCTTTCCTATTCTAAGTTCTCCCTTGCTTGTGTCCCTTCATCCAGGATATCAGTATACTTAATTGAGATACAAATTGGAATACATAGATATGAATTGAAATCCATAGATACTAATTGGACTCAACCCAAGTCACAAGCGATAGACCGCACAAAAAGAGTGAAATTTTAAAACCAAAATAACATTTATTTTCAGTTCATAAAACGTGAAAAAGCTTAAGAGATGGTTCCAATGGTGTTCTTGATTTATTAAGGTAAATATTTAGCGATTTCTATCACTAAAGTTTGTCTTGGTTCCTAGAAATGTGATCTCTATGCATGATAATAGTTTTCCCCTTTTATTAACTGTGTTTGGAGTTAGTTCTTAATGATAGAACTTTGTAGTTGTTGTTGGTTATTCAAAATTTATACTTGGTTTGCTAAGGTAGTAATCTCAGGACTCTTTTATGATTGTCTGTATAAAATTGTACGAATGTGTTGTCAAGTAAGGATCCTATGGTAAATCTTCCTATTTAAGCTCAATTATAAACTGTTTATAGGTCCATATAAGTTGAATACAAATGCTACCTGCAAAGTTTATGATGTAAGGAAAAATTTCCATGAAGGAAATTTGGGCATTCGAGCGTTCCTTGGAAAGGTATGTTAAGGCTAAGCTTTGACCTTCTTTTTAGCATGAATCCTAGGAAATTCCTAAAACATCAAATGTGATATTCTACTATTTTATTACTAGAAAGACCTTCAGTGAAAAATATTGTGATCGCAGTTGTAATATTTTCCTAATTATATTATGTTGATATTCTACTCGTTCAGTTAAATAGAATATTCAATAGCTATATGTCATTTTGTTGGCTTCCTTGACTATATGTCCATATGTATAAATTCTTATTCTTCTTTGGGTGGTGGGACTTAAAATGATCATGAAAGACATTTGTATTTGCAATCCAACCTTCTTCCTCTCTAAAGTGTATTTTGAAAAAATTTAAAGTAACACGTTGATTTTTAAAATTCTCAAATATAATTTGTATGTTTAAACTACTAAAAATACTTGGTTTTTGAATACTTTATTTTAGAAATTGTTAAGGAATTAGGTATAGAAATTAAGTAAATCACCTTAAGCTTTTTATGAACATCTCGAAGGTTAAATGATCTTTCTAAAAGTAGAGTTAAATTTTCAAGCTTATTCAAAGAACCTATGAGATTCCATGAAACATTTGTATGTTATACGAAAGTGATTACAAGATTATGAGAATAAGAGTACATATGAGCCAAGATTGGCTAAGTTATTACTATGGCCTGCTATGTGCATTCAAAGTTCATATCATATCATTGTATTTTATACATTTATGTTGAGCTATAATTGGAGGAAAGGGGACCTATTTGCCCTGTAGACTATGTATATTGTAGAGATTGCTCCAGGTTGGTAAATATAATGCGGGTTAGCTACCAAAATAGACCACCATTTCTACCATTTTTTGGGTAGGTCATGCATTTCTCTCTCTCTCTCTCTCTCTCTATATATATATATATATATATATATATGCTCACAACATATTATTACGCAAGCATACCATGCATATTTGATTACTAGGAGGTCAGATTTTGGCCATGGAGGTTATTTGAGGTAAGTTTCAGATGGTATCTTTCTTACCCTTTTTACAACACCTATTTATGATTCTATTTCCAACTAACATAGTAGTACTTTTTTATTCATACTGACGTCTCGTTGCTTGGGGACACTGCTTTTTTTTTTATGTGTGAGCAGGTCCAGGAAGTGATTCTGATCAATCCTTCTACTAGGATTGTTGGTAAGCTCCATCTTTTCTTGGTGCTATTAGATGATGTTTATTTTTGTTGTACAGCCTGGGTATAGTCAAGGCCTTATTACGAAAATCCTTTTTGCAGCTTTCAGTCTCTAGTCCATATGCTTGCCATCTATATTTATGTGTGTATGTATATATGTCTTCAGTTGCGGTCTTTTTGGCTAACTAGTACTTCATTTTTTTGTCTTGTCTACTTTTGCTTATATGACTTATTATTATTCAGGTAATGACCTTAACGGTCCAAGTTTAGTATTTCAGACATTATGCTCCCTGATCTTTTATGCCCATAGTTTAGTCAACTAGTATGTTTCATTGGCTTACTCGATCGAATACGACATCAAGTTCTAGTCGCCTTTCCCCTAGTTTGGGGAGAGACAAATTTGGTTTTGACTGTAAGACCCCGTAAATCAGAAAGTTGAAACCAAGAAGAAAAGTCTCAAAATTTCGATCCCATCCATGTAAATGATCCTTCTATCGTTCTCATTGAAACGACATGTTCCTTGGGCTCGTCCTGCAGGTTCCCAAAACCTGCAAAATTCAAGTCTCTGAAGTTTTGTGATGGGTGGTCCATACGACCCATCTAATCTTCTACGACCCGTCGTGCAAGTCCATAGACTTGTCCCTGAGGGGTCCTTGAAACTTATACTTTAAACTTAGCTTTCGAGGGGTTTCTACGACCCATCTTCTTGAAGACGACTCTCCTTAGAAGGTCATAAAACCTCTCTTGAGGGGAACTTCAATTTTTTTTCTTGAAGGGTCGCTCTACGACCCAACATTACGAGCCGTAGAAGTCCCTACACAGAGATTCCGCATCTACTTATTTTGGGAAGAAGACACTTCAGAGACTATATTTTAGGCTCTTTTCTCAGGCCTACAAGATGGGTCATTTGCACGACTCATTGTTATGACGATGACCCGTAGAAGGGTCCTGTAGGGCCAATTTTTTAGATTTAATGAAGGGCAATTATGTCTTTTCCAAAGTTTGGCTCAATAAACCTAGACACTTTTATGGCCAAAATCCAAGAGTTCATTAACCTCCATCAAGGAAGTATGAGTGTGAGGGAATATGACCTCAAGTTCACAAAATTGTCAAAGCATGCTCCCTTTAAGGTATTCAATCCCCGAGCAAGGTTATTTCTGGTATTTTGAGCTTGGTGTTCAAGGAGTGCAAAACGACCATGTTGGTCAAGAAGATGGACATCTCCCAGTTGATGACTTATGTCGAACAAATCAAAGAAGAGAAGTTGAGGGAAAGGTCTAGAGGGTTCAAAAAGGCTAGAGTGGATGGTGGAGGGTTCAATCTTCAAAGGTCTGGGTATGGTAGCAATAGCAAAGGACAAAGTGATATACGGTTCATGGGGCAAGTTTCCACCAATGCTCCTCCTCCCAAATTCACCAAGGACAAAGGTCCCAAGTCAATGGTCCCAAGATATAAAATTGGCACCCAAGTTTTTCCCCCATGTAGGAAGTGTGGGAAGACTCACAAAGGGGAGTATTTGGTGGGCTCAATCGCATGCTTCAAATATGGCAAGCCGGGCCACCATGCCCGCGATTGTAGAGGTGGTGGCGGAGGTAGGCCTCAAGGCCAAGTTGCTCATGGACAACATGCTCAAGGAGGTTGCCAATGAACCAACCATTTCTATGCATTGCACGGAAGACAAGAGGTTGAGGAAGCACCAAATGTTGTTACCAGTATGTTAAGGATCTTTACTTTTCATCCATGGGTTTTTCCACCTATGGAGCCCAAATATTTTCTCAATTTTATATTTTAAATTCTAAATGGTGAATTCTTATGGGCTTTTACATGATGATTAGAAATACATCTATTATGGTATGTTTGAAGTTTATTTACTTAAATTGATAAATATTGACTCTACATTTCATGAAATGAATGGTTTGTTAGGGTTCTTATATGAGGGCTTGAAAGGTAGTTTTAAAGTGTATATGGTGGGTTATTTTAAGATGTTTCAAATGATACATTTCCATAAATCTCATATATTAAATGTATTTAAAAGTTATACGAAATGAAGCCACCTAGTCTTCATATGTTGAAATGAAGTTGATTTGAAGGTTTTGACTCCAAATAAAAGTTTATGAAGTAAATACATATGTTTAAGAGAGTCTTGTGAAATGATTGAATGATGATGAGAGGGATTTTAGCCAAAGGAAGGATTGAATGTGAAAGGAAAATTCTCACATATTTGAATCAAATGAAATGTTTTAATGAGCTATTCCACCGATGATGATTTGATGTCTAAAGTTATACAATGCTTATGTTATTATGATATTTAAATATTATTCCGTGGGATTGACCTAGCACCAAATGTAGCATGTAGATGGGGGATCGACCTAAGGGGTACTTAAGTAAAGTCTCCTGTTGCATTAACTATGCGCCAAGATAGGAGCCCTTGTAGTCTATTTAGGCTAGAGGATCCACAATTAGCCCTTAAAGTCAAACTTAAAAAAATAATTAAAGTTCACAGAGTTCTATCCGACAAGTAGTCTCCCCGTGCCAACGTATGGGGTTATGTTGGATTCCATATAATAGCTCGCATGATCTTAAATGTCAGTTAAGATCGCCTTCCCACAAAATAAATATTTTAAGGATTCATATGATGATTTCTCATGCATGTATTCACTTATGCATATTGCCCATATATGTATGTCTCTTATGTTCTTTATTTCATAGTATACTAACATACTTAGTACATTCAAAGTACTAACGCATACTTTTGCCAACATGATATCACCATATAGGGACCGGCATTGCTCCACACTCTCTTCCTCATGGCTAAGTCGACCGTTGAAGGCTACCACTTTGGTGAGTTCCCATGTTCTGGGAACGACACTCCTACCTTATCTAGCTTATGTTATGTTTAGACACTTAAATTAAGTTTGGTATTTTGACTTAATCTTGGGGGTGAGCTAGGGACATGTCTTAGCCCCCGTCAAGTCTTAATGTAGAAGGTATTGTTGGACATAGTAAATGGTGTTATGTTTCCCTATAACCCTTATGTTTTCGCTCGATTTTTTTATCATTACCAATTAAAATTCTTAATGAATGCTAAGAGGCTTGGATGAGGTACTTTCGGGTTTCTTATTCGCCTTGTCAAGTCTAGGCCCTATGCTTGTGTCGTGACATTGACACGGGCTCTCTGTGCTAGAAATTAACATCTTCAAACTTCTTGATAGTTAAAGAGCACAAATTATTATTTTTACACATTTTTAATTTTTTTTTGAATTATTAATAATTATCCTTATTTTAGGATTTTCCTTAATTTATTCTCATCTTTTCTCTTTTAATAATTTATGGATGTACTTTTCTTAGTTTCATAAATAGTAAGATTCTTATCCATTTATTGTCATTGTAAATTTTAATAGTCACACTATTTTTATAGTTATCAACAAACGTACACAACATAGCACTGTAATTTATTGTTTACAACATAGTATATCTTTCAAGAGATCAATTACATTTTTTATTTTTTTTATTTTTTTGTGTTATATATTGATACATATTATTTTTACATTAATTATACTTTTAGCACAGTCCATAGATATAGAAAGTCGAAATAATTGACACCAAATTTTGGCCTGATATTTTCAAAGTTCATACTTTTAAGTATTTTATTTGTTAAATAGTTCAAAAGTGCATTTTTTTATAATTTTAAATCAATTTTATCTATAATTATCCTTAGATTAAGACTTTTATCAGTTTATTTTATTTAGTTTCAATTATAGCTATATTTTGATAACAGTTCATTAATTTGCATTTTTAGGTCATCTGTTATATTTGTTCATATTCATTTTAATATTTTTAGCACAGTCTAGGAATATATTAAACTACAAATAAATATTAAATTTTCTCCATCATTATACCTACCTCGCTAATCAAAAAATTTTCCAACAATTATATCTACCCCACTAATCACAAAAAATTTTCGCAATTATACATACCCCACTAATCACACAAAATTTTCACACAATTTTACCTACCCTACTAATCACACAAATTTTCCCCACAATTTTACCTACCCCACTAATCACACAATTTTCTACACCTATATAACCATTTTCAAACTCTCTTTCTCTCCTCTCTTATTCTTCCTAAAAAAAAAACACCCATCAACAACCACAACAAATGACCAACACCTACACACTATAATTTTCTACACTTATATAACCATTTTCAAACTCTCTCTCTCTCCTCTCTTATTCTTACTAAAAAACACATCCATCAACAACTACAACAAAAGTTCAACAACTATACACTACAATTTTTTACACCTATACGATCATTTTAAAATATTTTCTCTCTCATATCTAATTCTTCCTAAAAAAATATATCCATAATATTTATTCATCTTCTCCACTCTCTTCCTCACCCTCACTATAAATAAAATTAATTTTAACTCTTTTTCACTACTTTATCCCTCTCCTTCATATTTCTCCATTAAAACCAACCAACAACCACCAAATCCACCAAAATCCTCTTTTTTTCCAGCCAAACACACTTTAGTTTTGGTGAGGTTTGAGCTTTCACTCCCAAATCTAACTAGACATAAATATTTCTTCACTTTGTTTTATGATTTTGTTGTTCTTATTGCTATATTTTACTGCATTTCCATGTATATTTTGTTCCATTTCAGATCTGGACGGAAGGGTTCAAATTCAAGCCATTATTTTCTGTGTTTTCATGTTCTCCGGTCATTATTAATGATTCTTCGTTAAGTTTTGTTTACTATTTTTGTTTGGGTCATTTTGTTAGACATTTTTAGTTAATTTGAGCATCTATAATGTTATTCTTTTACTTCAATTTTATCTGTTTTATTTTTAAATTGTTTGCAGGTCTAATTGCCAATGAAAAAATCTCTCTGTCGATTTTCGAGGCCTCTCCATTTTAAAAGACGAAAATTTTAATCCAAGTATACATTATATATTATATATTACAAGTTGAAATTGGCCAATGAAAAAATCTCTTCGTCAGTTTTTGAGGCCTTCCTATTTTAAAAGACAGGAATTTTAGTTTAAATTTACATTTTAAATTACATTGTCTATGAATGATTAAGTGGAATTCATTATTTTATTTACTTTGGTTATTACTTTTAATATTCACTATTACTTTATTCATTTACTATTATTATTATTTTTTCATATTTGACCACTTTTTATTTTGTTGGAATTGATGATTTATATTTTTATAAGATTTTTATAGGTGAACGAAACTGATTTTATTGGTTGGTGATGTTTAATTAGTTTTTCCGTAGTCAATTATGTTTGTTGTCATTATTTGACCATTTTTTATTTATTTATGTATTACATAGATGTATTTTTATTTACTGTATTTTTTTATATGTAGTTTACGAGTGGTCGATGAAGAAATTACCATCGATTTCTAAGGCCTCCATATTTATAAGACGGATTTTATTTTTGTTGTTGTTGTTGTTGTTGTTGTTGTTGTTGTTGTTGTTATTATTATTATTATTATTATTATTATTCATAGTTATACCTTACTAATATTTCTACTAAGTGTCTTTATAGGTAAGCAGCCTAGAGTTGCTTTCCAAGTAAGCTATTCAAATTTAATAAAGTTTGAATATTATTTTTAATTTATTATTGTGTATATTATTGATATTAGACAAAACTTAGACTGTAAATACTTACATATAGAAATTTAATTGATTTAACTATTTAATCAGTAAATTCACATTTTTAGACAATATTAAACAATTTTTTTCCTTTAAAATCTTTTTTCATAATTTATCCTCTCATTGATATTGTAAGTTAAAAATATTATTTGAGAATATTTTTTTGTTTTATAAAAGAAATATTTTCCTTTTCACACATCACAAAAGTTTTTTTTATGGTAAAAAAGTTTTTTTTGTCATATTAATAAAGGGCAATTCTTTTAATATTTCATGATAAAACTACTTTTTTATATATATTTATATCGTCTTTTTTATATTTTTATACATATAATTGACAATAATATACATTACTTACTTGATACATACTCATTTATACATATATTTTTATGCAATTTTAGTACATATTTTTTTATATATAAGTGTGTTATACTTGTAAATAATAATTTTATCCCCTTCCTTTTTGATAAATTAAGTCTAGCCGGGTACTACATTTTGTGGATTCTAAAGGATGCCTAACACCTTCCCTTTGGAATAATGTAAACCCTTACCTAGAATCTAAATTGGTTTTTTGCAAATTGAAATGTGAGTCATACATGTCATGCATCAAACAGGTTTCCTTATTTTCCTTAATAAATTAGGTGGCGACCCTATACAATAATTAACCCTTTTAGAGTCTACATGTTGTGTTTTATCTAACTTCAGTAAAAATAGGGAATAATAGTTTGGAGACTCCGCTGGGGAACAATCGAGGTTTAAACCGTGATAGACTCAATTTTTCAATTGAGGGAGGTATTGCTGTTCATATTTTTCACATGTCAATTTTGTTTTAAAATTCGTTGATTTTTTTCCACACATTGTGAATTTTTTTTTTGTACATAATTTTGTGTTCATTATTTATACATAAATTCTTTGTATTATTACCAATCTTTTAATTCTTTATTTACTTATAGACCGTAATTGTATATTTGTTGACATTCTATTTATTTGTCAGTTCATTTTTATCGATTCTTGATTGTACACTATCACACACTGAATATGCAATGAAGTGTCTTGCACTTTTTCGGAGTCTTTTCAAAATTCCTCAATTTCAGAGTCGGCGTGTTAAGATTAATATACATCATCTGATAATTGTCTGAGTATTCTTTATCGATACTTGAGCCGAATGAATTTCTATTATTTATTTGTTATATTTTGATTTGATACATTTTTTGCATATTCTATATTTTATCTTACATGTACTACACATTCTTTAGTTGCACATATATATTTTACACATTATTTTCAGTCTCGTCTACGTTGTTCAATGATTTTGGCTGACCTATGTTGAGATGTAATTTTTTTTCAATACTTCATATTCATTTCAGTCTGTACGACCATCTTTCAGATTCATATCATTTGTTTTTACATCTATTCTGATCTTTAGGGTCATTCTTTTTGAACTTTACCATCTAGTTCAAGAATTATTAACATTACCTTGTACATTCTAGAAATACATTGGGTCAAAGCTGAACTCTAACTCATACCCTCACCTCTTTTAAACACAATCACTAATTCATAATAATCATACAAAACATGCATATGTATGTTTATGTTGAAATTATGTTTGACCTGATTCCTGCTTCAACGGGATACGTAGGTGCCACCACGGCTCGGTCATGTTCCCCATAAGCTTTCTAATATTTTACAATGGAAACTAAAGAAAAACTTTTGAGAAGATCTCAAAAAAATTCACAAGATTGAATATTAGAGTATGTTGAAGCTGGAACAGGGGCAATATTTTTGAGGGAAATCCCCAAAAATTCAACCAAGACTGCACTCAGACACCTGACTAGCGAGGGATTGCTCTGAGTTTGTCTATCTCTTCCAATTAACTTTTGTACAGGATGTTATGTTTAGTAAATATCTTTGATTTTCTTTTTCTTACATTTTTTTAAAAAAAAAATAAAAAACAAAATTTATTTGATATTTTTCAAAATTTGGGTAGTCTGCCCTTCAATGTGACTCATTTTTAGTTTGGTTAGTCATCCCTTTAATGACTCATTGGATTTTTATTTCTGTTATTTTTCATTCAAAAAGTATATTGTTGTTCAAAACATATGTCTTATACCATGTATACCTGAACTACGCAGACCTAATTCTTGTTTTCTACAACATACGTAGGCAACCCTCATTTGGGTTTGGTCTCATTTTCTTCTTTCAAAAACAAAGAATCAAAGTCTAAGCTTTATTGGTACCAACATAGTTAGGAGTGTGCATGTGGAAGAAATATTTGATATGATGGAGATGAACAACTTCATGGTAAACCATAGATTCTTTTGGTACCTCTTATTTCACCTTAGTGATACTTGAGAAAATTCTCTTGCATACATCTACTACAAGAATGAAATTAACCTCATTGTTTCATGTTCATTTGTGTGGTGAGCCTTAGATTAATTCATTACATTACAATGTTGATCTAGAACTTAGCCTAAATGTTTATTGAGGCAAAATTATGAGTAATGTTTGATTTGAAAAATGATTGTAGGCCTTCTTTGACCCATTTGTGCCATTCAAAGCGTACCAAATGATATTAATCCTTCGTATGCCCCACTTCGAGCGTAAGTCTATTCTTTGGACAATCACATTTTAGCCTATATCCTTTCTGAGTGCTTATATGCACTATCTCTCTCTTGGCCTGACCCTTATGAGCGCATTGAAGATGTCTGAGTTACAAAAGAATATTCAAGGTTCAAAATTGTCAAAGACAAAAATTGAAAACGTCCTTCAAATTTTAGGATTCAAGAATGACTTCAAAAGAAAAGGAGTTGAAAATTTCCCACAAATTCAAGTAGACAAAATTACAACAAAAGAAGAAAAATACTCCAAACAAACAAGAAAAACTTCAAAGAATGCTGCGAAGGGAAAAACTCAGACAAGTTAAGCTTCAAAAGAAATCCAAAAGTACACAAGAAAGGGACAAAAATGAGGATCAAGCGCTAAAAGCATAAAAACATTGAAAGCACAGATTCAGTGCAATGCTCAAGAAGGAATTAAGTCACTTTTATCCCAAATGACTATCCGACCTGTCTTTAAGCCTACATTACAAGCCAATAACAAGTCCTAAAATGATTTTATTTTAAATATTCTCACATTAGTGGATATTTACATGAAGGCCAATCCTATGGTATTACAATTACATGCATGAATATCATTCTGAGCGAGAGCATACTTTCCAAAATGTCCTAAAATTATAATATTCAAATATGTGAAAATTAGGACTTTCTTTGTGGTGAGAAAATTTGAAACATGAGGGGAAAATATAGTTCTAAACTTTATTTGGAAACAAGACGAACAAATCGTGTCGATACTTAGGTATACTTGAGGTACCACTTGAACCTATAAGAATTACTTTAATGTTGATCTCGGTTAGCTGAGAAAAGACGATGGAACTCTTATGCACAATGCTAATTGCTAGTACCAACCGAAGTCAAGATGTAATTCTGTCTTGTTTACTTTTCAACATTTCTTACAAAAACCAACACACAAAATTTTTTCATGTTTTTCGCTTCCAGATACAGGCATTTTAAATTCAAATACAGGCGTCCACCTCCAACATAACATGGGCATTTCAACATATTTTTAGGCACCCACCTTCTAATACGAGTATTTCAATACATTCCACAGGTGCCCACCTTCTAATACGGGTATTTCATTATATTTTATAGGCACCCACCTTCTAATGCGGGTTTTTCATTACATTTTATAAGTGCCCACCTTCTAATGTGGGTATTTCAATACATTCCAAAGGCACCCACCTTATAATACAGGTATTTAAATATATCTCACAGGCGCCTAACTTCTAAAACGAGTATTTTATTACTTTTTATAGGCACCTACCTTCTAACACGGGTATTGCATTACATTCCACAGGCTTCCACCTTCTAATGCGGGTATTTCAACACATTTTATAGACACCCACCTTCTAATGTGGGTATTTCAACACTTTTAATAGGCGTCCACCTTCTAATATGAGTCTTACAACACATTTTATAGGCAACCACCTTCTAAAATGGGTATTTCAATACATTCCACAAGCACCTACCTTCTAATACGGGCATTGCAACACATTTTATAGGCACCCACCTTCTAATACGGGTATTTCAATACATTCCACAAGTGCCTACCTTCAAATGCGGGTATTTCAATATATTTTATAGACACTCACCTTCTAATACATGTATTTCAACACTTTTCAATAGGCGCCCATCTTCTAATGCGGGTATTGCAACATATTTGATAGGCACCCACCTTCTAATATGAGTATTTCAATACATTCCACAGGCTCCCACCTTCTAATACAGGTATTTTATTATATTTTATAGGCACCCACCTTCTAATACAGGTATTTCAGTATATTTTACAGGCACCCACCTTGTAATAAGGGTATTAAATTACATTTTATAGGCTTCCACCTTCTAATATGGGTATTTCAGTATATTTTACAGTCACCCACCTTCTAATACAAGTATTACAGTACATTTTATAGGCGTCCGCCTCCTAATGTAGATATTTCAGTATGTTTTTATATGCACCCACTTTTAACTCATGTATCTACACTCTAGCCTTTATATTTTGCCGTTCTGCCAAACAAAGGCCTTTTATATTACATGCTTGCCTGCTAGTCTGTCACGACCCAATTTTGTAAGTCATGATGACACCTACTATAACCCTCTAGTAGGTAAGCCAACCCGTCAACCCGGAACTTCAAGTAATGTGTTTGAAGGCTAAAACTATATAAGAGCATTGAATTATAAAAGTAAACAGAATGAATAAGCGGAAGTAAACCAAAGCATGTTTTAAATAACTAAAGATCCTTCCCAGAACCTGGAAGTCACAAGTACAGAGCTGCTATAAAATAAAAGATGAGTACAAGTCCTGAAAGTGGACCAGACATATATATACAACAACTGGCTAGTCTCAAAAGGCAAAAGACGGGCCATCCATTCTGAAGGAGACAGAAGTGATCCAAAAATGCCAAGTTATCACCCTAGTCTCCGAATCTGACTGCAACAAGCTCGATCTATTCGTGACAGTAGATGGTACTCGGTCCTGCATCACGAAAGTAGATGCAGAGTATAGTATGAGTACCAAAACAACAGGTACCCAGTAGGCATCATAGGCCGACTGAGCAGAAAAGGTGAAAACAATATGAAAAAGAGGAATAAGCCTAAATAGGAATCAACATAAGCATCTAAAGTGAAAAGAGTACTATCTACGAGAGCTACAGCTAACTATACCCAACTGGGCCCCCATAAGCCCAGCCAGGACACTCGTACTCAAGTTAAATAAAAACCCGGATGAACCCCCATAAGTTCGCCGAGTACACAGAATAGCTACAACTACCAAGGCTAGGAACCAAGAATCTGCGATGTCAGGAACCGAAGTACTGTATCATTTCCAAAACCCAGAATCTCCAAGAGTCAATCGATCTAGGGGTGACTTAGGGGTCGAGGCCGGGACTGGGACCCAGATGCTCACCCGAATGTTCAAAGTGGCCAAGGCCGGGACTGGGTACCCGGATGCTTGCCATAATACATCAGTACGGTCGAGGCCGGGACTGGGTACCCGGATGCTCGCCGTAATACATCGGTGCAGTCGAGGCCTGGACTGGTACCAGGATGCTCGCTGTAATACATCGATATGATCGAGGCCAGGACTGGATACCCGGATGCTCGTCATACTAGCAAGTCGGCGGAGGCCGGGACTGAGTACCCGGATGCTCCCCGATAATTTATCCCATGGTTTCGAATATATCCTTTCCAACTAATCAACAACAGTATCGATAATTTCCTCCACAATGTGTCAACTGGTATGCCGCCAAAACTTGAACCAGAGCCGAAGCCAAACGATCATAAATTCTAGTATTGCCAACGCATCTCAAAAGTTATGACTATACCGAGTTATGGGTGGGAGTGTTATTAAGAGCAAGGGTATCGCCTAGCTAAGGCCAACTACTAGGCACTAGCCCGCTACACCATTCTACAGGGATCTAAGTCCACCGGAGCGATGCCGGGCATATAAAGAAAGTTTACATCCTATACTAAGGCCAACATACTCCACAGTATCAACAACATGCTCATTCAACTCTCCTTATAATACTAACAAATAACGATAAGATACACATGCTTCTAAATACCTGAAAAACCTAATAACAAGCCTAAAGCATGATTTCTAACACCTATACTAAGGCCAACATACTCCACAGTATCAACAACATGCTCATTCAACTCTCCTTATAATACTAACAAATAACGATAAGATACACATGCTTCTAAATACGTGAAAAACCTGATAACAAGCCTAAAGCATAATTTCTAACACCTATACTAAGGCCAACATACTCCACAGTATCAACAACATGCTCATTCAACTCTCCTTATAATACTAACAAATAACGACAAGATACATCTACTTCTAAATACCCGAAAAACCCGATAACAAGCCTAAAACATGATTTCTAACACCTGAGATATACAATTAAACTACCCAACCAAAATCCCAACTATTTCAACATGCTTTCACACATTCCAACTCAATCTAAAGAAAGGTAAACCGTAGCCTACCTGTAGGCTAAACACGCGAGCTTCAAATCACTGTGCTGGAGCTTTTCCCTTTCGAACGACCTCGGAACGCTTCCAAACTGTCAAAAATAGAACCACAACGTCGATACGGTCGTTTAGACACTAATTTCATAATTTTTGGAAATGGACCAATTTTTGGGTCGAAAATGGGAATTGTGGGACCCACATACGAAATTCCGGATTTGATCCCCAAAACAGGTTCTAAACGTCACCCCAAGCTCAAAAATCAGATTTATAACGTAATTCGGGGTGGTAAATTACGTAAGATGATCAAAAATCAATTTCCCCATTTTTAAACTAAGAAAACGATATAAGGCAGCCTCTTTACACGTCGATTTATCAAAAACGAAATTTTTTCAATCAAAACAAATTATACCATGACGTTCCTTGTGAAAAACCCCACAATCTAGCCTCAAGAATCACTCAAAACGGAGTTATATTGACCAAGATACACTCTTTCAAAATTCAATAAAATTTCATTCCGAAAATCACTAAATCTGCAGCTAAAAATCAATTTATTACCTCGAACGACATGCCAAAAACAGATTCTGAAACTTCCAAGATGTTCTCCTTAAATTTCCACGCAAGATAGCCTCTGGAATCACCCAAATCGGATTTATATTGGTCAAGAAATAACTTGTCAAAGTTCTTCAAAAATTCATTCCGAAAATGGATACTGCTGCAAATAAAATCACGATTTTTACCTGAATCGAATGCTCCAAATCAGTTTTCAATCTCTCCAATGCGTTCTCCACGAAAAACCTCACAATTTTGCCTTTTGAATCACCCAATTTGGAGCTCTAGAACTCAAGAAATGAGGGTTCAAAGTTGAGGAGAAAAATCTGAAAATCTGGTGCAAAATCTGCACTATTGCACCAGATTTTTCTGGTTTTTCATTATTTAAAGTCTCCGAATGGACCCTCGGAATTCGTTCGGAATCCGATAAAAATAAACCAGATATGCTACCCTACTAAATTCGATATTTCGGACTCAATGGCGCATTCAGAATTCTCATACGAGGTTATTATAATAAAAAGTGGGCCCCACATCCAAGAGTCATTTTAAGTCATATTTCACAACGGGCCTCGATATTAGTTCGGAAGCCTCAAAAAGCGAACGAAGGGTCGTTCTAGACCAAAATCAACATTTCGGAACTAACCGCGCTGTCAGAATTTTTATTCGAGCGCATTTTTCAAAAATGTTGACCAAAGTCAACTATAGGCTAAGTTTCAAAGTCAAAAGCACCAAATAGCCCCAAATTCGTATCGATTGACTCGATAGTCATTCCAACAGTGCTACTAGCCTAATTTGGTCATTCCGGAGCTGATGGAACCATCAAAATTTGAATTCGAGATTTCGTTGGCCCAAAACTCAAAAAGTCGCAACTAAACTAACTTAGGCCTTTAAAATACCAAAATGGACTCGGGACCTCTAAAAATTCAACCAATACTTCTTCTAGACCAAAAACCATCTCTTGAATCCAACGGAGTTGTCGGAATTCCATTCCGAGCATCGGAACTCCAAAAGTTGACCAAAGTCAAACCTTGGCTTAAAGTTCCTCAAATTCTCAACTCAAGGCCTCAAATCTTCGTTACAGCTCCAAAACTGATTCCGTAAAGTCTCCTAAGCCTATTTCAATATTTCGGAGCTGCTGGAATCGACAGAATTTCATTCTGAGACTCGTAGCTTCAATTGACCCCAAATACCACTTTTTTTAACATTTAAAGCTTATGAAACTCATAATTTCCAAACACTTAACTTTTCATAGGATTTTCTAAAAATCAACACCTGGTAACAATTAGAAATGACTCGGGGCATCTAAAGGGAGGGGTAAAATGGTCATTTTACAAAAATTCCAAAAATGACCTTGAGGGTCATTACAATATCCACTACTAAAAGAACTTTCGTCCGCGAAAGTAAAAGTACAATCCCTCTCTAGAGGCACGAAAGGACGAGGGTTTTGGACCTGCATGCTTTGCCTAAATTTTAGACACCCTCTCGAGTTGAACAACGCCATCACAGAACTTAGGCTGAGAAGAAAATCCTCAATTTCACTTCCAACTCCAAAAACTCCTTCAGTCCTTTCTTGGGCTCCCACTCTCACTCGTTTAGCCCGAACTTGACTCAAAACACTGGATTTCAATTGAGGACAACCAAAATAAACCAAAACCACCGAATTGAGTAATACACGACCATGGCAGATACAACTCACTCAAAATTTCAAGTATTTGTCTTTTGTTTTCAAATCCTTTTCTCCAAGCCACTAAGGGCGTTCTACCAATCCTTACCTATCTCGAAAACCTTCAACGCAATTCGAAAATTGCCTATCGAACCATACAATACCTACCTCTAAGGAGTTACATACGCTACCTGAACATATGAGGATGAAAACAATCAAAACAAGGACACCCCGCGCAAAGCCCCAAATCCCAACCTCAACTTGAAAAACCAGAACTCAAAATGAAACTGATGTTTTGGAACTGAACACTCCTTAAGCTTCTGAAAACTTGACTCACACTCCTTGGACCAAACAAAGGGAACATCCTAGTGAGTCAAATGGATCAATGATGTTGCAATGGTGGAGAAACCCTCGATGAATCATCGATAATACCCAGCCAATCCAACAAAGCTCTGAATCTCTGTAACAGATGTGGGCCTAGCCCAACCACGAATAACCTTAATCCTCGTCGGATCCACCCTGATACCCTCTCTGGACACCACGTGTCCTAGCAAATGCCACAGACTCCAACCAAAACTCGCACTTTGAGAATTTAGCATAAAGTTGCTGGTCTCTCAAGGTCTGGAGCACAACCCTCAAATGTTGCACGTGCCCCTCTCTACTCCGTGAGTATACTAGTATATCATCGATGAGTACAATCATAAAAGAGTCAATATAAGGACTGAATACTCGAGTCATAAGGTCCATAAAAGTTGTTAGGGCATTAGTAAGTCCAAAAGACATCACAAGGAAATCGTAGTGGCCATAGCGAGTCCAAAACGCAGTATTAGGAATGTCGGTTGCTCTAATCTACAACTAGTGATAGCCGAACCTAAAGTCAATCTTAAAAAAATACAATCACAACCTGAAGCTGGTCGAACAGATTATTGATACGAGGCATGGGGTAATGAATTTTTTTGTCACCTTGTTCAGCTGCTTGTAATCAACACACACCCGCATAATCCCATCTTTCTTCTTAACAAACAAGATGGGTGCACCCACGGCGACACACTCGGGCAAATAAAGCCTTTACCTAGAAGATCCTCAAGCTGTACACTGAGCTCCTTCAGCTCTGTGGGAGCTATACGGTAAGGTGGTATAGAAATAGGCTTCGTTCCCGGCTCCAAATCTATGGCAAAGTCAATATCTCTATCTGGGGGTAGACCAGGTAGGTCAGTAGGGAAGACATCAGTATACTCCCTAACCACAGGAACTAAATCAATAGTAAGGGCCTCACTAGACACATCACGGACATAAGCTAAGTACGCTAAGCACCCGAATGCAACTAGCCATTGGGCCCGCATAAAGGATATTATCCCAGTTGGTGAGCGACTATAAACACCCTACCACAAGACCGGGGGAATACCAGGCATGGATAATGTAACGGTCTTGGCATAACAGTCCAAAACCGCATGATGAGGGGATAGCCAATCCATGCCCAGAATAACATCGAAGTCCAGCATATCAAGTAAAATAAGATATGCCCGAGTCTCATGCCCCTTAATAGTCACCACACAGGATCTACAAACCTGATCCACTACTAAAGAATCCCCTACCAGGGTCAAAACATGTAACGGGACCTCAAGTGACTCATAAGAAATACCCAAACGTGGAGCAAAATATATAGACACATAGGAATACGTGGAACCTGGATCAAATAAAACTGAAGCAGTCTGCTGACAAATAAGGATAGTACCTATGATAACATCATCTGATGCCTCAGCCTCTGCCCTCGCCTGAGCAGCATAGAAGTGGCCCTGTCGGCCTCCCCCACAAACATTCGCCCTACCACCTGACCACCTCCCTGGGAACCTCCCTGAATACCCTGCTGACCATCGCCACGGCCGTGACCCCGATCTATACCTCCTGGTGGAGGTAGTGCTACTACCAACGGTCTAGCCCAACCGGGACACTCCCTATCCCAGTGCTCCAGTGAGCCACAATCGAAACATCCTGAAGCTGAGGGACTCGTGATAACTCGTTCACGGTAGGAAGAAAGCGGACCTGATCCCCTCGAGCTTTGCCCTGCGATGGAACCCCCCGAACGGAGTTGACTACCCTCAACTGCTGGCAGGGCAGCCTGAATCGGCCGGCTGGACTGATCCTGCTGGTACCTATCCTGCTGGAATCTCTAGCGGGGCCTGTCATAACTATTATGGGCCTTATATTGGGACCCATTGTAGCTATCATGATGCCTGGGTCTCTTATCGCTTTCCCCTTGGGCCTGACGATGAATAATATCAATCTTGCGGGCATGATCCACCACATCCAGAAAAGAGCAGCCCACAGAAACCAAGTGCTCAGTCCCCACACTCAGGTAAGGTCTCAATCCGAGCAGAAAAACATTATACCCGCTCCTCCTCAGCGGGTAGAATCATAGTGGCATGTTGGGAAAGCTGATGAAATTTGGCCTCGTACTCCGTAATTATCATGTGACCCTTCTCCAACCGATTAAACTGATTCGGGAGTTGGTCTCTAACACTCCTAGGGATGTATAGAGCCAGGAAAGCCTCTGAGAACTGGGCCCATGTCAATAGTGGTGACCCAGCTAGCCTGGACTGCAAATAAGAGCGCCACCACTGTCTAGCTTCCCTTCTGAACTGGTGAGCAGTGAAGTCGGCGCCTCTGGACTCCACAAGACCTAAGGAATGGAGTTGCTCCTGACAGGTAGTCAAGAACGCTCCAGAAAATGTCGGGGGTGACAGTCTTCTAAATACCCCTAACATCTTCTGATCCTGTAATGACATCACACCCTCCAAAACTGTTGGCGGGGGTGCAACAACTGGTGGAGGCGGCTGAACCTCAGGTGTTGGCTAGATGGACGGATCCCGCAGTGCTGGTATGCATGTTACTGGGGTCGGGGCCTGTGGTACAACCCCTATAGCTGTGAGGAGCTGCACAATCGCTGCCTACAGTGCTGGGGTCATAACTGGTGCAGCTGGGGGCTGAGCTGGTGGTGGTGGTCCCTCTGGCTGAGTAGGAATAGGAGCGTCCTGATGCTCCTCTACTAGCTTCGGCTCTATCTTCGGGTCGGAAGCTAGTGCTGCTCCCCTACCTACTCTATGGGGCTGGCCTCAAGGCCTACCTAGAACTGGTGGGTCATCATCTCCAATAGTACCGCACGTACGAACCATTCCGATGAAAGAGCGAAACAAATGAGATTTCAGGAAACCAATAAGACACAAGAATGCACGAAATGAAGCAACATAGAGATCGTTCCTAATGACATCCTGTAGCCTCTCGAAGATAAGTTACGGACGTCTCCGCACCCATCCGCGAGACTCTACTAGACGTTAGCTCTGTACAAGTGAGACCAACGAACCTAGCTCTGATACCAACTTGTCACGACCCAATTTTGTAAGTCATGATGACACCTACTATAACCCTCTAGTAGGTAAGCCAACCCGTCAACCCGGAACTTCAAGTAATGTGTTTGAAGGCTAAAACTATATAAGAGCATTGAATTATAAAAGTAAACAGAATGAATAAGCGGAAGTAAACCAAAACATGTTTTAAATAACTAAAGATCCTTCCCAGAACCTGGAAGTCACAAGTACAGAGCTGCTATAAAATAAAAGATGAGTACAAGTCCTGAAAGTGGACCAGACATATATATACAACAACTGGCTAGTCTCAAAAGGCAAAAGACGGGCCATCCATTCTGAAGGAGACAGAAGTGATCCAAAAATGCCAAGTTATCACCCTAGTCTCCGAATCTGACTGCAACAAGCTCGATCTATTCGTGACAGTAGATGGTACTCGGTCCTGCATCACGAAAGTAGATGCAGAGTATAGTATGAGTACCAAAACAACAGGTACCCAGTAGGCATCATAGGCCGACTGAGCAGAAAAGGTGAAAACAATATGAAAAAGAGGAATAAGCCTAAATAGGAATCAACATAAGCATCTAAAGTGAAAAGAGTACTATCTACGAGAGCTACAGCTAACTATACCCAACTGGGCCCCCATAAGCCCAGCCAGGACACTCGTACTCAAGTTAAATAAAAACCCGGATGAACCCCCATAAGTTCGCCGAGTACACAGAATAGCTACAACTACCAAGGCTAGGAACCAAGAATCTGCGATGTCAGGAACCGAAGTACTGTATCATTTCCAAAACCCAGAATCTCCAAGAGTCAATCGATCTAGGGGTGACTTAGGGGTCGAGGCCGGGACTGGGACCCAGATGCTCACCCGAATGTTCAAAGTGGCCAAGGCCGGGACTGGGTACCCGGATGCTTGCCATAATACATCAGTACGGTCGAGGCCGGGACTGGGTACCCGGATGCTCGCCGTAATACATCGGTGCAGTCGAGGCCTGGACTGGTACCAGGATGCTCGCTGTAATACATCGATATGATCGAGGCCAGGACTGGATACCCGGATGCTCGTCATACTAGCAAGTCGGCGGAGGCCGGGACTGAGTACCCGGATGCTCCCCGATAATTTATCCCATGGTTTCGAATATATCCTTTCCAACTAATCAACAACAGTACCGATAATTTCCTCCACAATGTGTCAACTGGTATGCCGCCAAAACTTGAACCAGAGCCGAAGCCAAACGATCATAAATTCTAGTATTGCCAACGCATCTCAAAAGTTATGACTATACCGAGTTATGGGTGGGAGTGTTATTAAGAGCAAGGGTATCGCCTAGCTAAGGCCAACTACTAGGCACTAGCCCGCTACACCATTCTACAGGGATCTAAGTCCACCGGAGCGATGCCGGGCATATAAAGAAAGTTTACATCCTATACTAAGGCCAACATACTCCACAGTATCAACAACATGCTCATTCAACTCTCCTTATAATACTAACAAATAACGATAAGATACACATGCTTCTAAATACCTGAAAAACCTAATAACAAGCCTAAAGCATGATTTCTAACACCTATACTAAGGCCAACATACTCCACAGTATCAACAACATGCTCATTCAACTCTCCTTATAATACTAACAAATAACGATAAGATACACATGCTTCTAAATACGTGAAAAACCTGATAACAAGCCTAAAGCATAATTTCTAACACCTATACTAAGGCCAACATACTCCACAGTATCAACAACATGCTCATTCAACTCTCCTTATAATACTAACAAATAACGACAAGATACATCTACTTCTAAATACCCGAAAAACCCGATAACAAGCCTAAAACATGATTTCTAACACCTGAGATATACAATTAAACTACCCAACCAAAATCCCAACTATTTCAACATGCTTTCACACATTCCAACTCAATCTAAAGAAAGGTAAACCGTAGCCTACCTGTAGGCTAAACACGCGAGCTTCAAATCACTGTGCTGGAGCTTTTCCCTTTCGAACGACCTCGGAACGCTTCCAAACTGTCAAAAATAGAACCACAACGTCGATACGGTCGTTTAGACACTAATTTCATAATTTTTGGAAATGGACCAATTTTTGGGTCGAAAACGGGAATTGTGGGACCCACATACGAAATTCCGGATTTGATCCCCAAAACAGGTTCTAAACGTCACCCCAAGCTCAAAAATCAGATTTATAACGTAATTCGGGGTGGTAAATTACGTAAGATGATCAAAAATCAATTTCCCCATTTTTAAACTAAGAAAACGATATAAGGCAGCCTCTTTACACGTCGATTTATCAAAAACGAAAATTTGTCAATCAAAACAAATTATACCATGACGTTCCTTGCGAAAAACCCCACAATCTAGCCTCAAGAATCACTCAAAACGGAGTTATATTGACCAAGATACACTCTTTCAAAATTCAATAAAATTTCATTCCGAAAATCACTAAATCTGCAGCTAAAAATCAATTTATTACCTCGAACGACATGCCAAAAACAGATTCTGAAACTTCCAAGATGTTCTCCTTAAATTTCCACGCAAGATAGCCTCTGGAATCACCCAAATCGGATTTATATTGGTCAAGAAATAACTTGTCAAAGTTCTTCAAAAATCCATTCCGAAAATGGATACTGCTGCAAATAAAATCACGATTTTTACCTGAATCGAATGCTCCAAATCAGTTTTCAATCTCTCCAATGCGTTCTCCACGAAAAACCTCACAATTTTGCCTTTTGAATCACCCAATTTGGAGCTCTAGAACTCAAGAAATGAGGGTTCAAAGTTGAGGAGAAAAATCTGAAAATCTGGTGCAAAATCTGCACTATTGCACCAGATTTTTCTGGTTTTTCATTATTTAAAGTCTCCGAATGGACCCTCGGAATTCGTTCGGAATCCGATAAAAATAAACCAGATATGCTACCCTACTAAATTCGATATTTCGGACTCAATGGCGCATTTAGAATTCTCATACGAGGTTATTATAATAAAAAGTGGGCCCCACATCCAAGAGTCATTTTAAGTCATATTTCACAACGGGCCTCGATATTAGTTCGGAAGCCTCAAAAAGCGAACGAAGGGTCGTTCTAGACCAAAATCAACATTTCGGAACTAACCGCGCTGTCAGAATTTTTATTCGAGCGCATTTTCCAAAAATGTTGACCAAAGTCAACTATAGACTAAGTTTCAAAGTCAAAAGCACCAAATAGCCCCAAATTCGTATCGATTGACTCGATAGTCATTCCAACAGTGCTACTAGCCTAATTTGGTCATTCCGGAGCTGATGGAACCATCAAAATTTGAATTCGAGATTTCGTTGGCCCAAAACTCAAAAAGTCGCAACTAAACTAACTTAGGCCTTTAAAATACCAAAATGGACTCGGGACCTCTAAAAATTCAACCAATACTTCTTCTAGACCAAAAACCATCTCTTGAATCCAACGGAGTTGTCGGAATTCCATTCCGAGCATCGGAACTCCAAAAGTTGACCAAAGTCAAACCTTGGCTTAAAGTTCCTCAAATTCTCAACTCAAGGCCTCAAATCTTCGTTACAGCTCCAAAACTGATTCCGTAAAGTCTCCTAAGCCTATTTCAACATTTCGGAGCTGCTGGAATCGACAGAATTTCATTCTGAGACTCGTAGCTTCAATTGACCCCAAATACCACTTTTTTTAACATTTAAAGCTTATGAAACTCATAATTTCCAAACACTTAACTTTTCATAGGATTTTCTAAAAATCAACACCTGGTAACAATTAGAAATGACTCGGGGCATCTAAAGGGAGGGGTAAAATGGTCATTTTACAAAAATTCCAAAAATGACCTTGAGGGTCATTACATAGTCGAAGACCCTTTACATCACATTTTAAGCCATCCATTTTTACTAAATTCTTTCTACCATTATCATAAAAGAAAATATCATAACGATTCAACACTGGGCAAATTTTGAGAGTCCATCAAAATTTACCACAACTTTACCTTTTGAACTACATTAACTTTTCTCACCAAACTCGAGATATGTAGGAAGATCGATGCAGAGTTTGGTCATCACAAAGACGTAATTATTCTTTCTCTCGAGCAAGTGCACAATCTTGCTCTTCCAACCATCACAACTCGATATTGGGAAAATTTTGGAAGAGACATCGGGAACATATAAAACATTTCACTAGGACCAGAGTTGTCAACTCCAAACAATAAGACAAGAGGTTATTTGCCTCAAATTTCAAACTATACATGGCCCGATCCTCAGGCAGCTCGAGGTATGTAGGCAAATCCGAATGATAGTTTAATCCATTTATTTGTTTATTTTTTAAAAAAAAACTCTTTTGTCGAGCAAAATTAGCTGCATGTCAACATTTTCGCTTGAAGAATTCTACGTCATCTTTAGTCGAAAAGGGGTAAACTCTGCAGACACCAAATTTGACTCTTTGTGCTCAAAATTAACGTCTTCAAAATTCTTGATTGTTAAAGGACACAAATTATTATTTTTACACATTTTTTAGTTTTTTTTGAATTATTAATAAGTATCCTTATTTTAGGTTTTTTCATGAATCTATTCTCATTTTTTCTCTTTTAATAATTTATGGATGTACTTTTCTTAGTTTCATAAATAATAGGATTCTTATCCATTTATTGTCATTGTAAATTTTAATAGTCATGCTATTTTTACAGTCATAAACAAACGTACACAATATAACACTGTAATTTATTCTTTACAACATAGTATATCTTCCAAAATATCGATTACATTTTATATTTTTTTTTTACTTTTTTTGTGTTATATATCGATACATATTATTTTTACATTAATTATACTTTTAGCACAGTCCGCAGATATAGAAAGTCGAAATGGTTGACACCAAAGTTTGGCGTGATATTTTCAAAGCTCATACTTTTAAATATTTTATTTGTTAAATATTTCAAAAGTGTATTTTTATAATTTTAAATCAATTTTATCTATAATTATCCTTAGATTAAGATTTGTATCAGTTTGTTTTATTTAGTTTCAATTCTAACTATTTTTTTATAACAGTTCATTAATTTACATTTTTACATGTCATCTGTTATATTTGTTCATATTCATTTTAATATTTTTAGCACAATCTAGGATTACAGTAAAATACAGATAAATATTAAAATTGTTCCACAATTATACCTACCCAACTAATCACATAAATTTCCCAACAATTATACCTACCCCACTAATCACACAAATTTTTCCCAATTATACATACCCCACTAATCACACAAATTTTTCACACAATTTTACCTACCCCACTAATCACACAAAATTTTTCCACAATTTTACCTACCATACTAATCACACAGTTTTCTACACCTATATAACTATTTTCAAACTCTATCTCTCTTCTCTCTTATTCTTCCTAAAAGAAACACATCCATCAATAATTACAATAAAAGTCCAACACCTATACACTATAACTTTCTACACCTATATAACAATTTTCAAACTCTCTCTCTTTCCCCTCTTTTATTCTTCCTAAAAAACACACCTATCAACAACTACAACAAAAGTGCAACACCTATACACTACAATTTTCTACACCTATACAATCATTTTCAAACTTTTTCTCTCTCATCTCTAATTCTTCCTAAAAAAACACATCAATAATATTTATTCTTCTTCTCCAATCTCTTCCTCATCCTCACTATAAATAACATAAATTTTAACCCTTATTCACTATTTTTCTCTCTCCTTCACATTTCTCCATTAAAACCAACCAACAACCACCTAACCAACAAAAATCTTCTTCTTTTCCAGCCAAACATACTTCATTTTTGGTGAGGTTTGAGAATTCGCTCCCAAATCTAACTAGACATAAATATTGCTTCATTTTGTTTTATGATTTTGTTGTTCTTGTTGCTATATTTTATTGCATTTCCACATATATTTTGTTCTATTTTAGATCTGGACGGAGGGGTTCAAACTCCACCCATTGTTTTCTGTGTTTTCATGTTCTCCGATCATTATTAATGATTTTCCGTTAAGTTTTGTTTACTATTTTTGTTTGGGTCATTTTTTTCGACACTTTTAGTTAATTTGGACGTCTGTAATGTTATTCTTTTACCTCAATTTTATTTTTCCCTTTTAAACTGTTTGCAAGTCTCATGTCCAATGAAAAAATCTCTCTGTCGATTTTCGAGGCCTCTCCATTTTAAAAGACAAAAATTTTAATTTAAGTTTACATTATATATTATATATTACAAGTTGAAATTGACCTATGAAAAAATCTCTTCGTCGATTTTTGAGGCCTTCCTATTTTAAAAGACGAAAATTTTAGATTAAAATTACATTTTACATTACACTGTCTATGAATGATTAAGTGGAATCCATTATTTTGTTTACTTTGGTTATTACTTTTACTATTCTCCATTACTTTATTAATTTATTATTATTTTTTTTTCCAGGTTTGACCACTTTTCATTTTGTTGGAATTGATGATTTATATTTTTATAAGATTTTTGTTAGGTGAACGTTATTGATTTTGCTAGTGGTGGATGTTTAATTAGTTCTTCCATAGTCAATTATGTTTGTTGCCGTTGTTTGACCCTTTTTAATTTATTTATGTATTACATAGATGTATTTTTCTTTACTGTATTTTTTTATATGTAGTTTTAGAGTGGTTGACGAAGAAATTATTATCGATTTCTAAGGACTCCCATGTTTATAAGATGGATTTTATTTTAGTTATTATTATTATATTTATTATTAATATTATTATTATTATTATTTTTATTATTATTATTATTCATAGTTATACCTTACTAATATTTCTACTAAGTGTCTTTATAGGTAAGCAGCCTAGAGTTGCTTTCCAAGTAAGCTATTCAAATTTAATAAAGTTTGAATATTATTTTTAATTTATAATTGTGTATATTATTGATATTAGAAAAAACTTAGACTGTAAATACTTACATATAGAAATTTAATTGATTTAACTATTTAATCAGTAAATTCACATTTTTAGGCAATATTAAATAATCTTTTTCCTTTAAAATATTTTTTCATAATTTATCCTCTCATTGATATTGTAAGTTAAAAATATTATTTGAGAATATTTTTTTGTTTTATAAAAGAAATATTTTCCTTTTCACACATCATAAAAGTTTTTTTTATGGTAAAAGAGTTCTTTTTTGTCATATTAATAAAGGGCAATTCTTTTAATATTGCATGATAAAACTACTTTTTTTATATACATTTATATCATTTTTTTAAATATTTTCATACACATAATTGACACTAATATACATTATTTACTTGATACATACTCTTTTATACATATATTTTTATGCAATTTTAGTACATATTTTTTTATATATATGTGTGTTATACTTGTAAATAATAATTCTATCCCCTCCCTTTTTGATAAATTAAGTCTAGCCGCGTACCACATTTTGTGGATTCTGAAGGTTGCCTAACACCTTCCCTTCGAAATAATGTAAACCCTTATCTAGAATCTAAATTGGTTTTTTTGCAAATTAAAATGTGAGTCATACATGTCATGCATCAAATAAGTTTCCTTATTTTACTTAATAAATTAGGTGGCGACTCTATACAATAATTAACCCTTTTAGTGTCTACATGCTGTGCTTTATCTATTTTCGATAAAAATAGGGCATAACTTTGTATCAAAGAAGGTCATATCCTATACAGTTCACAAGCTGTGTCTAGTAGAGTCTTGCTTATGAGTGTGTTGTGCACCACACTTATGATTAGGAGGCTATGAGGTATTTAGGAATGGTTATGCTTCTTTTAGTCGATAGATCATGCTATAAGAGAGATGTTATAAGAACATATGAAATCTAAATCATGCTTTGTGTTTCTTATCTAACAGGATAACTATGCTCAGGAGATGGAACAATGAAAGGTAGGTATGGATCTGGGGCAAGGTACCAATCATTCCCTATAGGGTCAGTGGAATAGATTTCCCTTAGAGTCATAAAGTGAGACTCCAATACCACAAGTACCATCTTTCCCATCACATATTGAAGCCCGAGGAGATGCAGTAACCCCAGCACCACAAGTTTCATTGGTACTTGAGGCAGCTAGAGACAAAGGACCACCAACACCTATTGTTCCCCCACCACCTATTGTTCCACACCAAAGTTTGGGGATCCGGGGATAAGGGAGGTGGTTCAGTTGCTAACTAGGATGGTTTCTATTCATGAGCGACAACTAGAGTTAGAAGCCGATAGTCAGAGAGATTGGGTAGAATGCTCAGAAGTATGATAGTTTCTTCACCTAGCACCTCTATGATTTACGGTAGCCAGTTCCACTGAGGATCCCAGGACTTTATAGACCATATTTATAGAGTATTGAGAGTGATGCATGCTTCTATCACCAAGGTTGTGGAGTTGACTTCTTTTCACCTACGTGATGTAGCTATCTTATGGTATAAGGAATTGGAAGATCCAGAAGACCTAATGCTCCACAAATAGAGTGGGAGGAATTCTCTGAGGCCTTTCTAGCCCATTATTTTCCATGAGAGATTCAGGAGGTTTAGAAGGCCCGTCTTGACCGGTTTATCACCCTTAGACAATGGGATATGATTATGAGGGATTATAGCCATATGTTTAATTCTCTAGCAAAGTGTGTAGCAGATATTATATGGATGGTATTGGAGATCATCTGACCAGATACTACAGGTTAGCATCCCTACAGGATGATGTAGATATTTCCAGCATACATACTTTTACTTAGACTATCAAGGACCTTTCTCGCTAGATTTGGATACTCATAAGGACAGGGAGCAACGTCAGAGGGCATATACTATAGGGTCTTATAGGGAGCCATGAGGTTATTTTAGGAACCCACTCCATCGATATCCTCCTCGGCTTATAGGTAGTGTTTTTCCATAAATGCAGTGCTAATGATTTTATCATTATATAAAGTCAGGACCAAGGCAGAGCTCAGGCTATATTGAGAGCCATCGGCAGGAGTATTCTATGGAGATGACACAACCTAATAGTATATATACATATTACGGTAAGCCTTATATTGGGAAGTTTAGATAGAGTTTAGATTAATGTTATCATTGCAGATAGACATATATTTTATTAGTAGGTGCCCAAGGTTGAATAAGGGTGAGATAACTCAGTCTTATAGATCCACATAAGCATCTTCACCCTAAGCATGTGCATCCTTATTAGGACCACAGTCTACTTAGGGTGGTAAAGGAGAGGTAGGAGACACCTTAGGTTCTAGGAGTGGCCAGAACCGGTTTTATGTTCTCACAGGCCGACATGATTTAGAGACATACCTATATGTTGTCATATGTATATTGATGATACATTCTTAATTTGTTTATGCATTGATAGATCCCGACTTTACATTTTCATATATTACTTCATTTATTGCTAGTAAGCTTGAAATGAGATCTAGGTTATTGCCATAGTTAGTTGAGGTGTGTATGCGGGTGGCTACTCTATTGTAGCTAGTCATGTCTATTGAGGTTGTATGCTGTTAATCAATGACCGTACAACCTCCCTTAATTTAGTTAAATTGATTGTGCTACACTTCGATATCATTATTGGTATGGTTTAGTTGATAGCTTGTTATGCTAATATTTATTGTCATATAAAGTTGGATAGATTTCATTTTCTAGGTGAGTGTGTCATTAAATGGAAAGGTAATCTAGCCACACCGAAGGGTAAGTTTATTCCATATCTTAGGACTCAAAATTTTATTGCTAAATACTGCATATACATCTGGTTCATTTTAGGGATATAGATAAGTAGCCAGGGACTCTTCAGTCAGTTCCTATTGTTAATTAATTCCTGATGGTAATCCGTGATGAGTTTTCGAGAATTCACCCCGAAAGGGAATTAAATTTCTCTATAGATTTGCTTCCTGATACACATCCTATATCTATTTCTCCCTACAAAATGTCTTATGTGGAGCTAAGGGAATTGAAGGAACTGAAGGACTTTCTTGGTAAAGGCTTTATCTTGCCAAGTATAGGGTGCTCTGATGATCTTTTTCAAAAGAAATATACCCCCTTACGGATATGTATTGACTACATGTAGCTAAATAAAGTTACTATCAAGAATAAATATCCTATTCAATGGATTGATGACTTTTTGACCAGTTATAGGGTGCCAAATTCTTTTCCAAGACATATTTGTGATCCGGTTACCATTATCTATGAGTCAGGGATGTTGATATCCCAAAAACTACATTTAGGATGACATACAACCATTTTGAATTGCTTTTCATGTCTTTAAGGCTTACAAATTCCCAACAACCTTTATGGATCTTATGAATTGGGCCTTCAAACCATTCTTTGATGAAAAAGAATTTGTGATTGTGTTTATTGATGACATCATAATATATTTACGGTCAAAAGTTGAGTATGTTGTAACACTCCAAAAATTTCTAAGCTAAGACCCAAACCATTTTTATATGCACATAGGCTTGAACCCGATACTTTTAATTGTATATATGTGTCAGGACCAATTTCTAAGTATTTGAAGTTTATTTGGTGTGAATTAGGAACGTAAGGAACCTCTAGTACTTAGTCGAGTGGAAAGATCCTCTACCAATTAAGTTTTAGCATAAGAAAAAGTAAGAGTCAACTTCAAATGGTCATATCTCTCAGCACATACTGAAATAGGTTGCCTATAACCTATCAAAAATAAAGGTCTATGATTCCTATTTCTAAATCTACCAAGTTTGCCTCATTTAGAGTTCGGAGTAAAGAGTGACCATTTTACCAGAGACTACCACATCAAAGTTTTCAAGATCTGTAGCTACGGAATGACCAACGAAGGTACGAACCATACAGTTCACTCGTGGAATGGGGTCAATGAATTGAAATTCTTGCCTAATTTTAATGAAATAAATCCACAAGAAATCATTTTACTGGTCGTTAAAGGGACCGTAGAACATGTTTATTACCAATATATAAGGTATGTTAGGTGTACATCAAAATTTTCAAATTTTAGGAAAACATTATTGTAAGTTTCTTTTCTCATTTTTCACCCCTTGGTCGACCCCAACAGCCCCCAAAATCTCTATTCAATCCTAGTAAGTCATGGTAAGTATTCTCCATTATTTTAAAACATAAATACTTAAATTTCTATGAGATTTTAACACCAAATCTTCTTCCTATCTCTAGTGAATATCAAGAATTCAATTTGAGGGTTCAAGATTTTATTTTTAAAAAAGTTCATCAAGAATTTTTTCTTCCAAATCAAGATAAGCAGAGTCTCATGATTTCCTAGTTATTCTAACATATGATTATGTATCCTAAGCAAGGATATTCCATCAAAACATAGAATTTTTAAGAAATGAATCAAAGAATTTCAAAAAGGGCATCTTGATCATTCTTCTTCAAGTTAGGGTTCTTCTTCAAGTTAGGGTTCTTCTTCAAGATTTATGGAGCATTTAAGGTATATAAGGTTAATAAAAATGTTGGAGTAAGTTCATCCTAACGACCTACATCTTCATTCTGTCAAGTTGAGTTTAAAGTTTGAGTTTCAATCCTGATATATTGAGTTCTTGAGTTAAGTATTTAATTCCTTATTGATTCCTTGTATATATTTAGTATACTTTGTAGATTTTCATAAGTTGAGTTCTTGAGATGTTTGTTCATATTGACATTCACATGAACCCTAATTGAGTTTTTGCATTAATTATTTTTCTATATTATTTTGAGCTTAAAGAGTGATATACTTCATCTTTTAACTGAGAAAGAGTTTGAGCATGAGTTGAGTTTTTAGAAGTCGCTTAATTATTATTTTGAGCATAGATATTATTGATTCTAAATGAGTTGAGTATTAAATCATTTAAATATTTATTTTTAGATTGAGTTGAGATGTCAAATTATGATTCTAAATACATTTATTGAGTTGAGATTATATCTATTTCAAAGAGCAGGGATGAGTTGAGATGAGTTGAGTTTTTGAGCAAAGTTCAATGTGACTAAATGAGTTAATTAAGTACATAAACTCACTTGATATGATCATAATAAATATATTTTGGGAGTAGTAGCACTGATTTGGATAAGAGTTTAGAACAACTCGAACTCCATAAACTATGTAGACATTGTAGGATAGGATCATGTTGTTCATTCGGGCAACTCCTCATAGTCCCAAAAGAGGACCTTTTATTTGATCCATGAGTTGATTTGAATCCCTTACCCTGATAAGATATTGGATGGTTGTGGCAATGATAACAGTTTCTTGTATCATCACGTAGCTCATAAGTGATGGTTGTTAGTTAGAGAAAATCTCTTAGAGTAAAAATATTAATTTATAATAAGTTTCATTTAGTTATTCATATCTTTTAAAGCATTTTCTTATTTATACATATATGCTTTATAGAGTTGAGTTATTTCAGAGATAAGTTAATTGAGTATCTTTTCTATTGAGTTGAGTTGAGTATGCTTGATTTAGTTGCTTTTCAGCTATTTTAAATACTGTACATTCCATGTACGGACGCCATTTAGCTCTATAATATTTTATGATGCCGACACAGGTGATAGATATCCTCAATATGCGTATGATTGAAGATCAGATTTCCATCTCGCTTTTGGTGAGAGATCTTTGCATTCAGAGGAGCTCTTGAGTCTTTATCTTTCAATCTTTATTTTTTAGTTTGAGGTTGTTGTGGGCCTTTCCCAACACCTATTTCAGAGTCAGTTTTAGAGGATTCATAGACTAGTCACAGATATAGTTTATTATTTAGTTATTTTTGAAGTTCATTTTTTTAGAACATTGAGTTATATTGCATATGTATTTTAGTATCAAAATTTTATTTTGAGAAAGTTAAGTTTGCATATACTTATTGTGCCCATCTGAGTTAATTTTCATGAGTTAAGTCTTCCATTTAGTAAATTAGCTAGACCAAGGTTTTGATATGGAACCAACAATGGTTTTTGAGTTTCGACCATACCTAGGGTGTAGACTTAGGGTATGACACATGCGGACCACTTTCTAGCTATATTGAAGACTTTTCAAGACTGCAGGATACTAAATTCTCTAGATGTGAATTTTGGCTAACTTCTATAGCTTTTCTTGGTCATGTTATTACCAGTGATGGTATCAAGGTTGATGGTCAAAATATTGAAGTTATGATGACTTGACCAAGGATTTTGAATCTGATAGAGGTTCGTAGTTTTTTAGGCTAGCAGGATATTATTGAAGGTTTGTGAAGGGATTCTCTTCTATCTTTGCACCACTCCCATATACCCCTGTTGATGCCTATTTCCTACTGATGAAATTGACATATAAGGGAGCTTAGTTTTAGTGGAATGAGATATTTGAATAGAGTTTTCAGGAGTTAAGCAAAAGAATTACCAAAATACCTATCTTGATACTTTTGGATGGCACCGAGCGTTATATTGTGATGCCTCGACAATTGGCCTAGGTTGTGTTCTTACATATCATGGTAAGGTTATCGCATACGCCTCTAGATAGTTGCAGTAACATGAAAAAAACTATCCTATACAATCTTAAGTTGGACGTAATTGTCTTTGCCCTAGAAGATTTGGCGGCATTATCTATACGGTGTTCATATTGATATTTTCATCGACCACTAGAACCTTTAGTATTTATTTAAGAATAGGGATTTGAACCTAAGACAAAAAATATTTCTAAAATGACTAAGGGACTATGATGTCAAAATTTTATATCATCTCGGCAAAAGGACTATGATATTGAAATTTGATATCATCCCGACAAAGCTAATGTTTATGCTGATGCTCTTAGCCAGAAGTCCATGGGTAGTATAATCCATGTTGAATTTGATGAGGTCAAAATGACTAAATTTCTATGCCAGCTAGCTAGTTTTCAGGTAATTGGTAGACGTAGAGAGTGGAGGTATTGTTGTTTATAATACGAGAGAATCTTTCTATGTTATGCAAGTGAAAGAGCAACGACATGAGGATCTTGAGCTTATGAAACTGAGGTAAAGTAACCCACATTAGTATTATCCTTTATTTGAGCTAACTGGAGATGGAGACCCATTATTCAAGATATGCATCTCACCATGGAGAAACAAAGATGTACTGGGAACTTTGATACATCTATTGGTGGATTGGCATGAAAAATAATATCCCAGAGATGGTACCCAAATGTCCCAATTTTCAACAAGTTAAAGCGGAACATCAGATTCTTAGAGTCCTAACTTTGTATATTGAGCTTCAATTATTAAAATAGGATAGACAAAATATGGACTTCATTACTGGTTTGCCTCACACTCTAAGAGGTATGATTCTATTGGGTTATTATTGATAGACTGATGATATCTACTAATATTTTTCTAGTCAGAATGACATATTCAGCTAGAATTATGCCAGAATTTACATTGGGGATATCGTTCGCCTTCATGGAGTTCCATTATCTATTATCTCCGATCGATGGGCTCAGTTTACATCATGTTTTTGGAGATCTTTTTAGAAGGATGTAGGCACTCAGGCAAATCTTTGCATTGTTTTTCATGCACAAACTTATGGACAGGCAGAGCATACTATTTAGACAATTAAGGATATATTATGTGCCTGCATGTTGGATTTTAAAAGAAGTTGCGATGATCATCTACCTCTTATTGAATTTGCTTATAAAAATATTTTACAAGCTAGTATTCAAATGTCTCTTTATAAAGCACTATACGAGCGGAAGTGTAGGTCGCTGATTGGTTAGTTCGAGGTTGTGGAACTTGAGTTACTACATCCTAATCTAGTTCAGCAAGCATTGAGAAAGGTAAAGCTTATTAGACACCCGCTACGTACAACATAGAGTTGATAGAAGTCTTATGCAAATGTTCAATGAAAATACTAAGAGTTTGATGTAAAAGATTGACTTTTCCTGAAAGTATCTCCTATAAGGGGCATCATGCGATTCAGAAAGAAGGGGAAGCTCAGTTCTAGGTATGTTGAACTGTAAAAGATTATTGTAAGGATTGGTAGGGTGGTGTACGAGCTTGATTTCTCTTAAAAATTAGAAGCAGACCATCCTATGTTTCATGTATCTATGTTGCAATAATGCATTAGATATTCTTCGTGTATTACGCCCATTTAGTATATTCGCACTATTGAAGACTTTTCTTATACAGAGGTATCGGTAGCTATTTTAGATCGGCAGGTAAGAAAACTTCAAACAAAAGAAGTGGCTCCCATAAAAGTGCTATGAAAAAATAACTACATCGGGGAACTGACTAGGGAAGAAGAGGACGAAATGAGAAAGAAGTACCTTCAGTTATTTATGACTTAAGGTGAGTCACATTTCAATAATTGACAATTATTTCTTTACAACAACTTGATTAGATTTTAAAGATTTAAAAGTGCAATGTATTTGTGTTATACCCCATCCTTTTGTACTTTGGAACATCTTCTTAAGCTTCTAAAGAGTTTCCATGTGATCCCTATCTTCTATAATGTTATCAAACAACTCTAAGAAAGGGAAAATGTGATGCCCCATAATAAAGAAGATTGGAAATAGGGTTATCAGAATTCAAAAGGAGTTGAAGGACAAGTAATGAGTCATAGGACTCGACTTACTTGCGTAAGCTACCAACTTGGATGTCTTACATACATAAGCTACTTGAGTACACATCGAGCTTAAGTACCAAGGACTACATAGGTTCTTAAAGTGAGACGAGATTACGAACCTACGAAGTGGAGAAGAGGACATGTGACAACATGAGGAAGTGACATGTGGAAGCAGGTGATGCACCTACTTAGAGTCAAGTAGGTGATGCAAAAGCTTAGGGTAGACCCCATCTGCCACATGGTAGCCTAGGAGTAGCCGTATGGATATGTTGGCCCAATAGGGGCTGGAATGCCACCCTTAGGAGATGACATATGTCACCTCCTAAGGAGGTGTATATAAGTATGTTTTGGTGACTAATTACTCATTTTTAGCATCTACACTTAGAACTAAAGAGAGCAAAAAATAGAAACCCTAGAACTAGAGAGCTACGTATTTGGGCCAAGAAGAGGTAAGCCTCCTATTTCATTCCGTGAATTAATTATCTACGGTGTACTACGATGAAATAAAGGTGTTTAATAATGTAACTTATTTCTTAGGGAAACAAGAAAGTGAAGTGAGTAGCCCACCCATTTTTAGCCACCTAAAGGAGCTTCCAAAGTTAATTTTTGGCAAGGTAAGGTTCCTCCTTTTAATTTGAAGTTAATGATGTTGTTACGGGGTATATTACATGTGTTAAATGAAGTTGGAAGTAGGAAAAATGCATAAGTATGCTGGAGGTTGTAAGTGAACAAAATTGAAGTCATTCTAGTCGAGTTAAAATTGTTAAAGTCGAGTAGTGTCATTACGGTTGTGGTGATGCGGTTGGAGATGGTTTATTTGGGTGTTGCAGGGCTAGAACATCTTCCAAAAAGGGAGTGGATGCTTCTAGTTGAAGAAAAATAACCCTCTATTTCGTGTGGTTAAAGGTTTTATGAAATAAAGGTTGAGAACCCTATTTTGGTGACATAGTTTTGGGCGAGTTGTTTGGAGCTTGTATTGTGTGGTATTGTAGTAATTTTATGGTACATAGCTTCTTATTGTTGTTCTTAATATGTCTGCTAAGGTTAGAGGTTAAATTGGAAATTTGGATAGGGCAAGTTAAAGGGGAGATACTGCCTAATTTCTGTTAACTTCGTAACTAACGAATAGACTAGTCAAGAAGAGTAAATAAGGAAATGATTCCTACGGATGCTTGATTGTAGATTTGGAAGATGGATAGTTGAAAGTTAGTAATCTTGGTATTACTTTTATGTTAAATAGGTTGAAGGAGTAACAAAGCAAGCTGGGTTACAATTGAGCTACTACAGGTATGTAAAGTTATCTTTCTTCTCTTTTGGCATGTCTTAGATGTAAGTATTATGTATGTGAAATTAGGAGTTATTCCATTCTTAAAGCTCTGAGTATGAGTTAAGACTCTTGTTCACTTTCTACTGATTAGAACTTTTGTAATAAGTTGAGTCATTACCTTTCAAGTCTTCCATTTGATGAGAAGTAGTAGATGTAAAGCTTGTCTTTTCCTACTTCTAGAAAGATTGGACTATAGGTAATATAGGACATGGATTTGGAGGTGACTCCATTTATAAGTTTTGGGTATAACTCATGACTTGTAGTCAGTTTTGAATATTAAAGGTCTGAAAGTAGTTAAACTACTATTCTCGATCTTTCTATATAGTGAATAGTAAGTGGAGATACCAGCTCCTCTTCCTAAAGGATCTATAGTGATAAATGTTTCTGATTGCATAAGTTGTGTCTTTGGTTACATGAGCTATATGGAATTGTCTTGATACATTTCTGTGATTTTTGAGGCCCCAATTAATGTAATCCCTAATGACATCTAAAGGGTACTTCGAATAATTACTTTCCTGGTCTTCAGGTGATGGTTCACTTGACTGTTTCATTGAGTCTTAGAGGGTGACTTAGTTGCATATGGTTACTCACTACTCTACTCATGCATGCTGTAACCCTTCTTTCTCTGCGTCCCACGATGGGTCAGATATTATATCGGGCGCAACTTTACTACTTCTTTCACTAAATCCCTGGCTGAATACGTATCATTCCATGTTTGATTAGACAATTCCATACGTGAGGTGCGGTAATATATTATGACGATACAATTATTCATTGAGTATCGGACGGACTGTAATATGATGGTATGTTTGTGATGGTATATGTGGTGAAATAAGGAAGAAATACCGAGTCCCTTACTAGAGGGCCAGGATACATATGTATATGATATTGGTACGCTCTAGATGTACCCCACTCCCTTCACCGAGTCCCTCACTAAAGGGCCAGATACTTTATATAAGCATGTATATGAAAACATAGTGATACATTTATAACCCCGAACCCCATATTAGAACGAGTATAATATAATGATATATATGATAAGATTATGCAGTATATGATGATATGATGCCGTATACAATGATATGAGGATGTACTATACATGATGAAATGAGATATCGACATGATGATATGATGATATGTTAATATAATACAATGATTTTGACACTGAGTTCCCTAGCGGTCCGGGTACAGTGTTTGATAATGTATATGACTACATGTCCTAAGATGCAGGGACAGTGATTGTTAACTGTCATATTTATTCCATGCATCCCTATTTCAACTATAATTTCTTTATAATGTTTTATACTTACATACTCAGTAAATATATCATACTGACCTCCTTTCTTCGGGAGGCTTCGTTTTGATGCCCGCAGGTACATACACATGACTCAAGGATCTGCCAGCTTAGGGTTCCACCCAACGAGTTTAAGAAGAGCTCCATTGTATCGGAGCCTAGCTTTTGGTACTGAACCTTGATGTATATATTTGTTTGTTAAAGGGTACAATGGGGGCCCTGTCCCACCATATGTTACCATTAATATTCTTAGAGGTCTTTAGACATATGTATATGGGTTGTTTACAGGTTTGTTTCATCTAAGCTTATACAATATGTTGTAATTATTATTAAGTTATGGCAGCGTTGTCGCCTTGTGTGCCCTTTCATATTACGATGCATATGAAAGAGGCTACATATACATGAAAATGTTATCACCCACTGGGTGTTGATGGGCAGTCCTTACATCTAACAGTTATAGGTGTGGAGATCCAGGTTGGGCCCCAGTCATGGCCTATGGGGTTGGGTCGTGATAGAAGTAGTATCAGAGCAGATCATCCTTGGAGTGTCTACAGACCGTGTTTGGTAGAGTCTTGTTTATTAGTGTGTTGTGTGCCACATCTATAAACAAGAGGCTACAAGACATTTAGGATATTACCTTTGTTTCATATCTAAGATCATGCGATAGATTTGAGTCATAGGAAAACTCCTTGTACTATCCTTGCATTTTAACAAAAGGATGACAACAACAAAATGAAGTGACTGAGGATATTGGAAGTCACAAGGTATGCAGGTAAGCAAAGGCACTAAAGATATCTGTTAGGTAAGGTATTGAAGTAGAATTGAAATGTAAAGTTGTAAGTTGAAAGGAAGAGTAGATAGGAAAGTGTAACAGGTGCAGTTCCATTGGACCTACGAGGTAAGTCCATTTTTATACTATTGATTATGGGCACCCTGTGTGGCTGCGATATGATATAAATATATATGTTGGCCCTGTAAGGCATTGTTGGTATTTTCTGCGTGCAGGTTTTGGGATAGTAAGGATAGTAAGGAATATAAATGAAACTCTACTGAAATTTTCCCAGAACAAGAAAGAGAGGGAGAAGAGAATGAAATACAAATTCATAATATGTCTTGGAAGTTGATACCGAGTATCCTTATTATGTTGAACTAAATCTGTAAGAGGTACCCTCTATGTCGTTGGTAAGGGGCACCCTTTTTACTTGGGAAAATCTTATCTTGAAACAGCCCATTTGAGCAGTAAAGTTCAGACCAAGGTATTTTCAGCCATATTTTTGCCCTAGAAAAAGCTTTTGTTGAAGGGCAAGATGTCCAACGATTGGGTTTCATTTTGTTGAAAAATACCAACCCTTGAACCCTTAGTTGTGAACTAGATATTTTGTTTACGACTTGAGAATAAACTTGGAGGGAAACCATGGGAGTCAAACAAAAACAAAAGTACTGTGGTGCTCATTGGATTCTAGTTCCCTCCTGATAGTGCTTGGGAAATGTTATATGAGGACATTTTATCAATTCTGACTAATTGGAGAATGCTTCATGGTAACACTTTAGTAATTATTCACCAACGAATTAGAGATGAAACTTCTGGAAGGGAAAAATCTTCATGGCTAATCAGGATTGCTGTGGAAAGAAGGAAAGCCCAGGGAGAAAGTGGCCAAAGATATGATATGATCCATATGACTGGGATATAAAAATAAGTATGAAACGGAGAAGCGAGCTATGAAATAAATAAGGAAGGCTTATCAAGTTTTGTAGGGAAAAATTTGAGTAAAGGGTATATTATAACAGAAATGATAGCGAGCATGAGGGAAGAAAGGGTAACTAAAAGGAGGAAACAAGAAAAAAGTGATACAATAGTGTAACAATAAGACATGACATGTGTAATCAAGGATACAAATGCTAAAGGTAACGGAACTGGGAAAGATCAAAGAGTGTATAAAGAAAGAGAAAGAAGTAAGACAAGATGGGACGAGTAAGTTTCAATGTGAATAAGATATGTAAAGTAGAATGAACCAAGAGATGAAAAGACTCCGTGTACCCCATACAAGTTGTATTAGAATGGTTATGCAACCTATGAATATGTATGTGTTATGTATAGGGCCAAGTGAGTAAGTACATGATAAAAGGAATAAGGGTTCAATAGGATAATACAATTATGATATTTTGGAAACGTTATAGAGAGATGCAAAGATGAGTTAAGCCAACTTACCGAGATGGAATTAGTACTAAGTTAAAAATAGGACATGGCCATGGTTGGACCGAAGATCTATTCCGATATCGATTATAAGATAAGAGAGGAGAAGGTAAGATAAAATATGAAAACAAGTGAGACAACGCTAAGTTATTTCTTGGGTTAAGTTGAGCACCTTCTCATATTCTTGTAAAGGTAAAGAGTGACACGAGATAATGTATCTAGAGTGTTAGAAGTTGGGATAAGGAAATTATGAACTAATTTAAGCAAGGCGAGCAGAACTAGCTGGTTACTAAAAGATGGAGAACTTATCTGCCAAATCACTTCAGAATTATACTAGTTAATGATAGCCAAAGCATTGAGCGGCTATGAAAGCCATTATATGAAGGAACTCAGTGCTACTCGGTAGCCAACTCTAAGGATTATGAAGGGAAACACTAAAAGGCAGAGTACCAGTTAAAGTCTTCTTTGAAGAAGTCAAGAAGTAGTATATGAGGTCGAGGATTCTAAAATATGAACTTCAGTACAGATGTACCTTGTACTCCACAGAAGTACAATTCTATAGGGGTTATTGTATGTAGGCTGACAGAATCAGCCCATTTGCTCTCAATCAGGACTACCTATACAATAGAAACTATGCAAAGTTATAGGTCAAGAAGGTAGTGAAACTTCATGAGGTTCCTACAACTATTATTGCGGATAAAGGGACTTAATTTATAGCTAGCATTTGGATATCAACCTAGACCTTAATACCGCATTTCATCCTCAGACCTGATGGACAAACTAAGCACACTACTTAAATACTAGAAGGCATGTTATAGGCTGGTGTTATTGACTGCAAAGGTAGCTAGGATGATCATCTATCACTCGTCTAGTTTTCCTATAATAACAGCTACTATTCTAGTACCCAAATGGCTCCGTACGAGACTTTTCTTGGCAGGACATGTAAGTCCCCTATTGGTTGGGTGGATGTTAAATTAGTAGGCCCAGATATGATTAAGAAAGCTATTAATTAGCAAGTCCAGAATCGATAGAAGTTATATGCAGGTAATCGACGTCGATATTTAGGGTTCAAGTTGATGGATGGATGTTCTTAAAGGTGACACCTAGGAAGGGGGTAATAAAATTTGACAAGAAAGGGAAACCTTGCCAGAGATACATTGGTCCTTATTATACCATTCATAGAATAGGCAAAGTTGCCTATGAGTTAGCTCTACTATTTGGTTTAAAAACAATATATCCTATTTCCACATGTCAATGTTCCGTAACTATATAAGTGAACCCTTCCAGAATATACTCCGTGGATGAAGTCCACGTAATAAAGGAGTTATCCTACGAGGAGCAACCTATCGCCATCTTGGATCAGCAAACTAGGAGATTGCGAACTACGGACGTGGCTTCCATCAAAGTATTGTGTCAAATCAAAAACTAGAGAGGGGATGACCTGGGAAGTAAAAAGAGAGGTAGAGAAGAAATATCCGTATTTTTTCCCTATCCAAAGGTAATCTAAACTCCTAAATGGATTGGAGGACAAAGTTTATAGAGAACTCCTGAAATTTTCTTAAGACCCTACAAGATGAGTTAATATTCGAGGAAGAATGTTCTAAAGGGTGAAAGATGTTATACTACATCTTTTTATACCTTGGAATGTCTTCTTAAGCTTCTTAAGAGTTTCTGTGTGATGCCTATCATCAATAATGTTATCAAACAACTTTAAAGAAGGGAGAATATGATGCCCCATAATAGGAAAGATTGGAAATAGGGTTATAAGAATTAGAAAAGAGTTGGAGGCCAAGTAATGAGTCGTAGGACTCGACTTACTTGTGTAAGCTACCGACTTTGATGTCTTACATACTTAAGCTACTTGAGTACACATCGAGCTTAAGTAGCAAGGACTACATAGGTTCTTAAAATGAGAAAATATTATGAACCTACGAAGTGGAAAAGAGGACATATTGCATCATGAGGAAGTGACACATGGAAGTAGTTGATGCACCTACTTAGGGTCAAGTAGGTGATGCAACATCTTGGGGTGGACCCCACAACCACATGGCAGCCTAGGAGTGGCCGCATGGATGTATTGGCCCAATAGGGGCTGGACACATGTCACCCTTAGGGGATGGCACATGTAACCTCCTAAATAGGTGAATATATGTATGTTTTGGTGAATAATTACTCATTTTCAGCATATACACTTGGAACTAAAGAGAGCAAAAATTAGAAACCCTAGAACTAGAGAGCTACGAATTTGGGCCAAGAAGAGGTAAGCCTTCGATTTCATTTTGTGAATTAATTATCTATGATGTACTATGATGAAATAAAGGTGTTTAATAATGTAACTTACTTCTTGGGGTAGCAAGAAAGTGAAGTGAGCAGCCCACCCATTTTCAGCCACCTTAAGGAGCTTCTGAAGTTGATTTTTGGCAAGGTGAGGTTCCTCCTTTCAAATTGAAGTTAATGATGTTGTTATGGGGTATCTTACATGTTTTAAATGAAGTTGTATTTAGGAAAAAATGCATAAGTATGCTGTATGTTGTAAGCGAACGAAATTGAAGTCATTCTAGTCGAGTTAAAATTGTTAAAGTCGAGTAGTGTCATTACGGTTGTGGTGATGCGGTTGGAGATGGTTTATTTGGGTGTTGCAGGGCTAGAACATCTTCCAAAAAGGGAGTGGATGCTTCTAGTTGAAGAAACATAACCCTCTATTTCGTGTGGTTAAAGGTTTTATGAAATAAAGGTTGAGAACCCTATTTTGGTGACATGGTTTTGGGCGAGTTGTTTGGAGCTTGTATTGTGTGGTATTGTAGTAATTTGATGGTACATATCTTCTTATTGTTGTTCTTAATATGTCTGCTAAGGTTAGAGGTTAAATTGGAAATTTGGATAGGGCAAGTTAAAGGAGAGATACTGCCTAATTTCTGTTAACTTCATAACTAACGAATAGACTAGTCAAGAAGAGTAAATAAGGAAATGATTCCTACGGATGCTTGATTGTAGATTTGGAAGATGGATAGTTGAAAGTTAGTAATCTTGGTATTACTTTTATGTTAAATAGGTGGAAGGAGTAACAAAGCAAGCTGGGTTACAATTGAGCTACTACAGGTATGTAAAGTTATCTTTCTTCTCTTTTGGCATGTCTTAGATGTAAGTATTATGTATGTGAAATTAGGAGTTATTCCATTCTTAAAGCTCTGAGTATGAGTTAAGACTCTTGTTCACTTTCTACTGATTAGAACTTCTGTAATAAGTTGAGTCATTACCTTTCAAGTCTTCCATTTGATGAGAAGTAGTAGATGTAAAGCTTGTCTTTTCCTACTTCTAGAAAGATTGGACTATAGGTAATATAGGACATGGATTTGGAGGTGACTCCATTTAAAGGTCTGAAAGTAGTTAAACTACTATTCTCGATCCTTCTATATAGTGAATAGTAAGTGGAGATACCAGCTCCTCTTCCTAAAGGATCTACAGTGATAAATGTTTCTGATTGCATAAGTTGTGTCTTTGGTTACATGAGCTATGTGGCATTGTCTTGATACATTTCTGTGATTTCTGAGGCCCCAATTAATGTAATCCCTAATGACATCTAAAGGGTACTTTGAATAATTACTTTCCTAGTCTTCAGGTGATGGTTCACTTGACTGTTTCATTGATTCTTAGAGGGTGACTTAGTTGCATATGGTTACTCACTACTCTACTCATGCATGCTATAACCCTTCTTTCTTTGCGTCCCACGATGGGTCGGATATTATATCGGGCGCAACTTTACTACTTCTTTCACTGAATCCCTGGCTGAATACGTATCATTCCATGTTTGATTAGACAATTCCGTACGTGAGGTGCGGTAATATATTATGACGATACAATTATTCATTGAGTATCGGACCGACTGTAATATGATGGTATGTTTGTGATGGTATATGTGGTGAAATAAGTAAGAAATACCGAGTCCCTTACTAGAGGGCCAGGATTCGTATATATATGATATTGGTACGCTCTAGATGTACCCCACTCCCTTCACCGAGTCCCTCACTAAAGGGCCAGCTACTTTATATAAGAATGTATATGAAAACATAATGATACATTTATAACCCCGAACCCCATATTAGACCGGGTATAATATAATGATATATATGATAAGATTATGTCGTATACGATGATATGATGTCGTATACAATGATATGAGGATGTACTATACATGATGAAATGAGAAATCGACATGATGATATGATGATATGTTAATATGATACAATAATTATGACACTGAGTTCCCTAGCGGGCCGGGTACAGTGTTTGATAATGTATATGACTACATGTCCAAAGATGCAGGGACAGTGATTGTTAACTGTCATATTTATTCCATGCATCCCTATTTCAACTATAATTTCTTTATAATGTTTTATACTTACATACTCAGTAAATATATCGTACTAACCTCCTTTCTTCGGGAGGCTTCATTTCATGCCCGCAGGTACAAACACATGACTCAAGGATCTGCTAGCTTAGGGTTCCACCAATGAGTTTAAGAAGAGCTCCATTGTATCGGAGCCTAGCTTTTGGTACTGAACCTTGATGTATATATTTGTTTTTTAAGGGGTACAATGGGGGCCCTTTCCCACCATATGTTACCATTAATATTCTTAAAGGTCTTTATACATATGTATATGGGTTGTTTACAGGTTTGTTTCATCTAAGCTTATACGATATGTTGTAATTATTATTAAGTTATGGAAGCGTTGTCGCCTTGCGTGCCCTTTCATATTACGATGCACATGAAATAGGCTACATATACATGAAAATGTTATCACCCACTGGGTGTTGATAGGCAGTCCTTACATCTAACAGTTATAGGTGTGGAGATCCAGGTTGGGCCCCAGTCATGGCCTATGGGGTTGGGTCGTGATAGAAGTAGTATCAGAGATTTGGGGTTTAAGAGATGGATTGTATAGCACCTCGCTTGTTTGGAAGGTTCAAATTAAACCACACTTTAGGGATAAGACTAATGTAAGACCTCGTAAGACGAAAAGTCGAACAAAAGGAAAATTTCAAGAAAACTCCACTAAACTTGAGCCTATGACTCATAGAGTTTATGGATCGTAGAAACAAGTCGTAGACACGAGTTCAGGATTGGAAAATTAGCTAATGTAAAAGTGGGGTTGACGTGTCTCTTGGCGACTCATAGAAATGAAGACGACTCATAAGAATGAGTCCCGATAAGACTTCAGAGACCTTTAACTTGCAGGTTTCTCAGGCCTATAAGACGAGAGGTTTTTATGACTCATAAGGAAGAATAAGTTGTAACCAAAGTTCAGAGACTCCAAAATTTGCAGGTTTTTAGACCTGCAAGATGAATCAGTTTGATGACTCATAACTCTAATGATGAGTCATAAACATGACTTGTAGAAGAAACTTCAGAGACTTGTTTCTAGGTCTTTCTCAGGATCTGTTGGATTAGTCATTCCTATGACTCATTACTACTTCTATGAATCATAGAATTAATCGTAAGAGTGCCTGATTGGGAATTTAATGATGGATAGTTCGGTATTTTCCTACTTTCTAATAATGTATATGGACATTTTTAAGGACTAGGTTCATTACAAATTATATCCTAAATACTTCTAAAAATCTTTTATTCCCTCATTATTTCCCAAATGAATTCTAGAATTCTCTCCCAAGGTTCCTCTAGAGTTCATCAAGCTTTGGTTAGGGTTTCTTCAAGATCAAGTCTCCTTTCTCAAATTTAAGTCCAATTTTAATTGACGTATGTGTGGATTGATTCATGAGTCCCTTCCACTCATGGAGTCCAAGGTTTATTTCAAAAATCTCATGAAATCGCATTACTTTAAACTTCAATTTTGATGAATTGTGTTGGTCTGATTAAATTTTATTTTAAATCATTATTTATGATCATTATAGGTGTATTTCTATGTAAATTACATGATTTCAAGATGAATTATGAATTTCCATGTATGAAACTACTTTCTAGGGTGAATTATATGAATTTTTGATAATGAAGTTCAATGTTTTCAAGGTATTCTTATGGTTTTCAATAAAATTGATTATGAATATGAGTTTTAGTCTAATTTCAAGTATGAATTATGGTCATGAATTATAGATATGTTTATGATATGAATTTTATGCAAGTTGTAAAGATAGGTGACATAGGGCCCTATGTGGTGACCTAGGACCTTATGATATGAAGTATGCAAGTATGATTTGTAATGAAGAAAGGCCAATTCTCACATTGCAACTATGTTATAAAAAGAGCTATTCTATGAATTATGAAATTGATGAACAAGTTATGATATAGGCTAAGTATGTTTACTATGTTATGTATTCTATGGGATTTGACTTAGCATCGAGTGGACTTGAGGTAGGGCCCTATAAAAAGCCTTAGTAGCTGCCTCATGTCTCTTAAACTACGTGCCACCATAGGTTTCCTTCATGGCTTAGCTAGTGGATCCACATATAGCGTATGTACATGACTCGCTTAGCGGGGTAGACTCTACCTTGGCAAGTAGATTCCCATTTTCTTCGTTGTATAGGGAGACAACAAGATTCCATGCTATAGCTCGCATCGTCCTATTATCAGTTATGGTTCCTATCCCACATATGTATATGAGTACTATGTTATTTTCTGATCTTCAACTATGTCTTTTAAATGCTTGATCATTATGGTATTCCTCATGACTTTACTTATCCTCCTTACTATGTATGCTCTTGATAATTGCATCTTATGATTTATATTATATATCATGCCCACATAATTATTGCATTCGAACATACTAACGCACATTGTTACCTACATTTTTTCATACTATAGGTGTTGAGGTTGAGGATTGTATCGATACATGTGGCTAGTCGAGCTTTCTTATCAGAAGAGTTGTGGTGAGTCCTCATCTATCGAGGACTAATTATGAGATGTTGTTTTTCTTACTTCTAAAGATATTTATTTCTTTTATGTTGAGGGTGACATAGGGACATTTCTTAGCCCCCGCACATGTTCATGATTAGAGGCATTAGTTGGATAAATGTTTAAGTCTATTTAGATAAGTTACTTTTTTCTATATGAACCATGGTTTAAACTCTCTTATGATATTTCCGTGTTTACTTTACTTTATGCATGCTTTATAATATATCACAAGGCTTGGTTGGAGTGCATCAAGGTTTCAATCACCGTGTTATGACTAAGTCCTAGGTCAAGTTGTGAAAAACTTTGTATCAGAGCACAAGGTTTAAGATGTCATAGGGTGTCCAACATGCCACATTAAGTAGAGTCTTATTCATGGTTATAAAGAGTTCCACATCTATGAATAGGAGGCTATAAGACATTTTAGGAATCCTCACTACTTTCATGATCTATGTCATGCGATAGGGTCTGTTCTAAGAATTCCTTTCCCTAACCTTTTTCCTTTGCAATTTTAAGAAAAATGCCTGCAAAAAGACCACAATTTCTAACGGGGAACAATGCGAATGAAGTCCAAGATCCTTTTTCTCCTCAAGGGATTGGTCTGTTTCTCCAGTAAGTGACACATGCGGAGTTCCATACCACCTTCACCATGCTAGCTCAAGTAGTCGCCAACCAAGGGGTTGCGGCTTCTCCTAATGTTCCTACTCTGGCTTCTAGAGTGAGGGACTTTGCATGAATGAACCCTCCTAATTTCCTTTATTTGAAAGTCGATGAGGACCCCCAAGATTTCATTGATGAGGTCTTAAAATTAGTGAGTATCATGTGAGTAACTTCACAGGAGAAGACAGAGTTGGCGTCTAACCAACTCAAGGGGTTTGTCAAGCTTTTACACTCAATGGAAGTTGGAAAGGGTAGAGGAAGGTCCTATTAAATGGGAAGCCTTCAAACATGTTTTTGTTTATCACTTTTTCCCTCTTGAGCTAAGGGAAGCTAAAGTGTCAGAGTTTATTAATATTCGAATAGGTAATATGGGAATGAGGGACTATGCCCTCAAGTTGACTAAGCTATCAATGTATGCTCTTTATTGGTTGTCGATCCATATGCCCTCAAGTTGACTTTGCATGAATGCTTAATTTAGATATCAAATAACATAAGCATTATATAACTTAACATCAAATCATCATTCAATGGAATAGCTCATTAAAATATTTCATTTGATTCAATGCGAGAATTATCCTTTCACATTGAAATCTTTCTTTGGCTAAGAATCCCTTTCATCATTCAATCACTTCATCATAAGACTCCCTTTACAAAAATATGTACTTCATAACTTTCAATTGGAGTTAAAAAGCTTTCAAGTCAAACTTTATTGGAAATATAGTAAAACTAGTTGGGTTCTATTAAATTCATATTTCAAATATGCATTTTCAAAAGGACCATGCATAAACATTATCAATTTAGTCAATTCAAAACCTACTTCAAATAACACACCATTCATTTCAAAGATCCATACAAGCATGAGATAGGAAATTACCTGAAATTCATCAGTTTATCAATTGAGTAGTAATATAAGCTTATTTGAACATAATATCAATAATTTGAACCATAATCTAGCAATTTAGGAAGTATTCAACAATACCCATTTGAAAATTTATAAACCCAAGATAGGAAATTAGGGCATTCATAGGTAGTAATCAATTTCATGTAATTTGAGTCAATAATCACAATTTCGATGATGCTTCATGCTAGTAAGAAGAAATTAGAAGTACCCATAAAGAATCAATATATACTTGAATTCAAAGGAATTAGTTGGAAATGGTTTTGGGCTCCATGGTGGAAGAACCCATGGATGAAGAAATCCACATACCTTACAGAGGAACTTGAAGAAGAATTAGAGAAGTCTTGTTGTACTTGAATAAATCTTGATGTTAGGTCTTCAACGGGGAGCTTGAATCCTTAGCTTCACAGGAAATCTTGTAGGAGGTGATTTGGGAAAGAGGAGGAATGAAATTCTAGGGTTCTAGGTAGTAAGAAGGGTGGAAAATAACCCCATAAATCATTAAAACCCGCCTACACATGTTTAGGAAAATGTCCAAGTTGCCCTCTCTAAAATATGGAAGTTGTTGCATAAATTTGAACTATCCAAAAATAAGTTCGCTATGTAGAGATGTTCCAATTCAGTTCATTTTATTCAAAACTCGATAAATCAAGCCTAGGGCCCACTGAAACACAAATTACACATAAAACACATGAATCAAATGGGTTTTATGTACAATTTCCTATGCTAGGTCAAATTTGACCAGATTTAAGTTCCGCTTGAGCTCAGGCAATTTTGCCCTATCAAGGAACAGCTCTGCGACGCGTCTTGGTCGTAGAGTCTTTTGTTTTGGCCAATTCTTGAAAAATTTATTTCGTCTAATACGAGTCTGAAAAATCCTCCGAAGCCAATTTCCCTCTATTTTACCTTATTATGACATATTCCAACCCTTAAAACCCATGGGACCTTACATTGAACACCCTATTTATCAATTCCATGAATGTCGCAAGGGCATTGGTCAAAACAAATGAAATAAATAAGAAGTTATAATGGTCATACCTTGTTCAAAATGTCATTTTGGGAATATCACGCTCCCTCACTCTTAGTTGGTGATAACTGAAATGGAGGTCAATCTTAGAGAAGCAACTTTCCCCTTATAATTAGTCAAATAAATCATCTATTCTCAGTATTCGATATTTGTTCTTGATAGTTCCTTTAGTAAATTGCCGATAGTCAATACACATACGTAGAGAACCATCCTTCTTTCTAAAAAACAAATAGGGAGCACCCCATTGGGATATACTTGGCCTAATGAAACCTTTGTCTAACAAAACTTTCAACTGATCCTTCAAATTCTTTAGTACCACCGGAGCCATTCAGTAAGGAGGAATACAAATGGGTTGAGTATCAGAAATAAGGTCTATGCCAAAGTCAATTTCCCTTTTGCGGTGAATACTAGGTAGATCATCGACAAATACATCCAGAAACTCATTAACAATCGGGATCGACTCTAGAGTAGGGTCTTCAAAATTAGTATCCCTAACCCTCAGAAGATGGTAGATGCAATCTTTGGAAATCATTTGTCGAGCTTTAAGGCAAGGAATGAATTAAAGTTTGAACACAAAATTACTACCCTTCCATTCTAGGATTTTCTCATTAGGGAATTGGAACTTGACCATTCGAGTTCTACAATCAATAGAAGCATATAATGCGTATAGATATTCCATACAAAGGATAACATCAAAATCGGTAATCTGAAGCTCACCTAGATCACATAGAGTAAATTTATAGAAAACCAAAACCAGACAACTTCGATAGACCCTCTTAGGAACAACCGACTCACCTAAAGGAGTATAAATTGAAAAGGATCTAAAAATATCTCGAGGCTAACATCAAACCTCATGGACACATAAGGAATAACAAAAGAAAAATTTTCACCCAGATCAAGCAAAGCATAAACATCATAGTGAAAGACCCATAACATACCAGTAACAACATCAGGGTTCTCTACCACCTCTTTCCTACCATGATGAGAATAGAATCAGTTGTTGTATTGACCACCTTTTGGTTTCACTTGAACAACTTGTTGCACTTGGCCTCCATGAACTTTTTGGACTTGAGGACGAACATCTTTAACCTTACACTCTTTAGCATGATAATCCGGATTTCCATATTGATAGCACATATTCAAACTCGCTAGACACTCACCCTTATGATTCTTTCCATATTTCTTGCATTCGAGGGTAACTTAGCCAATAGGAGAACCTCCTTAAGGCTTAGGGTTAGGCACACTGTCCTTGTCAAACCTTAGAGTAGTAGAATTTGAATAACCTTGCCCAGAATACCTTTGGCCAAAATGAGGGCTTCCACCACTTACAAATTTTACATAAGAGGAATCACCACCATCGGTCCTTCGACTTCCTGGTTTTCTCCTTTAATTTCTCACTCTCTATTTTCCACACATAGGTGATAAGTCTAGAGATGTCCATCTCCTGAATCAACTAGCCATCTTATACTTCTTAAAAACCACATCCGACACACCCGACACAAACTTGCTCATATGAGCTCTTGGGTTGGCACCTATTAGTGGAGCATATTTCGACAATTGGGTGAACTTGTGGGCATATTCCCTCACACTCATACCAGCTTACTTAATATTTATGAACTCTTGTATTTTGGCTTCCCTCAAATCCAATGGGAAAAAAAGATTAAGAAACACTTATTTGAAATCATTCCAAGTCTTGAGATCCAACTCTCTAGGCGTCTAACTTTTCCTTTGATCAAACCAAATACAATGTACACATTTCAATTAGTATGTAGCCAGATCCGCCCTCTCAACCAGGCTAACCCTTATAATCTCCATAATATTATGAATGATATCAACAAACTCTTGTGGATCCTCCTCCAAATTAGAACCCTAAAACTATGAACCCTTGTTGCTACCGTACCCATATTTAGGTTAACGGGAGTGACTATCTCTTAAATGGATTAAGCCGGAATGGCTTGAGAAAGTACTTGAAAGGCAACTCAAAACTTATTATTGGAAACTTGATCATTCAAGGGATCATTCAGAGCTTGTTTCTCCTCTTCAACCACATTCCTTCGAGCATGACATCTTCATAGAGGCATTTTTGGAAAATTATAAAGAATAAGAGTTAGAGGGAAAGACTTAGAGTATCACTCTACCGCATGACATAGATCATGAAAAAAGAGAGATTTTCCTAAGATGCTTCATAGCCTCCTATTCATCAATGTGGTGCGCTTCACACTGATGAACAAGACTCAACTAAATGCGGCATGTTAGACTCCCTAATACACTCTTAAACCTTGTGCTATGATACCAAGTATGTCATGACCCAAGCCTAGGGCCTAGATGGGATATAGTGATCGGGTACCCGAAGGATCCTAACCAAGCCATCTTAGCATATATCACATATATAAGGTAAAGAAAATAAAAAGATAAGCAAAAGAATCTACTAAAAAGTGCAAGTTTAAAGAATAGAATTATGCAATTCAATGTCCAAATGAACTTACATCAATTAAAATGTCTAAACATGCCTCTATACTAGACTTGGATGAGGGCTTAAGAGAAGAGCCTAGCTCACCCGAAATATAAGTGATAGTCAAAGTAGCAATATGAATGAGAAACTATGTCCCTGATAAATTAGGTCTCACCAACTTTATAGAACTTAAACAAATCTAGCCATGAATAGGATGGTCATCTTCCTCTCCTACATTATGAGATAATATAGGTAAAATATGCATTAGTACATAGAATGTACAAAGTATGTGAGATATGCATGAACAAGTAAAAGAACATAAGAAATATGACATAGGATGCATGACCAATATAATGAGCATAAATTAACTTAAAGCATTTGAAATAGCAAGTAAACTATGGTCATGTATCATAAACTTTATAATAAACCTTTCATCTTTGCATTTAACTTGAATGTGGGATAAAACGTTTAATTGACATCTTAAGACCATGCAAACTATAACATGGAATCCGATGCAACTCCCACATCAATAAGAGAGAGGATACTTGCCAAGGTAGACTCTATGAGAAACAACTTTAACCTCAATAGCTATATATGGATCCACTAGCTAGGCCATCAAGGAAACCTACAAGGGAAACATAGTTTGGGACTTTAGGTTGCTACTAGGATTCCCTTCGGTAACTAACTATGTTACTGGACCAAATCCCATCTAGAAGTCCTCTCAGTGCTTAGTCAATATCCCAATGGAATTCATTAAACATTGAAAACATCATTACTAACTCCATTATGAAAATAATTATTAGGTATCTTATTAGCTTTAGTGATTCATAGAAATGCATAACTTTGGTATGAATTGTCCTTATCACCATCTAATTAAACATGATTTGTGCGAGAATGGTACTTATCATATCATAATAACTTTATTAGAGTAAAATTTATCATCATTATAACTTTCATTATCTTATCATGAATCTCAACTTCATTCATTAAAGCTTTTCTAGAAAAAAATCATATAACTTCATAATCACAATTCATATAAACTAATCTTTGAACATCAAAATCATGATTGAAATAGTGTAATGCATAAACATTCATAATTTAACTTGAAATCATGCAATTCATGTAAAAAATGCTTATAATGATCATTGATTTCATCTAAAAATATGATTAAAATAACCCAATGCAATTCATCAAAACTAGGATTAATAGACAATAGAAAATTGAAGAAAACTTTGAGAAAACCTTGGGAATCCATGGGTGAAAGGAAACCATGGATTAATCCCCACATAACTTGGTGAATTTACTCATAAATTAATGAACAATGTGACAACATTGAAATCCTAGCTTGGAATTTAAAGGAGAACTTGAGGGGATTTATGATCTTGCTTTAGAGAAATTTGAAATGTGATTCAGAATAGAAGGAATTTTGAAGGGTTGAGTAGTTATAGTCTTTAACTTGGCCATAATAGTGTCTGGGTTCATTGAACCAAACTTTAGGAGAAGACATATATTTGTATTTACAAATGAGGTTCTATGAGTCGTTCTCAAGTCTACGACTCATAGACTTGAGTCGTCAATGCAGACCTGATGAAGGTCTGATTTAAGGGCCTCTAAAGTTGAGTCTACGAGTCATGATTATGACTTGTCATCATAATTATGATTCATCAATTAGACTCATCCTGCTGGTCTGAGAAGACGCTGATTTTAAGGTTTCTTATCTTTACCCATAAGTCGTGTCTATGACTCATCAAAAGGAATAGGAGTCGTAAATTTCACTCATCCTGGAGGTCTGAAAACACGCAAGTGTAAGCGTCTCTAATGTTTTGGAATGAGTCATCCGTACGACTCATTAGCAAGAGGGTGACTCATCTTCTGGAGTTATAAGAACTCCTTCAGCGGTTTGTCCAGAACAAGTTAAAGGACTCTCTTTACGAAACATCTCTACGAGTCTTAGGAACCTCTACAAATCATAGAGTGAGTCATAATCTTGAATCCAGTCCATATTTTTTGTATTTTCTACTTGGTTCCAATTTTTCGACTTCTGAGGTCTTACAATATCTCCCCTTTGGGAATATTCATCCTTGAATGAGAATCAACTAGCATGAGAGAGAGACAAAAAGAGGAATAACAACCCAACATGGATATAATGACACCTTAAAATGTATAGAACATGAAAATTTTAAACTTAACATAAAATATGGCTTATAATTAACTTTCATGAACATGCATGCATATGAATATCATAGGAGAAACTGAATACGTAGGAGTTTAATCGACTTGAATAAGAACAACTTACTACCTTAGGCTTGAGTAGAGGGAAAGAGGTACGGATATCATTTCATCATATCTGCCTCCGCTTCCCAAATAGAACTCTCTACTTGTTAATTTCTCTACAACACTTTAATGGACACAACCTCTTTTTTTCTTAACTTCTTCACTTGCCAGTCTAATCTTTCCACTGAAACCTCCTCTTAATTCAAATTCTCTTTGACATTCACATATACCAAGGGTACAATGAAATTCGGATCACCCATAAACTTTCTTCACATAGACACATGAAACACCGGGCGACCATATCTAACTCAAAGGGAAAATCTAACTCATAAGCCACCTTTCCAACACGTCTCAATATCCTATAGGATTCAACATGTCTAGGACTCAATTTAATTTTCTTATCAAAACGCATTACACCCTTCATGGGTGAAACCTTCAAACAGACCCAATCATATACCTCAAATTCAAGCTCCCTTTTTCTAACATTCGAATATGAGTTTTGATGACTTTGAGCCATCTTCAACAAATCCCTTATGAGTGTTACCTTTTCCATGTTATCTATTACTAAATATGGAATAATCAAGGTTATTTTACCTACTTCAAATTATCCTGACCCAAGTCTAGGGCCTAGACGTGGCATGGCGAATGAGGAACCAAAAATTACCTCAAACAAGTTTCTCATAATTCTTTTAGCCTTTTATAGGTAATGAGAATAAACAAACAAGTAGAAATCATAATATTAAATCTTCGACTTACATATGTCCAACAATACCTCTAACTTTTAGATTTAACGGGGCTAAGACAAGTCCCTAGCTCACCCTCAATCAAAATAGAAAGAAATGCCATAGTAAGTGTCTAAAGATCTCAACATATCATAAGCTAGAAAGATAAAGGAGTATTATTCGCAGAACATGGAAACTCACCAAAGTCGTCTTCAAACAAAATATCAACTAGCCACATGGAGGAGAACGAGGAGGAGCACCGATCCCTACATGATGATATCATGTAGGCAAAAGAGTATGCGTTAGTACTTTGAATGTACTAAGTATGTAAGCATGCATGAACATTGAGAAAATATTAAAATATTTATGTAATATGAAACATAATGCAATGCATGGATAATCAATTATATATATCCTTTAAAATATTCATTTTGCGGAAAAATGACCATAACCGATATTTAAGATAATGCAAGCTATTACAGGGAATCCAACATAACCCCCTACGTTGGCCGGGGAGACTACTTGTCGGGTAGAACTCCGTCAACTTCATTCATTTTTTTACTTTAACTTTAAGGGCTTTCATGGATCCATTAGCCTAAGGGCTCCTATGTTAGCACATAGTTAATGAGACAAGGGCTTACTACTAGGATTCCCTTACCGAATCTCACCTCAATGCCCCATTCGTAGCTAAGTCAATCCCACGGAATAGTTAATACTTCAAAATATTCATAACATATATCTTGAGAATTCAAAACATCATATTCGGTGGAATAGCTCATTTAAACATTTGGTTATTTCAATATGCAAGAATTGTCCTTATTGCATAAAGAATCCATCATTCATATCATTTCATCATTCTTTTATTTCATAAGACTCCCTTTTGATTATTGACATCACTTTCATAAATGTTCATTTAGAGCCAAAGATTTCAAGTCAAAGTTTATTGAAAAATATTGTAAAACTAGGTGGGTTCAAATCATTTCAACTTGCAAACCTATATGTAAATAAATTTGAATAAATAGTTTGTTATCCATTAATTAAAAATCATACTTAAAAAAACCACCAGGAATTTCAAGAAACTTTAAAGAGATAAATAAAAAAAATACTTGCAAACCATCAATTCATACATATTAAATCATATTGCATCAAAATAGATGAATAATCATTAGTTTAACCATGATTCATGTTATTAAGTAAATATAAGAATTATCCATAAGAAAATATTATTTGAAATCAATAGATTTAATTGAAAGAGTTTTTGGACTACATGGGTGGAAGAACCTATGGATAAACACCCACATAACTTAGAGTAAAGTTTAAAGAAAATAAATATAATTTATCATATAATCAAAATAATTTAGGCATGAGAATGGAAGGAGTACTTTCATTGAAGGCTTACATACCTGGAATCTGAAGCGTTACTCAGAATTGAAAAACTTAATAAACACTATTGAATACTAGCATTTTCTACTCGCTGTAGCAATTTCTGTACTACCCGGAGTTTATGAATCATCAGAATAGTATTTGTACACTACTAAGAACTAAAACTATATTTTGAGAATGAGTAAAGAAGTGTATAGAGAGAAGAGTTGCATGAAAAAACTTGATGAATAAAATGATAAAATAAGGTGAATATTTATAGGTGTAAAAAAGGGACCTAATAATAATTAAAATAATTATAAAGAATAATATAAAAATTTAATGAAATATTGTGATGTCATGAGCGATGTCAAATGGAGGACTATTGATGTCATGGGTGAGGTCAAATGGATCTAGATCTTTCCATAGTTGGTGACATGAACCATTTTTTAATGAAATACCTTTTTTTGGAGCTGAGTTTGAAAAAAATAACTTCCTCATTAGGATTTGGTGTCTTAATATTAATTGTTGCTATAGAAGTCTACTTTCATGTAGTTGAAGAATCAAGTAATTTGGCGCAACCTACAGTGAGATATCATATTTCTTCTACAAATACTCTATTTCATCACAACACCATGTCTTGCAACAATTAATTTATTTGACACTCCTAGGAATTATCTGGGCCAAAAAGAAGACCATCATTTCTATGAACCCAATAAAACCTTCTTTACACAATGCTTCAAGCTGAAACATCACCATACTTATAATGAATAAGGAAAATTTTATTTTTAGCCTTCCCAACTCAATATTTCCATTTGACACCATATCACACAACTAGTTGAACAGATCACTTAACCATAAAACTTACTATGAAGAGACAACCCAGCCAAATCTGAAGGGCCAACCTTAACTTTGTCACCTTAAGAACTAAGATTAGGAAATCAAAATAAGGAGAAATCAATGAAAAAAATCCATAGTAGACCATAAGGGCCATGTCATGACCCGACCTAGGGCATAGTCGTAACATGGCGATCTATACCCTGAAGAGCTCCAATCAAGCTTCTTGTTCATATCATAAGCATATATAATGTAAAGTAAAAGCGGAAAAATCATAAGAGAGTCTAAACCATAAATAGTGGATGAAGAATGTCACCTGACAATATAGACTCGAAACATTTGTCCAACTAGATGCCTCTACTCATGAATATGGGTGAGGGATAAGACATGTCCCTAGCTCACCCTTAACATACAATACAATAAAAGTCTTTGAAAACAATAACCAACTTGATGACTAGTTCCCGATAAATGATAACACTCTGCCACGTACCAATTTCTCAACTCATGATGACACCTATTATCAACTTATCAGTAGGTAAGCCTAACCCCATAGTTTAAAACCCTAGCAACAGACAATCACAAGAGGAAGAAATAAAATGGTTAATAATGATATAATAATATAAAATGATGGATAAGATAAACATGACTAGATAACTCGCAAGATCTGGTATTAGTCGGTAATCAAGCCACTAAACTAAATAAGAAACTACAAGGTTTATACATATACAATAAGTGTAATAATAATACAGACTATCTTTGAATTCTAAATAAAGACTAGCCCAAGCCAAAATAGAAGGAGATAGGCAACTCAAAATGCCAAGATATCACCTAAGTCTCCAAAATCCAAGAGCAGCTCCGCACGATATCTAAATTAGTAGTGCAAACCTGTGCTATAATCTGCAGGGTGCAAAAGTGTAATATGAGTACAAATAAGTGGCACTCAATAGGCATCGGCTGACTGAGCTCCAAAGCTAAAGAAAGTATAAAGAACATGTAAGGAAGGACTATATATCACAAGTAACTAACAAGAATAATACGAAATCCTGCAATAAGAAGCATCAGATATAAAAAAAAGAGAGATAGGAAGCAAGTAGTGAAACCAAAGGATGCATGTGGTAGCGCCAACCCATGACCTAAACATAACGACACATTACAAAGGGGAAACAATAAAGTGACACCCTACTAATAGAAGTAAATAAGGATATCACATAAAGGCCCAAAAGAATGTATCACTAAAACCCTCTACAAAAAGATAAATAATTAAGAACAAGGGCAGTAACTACCTTCAAACAAGAGACCACCGTTTATACTACCACAAGTTCTCAAATAGTAAGATAATACCTCCCGAGCCCCTGTATGCCAAGGAAGTTCACTTACAAATAGGTAAACCAGCATGGCATCCCATATTACCGACAGGTACAAATAACTATATTGGTGATAGGCAATGTTATATATGAATAAAAGTCATGTTGAAAACCAGTAGTACCATCAATACCATGTGCCTCTTTCCAAGATATATACACCTACTTTCAGTCCAAGCCAGAACGTAGAATCCATACGCCTTTATGGGGTCGCCATGAGGGGCTCAGGAATAACCCTATAAATCTGTCTGGTCCCGATCTAGGTCATAAAATCTGCTTTGTCGCAATGACTAGACATAGATAGTCAAATCATTATAGAAAAGGTCATAAAATCTCTATGAACGGGCCAGTATTATGAAATGAGTGCATCTTCAATGCCTCGAATCAATATAATAAAATAAGCGCATCCTCGATGCCTCAAATCAATATCATAAAATGAGCGTATCCTCGATGCCTCCAGTACACTGAAAATAGTAGTAATAAAGGTAGTACGGCCCCCATTCAATAATCAGTATAAAATAGTTTAGGTTACAACACATGCTTTCTCAAATCAATGCCAAGAAACAATGCATGTACCTGGTTTGACTAATTCTATGAGAAAACAATGATCTAATGCAATGCATGCCATCACCAGCACCCAAACTACATGCATAATAAAATATAATAATGACTCCATAAGCACCTTACCCTCTAGAGTATAAAAATAACACTAGCACATGTAACCTACCTATAACCAAGGCCTATGGCTCAAATCTACTCCTCTAACTCAACAACAAGGCCCAATAGGGAACTCAACCATAACTGGGTAACAAGGAGAAGGAAAGTGAGGAAACAGTGCTCAGTTAGTCAATCAAAACCTCCAGATCCAACTGGGAGTACAACCCTGAGAAAATAACCACAGCTAGCCCCGTCAAATGGAAACAAGAAAGCATAGGAAATTCTAGCTCTAAATCCAGAAATGGGATCCGACAATAGATCACAAGCATAGCCGGGTGGAAATCACTACACCAAGGCTTCAAGAAAGGTGCTACAATAGTGAAGGACACCAAGCCTCATAAATTCTGGCCAACAACGACTACATCAACTAAGTCTCATACTAAAATCAATCCTAAGGCGCAAATCTGCCAATAACCATAACCATCGAACAAACCACCTAAAATATTCTAACCAAGGCCAAACTAAGGCATAATCTACAATCTTTCAAACTAGATTGGAAGTCTCATAAAGGCAACCTAGCTCAGGTTCACACCGGGACAAAGAACCAAGCATCTAGGAATCAATCCTATCCTATCACACACATTGCAAACCACATTATCTCACAAAGCTAAATAAAAAAAAGGAGGTAGTAGCCTACCTAGAAGCCAAATACACGTACTCAAAGTCTACTTCCCAATAAATTTTCTCTTCAAAAATAAATCCAAATGCCTCCAAGCTATCAAAATATTGATCACCTTATCAATACGAATATTTTGACACTAAAATCATATTTTTAGGAGATGGGCCCAAAATTGGGTATAAAAAGGGATTATGAGACCCACAATAGGAAACCCAAAAATGACTCTGGTAAAATGTTCTAAACAAATTATTTAGCTTGTCTCCAAAAATGGGGTACAAATCGACCCTCAAAATGAGAGAAATTAGAACGACAATAAATTTCACCATTAAAGCTTAAATATAAGCTAGGGAAGCCTCTGTGTGGTGGAATTCACCTCAAATATCGCCTTGCAGGATTCTCAAATATACAACCATGTAGCCACGATCAAAACAAACTCACCAAACTTAGAATCACTCAATTTGGAGCTCCCTAGCTCCCAAAATTGCTAAAGAGGGAAAGTTATCAGGATGAGTTCGTGTCACTAGTCCTATTTAAAAGACCAGTGAATTGCTCTCCGCGAACACAGAGAAAGAGGTCTACGAATATGGAGGATACAATCTGAAGGCTCTGCAAATGGTGAAGGGCCACTGCAAATATGGAGGTATAAGCAATCAGAGTCCGCAAACAAGGAAGGTACCCTGCAAATACGAAGGCCAATGCCTTAAGCCTTCACGAACACGGCCTCATTCCTGCAACATAGGGTCCAAGGATCCTGGATTTTGTGGGCTGTGAAGAATAAATTTTCTTTGCATCAGTTGATGCATATCATCTAGTTTTGGAATTTTTTTCAACTCTAGCGGGATGCTCATAATTCATTCAGAATATCGTGCACAAAAATGAACTATGGTAGCCCACCAAATTTGATGTTCTAGACTCAATGGTGTAGCCCAAATTTAAAACCGAGGTCATCTCGACAAAAAATATGGGTCCTATACTCAAGCATAAATTTTGCTAATTCTACAAAGAGGCTCAAAAGGATACCGGAAGCCTTGGGACATGAATGAAAGGACGTTCTAGACCAAACTCAACATTCTAGAGCTAATCACGCTGACAAAATTTCAATCCGAGTATGTTTACTAAGCATTTTCCCAAACTCAACCTTTGGCCAAAACTTAAAGTCTAAAATTCCTAATGGCTCAAACTTACACCGTAATGCTCAATGCTTGTGCCGACCATGCAGAATAATTTGGCCATTTTGAAGCTGATGAAACCATTGGAATTCTATTCTAAGGTCTCGTTCCTAGACTTTTCACCAAAGTCAATTGTTCAATCTCTAAGAGTTCCAATAAAGGGAAATGGGCATAAAACCCAAACAAACAACCAGAAAACTGAACTATCAGTGTCAGCAAGTCATAAATTATTTGGGGTTGCTACAGGAAACCTCTAAATGCTGAAAAGATAGGAGAAGATGAAAATGACCTTGAGGTTCATTACACCTATGATGGCACATAGTTTAAGAGATATGAGGCTGCTACTAAGGCTTTTGGTATGGCCCCCACCTTAAGTCCATCCGGTGCTAAGTCAAATCCCACAGAATACGTATCATAACATAGTAATCATAGTTAACATATATCATAGACATGATCATAGGTTTTATATTAATAGAGTAGCTCAGTTTATAACATAAGTGGAATGTGAGTATTTTCCTTCCACATTACAAATCATACTTGCATAATTCATATCATTCGACACTAGGTCACCACGTAGGTCCCTATGTCACATTTCCCATCACTTGCATGAAAAATCATAACTTGAACATACTGGTAATTCATGATCATACTTCATACTTGAATTTAGTGTAAAACTCATATACATAATCAATTTTATTTAAAACCATGAAATAGGTTTGAAAACATGCATGATCATATACTTTTTATCCTCCCAAACGTAAATCACAAAAATAATATCATTTGAAAGTATAATTAAAAATACTCATAATTCATATCATGAACCCTAAAAATTAATATAGGACAATTCATAGAAAAACTTTTAATTCAATGGAATAACCATCAATTTATATTAGAATAGACTCATAATAATTATTAGAAGCATAATTTATGCAATTGTAATAGAGATCATAAAACTCATAAAAATATATATTTAAATTAATTTTAAAAGTTGGGAATTTGTTGGGCTCCATGGGTGAAAGTACCCTAGGATCAATTACCCACATACCTTGAGTGAGAAGACAAAAGAATTTGGAAGAATTTGAGAGTTTTGATGGAGAGCTTGAGTGAATTTCTTGAAAGTCTTTAATGGAGTTCTTGAGAGCCTTTTGTAGAGAGAAAATATTTGAGTGGGTGAATTGTAGAAGAATGAATGAAATTAGACGTGTAGGTTAGTTTATAGGATGAATTAGGCCCTAAAAATATATAGATTCATTAACTAATAATTTGGAAAATATCTGAAGTACCTCCACAAAAAAATATGAATTTGGGAACACATAAAACGCATTTGCCAAATGAATTTTATGTAAAAAAGGGTAAAACACATTCCTCACATGCTTATGCCTTATTTGTCCACAAATGAGTTTTGGCAAGATTTTGGGTAAATTTGCACTATGGTGTAAAAAGTGGGCGACGCAGAGCTGTCGCGTACTTCACTGTTTTTTGTATTTTCTTGAAAAATTTATCTTTTAATATACGGGACCTAAAAATCCATCGAGACTATTTTCCTGCAGGTTTTGAAACCTTGACCAATATTCCGAACTCGGATTTGCCAAAAAGATAATGATAATGCATTACATGAGCGCCCTATTTCCAAGGTATTTTTAAGGGACTTATGAGCATTTTGAGGAATGTTACACTTTTCGATTACCTCAATCTTTGCTTGATCCACTTCAATGCCTTTGCATGAGATCTTATGGCCGATTACTATGCCCTCTTTTACCATGAAGTGACTCTTCTCCAAGTGGACCACAAGGTTGCACTCTTCACACCTTTGGAGTACATCTTGGAGATGAGCCAAGAAATCGTTGAATGAGTCGCAAACCATATAAAAATCATCTATGAAATCTTTGATTGTATACTCCTCCATTTCTGAAAAGATAGACATCATACAATATTGAAAAGTCGTCGGTGTGTTACATTATCCGAATGGCATTCTGTTGAAGGAGAATGTGTCATATGGACATGTGAAGGTCATCTTTTCTTCATCTTTAGGTGCTATAGAAATATGATTGTAACCTGAATAACCATCAAGAAAATAGTACCATCCTTTTCCAGTGAGACTGTCCATTATCTAATTCCTGAAAAGTATTAGAAAGTGATATTTTTCTTTCCATGAGTTTATCTTGCGATAGTCTATGCACACCCTCCAATAAGTGACAGACCTCATTAGAATGAGCTCGTTCTTTTTGTTTGGCACCAAAGGAATACCATCCTTCTTTGGCACGCATTGAACAAGACTTAACCAATTACTATCGGTGATCGGGTAAACAACTCCAACATCTAACCAGTTGATGATATCCTTTTTAACTACCTCTTGCATAGGTGGATTGAGTCACCTTTGATGCTAAATACTTGGTTTGAAGTCTGGCATAAGTTGGATTTTATGTGTACATATGCCCGGTGGGATGCTTATGATATAGGCAATGGACCATCAAATAACTCATTTGAAATGCCACAAGACAGATGTTACAACTTCTACTTATTCTTGGTGAAGGTCGGTAGCTATTACTATCGATAGTATGTTATTGGGCCCTATGAATGCATATTGCAAGTGAGATGGCAACACTTTTAGATCTAAAGTTGGAGGTTCCTCGATGGATGGTTTTTCAGGTGGTATTGATCTATTCTTCAAGGCTACGTCAAGTCTCTTTGGTGTGTAATTAAATTTTTGAAGTCCATTGAGTACACAAACAATCTCGTCATACTCCACAATGTTATCTTCATCAAATTTTATGATGAAAATAGCTAGAGCTTCAACACCGTATATCTTCTCCATAGATATTTTTGGTTGCATATAATCAACAACATCAATCACAGACACTACTTATAGCTCATTCTGATGCTTCATTGCTCAGTATACATCGAAAACCACTTCTTTATTATATAATCAATAGTTTAGTCAACCATTTTCCATGTCAACTAAAGCATGACCAATTGCCAAGAATTATCTACCCACAATGATAGGAACATCAAAATCTACCTCGCAGTTGAGGATGACGAAGTTAGCAATAAATATGAATGATTTGACCTTAACTAGAACATCATAAGTAATGCCCACAGTCTTCTTTATAGTACAATCTGCCATTAAGAGCTGCATTTGACATCAATTTGGGGTTTTCTAAGCCAGTTGTTGAAACACTGCTAGAGACATCAAGTTAATGCTAGCACCCAAGTTATAGAATGCCTTTACAAAGTTAAATACCCCTATTTTACATAGTATGGTGTTCGGGATACTCCTTTTTCTGTACAAGTGAGCGAGTAGCTATTGTGCTATAATGATGTAAGTTTTAAGTCGGTTCAAAGCTCACCATTTTCTTCTTTGTGATAAGATCCTTTATAAACTTTGCATATCCAGGCATTCGTTCTAATGTCTCTATCAGGGGGACATTCACTGAAAGTTGTTTCAACATGGAAATAAACTTAAGAAACTTCCCATCTTCGACCTTCTTTTTTAATCTTTGCGGAAAAGGTGGAGTAGTTCATGGCATTGGAATTATAGTTGGAGTAGCTTCCTTCTCATTTCTAGCTTTATCATCATACTTTTTAGCTGTTTTCTCAGGATGTTTAGTGCTTAACTTTTCATTCACTGCTTCTTCCTCAGTTTTACTTTCTGTTTCATCCTCACTAACAGGTGATACATGTGAATCATCCTCAAGTTCTATATTTATAGGATCTACCATTTGAATGCCATTTTAGGTGGTCAGAATAATGCATTGCCCGTCATTTTTTGGATTTTAAATTGTAATTTTTTAGAGAGTTCCTTTCTGCCGTGGATTTAAAGATGATGAAATCTACCCCAATTGTTACTCAATAAGTTTTATAAATGTAGAATGTGACTCAAATTTTTGATTCATTTTTGAAAGATCATTGCATATCTCCTTAAGATTATTCTCTATTGTGTCATACTTTTTCATCATCTTTGTCATCATGTCTTTGATTCTTGCAAGTCTAGATTCCTCATCTTAATTTTTGGGTGGAATGTATACACCACTCTTGTTGTTATCTCTCCTTCCCTATTCACCTTCTCTTTCTTACCCGCATTGCGATCATTGTACCTATCTTGGTTGTAGTTGTTCTAACAATTGTAGTTCCCTTCATAATTGTAGTTGTTATTGCGGTTGTAATGGACATCTCAATTTGAGTTGTTATAGTTCTGAACTTGATTTCCTTCACCTTGGCTCCAAGAATATTGATTGGATTCTTAGGCATTAGTCCAGAAAGTATGCATCTTCCCCATATTCATAATCATCACGACTTGGAACCCAACCTTGATTTTCAATTGCATTGATCTTATCTAGTCCCACGTTTTTGAATGTCAGTTTGAATTTAGTTCTCAATTGAGTTATCTATTGTACTACCTCTTCATTTGGTATCTTAGAACACTGATTTATACCAATAGCAAAAGAACTTTTTGAAGTTTCGGTCTCCCTAGTGCTTCAAGCTAAGTTAGTTTTTGAAATATGATCTAGTTTCTTTGTAGCTTGTTGAAAAGTGTTATCCAAGAATGCTCCTCTAGTGATGGTGTCTGCAACACCTCAACTAATTGACTCTCTGGGAATCTGTTGGAAGATGTTGATTCGGTCCCTTAGCTTCAACTTCTTTGATAATATGAAATGCTTTTCTACAAATGCCTCATGTAATTCATCCCAAGCTGTGATTGAGTTGTATGGAAGTTCAGTCAACCAAGTTGTCGCTTTGCTATTAAGTGATAATAGGAAAATATGTAGTCTGATGACATCAGTGGTTAGCTCTAGATCGCCATAACTACTCTAGCAAATGTACACCACATTAGTGAGATGGGTGTGAGGGTCCTCAGATGCCATGCCAGCAATTAGTCCTCGACTATGAAGTATTTGAATTAGTCTATTTGTACTACTGAACTTATTTCCAGCGGTAATGGAAGTAACACACCAGCACCAGTAGTTCCAATGGTGTCATGGTTGACCCCATAGTTATTACATACACTGAATTTTGGTCGCTGTCTGGGTAGAGAATGTTCGCTCCCGACCGGTTGATTGTTGAGAACATTATGTGGCTGCTGTTGTGGAGGATATTGTGGAAAATTTTCTTATTGCCCTCTAAGTCATTCTGTGGCATCACCAAGTTCATGTCCATTGTTGTTCGGCATACTAAATAGTGTTCTTTTGATTTTGGGATTAAAAGAACTTAAGGGAATGCCTTGACATGTCGCATTTTGCATGCACTAGGAATCAAGACCTATTTCAGCATAAACAAAAAGGAAAAGAAAGTAAAATAAGGAAATAATAACTAAAAATTAAATAATAAAGATTAATCTAATCTAAGAGCCTTATTCCCTAGAAACGGCAAAAAAGTATAAAGTGGTCATTGAACAAATATAGAACCTAGCAGAGGTTACAGTCGATCCTATGAGGAAGATGGTTTAGACTTAGGTTAATCATTTGTTATTTGTTTCTGTAATCAAATTAATTTCCGTAAATAAAGGGGGAAATTTTTATAAAAACTAATTAACAAATAAAATAGGAAGCATCAAGTTACAAAGAAACATTTTATTGTTATTTTAAATCAATATGAAGTAAAACTAGGGTTTACGTATTCCCCTCGGATCGTTAACTATGTAGACCTTTTTTATTAGGAATCCTTTTTAGTGTGTTACATGTAGAATCATTAAGTTAAGTTCACCTAAGTCCTTAATCCTGCAAATAAGTGAATTTTACTATGCAATCTTATCCTTCTACGAGTGTGTGCTTTACTAACCCTTACCAATGATCCTATATTTATCTATCCCTTGATCTGTTCAAGATAATTAGATTTAGATAATTAGCCTCAAATCTATTTTTTTAATCCCTTTTCTTCATCTGTTACCTCCTTGAATCTAAAGTAGGAAGAAGGGGAGTTCTAAAGTTGGCCACTGTTAAAAAGCAATCAAAAACAAAGGGAAAAATGATACATGCATGCACACTATCCAAGAATTCTATTTTTATTTACGTTGTTAATTCCTCATGGTTTCCACATCCCTATTTGTGGAATTAGCTACTCATAACTACGTGATCACAATCAAATAGTTGGGTTTAAAGAAATCATGCACTTACAATAATGAATGTGAGAATCCAAAATCTTCAAATAAAATCTTCATGTAATCATTGATAACAAAAATCGAAATCAAGAATAAAAGCTCAAAGTAGTTCAAGTTATATTCTCAAACCTAAAAACTTGCGTAATATAAAAATAAACCTAAAGAGTGTATTTATAGACAACTAATCCAAAGTAAATTTGAATTTGGAAAATTAAAGAAATATTAAGTGGGTTGGGTTCTACGACTCATTTCTATGAATCGTCATTAGGTTGACGAGTCGTAGACAAACTCATAATCAAGCACTTTACACTGATGAGATCCTCTTTACCACGAAAGCCTTCTATGACTCATAACTTCTAGGATGACTCGTAAACAATAATCGTAGATTAGGTCCTGGTTTCATCTCCTACAGTCTCTTCTATGAGTGTCTTTTATGATTCGTACGCATATGAATGAGTCGTATACTTGACTCGTAACTTCAACCATGCTTCAATTCTTAACTATCCTTTTAACGACTGAAAACGACGACTCGTAGACTTTTGAACGAAGTGTAAAGTAGACTCTATTTTGATGAGTGATACCTACGACTTGTAGAACTTACTACGACTAATAGGATGGACTCATAAACTCCAAAAACTTAGTGTTGTGCTTCCTTGATTAATACTATGACTTAGTTTCCTATAAAACAAATAGAAATGACATCAAATATACTAATCAACACTTAAAAGATATGCAAATTCTCAATTTTAAAGCATTAAAAGTACTGCAAATCTACGATACATCAATGAGATGTGATGCAATGCAAGTGTCATAGATTTTAATGCATGTCTGTCCTACTGATACACACTCGCTGCTCATTAGTCAGTCGGATATATAAAGGACATATCAATCCATGTACCTTCGATCATATCAAATCATACCACATCGTATCTTAAATTATATCACATCCTCCTCATGGTTCTTTTTTCATCGTTTCCACTTTTTCTTATTTCGTATCAAAGTATTAGTACGAATGTAAATAACTATTTTATATGCATAATGAGAGGATGATAAACATCATATACATAAAAAACTACACCAATCATAGTATATCATCAATAAAGTATCATAATAGTCATTCAAGGCCGCTCATGGGCATAATACACACCAATATATCAACAAGTGCAATTTGACCCACAAACATAAACCTAGAATTTTGGTGTTTACTAATTAACAGGTCCAAATGTAGAACTTCTCTATTTCCCATTACTACCAATCACTAAGACATATCAAACATGGCCTAACACACTTTGTAAAAGAGTCAAGAAGGTACATTTTCCTTAAAGTGCAGAAATCAAATTGGGACTTGAGCATTTCCTTTACGCCGAGATTTTGAATCCTCACTATAACATACCAAAATACTCTAACTCAGTTCAGTCCATAAAGAACAATAAAAATTTCATTTTTGCTAAAGTTTTATTTTGTATAGATACCATATATGGCCCGTAGATGTTTCCATGGACCATAATTTATCATATAGTCAAAATATTTTAGGCATGAGAGTGAAAGAAAGACTCTCATGAAGTCTTACAAAGTTGGAATCCAAAGCTTTACTCAGAATCGAAGGACTCAGTGAACACTCTTGAATCTTAGCCTTTTCTCCTCCCTGAAGTATTTTGTGTACTACTCAGAATATATGAATCACTAAAATAGTATTTTTACACTACTAAAAACTAAAACTATATTTGAGAATAAGTAAATAAGTGTATAGAGAGAAGAGTTTCTTGAGAAAGCTTGAGGAAAAAAATGATGAAATAAGGTGGGTATTTATAGGTGTGAATAGGGACCTAACAATAAATAAAATAATTATAAACAATCATCTTAAAAATTTAATGTAGAATTGTGATGTTATAAGTGATATCAAATGGAGGATTATTGATGTCATGAGTGATGTCAAATGGATCTAGATCTTTCATGGTTGGTGAGATGAATCTTTTGTTTATAGAATACCCTTTTTTAGAGCTACGTTTGAACTAGATAACTTCCTAATTAGGATTCAGTATCTCATATGAATTTTATCTCTAGAAGTCTCCTTTGATATCATTCAAGAATTTATTGTATCAGAATAGCCTATAGTGAGATATGATGTTTCATCTATAAACAGTCCATTTGTCACAGTACTAGGTCTTGCAAAAATTAATTTATTTGACGTACTTAGCCTCTGAATCTTATGTTGTAGTCTTCATGAAAGTTGTAGGTAATGATGTTGGAGTTATTGATTAAATTGAATCACCTAATTTGGATCAGTGTATGAAGATGTATGCCCAAATGAAAAGAGTAATATCATTTTAATCAAGAATTGAAACATCACTTACAATATTTTAGGGGGTGTTATATTTTGCGAGTAAATCTAGATATCATCAATAAATACCATCACAAACATATCTATGTACATCTTAAAAACTAGATTCATCAAATCCATTAAGATAGCGAGAGCATTAGTCAACCCAAATGACATGACTAAGAATTCAAAATAGTCATACCTTCTTCAAAATGTTGTCTTAGGAATATCACACTCCCTGCCACAACCTGACCTAAGGCCTAATCGTAACAGGTGATTAAAATCCCAAAGGACCCCAACCTAACCTCTTAGCTTAACATTTGTGAGCATACATAAGGTAAATGAAGTAAATAAACAAGTTTAAAGGGTGCGGAAGCATAAACTCAACATAACCATAAGTCTCAATATGAGAAAATGACAACATAGACTCTTACTATCTAACATGTCTCTACTACTAGATGGGGGCGTAAGACAATATCCTTGCTCACCCAATATGAAAAATAAAAGAAAGTCATAGACTCATAAGCAAGTAAATATATCATCCTCAGAACATGAGGACTCACCAATAGTGCAACAGTAATGTACTCTAGCCACGAGCGGGAGAAGGATGAACGTGATCGTCGGACCCTACATTATTATACAATGCAGGTAAAAAGTATGTGTTGGTATATAGAATACACTAGGTATGTGAGAAGGATGCATGAAAAATAAGCATAGGACAAATAATTATGAATCATGGGATGCAAGACCAATATCTTTAAAACATGAAAATAAGTCATAAAACATTAAAACATTTATCTCATTGGTCAATGCATCAAAACTCATAATTATCATAAGAACTCATAGATCCACTAAAACTATTGTGAGATAGGACCATTAATCGATACATAAGACTATGCGATAGAATACATGGAATTTGATGACTCCCACATTGAGGTGGGGGAGGCTACCTTGTAAGGGCATACTCCATTAGTAACTCATCTAACTATGCTATATGGTTCCACTAGCTTTGCCATATTGGCATATTTGAACCTACGCGGGCAACGTAGTTTGGTACTAAAGATTGCTACTAGGATTTCCTTGGATAGCTATAATAGTATACCAGACCAAACCCCACCTAAAAATCCTCTTGGTGTTTAGTGGTTATCCCAACAGAACTTTCATGAAAACATAGTCAGTAACATCAAAATGAGATATAATAATAGTATCAATCCATCTTTATAAAGATAACTTAAGAGTATCTCATCTATCATGTAACTCATGTAATGTGGGTGTAGGACTTCCATTATTACATATTTTTACTCACAAAACATCTTTAAGGGTCTTATTAACTTGCTTGAAACATCATAGGATGATCATTCATAAACTTTTTTGTATAAAGCATCCTTAAACTCATTCATAAATCTTTTATTGAAATAACTTGAAAATCATGATCATATCTCATAAATCATACTTGAAGATAACATATATCATGGGTTATTGAAATTTAACTTGAAATCATGCAATATAATGTTAATTATGAATAATTACATTAATAGTATTGAAATTTATCATAATTGAGAAAACTCAATGAATATCATGAAATTAAGTCTTTAAATTGAAGAAATCATAAGAGAATTTGAGAAAAACTCTTTGAGATTCTATGGGTGAAATGTAACCATGGATGAAGTCCCATATACCTTGACCTTTGTGAGCCCTAAATTGAAGAGGATTGAAGTTTGACCTTGTAGAAATACTTTGAATTTGTTTGGAGAAGGAGAAGACCCTTGAGAGAAAAGTTGGGAGAGAAGGTTTTTTAAATTTGGGAGTTAATGAGAGCATGAGAGGACTAGGAGATTTTGGGTAGTGAATAGGTGAGAAAATAGCCCCAAAACCCATCTACATTTATTAATGAAATATAGGGAATGACCAAAATAACCCTCTGTAAAACTGATTTTGGGCACCTAAATAGGACCTCACCATGGACAATGAAGGCCAATACAGGCCATACCCAGGGATGTGGTGATGGACTTAAATTTTGGAAAACAAGTATTTGAAAGGAGTTCACACCACGAGACACACCATGGTCCATGAAAGGCATGAGTGCCTGTGGTGGTCGTTTGTGGTTCTAAACTTAGGCTAAAGTCTAAGGGTCCTGGGGAGGTGTCCAGGTGTAGTGCCCATTAAGGCGCATGGTCCCTGTTGTGCACCCTTCCCTATAGATTCTGAGATTCTAAATCTCCACCACAACAGCACACTATAAATTGTGGTGAGTAACACGGCCCGTGATGGCTTTCGTGGTCGTCACCTGATGCCAAAAGCTGAGTTTATTCTGGGAAACATCCTTTGAACCTCATTTTTCTGACTTTACCACTTCCGGGGTTGTACACTCCCTTACCACTAATTGGTGATAACCAAAATGGAGATCAATTTTAGAGAAGTGACTTGCCCCTTGCAATTGGTCAAAAAAATCATCTATCCTTGGAATTGCCGATAGTCTATATATATACGGAGCGATCCATCATTCTTCCTAACAAACAATATGGGAGCACCCAAGGTGAAATCCAACAAATCCTTCAATTAATCTTTTAACTCCTTAAGTTCCATCGGAGTAATACGATAAGGAGGAATGGAAATATATTGAGTGTCGAGAAAAAGATCTATGACAAAGTCAATTTTCCTTTTTAGAGGAATACTAGGAAAATCATTGGAAAATACATCAGGGAATTCATTAACAATAGGGACCGACTCAAGAGTAGGATTTCGGAATCAACATCCCTAACCCACACTTTATGATAGATGCACCCCTTAGAAATTATTTTTTGAGCTTTGAGTCATGAGATGAACCAACTCTTAACCATCGAATCATTATCCTTCCATTATAGGATCGGCTCATTAGGAAATTGAAACTTCACCCTATGGGTTCTACAATTAATAGATCAATATGAGGCATGTAACTAATCTATACCAAGAATAATTTCAAAATTGATCATGTCAAGTTCAACAAGATCACAAGAAATAAATTTATGCAAAACTGGCACGAGATAATTTTTATAAACCCTCTAAGCTAACAGTGAATCACCAACTTAAGTATATGCCGAAAAAGGCTCTAACAAAAGTTTGGGGCACATATCAAATCTCAGAGCAAGGTAAGGAGTAACAAAAGACAATGTTTCACCCGGATCAAGTAATAAATATACGTCAAAGTTAAAGACTTAGAAAATACCTTAACAACATCGGCAGTTTCATCCACATCTTGCCTAGCATGAAGAGCATAGAACCGATTGTTATGTTGACCACTCTTTGGTTGACTTGAGGCACCTTGTTGTACTTTCCCTCGATGATCCACTTGGCCTTGAGGATGACATTCTCTACCTCTATTAACAATATTTTGGCATTCATATTGTTTGTATACCATCCTGCCATATCCATAGCAAGCACCCATTAATAAAACAATTTCCTCCATGATTTTTCCCACGGTTAGCACACTTGGGAAAACTAGTACCACTAGCATTTACACCTCTACCTTTAACCTTAGGGTATGGAACCCTATCTCTTTCAAACATTTAGCCCAAATACTGAGAAGAACCTTGGCCTTAGAATCTTTGGCCATGTTGAAAATGACCATTACCACCACCGGTCTTAGCATTTGAGAATCCACCTTCAAACTGAGCCCTCTAGGATTCTCTTATCCATATCTTCTTAAGTTTCACTCCTTTAATTTTTTCGACAAATGTCATGAGCTGAGATATGTCCATTTCCTTAATAATCATGGCGGTCGACATTCCTTTGCAACCAAGTCGGACACCCCTGACATGAATTAGCTCATTCGGGCATATGAATCTATAATCAAAGACGGAGCATACTTCAATAGCTTGGTGAACTTGAGGGCCTATTCTCTCATACTCATATTGCCTTGTTTGAGATTTATGAACTCCATCATCTTTGTCTCCCTTAGCTCAAGTGGGAAGAAACGATAAAGAAAAAGCGAGCTTGAAGACTTCCCAACCAATAGGACCCTCATCAACTCTTTCAGACTTATATTAATTGTACCGTACTTGGTAAATACCCTTGAGTTGGTAAGCTACCGACTCCTCCTTTTCTTTCCAAGTCACCTCCATAATAGCCACTACCTTATTTGGATTCGAAATCATACAAAGTAGGTGTTCAAATTGATAAATAATCAATGGGTAATGAAGGATTGGTGTTAAAATCACTTATACAAAAGATTTATCTAAAATTTCTCTTTAAAATCACCCAAGGGAGAGTTCTTAAGGTCAACAATGGAAAAAAGGAAACAAAGCACGTAATTGGGGAAATAAATTCTGCCTAAGTCACTTTTCTTCTATGCAATCGTGTTTAAGGACTTACTCGATCACATGGAGAAACACTCGGGTCCACTCGTGAAGCTTATACGATCATGTCAAACTTCACGCAATCGTGATGTACCAAAATTCACACCTATATGATCGCACAAAATATCCACGTGACTGTGATGAGTAAATCATCAACATCATCTATCAACAGTGACAATAAGACTTGAGGCTAAAATGGTTCCAAAAGGACACTTGGGATTCATTCCAAATCTCGTGCATATAAATGATAGATGCAACTCCACTAAATTGTAGGTTTTGGATTCATTGGAACCATTAAAACATAGATCCAAGGTCTCCTTGACCTGCCACCCTTTTAGTCCACTACTTACTAACTTTCTGTTATACCCCACTATTTTTTTAAACTCGGAATATCTCATAAGTTCCTTGGACATTATCAGGTGAGACAGATATGCTACGACACTATAAAATGATTCTAAGTAAGGGAGAATGTGATACCCACTAGTAGAGAAGGTTGGAGATGAAGTCATAATAATTCGGAAGGAATTGGAGGCTAAGTAATGAGTCGTAGGACTCGATTTACCTACGTAAGATACTAACTTGGAAGTCTTACATACTTAAGATATTCGAGTACATACAAAGCTTGCGTAGCATGGATTACATAGGCTCTTAAAATAAGACGAGATTACAAACCCACAAGGGAAAAAAAAGTGACACGTGGCAGCCAATGGAGGAGTTCCACGTGGAAGAAACTCAAGCAAGCAGGTGACCCACCTAATTTGGGTCAAGTAGGTGACCCACCTTCTTGGGGGAGGTGGGACCCACTGCCATGTGGCAGCCCTAATTGGTTGCATAGATATGGTGGCCCAATCACGACTGGATACGTGTCACCCCCATAGACACCCTATATATATGTGTATTATGACTAAGTATCTCATTCTTAGCCAAAATTTCAGCCAAGAAAAAGAAAAGAAAAACGTAGAGAGGAAGAGAAAAAGGCAGTCATGGTTTCTAAGAATTTAAGGTGAGTTCTTCATTTTTTCTCCGCGAATTAATTATCTACAGTGTTCCTCAAATATGTGGGGGTGTATATATGTATATTGGGATGCTTATGTAATCATTTATTCAGCTTATAACTTGGAAGAGATAAGGAGAAGTTGAAGGAAAACCTAAGGAACAACAAAGAGGGAGCTATGGGTTTGGGAAAAAAAAGGGGTAAGTCCCATTTTCATTCCGTAAATTAATTACTTAGCATATACTACAATGATATGAAGGTATTTTTAGTATAAAATTAAGGTTTGGTGCAGCAAAAATCGGACAGCAAGATGCCACGACGTTACAATGTGCTAAAGAAAGTTCTGAGGCACAATTTCGGCAAGTTCTAGCCAATTTCGGGAAAGGTAAGTTATTCCCCTCTAATTTGAAGTTTATGATGTTAAATTAGGGTGTATTACATGCCTTAGGGTCTGCTGGAAGTTAGGTAAAAGGTTTGAAAAGTTCGGCGTTCGAAATAAGCGAAATTGGAGTCGCTATAGTTGAATCGTCGTCAAAATAAAGTATTGCTCTTGTGAGGTGCTGCTGCAGGGGTGAGGCTTGTTGTTTAAGGGCCTAAATATGTTCCAATGTGGGTTAGGGTGCTCCTGTTCTAAGCCACATGACCCCCCTATTGCGTATAATTAAAGGCGTTACAAAATAAAGGCTAGACGCCCTATTGTAATATCGTATTTTTGAATAAGTCGTTTGGAGTTTATGCTGTATATTGTTGGTCTGAATTGCTACAAGTTGTTGTTGTTTGTTGGCTTTAGGTCTTAGGGACCTAATTGGAAATTTGGTTAGTCGAAGATTTCCAAAAACTCCTTTTTACATAGTACATAGTGACAGTTAGAGAGTATACGTCAGATATCTTCTACCCTAATCCCCAGGTGATGGTTCACTTGATGACTTCATTGAGTATTAGATAATGGTTTAAACTGTGTTTTGTTTATCACTACTCTACTCATGTATACTGTAACATTTCTTCTTTGAGTATCGGGCTGGTTATCAGATTCGTGCAATTCACTGCATTGTTCGCCGAGTCCCCCGCTAGAGGGCTGGCATCCATTTGTATATATATGATGTGTTGTAATAAGGTGACGATGGCACGGGGCCTGATACTGATACTACATATATGATTCACCAGACCCCTGACAAGGCCGGCTATATTGAAAATTTGAGCATGCATATTTTTGTGATTCACAGAGTACTGGTACATGTGTCTGATTTGATAATTGGTTCCCCTGCTTCTTCATTTTGGATATACCTCCAGTTGTACTATGTTATGTTTTACATACTCAGTACATATGTCGTACTGACCCCCTTTCTCGAGGGGTTGCGTTCATGCCCGTAGGTACAAATACAGGTTTTAGGAGTCCGTCAGCTTAGGATTCAATGCAGCTCAGCTAGAAAAGGCTCTATTGTATCGGGGCCTAGTTGTTGATACTGTCCACTGATGTATAACATTATTTTGTCCATTTGGGGGTACGACGGGGGCCCTATCCAGCTATATGTTGTCATTTATATTTTTAGAGGTCTGCAGACATACATATGTGGGTTGTGTATGTCAGTTTGATTCATCTGGGTCTACATGATATATGATATGTGTTATTATGTTATGGCAGCCTTGTCGGCTTGTGTGCCCTGTTATGTTGTGATGCAAACGAAAAGGGCTACAGGTTTATTAAAATGTTATCGCCTAGTGGGGCTCTGTTACCTGATATTATCTTATTTACGATTTAATGTGGCCATAGCTAATAGATTTGTGTACGGGGGGTCTAGGTCGGACCCCAGTCACGGCTTATGGGGTTGGATCGTGACACTTTCTCCAAAAAAAGCAAATCTCTACCTAGTCCTAAAATCACATCATCAATCCAATAGAATCAATGAAATTCTAATCCGACCATCCAAACTCCAAATATTAGCTAAAGTCAAAGTTTGGCCATAACTTCTAATAAAATCACAATACAATGGAAAGTCTGGAAGTAAAAATTTTAGAACACTCATAAATTAAATTCTGCATTTTGAAGTTGATGGAATTTAAAAAAACCTATTTGAGGATTGTAGCTCTGAATGACAACAAATGTTTCCTATTTCAACTAAAAATGCCTCAAAAACTCTAAAACCTCCAAAAATCTCAACTTTTCTTTCTGATTTCAATTCTAACCTTATATACTGACCAAAAATGATGCAGGAAAACTATCTGGAAGGGTAAAATGTTAAAGAAAAAATGACCTGAGGGTCATAAACCTTATATGACACTTCATCTTGAGATAAGAAGTGTTAATCGACAAAACATAGAAGCGATGTTGGGTATATATTTAAGCATGACTTATCTAGTAGTATAATATTTTTAAGTCATCCAAGATTAAGCCTAAAGCAGACAATAATACTAGCAAGCTGGGCCATTATAAATGGTATCAAACCCACTGTTGTGTTAGCTTTGTCGATGTGGGACAAAATTTAACTGAGTTTAGGAAAATCACAATAAGGCAAGGAGAATCTCAGTGTTGAGTCTAGACAAATTCAATATGGTGGGGTAAACCTCAGTGAGTATGTTGAGTCCACAAAGAAGGATGGATGTGATACCCCAAATTAAGCTAAGAAGTCCTCACATCAATGAAATAGAGAAAATATATTGGGTATATAAGATAGCATGCCTTACTTACTTGTGAGGCATTTTTAATTTGTTTGGGTCTAGGCCCAAAGCGGAAAATACCACTAGCGGGCTAGGCCGTTATAGTTGCTCAATTTTTATAGAATCAATGTCACGACCCAAACCTAGGGCCCAGACATGACACAACGAATGAAGTACCAAGTGGTACCTCACCCAAGCCTGTAAGCATTCATTAAGCATTTCATCGGTAATCGGCACTAAAGGGTTTGGCATTCAATAAGAATTGAAGTTAACATATCATCCTTTGCTATGTCCAACAATAGTTATACATTAAGACTTGGTGGAGGCTAAGACATGTCCCTAGCTCACCCTCAAGATAATATCAAAATAATGCAATGTAACTCAAATGTCTAAACATAACATAATCTAGATAGGTTAGAAGTATTGTTTGCGTAATATGGGAACTCACCAAAAGTGGTAGACTTAATCGATAAACTTAGCCACAGAGAGGAAAGTGTGGAGCAACACCGATTCCTACATGGCGATATTATGTAGCTAAAAGTATGCATTAGTACTTCGAATGTACTAAGTATGAGAGCATGCTATAATGAAGAACATCAAGTCATATATATATAGGCAATATGCAATAATGATTATGACATGAGATACATCATATGGAACCTTAAAACATTCATTTTATTGGAAAGTGACCTTAAACGACATTTAAAAACATGCGAGCTATTACATCAAATCCAACATAACCTCCTACATTGGCATCGGGAGACTACTTGCCGGATAGAACTCCGTTATCTTTAACATTTCTTTAACTTTAACTTTACTAGCTAATCATGGATCCACAAGCCTAGAATACCCTACAAGGGCCTTTATGTTGACACATAGTTAATGCATCATGAGACTTTACTTAAGGACCTCTTAGGTTGAGTCCCCATATACATACTATATTTGGTACTAGGTCAATTTCACGGAATATCATTTAAATATAATAACAGCATAAGAATTTATATAAATTTGATATTAAATCATCACTCAGTGGAATAGCTCATTGAAACCTTTCATTTGATTCCATGCAAGAATTTTCCTTTCACATTGAAACCTTACGTTGGCTAAGAAGCCCTTTTCATCAATCAATCTTTCCATAAGACTCCTATTACATACATATTTGCTTCATAACTTCCATTGGAGTAAAAACCTTTCATTTCAACTTTACTTGAATATAAGGAAATTAGGTGGGTTCATTTTATGAAACCTTCAAATGCATTTAAAGAAATCTTTCATGCATGAGAGTGATGGAAAGTGCCTCAAAATACACATCTTAAAAAACCCACCATAAATACTTCAAAACCACCTTCAAGCCTTCATATAGGCTCTTTAGTAAATCATTCATTTCATTAAATTGAGAGTCAATATACATAATTCTATGTAAATAAACTTAAAATATGTCATAATCTATGCATTTAGAGTCATTATGTAAAAGCCCATAAGAATTCATTATGTAGAATTTAAAATGTCAAGTTGGAAAAACCTTAGGGCTCCATGGGTGGAAGAACCCATGGATGAAAATCCACATGCCTTTGGGACACAAAAATCCCTATGGGAACTTGAAAACGAAGGAGGCTTGAAATGCCTTGTAATGGAAACCCTAGCCTTGTCTTGAAGTTCTTGGGAGAGTTTGAGAGGAGGGAACTTTAGTATATTGAGTCTGAGATCGGAATGGGTTTCATGGGACCCTTCACAGTCTGTGGTACTCCCCACGACCCGTGTTGGGGTCCCATCATGAGGGAATTAGAAAATGTTTAAAAGGGCCTACTGGGGTAGTCTCTAAAGTTTCATCAAAGAACCTCTTCACGGTCTACTAAGGTCATTACGGGCCATGAAAGGTTGCCATGGTGAAGGTCTAGTATGTGGAATTGCAGGGTGTCCACCATAAGGACGTACCATGGTCCATGGAGAGTTCCATGATTCATGGTCGTCATCTGTGGAACCTACCTTTGGAAAAATCCTAAAGTTCTCGAGGAGGGGTCACCCCACAGAAATTCACGGCCCGTGTTTCTCACCAATGTCTGAGGTCCTCCTTCGTGGTTCATCCCCTGCAGTCTGAATCTCTGAATCTCTACCACGGTTTCTCTCCATGGCCCATGGTGGCCTCCGTGGTCATCCCTTCAGGGTCTTACACTATCTCCTTCTTGGGAATATTCGTCCTCGAATGAGAATTATTAGTATAGACGGGAATACGACACAAGGACTAGAAACCTAACATATATAGAATGACATTTGAAATGCATCAAGCATAAAATATTTAAACTTAAGCATACATCATAAATTTAAAATTCAACTTCATGAATGTGCATGCATATGAAGACTTGGAAAACTGAAACATAAGAATCTTAAACACTTAAACATGAATGACTTAGAACCTTAGGCTTGAGTAGAATGAAAGAGATGAGGGTAACGGTTCATCATATCCACTTCCACTTGCCATGTAGAACTTTCAACTTGTTGATTTCTCCAAAGGACTTTAACGGATGTCACTTCCTTGTTCCTCAATATCTTGACTTGCCGGTCAAAAATTTCAACCGGAACCTCTTCGTAGGTCAAATTCTCTTCAACATTCACTATCTCCAAAAGTAAAATATAACTAGGATCTCCCACACATTTTCTCAACATACACACATCGAAAACAAGATGAACTATGGCAATTTCTGAAGGCAATTCCAATTCATAGGCAACCTTGCCAGCACGCTTCAAGATTCTATAAGGCCCTACATACCTAGGGCTCAATTTTTCTTTCTTACCAAACCGCATCACACCCTTCGTGGATGAAATCTTCGAATACACCCAATCATCCACATGGAACTCAAGATCCCTTCTCTATTATCAGAATAGGAGTTTTGATGACTTTAAGCCGTCTTTAACCTTTCTCTAATGACCTTCACCTTCTCTAAAGAATAAAGCACTAATTCGGGACCCAACAAGGTCATATCACCTACTTCAAACCACCCAACCAAAGATCTACATCGTCACCTCAAACGGCGCCAACTCGATAATTGAGTAGTAACTATTATTATAGGCAAAATGGATGAGCGGTATATGATCATTCCAAATCCCCTTGAACTCTAACACATATGCCCTTAACATATCCTATAGTGTTTGGATTGTCCTTTCATCTTTTCCATCCATTTGATGATGGAATGCGGTGTTTAACTTTACCTTAGTTTCGAGGCCCTTTTGAAATGACCTCCAAAAGTGTAAAGTGAATTGGGTACCATTATCCGAAATGATTGACAACGGCATACCATGCAACCTCACAAACTCTTGAATATACAACTTTATGTAATGTTTGACACTATAGGAAGTCTTGACAAGTAACAAGTGAGCCAACTTAGTCATTCTATCAAAAATTACCCAAATCAAATCATGACGCTTCCGGGTAAGAGGCAAACCCACTACAAAATTTATAGTCACATCTTCTCACTTCCAAGTACGGATTTCAATATCTTGGGCTAGGCCACCCAGCCTTTGATGTTCGCCCTTCACTTGTTGGCAATTCTGATACTCTTTTAATTCTCTATAATATTTTGTCAAACCAGGATGAGTAGAGTATGTAGAATTATGAGTCTCCATGAAAATCAAAATCCTTAAGACATCCACATCGGAACACATAACCGACCTTGGTAGTATAGCATCCCATCTCCCCCTTATGAAAAGACCTCTACCTTTTTTTCTTTCACATACTTATTTAACTCAACATATGTCAGGTCAAGGTCTTTTTTTGACTTGACATCCACCACCAAGGAGGATTTGGACCCATTTTGAATAACCATACCAAAATCATCAGTATCACACAACTTCACCCCTAATCTAGCCAAAAGGTAAACATCATTTACCAACTCCCTCTTCTCTTCATCAACATGGTCCACACTCCTATCTTAGTCCTAGAAGAGTTCTAGCCACCTTATTTATCTTATATTGAGGTCCTTTTGGGTGAACACATATTGAAGACTTTTGTGACCAGTATATATGTCTACATAGACCTAATAGAGGTAATGCCGCAAAATTTTTAAAGCAAAAACAACGGCCACCAACTCAAGATAATGGGCAGTGTAGTTACGTTCATGCACCATCAATTGCCTAGAAGCATAGGCTATGGCCTTACTATTTTGCATTAGGACACTTCCCAAACCAATCTTTGAAGCCTCATAATAAACCACAAACCCTTCTAATCCTTTTGGTAGAGTCAAAATAGGAGCAGACATAAGTCGATCCTTCAAAGTTTGGAAACTCTTCTCATACTCATCCGTCTATATGAACTTGGCATTCTTTTGGGTTAATTTTATCATAGGAGATGAGATGGAAGAAAATCCTTCGACGAACCTTCTATAGTACCTAGCTAGACCCAAGAGTCTCCTAATGTCCGATAGAGATACTGGTCTAGGACAATTCTGGATTATCTCTGTTTTCTTGGGATCAACCTTGATCCCATCATGGGACACTATGTGACCAAGAAATGCCACCTCCTTCAACAAAAATTCAGATTTACAAAATTTTGTAAATAATTGCCTATCCTTCAATATTTGAAGCACAACTCTCAAATGGTTCTTATGTTCTTCCTTACCTCGAGAGTAGATCAAAACATCATCAATGAAGACCACAAAAAAGTATCAAGGTAGGGTTTGAATAGCCTATTCATTAAGTCCATGAACACCACCGATGCATTTGTCAATCCATAACTCATCACTACAAACTCAAAGTGACCATACCTTATTTGGAAAGTCGTTTTGGGAATATCACACTCCCTCACCCTTAGTTCGTGATAGCCGGACGAAAGGTCGATCTTGGAGAAGTGAATTGCCTCTTGCAATTAATCAAACAAGTTATATATTCTAGGGATTGGACTTATTTTTCATGGTCACCAGATTCAATTACCGATAGTCTATGCACATTTGAAGTGACCCATTCTTCTTTCTTACAAATAGCATGGGAGAACCCCATGGTGAGATGCTCGGACTTATGAACTCCTTTTCTAACAAGTCCTCTAATTATTCCTTCAACTCTTTCAATTTCTCCGGGGCTAATCGGTAATGATCAGTAGAGATAGGTTAGGTATTGTGGACTAGATGGATAGCAAAATCAACTCCCCTTTCATGAGGGATACTAGAGAGGTCATCGGGAAAGACATTGGGAAACTCATTGACTACGAGAACCAAATCGAGAGAAGGACTTCCAGAGTCGACATCGCTAACCCTCATAATGTGGTAAATACAACTCTTAGCAATCAATTTTTGAGCCTTAAGACATGAAATAAAATTATCCTTTACCACTAAATCACGACCCTCCCATTCAAGAACGGGCTAATTTGGAAATTAAAACTTGATTCAATGAGTCCTATAATCTATTGAACCGTAAGATGAATATAACCAATCCATCCAAAGTATAACATCAAAATCTACCATGTCAAGCTCATGAGATCACAAGGGATAACTTTATGGAAGATGGATACGGGATATACCATATAGACTTTATATCAACAGCCAACTCACCCACGAGGGTAGAACATAAAATAAGGCTCTACTAACATTTTGGGAAATATATCAACTCTATTAGCTAAGAAAGGAGTAATAAAGGAAAACTTTGCACCTGGATCCAACAATGCATATACGTTAAAAGTAAAGATCTTTAACATATTAGTAACCATATTTGGTGCTTCTCTAACCTCTTTCCTCCCATCCAAGGCATAGAAGCGGTTGGTAGTTGACCAACTCCTTGAGCTTGTTTCCCATGAGAAACTTGGCCTTGAGGCCTACTACCACCACCACCTCTATAACCCTAATTATAATGACCCAGTTTCCCATATTTGAAGCACACATTGGAGCCCACCAAGCAATCTCATTTATAGGTCCTCCCATACTTCTTACATGGGGGAAAACCTTAGGCACCAATATTATCTCTTGGGACCATTTGATTAGGACCTTTATCCTTGTTGAACTTGGGAGGAGGAGTATTGGTGGAACCTTTTCCCACAAACTATTGCCCACCTTGTTCTTAGGCATTGCTACCATAATCGAACCTTTGAGGGTTGAACCCTCCACCATCCACTCTAGCCTTTTTGAACCCTCTAGACCTCTTCATCAACTTCTCTTCTTCGATTTGTTTGGCATAAGTCATTACCTGGGAGATGCCCATATCCTTGAACAACATGGCCATTTTCCACTCCTTGGACACCAAGCTTGAGACACAAGAAATAAACTTTCTCATTCTTACCCGGGGGTCAGAGACAATGAAGGGAGCATAGTTTGATACTCTCTTAATGAAGGTTGATGAACTCTTTGATTTTGGCCTCTCTTAACTTCATTGGAAAGAAGCAGTCAAGGAAGGCACCCTTAAACTCTTCCCATCCTATTGGCCCCATTTCTTCATCCCTCTTAGCAACCCATTATTCCAACTAAACTCAAGCCACATCTTTCAGTTAATAGGAAATTAGCTCTTCTTGTTTGGTGGAAAACCCATGATAGTCACAATACAGTAAACCTCAACTATGAACTCCATAGGGTTTTCATCTATCTTAGAACAATCAAACTCAGGAAGATTCATCCTTTGGAAATCTCGAATCCTAGAGGCTAGATTTTTCACTAAAGGAGGAGGTACACCTTGATACCCTTGGTTGGCCATGGCTTGAACCAACAACGTAATTATATTGCAAAACTCGGCATGGGATACCCTTTTTTCATGATGTGGGACATCAGGAACTGGAGGAGCTTGTTCCTCATCATCAGCCCTTGGTCTTTGAGGTGGTCTTCCATGAGGCATTATCTAGAGAACACCAAAATTGGTCATTAGTTAGAGAAAGTCTTAGGATCCTTTAAGGCACGACATGTATTTGAAAGAAGTAAAAACTTTCCTAAACATCTCATATTCTCTTATTCATAGTTGTGGCATACTTCACAACCATGAACAAGACCCTATTTGAGGCGGCATGTTGGACTCTAAGGATCATTTCAAAACCTCGAGCTCTAATACCAAATTTGTCATGACCCAAGCATAGGGATAAGATGCGACATGATGAATGAAATGCCCAGAGGTACCTAACCCAAAACTCTTAGCATTCATTGGGAATTTCATCGGTAATGATAAAAAACAACAACCAGAGACATAAGGGGTAATCAGGACTAAGGGATTATGCATTCAATAAGAATTAGAGTCAACATATCATCCTTTTCTATCTCTAAAAATACCTTCTTCATTAAGACTTGGCAGGGGCTAAGACATGTCCCTAGCTCACCCTCAAGATTAGGTCAATAAACCAAAATATAACTCAAGTTCCTAAACATAACAAGCTATATAGGTTACGAGTTTTATTCCCTAAATATGGGAACTCACCAAAAGTGGTATCCTTCAACGATCAACTTATCCATTAAGAGGAGAGTGTGGAGCAACGTCAGTTCCTATATGGTGATTTTATCTATGCAAAAGTATGCATTAGTACTTCGAATGTACTAAGTCTGAGAGCATGCTATAATGAAGAATATCAAGTCATATATATAGGAAATATGCAATAATGATTATGCACATTTATTTCATGGGAAAGTGACCTTAACCAATATTTAAGACCATGCGAGCTATTACATAGAATCCAACATAACCCCATACGTTGGCATCGGGAGACTACTTACCGGGTAGAACTCTGTCAACTTTAATATTTTTTTTAACTTTAACTTTAATGGCTAATCATGGATCCACTAGACTAGAATAGCCTACAAAGGCCCCTATTTTGGTGCATAGTTAATGCATCATGAGACTTTTCTTAAGGAACCCTTAGGCCGAGTCCCTATCTATAGAATACATTCGGTTCTATGTCAATCCCACAGAAAATTGTTTAAACATTATAATAGCATAAGCATATATATAACTTTGACATTAAATCATCATTTGGTGGAATAGCTCATTAAAACCTTTCATTTGATTCAATACGAGATTTTTCCTTTCATATTAAAACCTTAATTTGGCTAAGAAGCCCTTTTCATTAATCAGTCATTTCATAAGACTCCTATTATATATATATTTTCTTCATAACTTTCATTTAGAATCAAAAACATTCATTTCAACTTTACTTGAACATAAAAAAATTAGGTAGGTTCATTTCATGAAACTTTCAAATGCATTTAAATAATTATTACATGATGACTCTAAATGCAAGGATGAGGTGGAGAAGTGGACTAATGGGAAACTTTATAAGATAGAGAGGAAGGAGGCAAAGTTTGTAGTTTCAATGGCAAAAATGACAGCTTTAGAATGCCTTTACGCTGAACTAGAAGAAAAAGGTAGGGATAGGAAATTATTTAGGCTAGCTACGACGGAGAAGAGAAGGGAACGCGATGTGGATCAACTGAAGTGCATTAAGGACGAGCATAGAAAAGTATTGGTAGATGAGACCCTCATTAAATAGAGATGGCAGTCCTACTTCTATAAACTCTTGAATAAAAGAAGGGGATAGAGAAATTGTGTTGGGATATTAGGAACATACAGAGAGGTGTCGTGATTTTGGGTGTTGCATAAGTATTACAGTCGAGGAGGTTAAGGGCGTTGTTCGTAGGATGTGCTGGGGAAGAGTGACCGGACCTGACGAGATTTTTATAGAATTTTGGAATAGCGCGAGCTCAGTAGGTTTGGATTAGATGACTAGGCTATTTAATGTCATTCTTAAGATGGAAATAATACCCAAAGAATGGAGGTAAAACATAATGATCCCCCTATACAAGAACAAGAGGGATATCCAGAGCTACGACAACTATAGAGGTATAAAGCTCCTAAGACATACTATGGAAGTGTGGGAAAGAGTAGTGGAGATGAGGATGAGGAGAAGAGTGTCTATTTTAGAGAACCAGTTCAGATTTATGCCAAGATGCTCAACTACAGAAGCCATCCATCTTATGAGGAGACCAGTGAAGCTATATAGGGAGAGGAAGAGGGATCGCATATGGTATTCATTGACCTAAAAAAGGCTTACAATAAAGTTCCACAAGAAATACTATAGGGATATCTGGAGGCTAAAGATGTACTGGTGGCATACATTAGGGTGATCAAGGACATGTATGAGGGTGCCAAAACTAGGGTAAGGACAGTAAAAAGGGACTCAGAGCACTTTCCAGTTGTGATGGGGTTGCATCAAGGATCAACTCTCAATCCATTTTTATTTTCCTTGGTGATGAATGAATTGGTGCAACAAATTTAAGGTAAGGTGCCATGGTGTATGCTTTTTGTGAATGTCATAGTCCTGATCAATGAGATTCGTAGTGGAGTTAACGCTAAGTTAGAGGATTAGAGACATACCTTGGAGTCTAAAGAGTTTAAGTTGAGTAGGACCAAGACAGAGAGTACTTAGAGTGCAAGTTTAGTGAGACTTGTTAGGAGGTTGGTGCTGAAGTTAGGCTTGGAGACTAAGCCATCCAAAAGAAAAGTAGTTTCAATTACCTTAGGTCTATCATGCAAGGCAGCAGGGAGATTGACGAGTATGTCACACATCGTATTGGGATAGAATAGATGAAATAGAGGCTTACTTCCAGTGTGCTATGTAATAAGGGGGTGACACCACAACTTAAGGGCATATTCTACAAAATGGTGGTTAGACCGGCTATGTAATATGGGGTGGAGTATTGTCCAGTTAAGGTCTCCCATATTTAAAAAATGAAAGTTGCCGAGATGAGAATGTTGAGATAGATGTGTGGGCATACCAGAAGAGACATAATTAGGTTCGAGTCTATTTGAGATAAGGTAGGAGTAGCCTAGGTGGAAGAAAAGATGTGGGAAATGCAACTCAGATTGTTTGGGCATTTAAAGAGGAGAGACCCAAATGCCCCAGTACAGAGGTGTGAGAGGTTGGCCGTGGATGGTTTCAGAAGAGGTAGGGATAAGCCCAAGAAATATTGGGGAGAGATAATTAGATAGGACATGGCATAGCTGTAGCTGACCGAGGACATGACCTTATATAGGAGAGTGTGGAGAACCCATATTAGGGTAGAAGGCTAGTACATAGTCACGGTATTCTATCGTATTAGTAGACGCTTTAGCAAACTATAATTTCTTGTTCTCTGATATCTGCTATTATCTATTACTTTAAGTACTTTCCATAGTTTTCGTACTTTGATTACTTTATTTTATTTGTAGTGCCCCCGTTATTTGCCTTATCATATCGCTTTGAACTTATTAACCTCTTCACTTTTTTGCCTTATCTAACATTTTTTATGCTTTATTGAGTCGAGGGTCTCCCAGAAATAGTCGTCCTACCTTGGTAGGAGTAAGGTCTGTGTATAAATTATCCTCCCCAAACCCCACGTTGTGGGATTTCACTGGGTTGTTGTTGTTGTATGTAAAAGCCCATAAGAATTCATAATGTAGAATTTAAAATGTCAAGTTGGAAAAACCTTTGGGCTCCATGGGTGGAAGAACCCATAGATTAAAACTCATATACCTTGTGGATATAAAAATCCCTATGGGAACTTAAAGAAGGAGGAGATTTGAAATGACTTGTAATGGAAACCCTAGCCTTGTCTTGAAGTTCTTGAGAGAGCTTGAGAGGAGAGGAACTTAGTGTATTGGGTCTATGTATAGAGAATGAGGGTTTTACAGGTTTTAGAGTCTTTAGATAGAGGGATTCAGCCTCTAAAATGACATCATTTCGAAATAAAACATAGGAAAGGATAAAAATACCCCTTTTAGAATATGAACGAAATGGGCTTCTGAGGGACACTTCACGGTCTGTGCTGCTCACCATGGACAGTGGTGAGGTCCCATGGTGAAGGACTTAGAATTTTTTTGAAAAGGGTCTGCAGGGGTTTTTCTGAAGTTTCCTCATGGAACCTTTTGACGGTCTATTCAGGCCATTACGGGCCATGAAAGGTATCCATGGTGTATATCCTACAGGTGTACTTGCAGGGTGTCCAAAATGAGGACACAACATAATCCGTGGAGAGTTCCATGATCCATGGTCATCGTTTGTGGATCGTGCATTTCGAAAAATCTTGAAGGTCTTTGAGAGGGGTCACCACGGTATGTGGTCCTTCTTCATGGTTCATCCCCTGTAGTCTGAGCCTCTAAATCTATACATACTTACCACGGCCTATGATGGCGTACATGGTCATCCCCTGATGCCAGTTTCTCTAACTTTCTGAAATTTCATCATTTGTTCCTTGATTTTGGACTCATTCACATTTTTGGGGTCTTACAATCAAACTTTGATAACGTTTTATTCTGAGAATGATATCATGCTTCAATGATTTCCCCAATCCTTTTTATGATTTGAATTGCACTTTTGATTCCATAAAAATGGATTTTTGTGCTTTAGATGTGTAGATTTTGGTTGAATCTATTTGATTGAGCAGATATGCATGTTGAAATTTTGGTTAGTATTCTTGACATTTTAGTTGGGGTTGAAGTCTAAGTAATCCATGTGAGTTTATACAAGGCATAAATTATCCTTATGATGGATTGACTGATATCATTCCTAAGGGTAAATTCATCATTTTAATAATTCTTTACTTTTTGGTTGAAAATCACGTGAGTAGTACCCATAGGTGTTGTAAGAATGCTATGAATTGATTTATTCTGGTGGTGAGGACTTGTAATGCAAGTGTTTTCCTTGCTTATATGATTGTATTGCTTGATAGTTTCCAATGATATATGAGATAACATCCTTCTCTAGGGATTTTGTCAAGATTAGTTTGAAATTGCATTGTGAATCATTCGAGGAAGTCTAAGTACCCGTGAGAATAGTTTTTTGAACTAAAAAATGAATCCTTTTGGTCAAAATGACTATTGGTGTAAAGATGTGTTGAATGGATATTTCCATGTATTTCGCAGATACAATGCCAGTTGAGTTAAATTTAAATTTTACATACTTGGACCGGCTTTTCATCTGCGAGCCATAGTTCTCTATCGGTGAAACACTGGTGTACTCAAAATTATTATTAGGCTACTATTTGTAGTTCATAAATGAATCAGCGATGAATAGTTTCACAACTATAAACCACTGGTCCAATGAAGGAACTACTGGTTCCTGAAATGCTAAAACTATTTTTGTATCCTATTTTGTTTTTATTTTGTTCACTTCTTTTAGGCTTTTATTTCATTTCCTACTGAAATATATAAAAAAATGTTGTTTTTAGTATTGCCTCACAATTTTCTTGATAGACCATCTCTTCTAGAAGAAGTTATTCCGACAGGCCAAACAGAAACACCTTATCATCCTCTAAGAACAGAAACAAGAATAAAGCCCCTACAAATCCTAATGATGAAGAGAATTGCTTAATTTTTTGTGTGGAATGCATAAAGAAATACTACAAATTTTTCAAAACCACTCGATCTATGACGTCGAAAAGAGAATTTAATTTAATAGGTCTTGAGAGAAAATTTCTCAATATTATCCATTACTTTACTAGTCAGGATTGACTAGTCCTTGCTGATACTTCCGGGGAGACTTCCTTGAATTAGTCACCGAGTTCTATTCCTCTTATCAAGTGAGGTAGGATGCTATGAAACATCATGGTTTAGTTAAAAAGTACACTAACTTTTCATCGGTCGGAGTGTGGAGTGTAGAGATCGACAAAACTCCAACAACTATTAATTCCATCTTCTCGGTTGAATAAATTTTAGAAGGAACAAAGTTTACTTAAAAGGTTTCCACTAAACAAAGTAACCTCTAATGGGCAGCTGAGGTTATTGCACTAAGCCATCCATTCTAAGCCTCCATGGGTGATGAAATAACTCAACAAGATTTTATTTTTGAAGCGAATCTATGGCTCGAAGTTTTGTGTGCATAACTTATGTCATCAAAAAATGATCAACGGTTAACCAATGAGTCCACCATTCTTATCGCTTAACTGATGAATGGTATTTATATAAATTATTGTGAGTTTGTGGTTGTTCAAATAAAATGGAAATCCCAACAAAGTAGTCTCTCACATGAGGAAGAAATAATTTAATAAAGTCAGGACATGCCTCACAAACATTGAAAGTTTTGTCAAAGAAAGTGGAAAACTTATGCATATGAGTTGATATCGTTGAAAGATCTATTATTACTCTTTAGTAGGACATGCACAAATTGAATAAAAAAATCTCGGATGTGTTTCAATAATATATCTTTCATGGAAGAAGCCATTACTTCCCCTCATTCTTCAAATGGGCTAGAATCAAATGTGGGTGTATATGAATGAGGCTACAGAGACGAGGAAACTAAAGAAGAAGATGAAGAGATGCAACAAGCATTGAAGAGCCCCGGTGTTCTTCTCACTCTAGAGAAGTTGTAGCAGGGTCTTGTGCATTGTTCAAGTAGAATGATCATGGCCTCGCATAGCGACTCAAGGGGCTCTTCTTTGTTTTCCTCTTCAGTATCTATCTATCACTCATTGATGACACTAGTTGCCTCTAAATTTGGGGGTAATTTAATTTATTGTAATAATTTGGTAAACAAGTGGATTGGTATGTTATTTGAATGATGCTTGAGTTGTGTGTGATCTTTTGTTCTATTCATTATCGCTATTGACCGGATTGATCTTACATTCCTCCATTAATTTACTACCCATACTTGTCACTTGCATTGAATGCCTTTGATATTACTCATTCTCTCAATAAATTTATGAATGCTCGATCCAAAATTACTTTTGTGAATAGTAGATAATTAAATAAAATTCAAGGATTTTATTTATATCACAATTCTTTCCCAAATAGCAAATATTTACTTTTACTTGAATCTTGATATTATGTGTCGAACCGGATTGGTATTTCTCTATGATAGATAAAGAGGAGACTTGCTTAGGAGAAAATTCCAAGTTTTAGTTTTAGTTTGAGTTATTTTGTGTGTTGATATGGGTTGTATTCCCCTATGATAGATTGAGTGATGACTTTTTTAAAAGATAAATATCAAGTTTTAGCTTTTGTTTTAGTCTTGTGTCACACTCCTTGCGAGCGAAGAGACCATCAAATTTTTGTTTGGCAAAGGAAGGTTTAAAATGTTTTGAAAAATGAGGGAAGAAGTAAATTTAAAGCAATTTCGTTTCATAGCTCCTATATTTTTCGTTTGGCTTTGTGATTCACAAGCAGGTGTTGAAATATCCCATTGTAGTTTGTCAAAAGTAATTTTTTCAATGGATTTTCAGACTAATGTGAGACCTTACTAGTTTGTGATACCTTGTGTCGTGAGATTTGAGTAAATCTTTTATATGCATATTTTCAAGAACTTTCTCCAAAATGTGAGTTAGGGAAAATTTCTAGTTGTGGATGGAGTTTGAAGATGAACCTGGTCCTCTTTGACTAGTCACTTTACCCAAATATATTCTTACCTTGACATTGATATTTGCAACCCCATTGATCCATAACCTATTTTTTGGTCACCATATTACACACCTTGACCTTTTGTATCTTTTACTTAGGCATTCTCATTCCTAATTTCTAATGATGAAATTGTACACTAAAAGCCTTAGTTTGGGGGAGAAGAAAATAATTAAATTGTAATATATGCAAAAGCCTATGTTTTGGGTATGTGCAACAAGAAAAGAAAGATGAATGGGCTAAATGTGTTTAAAGCACCATAAGTTTCATTTGAGAAGTTCTTAAGTGAACTCATGGATGAAAGAGTAAATGAGAGAAAACAAAATTTTGGTGCTAACTCGTGGTGTGTACTATCTCGTGTGAAGAAAAATGAACATTTGAATTGGTGATTGATATCATGAATGAGAGAAATATTGTAAAAACAAGTCAATAATGTAAGCAGTGTGCTTAAAATGAGATGTAATAAGATTAGAAGGGGTTTAAAGTAACTTTGACCAAGAATATCCTATCATTTTCCTGAAACTAAGTTAAACCTTTAAGTCCTTGGTGATTTTGAGCTCTATGAATATACATTAGTGATTTTATATAACAGAAAAGCCTATGATTTACTATTTATATTCTTAAATTCCTTTTCGAGAGTGAGTGTATTTGCATGATTTATAATCCCTAGAATTAATATTCATGATGGTGAGTGGGATTTTTTCTTATGTAAGTGGCATTACATTCTTCAAGTGAATGGTGAGGTCTTATTTCAATTGAGTTGCATGAATGAGATTAATTAGTGTGAATTCTTAGTAAAACCTTGAATTTTGATGCCATTGGCTTGAGATGCTTGAAACTATGCCTGAACGATATTGTCACGACATGAGTCCACACCCTAGTTGAGACACGGTACTTGAAACAATGAATGGTCCCAAATTAACCCTTGGCCTACCACATCGAAACATATAATAAGAAAACTAAGAGAAAAGTGAAACATATGCATAATAGGTTTGATTAGAAAGATAAAATATCCACGAAGCTTAAAAACTAATATCTGAAACAAGCATCTAATATCTGTATCAAAAAAAATATCTTTTTCAAAACATGGTCCCCAATGACCATTACTTAGTATAAGAATTAACTGAAACTACTCCATGAAGCCTCTGAATAAGGACAACTCGCCAACTGTTACAGGGAACTACTGGAACCTCACTATCCACGTGCCATAGAATGAGTGGCAATATCTACATCATAAAAGGTTATCTACGTCACAAAAGAATGCAGAGTAGAGAAATTAAGTGTTTGTATGTGGAATGTACTAAGTATAAAAGGGGCAGTAATGTACTTGTATAACATATCATAAAGGAAACAGTGGAAAAAGGCTTTGAAAAGTCATAATATAGTGAGAGAACTTGAAGAGAAAGCAGTTAGAGTTCATTCCTAACTATGATTTAGAACCTTCTTTCAAAAGCGTGTATAGAGATAAGTTTATTTCAAAAATTCTGCATAAACATATACATAAAATAGCACACTAAAAAAGAAATTGAAAGAAGCCTCAAAAACAGAAGAAAGGGTGGAAAGTGAGGAAGAAAGATATGTAGAAATAGAAATTGCTTCCGAAATAAAGGGGACTAAATAGGAATAAGAGGGATCTACTGAAAATGATCCTTATCCTTCTCCTTCCCTTTTTTTGGAAGAAGGGTGGGATCCAGACAAAATTGATTAAACGAAAGAAATTCGAGTGAATGGAAAGGACAAATTAAAGGAAGAAATTCTACTCTCACCTTACAGAGACAAGCTATAATAATATTAATACTGGTAATCGTCCAATTTACGATTATCAAGATTCCTATCTGAGTAATAATAACACGGAGAATCTAGAACATTTTAAATTGGATGTGGTTTCAATTCTAGTTTAGGAGCTTCCTCAGTTGAGGGTTTGGGTGAAGGACCCTACACTCTATTCAACGGTTCCCCCTAATTTTTTCACATGCTCACATTGTGACCATCTATCATAATAATAATTTCTTGTGCCGGTACATCACCATCTATGTCTAGACACATTAGCAGTTTCTTCATAGGATCTTTTGATTCCATGCATTTCTCTGCCACTACTTCATCGATCACTGTTATTGCAGATAACTCTTCATAAATAGCAGACAATAATAAATGAAGAGCATATCATAAATAATGCATAAAAAGGGGGAGTTTCTTATAAACAACATACATTATATGAGTTCATGATGTCCAACAGCTAATACAGTTGGGAGGGTTGACCTATACCTTTTCAAGGCACAGAACCATATCTTATCTATGTGGATCCAGTAGTGTGTGCCTCTTAGATCCATATGGATTGTCCGATAAAGCGATATACTCAAATCCTATGGTGGCACGTAGTTATGGGACTTGGATTTTCTAAATCCATGTCCTCTCGGTGCTAAATACTCATCTCAAAATATATAAATGCATGTTAATGCTCATAACTATAAATATTGTCCATATATCTGAATCATATACGAGACTAAGCTCAAAAATCATTTTGTAAAATAACTTGAATTAAGGTTGTACTTCATATCATTCCAATTTTCATGCCTAAAATCCACAAATGTTTAGGGGACCATAGAAATCATGTCAACTCAGTTAAATAAGGTTTTATAAATCAGAATGAAACAATAAAAACATAAATTAGTGAAAAAGGATCATAACTTCATAAAAACTCTACCTTTACTTATAACAATCTTATAGAATTCTTAGAACTCAAAATACATTAGGCATGAGAGTGAAGGGATACTCTCATTGAAGCCTCACATATCCAAAAGGAAAAAACGGTGACTTGAAACATTGAACTGAGTCTAAATGATGAAGGAACTTAGCTTCTTCCTTGAGAGAACTTAGCATGTTCGAATTTGATTTTTCTAAGGGTTAGGCATCAATGGGGAGGTTGTTAGTCTATAAGATAGATTTAGGAAAGTTAATTGAGGGTAAAAAGTCAAGAATACCTTTCTAGAAATGTAAGAAGTTCATTAAAAACTAAGCAAATGACCTTTTAATAAATTCAGTCGGCCAAATAAGCAATTTGGAGGTTCTATGGCCAAAATATTCAGATTCTGAAGGTTTTTGGTCCAACTTAGTGATGCAATTCACCTAGTCACCAATTGCTAGGTGTCATGCTAAATTTTCCAATCCGGACATGTCCTTGTAAAACAACCATAACTCTCTACATCCAACTTATATGCAAACTTAGTGGTGTTAAAAATATTACACATAGACCTTTAATTTGATAGGTCATGGGTCACCTAACACTTCATATTCTAAGAGATATGGTCATTTAAAATTGACCGTTCTACGAACTAAAGTGAAAACTTAGCTGATAGAAAAGCTATGAACACAACTTAGTGCTAAATGTCTCTTATGACCCTAGACAATATCTAATATACTTCCTATGCTTGGTAAAGGGCCTCAACACACATAAACAAGTAGGACATGACCCAATCTAAGCTTATATACTTCTGAAGAATAGTTTAGATCCTTAGAGTAGAACTTGTAGGATGTTACAATACCTCCCCCTTGGGATCATTCAACCTTGTATGAAGGTTAAGATAGGGAAAACAATCCAAACAAGTGTTACGGTCAAAATTATGCTTACATAGGAAAGGCATAATGGTTAGAACATAGGAACTAAGAAACTTAAACATAGAGCATAGGGGCTGAACCTAAAATAGCATAATGGATATTAATTTTGGCATATTCATCATTAGAAATGAACAACTCTGGGTATCTAGCTTTCATATCTTATTTAGCTTCCCACGTAACCTATTCGATGAATTGATTCCTCAAAAACACTTTCACTGACGATACCTCTTTAGCTCTTAACTTGCAAACATGATGGTCTAAAATTTGAACTAGTACCTCCTCAAAAAACAAGCTATCCTTCACCACAACAATCTATAATGGAACAATGAGCGAGGGGTTTCCAATATGTTTCTTGAATAGGGAGGCATGAAACACAATATGCACGGCTGCCAACTCCAAAGGCAACTCTAGTTCATAATCTACCTATCCAATCCTACTAAGAACACGATAAGGCCAACATACGAGGGACTAAGTTGGACTTTCTTACCAGACTAAGTTGGCCTTTCTTACAAAATTCATTCATCATTTCAAGGAGAGACCTTCAAGAACACCCAATCATCAACCTCAAACTCTAAATCTCTCATTTTTACATTGGTGTAAGATTTTTGCCAACTTTGAGTAGTGTTTCAAAACTCTTTCGAATCAATGCAATATTTCCTATAGCTTGGTGGATCAAGTCTGGTCCTACCAAAGTAGACTCACACACCTCAAACCAACCAATAGATGGCCTATACCTCCTCCCATATAATGATTCAAATGGGGCCATCTTGATACTCGAGTGATAATTATTATTACAGAAAAATTAATAAAAGGTAGGTGGTCATACCAATTCCCTTTGTAGTTAACCAAGAAAACCCTCAGCATATCTTCCAGAGTCTGAGTGGTACGCTCTACCTGACTATTGGTCTACAGATGAAAAGTTACACTAAGGTCCACACAGGTACCTAAACCCTTCTAAAAAGTCCACACGATTACCTAAACCCTTATGAAAGGACTTCTAGAAATGCAAAGTGAACTGAGCACCTTAATCAGATATGATGGACAAAGGGACTCCCTATGCTCTACTTGACCATTTCTCTATGGATGAAAAGTTATACTAAGGTCCATACGGATACCTAAACCCTTTTGAAAGGTCTACACGAGTACGTTAACCCTTCTAAAAGGACTTCTAAAAATACAAAGTGAATTGAGTACCTTTATTAGATATGATAAACAAAGGGACTCCCTGAAGCTTGACTATCTATCGAATATATAATTTGGCATAATCTTAGGCGGAATCTGAAGTCTTAATAGGCAAGAAATAAGCCAACTTTGTCATTTTATCTATAATTACCTAAACGAGTGATGTTAATGGTGAGTACGAGGTTGACCTGTAATGAAGTACATATTAATCATCTCCCACTTTCATATTAGAATTCTTATATCTTAACCTTACCACTAAATCTCTATTCTCAATTTGCACTTGCTGACAATTGGGACACTTCACTACAAAATCAACAATGTCTTTCTTAACGTGGTTCCATAAAAACACTTTTCTTAAGTCGTGGTACATCTTGGTGGATCTAATATGAATGGATTGTTTGGGTCTATGAAACTCTGCCATAATCTGATATTCCAATCCATCTACATCAAGAACATATAATCTACTTAAGAAAGTCTTAACCTTCTTATTTTGAGCTGCATCTTTCAACTAGAGCAATATGAGATTATTATCTTGCTTCTCCTTCATCTTAATCGCAAATGAAGACAGACCAATTTTGAACTACCACACCACCCTCATTAGAATCTTCTAGATAAACTCTTAATCATGCGAACCTATGCACTTCCTGCATAATTTCCTTTTTACCCTCTTCTACATATGCCACACCTCCTATAGACAGCATGATAAGAGTCGCTGTAACAATATTAATCTTACCTGGATAGTATAGAACACTCATGTTGTATTCCATGTGGAGCTCAAGACATCTTGTTTGTTGAAAGTTTAAATTCTTCTAAGTGAAAATACCAAAATGTACCCCGTAGACATAATGGCTCTAAATTTTCTAATTAAACACACAACAGCTAACTACAAATCATAAGTGGGATAGTTTTCTCATGGACCTTGAGTTGTCTATAAGTATAATCAATGACCTAGCCATTTTGCTTCAAAACACAACCAAGACCAAGTCTTTAAACATCGCAATAAATCACAAAATTATATGTACCCTCTGGTAAAGTCAAAAACAAAATAGAAAATAATAGGGCCTTAAGGTCCTTGAAACTTTTCTAAAACTCTCTGACCACTAAAATTTGACCTTCTTCTACATTAGCCTAGTCAACAGGGCAAAAATATATGAGAACCTCTCAACAAACCTCTCTAATAACCGGCTAGACCCAAAAAGTTCCTAGTATCAATCATAGTGGTGGAACTACACTAGTTTTCACTACCTCAATTTTTTGATCATCAACTAGAATGTCCTCACTAAAAATAATATGGCCCTGAAATATAATTGACCTTAACTAAAATTTGCACTTAAAGAACTTAGTTAATCACTAGCTATCCTTGAGAGTATCAAATGTAATTTTAAGGTTACTAGATCATTCTTCTTCACTATAGAAATTGATCAGGATATAATTAATTAGTAAAATAATGAATATGTCAAGGTACTTCTTGAAAACCGTATTCATGAGGTCCACACAAGCTGCAGGGTCATTAATTAGCCAAAATTACATGACAAGAAATATGTAATGACCATAAAAAATTTGGAATGATGTCTTGGGGATATAACATCTCTAACCTTCAACTAGTGATACTTGGATCTAATTTCAATCTTCAAGAAACAAGTGGCCCCCCAATGCTGGTCAAAAAAGTCATCAATCCTAGAAAGGGGATACTTATTTTTAACGGTGACCTTGTTCAATAACAATAATCGATACACAAATAGAGAGCCATATTTCTTATGCATAAAAAAATTGGAGCACCCCATAGGGAGACACTAGGTCTAATGAATACCTTTCATAGAAGGTCTTTAAACTGTTTCTTCTATTCTTTTAGCTCAGCTATAGCCATTTTTGTATGGAAAAATAGAGATAGGTCACATATTAGGAAGAGTATCTATTCCAAAGTCTATCTCTCTATCGAGAGAAAGTTATTGAGAGGAACTCTGGGAAGATCTTCTAGAAATACTTTAGGAAACTCACATACTATAGGGACTGAGAAAAGAGGTGGGATCTTGAGATTGGAATCCTTAACTTGAAATATATGGTAGAGATACCCTTCAGATGATCTTCTCGGCCTTGAAATATGAAATGAAATGACCCTTTGGTAAAGTAGAACTATCCTTCTACTCTAAGACTGGCTCATTGGGAAATTAAAACTTAATGACTCTAGTTCCATAATAAACTGAGGCATAGCACGAATGTATCCATGCCTAATCGAAGTCTATCATATCTAACTCTACCAGATCGGTTAGGTATCTTTATGAAGGATAGAGACAGTGCACTTTTTATATATTCGCTTAGTAAAAATTAACTCTCTGATGGGAGTAGAAATAGAAAATGGCTATAGGAATTCTTCAGTACATAGACCAAACTTTACAATAAAATATGGAGTCACAAAAAACAAGGTTGTACTAGGGTATAACAAAGTATAAACATTAATGGAGAAAACTTTTAACATAATGGTGACAACATTGGGAAAGTTTTCCTGATCCTAACAAGAAGACATAGCATAAAACCAGTTCTAACTATAATTTGCACTAGCGATAGAGTTTTTCATAAAGTTTTGGCTTGTTGCAGTAGAGATTGTATTAGTTGGGGTCTATTACCTCTATTCCCATCCCTTGTTGAGGGGAAATCCTTGAGTTTGCGACCTGGTTGGCCAGACTTGAAACATCCATCCCAACATAGAGACATTCATCAAAGTGATTCTTACCACTCTTGATGCTACTTGGAAAAGGTGAGTACCTTTTTGCAACATTGCCTTGCGACTGGGAGCCATAATCTCTCCCTTTGTGATCATTCCTAGATTTGGCTGCGGGTGTACTAGCTGAAGATGGAGCCGGTCCAATTAACCTCTAGTAATAAGATGGTCGATTCCCATTTCTAATTCTCCACCAGATGGACTCATGGTTTGACATCTTAGCTCTCTTATTTTGAAACTCCTCAATATCCTTTAACTTATCCTCCTCAACCCTCTTTACATGGATCATAATCCTAGATATGTCCATATCCCCACTCAACATGGCTATATTTGCTCCCTTGTTTGATAAGCGGTAGATTCCCGATATGAATAGGTTCATTCTACTCCTTATATCAACTACCATTTATGAGCATAACAAGATAAATATGTGAACTTAAGGTTGTACTTATGCACACTCATAGATTCTTATTTCAAATTAAGGAATTATTTTACCTTTGACTCTCTTAACTCATAAGGAAATATACACCCCAGGAAGGCATCTTCAAACATAGACAACCTTATGAGTGGTGCATCTTCTCCCTAGTCTTCTTCAACTAATCACACCATATCCTTGCAACACCCTTGAGCTGATATGAACCCAACTGAACATCTCACCATCATCAATATACATAACTTCAAAACACCTTCTAAATCTCATCCACAGAGTTTTCTGGATCCTCATTGAGTGTCAAACCTTTGAACTAAAGTGGATTCATCCTTAGAAACTCATGGATCTTAAAGTGTCTAGACCATCAAGACAGCATCCAGGGTTTGCTCCTTGATAGTCAACCTGTGCTATCGTATCCTAAGACAACATTTGGATGATATTACAAAATTTTTGATTGATAACATCAGCTTGAGGTGGATATACAACAGGTTTATTTGGACCTTTGGGTTTTGCAAGAACATGTGGATCTTGATGATTTTTATCGTTCCTATTGGGACGTCCTTAGTTCCTTGTTTGGATTGGATGACCGACAACTCTTCTTGGAGACATAATCTGAAATATACAAGAGGATAAATTAAAGGATATATATAGAGTTAAACTCTATCATATGAACAATATTAAGAAAGAGGAAAATTATTTCTTAAACATACTATAGCCTCCTCCTTATAATTGTGGTGCTTTGACACTAATTAAAAGGACTTTGATAGATGTTGCTTTTTAGATATTCTAGGACACTTGAAACTAGTGATATAAAACTAAATTTGTCACGATCCGAGTCTACACCCTTGTCGAGACACAGTACTTGGAACCATGAATGGTCCCAAGTTAACTCACTACATACCACATCAAAGAATATCATAGAAAAACTCAGTAGAAGGAGAAACATATGCAAAATAGGTCTGATTAGAAAGATAAAATATCCATGAAGACTTAAAATTAATGTCTGAAAGAAGCCTCTAATAACTGAATCAAAGAAATAAGTTTACCGGGATATTTCCCCTGATTACTATAACTTAATAACAAAACTAACTTAAACTACTCCATGAAGCCCCAGAATAAGGAGGCCTCTCCAACTACTAACTAGGAACTACTACAATCTCACTAGCCATGTGTCTAAGAATGAGAATCAGAAACTACATCATAAAAAAGATACAACATAGTATATGTCAAAACGTGAAATATACAAAGTATGAAATGGGAACCAACATACTCATGTATCATATCATAAAGGAAATAGTGGAACAAGGATTTCAAAGGTTGTAACATAGTAAGAGAACTTGAAGAGAAAGCTATTAGAGTTTATGCTTAACTGTCATTCAAAACCTTCTTTCAAAAGCTTATATAGAGATGCATTTATTTCGAAATCTTGCATAAACATACACATAAAATAGATACTAAAATGACCATAATAAGAGATGAGCAGATCATGGAGAGTTCATAAAAGAAGGGAGTTTCTTATGACCAACATATATCATGTGTGCTCATGATATCCAATAACTAACCCGTTGGGAGGGCTTCCCTATACCTTACCAGCATATAGAACCATATCTTATCAATGTGGATCCACTATTTTGTGCCTCTCAAGAACATATGGAGTTGTCCGACAAAGTGGTATACTCAAGTCCTACTGTGCCATATCGTTACTAGACTTGAATTTTTTAAATTTAACATATTAGTGTTAAATAGTCCTTCAAAAATACATAAATACATGTTAAAACTTATAAGTATTAAAGATTTTCCATATATCTGAGTCATATGCAAGACTAAACTCAAAAATCATATATTAGAATAAGCTGATTTGAGGTTGTAGTTCATATCATGTAAATTTTCATGCTTAAAAATTCACAAATGCTTAGGGCACCATAAAAATCATGCCAACTTAGTGCAATAGTGATTTAAAAATCAAAATAAAATAATAAAAACATAAATTAGTGAAAAGGATCATCAATTCAAAAACCCTAACTTTACTTCTAACAATCTTATAGAATTCTTAGAAATCAAAATTATTTCGGATAAGAATGAAGAGATACTCTTTTTTTTAAACTATTAATTTTATTTATACCAAAACAAGTGTAAATACAAAACCAAGTAGGTATTAACCACCCTACTTCTAAGATATATACCACATCATCCTATCCAGAAAACTGAAAAAATACATAAACAAAAACCAAAAAGGCTCAATGAAACAAATATAGCAGCCTACTTCAAAGCCACCTTCTACTTCTTCAAGTCTCTCCCTCTAACTTGAATGTATAGGCTAATCTCCTTGCAAACTCTATCACATTGGTAGGGTATATATTGAAACCCGGTAGTGTTCCTTTTTCTTCACATAACATAGACTACCATTGAAAAAACACTACACATTATTACTCTAGTACCATTCTTCATACCTCCGCATTTGTTGGCCCATGCTAGTTTGTCCTGCTAACTTCCTTTTTACATAATGTCCAACCATTTCAGCCAAGCCCACAAGGCTCTAGTTAGATGCCACAAAAATAGAAAAGATCAAAAGTTTTAGTTGCATCCATATAATAGCTAAAATCGGGGAGAACCTTTATACCAAGCTTTATTAATCTTTCTACAGCAGCAAGTCTCCTCCAAGCTGCTAGCCATAGAATAACTTGATGCCTAGGATAAATGTTTGGTTGTAAGTCAAGGCTCTTCCAACAAAATTTAGGGTGCACTTAAATTATTTTGGTGTACATATTTGGAAAAGAAAATGTACAACCTACCACTACTTACTTTAACTTTTCTCCTAGATTGCGTAGACTGGTGACTGGCCTAAGCATCTTCTTAGTCTCTAGAATTTTCCTTATCACCCAAGTGGAATTAAGTGCGATATCATAGTGTTCCACATCTTTAGTCTTTATATAGTATGTATATATCTATTTGATCCAAACAAAATCCTTCATCTCATGAACTACCCATAATAATTTTAATATGGGAGCAATGTTCCAAACTTTGAGGTTGATTATGTTCTGACCTCCTTCTGACTTTGGAAGTCAGAGTTTCTCCCAAGAAACTAATGCCTTTCTAGAACTAAGAGTTAATCAATTCTATAGATAAGTGTTTTAGACCCCTATAATTATTTTCAGTTTTCTCTTTGGTAGCACAAAGATCTGTGCCCAATAAGTTTGCATCCTAAAATCTACTGATTTTATTAATTGGACCCTTCCTGCATAAGAGAGTAGTCTAGTTGTCCAACATCACCAGAGCTATTCTATAAGGAGATATAGAAATACTATGGTTATTGAGGAGAAGATCAATACGAAAGTCTATTTCCTTTTTTGGAATAATACCAGGAAGATCATCGAGAAATATTTTTGAAAACTCATTCACCACAGAAATTGATTCAAGAGTAGGGGTTTCAAAATTTATATCCCTAACCCATACTAGACAATAGATACACCCTTTAGAAATAAATTTCCATGAATTAAGGCATGAGATGATTTAATCCTTAGCCATGAAATAACTACTTTATCATTCTAGGACTAACACATTAGGAAACTGAAATTTAACCACTCAAGTTCTACAATCAATAGAGGTGTAACATGTATGAAGCCAATTTATACCAAGGATGACATCAAAGTCAGTCATATCTAAATCCGCAAGATCAGCGGAGGTGACTTTATGAAAAACTAAGACCGGGTAATTTCTATATACCCGCTAAGTCAAAACTGAATTACCAACAAAAGTATAGACTGATAAGGGTCCTAATAGGATTTTAGGACTGACATCAAATCTCATAGCAAGATAAGGAGTCATGAAAGAAAGATTTCCTCCCAGATCTAACAAAGCATAAATATCAAAATAAAAGACTCGTAGCATAACAGTGACCACATTGAAAGAATCCTCCAAATCTTGTCGAGGCTAAAGATCATAGAATCTATTTTGGTATTGACCACCACCAGAACCTGATAAAGTACCCTGCTGAGCTGGACAACCTAAAGTAGTAGTCTAAGTCTAAGTTCAACCATCACAACCTCTACTAACACCTGAGGAGCAATCTCTCATCCTATAACCCATCTTTCTACAAACATAACAAGCATCCAAACCTGCCAAACAATCTCCTCTATGGCTTTTTCCATAGTTCTTACATATGGAGATAGTCTGACCAATCAAAGCTCTCCCTTGAGGCTTAGAGTTAGATACGCTATCCTTGTTGAATTTTAAAGCCAGAGTAGTGGAAACATTCTGGCTCGAGAACTTTAGGTGAAACTGTGGATGGCCACCATTACCAAACCTCGAATGTGAAAAGTCACCACTATTGGTCCTTTCCCTCTTTGACTCCCTAGCCTTGACTTAAGGCTTATCCTCTTAGATCTATTCGATATGAGTCATTAACCATGAGATGTCCATCTCTTTCATCAACATGAGGGTTCTATATTCCATGATAAATAAATTCAAAACCACCAAAACAAACTTGCTCATGCAAGCTCTATTGTCGCAACAATGATCGGAGCATACTTGGAAAATTGTGTGAAATTCAAAGTATATTCCCTCACACTCATTTTACCATACTTCAAGTTGATGAAATCTTAGATCTTAGCCTCCCTCAACTCAAGAGGAAATAAATGGTCAAGAAAAGATCCTTGAACACTTCCTAATCCAATGGACCTGCATCCCTAGCTCTCTCTTCCTTCCATTGATAGAACACATTTTGAGCCACTCCTTTCAATTGAAATACAACCAAGTCTTCCTTCTCCACTGGAGTTACACACATGATATCAACCATTATTTTAGATCCTTAAATGAACTATTGTGGATCCTCATCCATATTTTACCCCTTAAATTCTAGAGGGTTCATCCTCGTGAAGTCACGAACTCTAATAGATATTGTACCCATATTTAGATTCATGGGAGATATTACCTCAAGGTTGGATTATGCCTCCTAGCTTGGGCAAGAACTTGAAAAGCCTCCCTAAATTCGACATGAGTAACTTTCTTGGTCAAAGGGTCCATCGGAGATTGTGGAGCTTGTTGATCCTCATCCACTTTTGCATTAACATTCCTTCTCACATAGGTTTTTCTTGGAGGCATGATTTGGTATTGCACAGAAACAAGAGTTAGAAGGAAAACCTTATAAAGTTCAACTTTATCATACGACTTAAGAGTGATGAAAGAAGTGAAGTTTCCTAAATGCCTCATAGAATCTCATTAATAAATGTAGGACGCTACATATTTATGAAAAAGACTCTACTCAATACAACATGTCTAATATACAAGTTTGTCATGACCCAAGTTAGATCCCATTTATGACATGATGATTAGAATCTCGGAGACCCTAATCAAGCCTCTTGGCATAACATAAAATGATTTAGGAATAATATGATAACAGAGAGTAAACATAAATGTAGAAAGTAAGTCTCAAAAGTAGAAATCTCGGTAATAGTGAATCCATCATAACATCATAAAATAAAGAAAATCATACTAGTCTAGTCCTCTACTAACATACACAATGACATAGGACAAGCCCTAGCTCACCCAAACATATGAAAGGGAAATAGTCTGAAAAAGAAGAGATGACATAATTGTTCCACCCTCGAGTACTTACTAAAGCAAGCAACACTAATAGGAACATGTACTAGCCATGAGAATGTTCTGGAGATCGTAATCTATATTATGAAATAATATAGGCAAAAGTATGTATTAGTACAGGAAATTTAGTAAGTGTGTGAGAAATATGCATGACGTAAATAAGACATCATGATGGGCATAAATATGAAATGTATGACCAAGATCCTTTAAAACTTGAAAACAAGCATAAATCATGACATAAGGTCAATGTATCATTAAAAGACTTAGTGTAAAACTTTAAAGAAAACATAGTTCATTTTGTGGGATATTAACTATAACCCATAATAAGACCATATGATTTATAATATGGAATCCGGTGTAACTCCTACACCAAAAAAGAAGAGGCTACTTCCCATGATAGACTCTATATCATTTCATTAATGCAATTAGTGGATCCACTATCTATGCCATCTAAGACAACCTACGGGGACACGTAGTTTGGGATAAGAGATTTCTACTAGAGACTCCATTACCAAGCCTCCACCTCAATCCCTATCTGTGCTAAGTCACATCCCAACAGAATAAATAAAAATAATTATCAAACGTATCATTAGGAAAGTCAATAATCATTTATCAATCCACATCATAAAAATCATATAAGAGTAGCTTCTTTCAAATCATGATGCATAGACATAATTCATAGTGACACTTACCTTTATAAGAACCTAAATAATGATTTCTTTCATATTATGAGAAAACCTTTCACAAAACATTGATACTTACTCAAAAGCATTGTTAAAACATACTTTATCAATTTCATAAAATATGCATAACTCCTTCTTCATCAAATTCTTGATTGTAGTTCATAAGTGAAATTAAAAGTATAATGCATGAGTCCATATGAAATAAATAATAAATTATGCATTTTAGTAAATTCATACATAATAAAGTATAATAACATTAATTAAATCATAATAAAAAGGACCCATGAAGATTTGACATAAAACTCTAATTGAATTGGGTGATATATAACTTGAAGAATTGAGATCTTTTTGGTCCCAATATATGAAAGAAATACATTGGTAAATTCCCACATACCTTGATATTCTTGGCCCAAAAGAAATGGAGTTTGTTCTTAGAACCCTAGCTTGATGGAGAAGAAGACCCTTGAAGAGAAACATTGGTGCCTTAGAGGAATTTTGAGAGAATAAGAGGGAATGGGGAAGTTTGAAGGGTTTGGGTAGTTATAGGTCATCTAAATTATCCCAAAACGATTTTCTTTAGCAGTTAAAAGAATGGGACAGACCGAAATATCCCTAACTTAAAGACTGCCAAAGTGTCCTATAGACACGACTTATGGTGCATAGGATTTTCTATGATCCGTCCATTTGTAAAAACGATGTCAAAGATCTGAGGCTACTGAAATTTGTACTTTGACCTTACGACACTAATCTACTGATTATCAAAGACCTCATTGGTCATTGAAAGTGTCCTTAGAACCTGTACACCAAAGATGAAGGTAATGGAATTGACAATCAATCTTATGACCCAACTGTATGATAGTAGACTCTCCCACAAGTCGTAGGGACCTTTCATCCCATACAACTTCTAAAACCTAAAGATCCAACTCTCAAAACCTTACTCTACAAGACATATTACGAGCTATAGAACTTTATACAGTCCATAGGACCTCTCGTACAACTTTACCTTAGCTACTGGACTTTTACATTCCTTAGGACCTTTTCTATGACCCCACTCTACACTACTTGGACCTTAAACGGTCTGTAAAAGCTACTCATAACTCAAACCCACCACTTAGAAATTTTTCCCAACGCTAGACCTTACCTACAAGACCCTTTTATAGACCGTAATACTTCTTACGTAAGGTAGGTTGGCTCATGGAAACCGGCATCAGAACATTGATTTTTGCAACTTTCTCCCATTTTGACTTTTCAGCTTATGGGGTCTTACCATAACACTAGGATATCCTATTCCTACCTCAATACATTAGATGAGAAATTTAACCTAGATCTAGACTCTCCCAAGATCTAGTTCAATAGTCCAACTATTACAAATCGTGCTAACAATTTTTTCCTATACTCAAATCTTCATTTCCAGGCAATAATGAGACACATAGGAAAGTCCTTGGGTTAATTACTCCCTTGGAAATGATTTCAAGCATGAAATTAGTTAGAGAATCACAAGAATGAACAAGGTAATATTTGATAAATTGCAAAAGCATAACCAGGATTAAAATTCATAATATCCAAATCTGAGAATGAGAAATATTACGACAATTAATAAGGAAATAAAACCAAGAGTTAAAGAAAGATTCATGATATACACATTGAAACTCACAATCTTCACTCTTCAAGTTAAGTGGAGGATATCTCCTCTGCAAATTAGGTTTAAGATATGTTTAAGGTGTCCAAGATTTTCTTCACTATTTTTTCTAGGTTTGAGATGTCTTTTATTTAGATGAGTTTCCAAAAGTATCAAAAAATAGCCTTGAGCTTCACTGTAGTGCGTCACTTGTAGGAGCGATGTTTGATCGTAGGAGTGACTATTACTATGTCGCCCTCTTCTTTAATGGACGATACATTATCCATAAAAGCGGAGTTGTAGGTGTGACTAATTCTAGATGGTGCGGTTCTAATTGAACATTAACTCATTCACCGATAAGACTTTTCTTTTGCCGGTGCTGGCTCGCTAGTGTAGATTTACTTTCGCAAGTGTGAAAGGCCCTGTAGTTCAGTTCCCGCATTTTTTTTTCGTTTAGCTCATTTTTAGTTTCTTCCCTAATAAATCCTTCTTTTATTCATTTTACCTTAAAGATGTATAAAACAAACATAAGTAGTATCTATTGATAATTAGAAGACTCAAAGACATAGAAAAAGGCAATAAATAAGTGGTAACTGCACCACTTATCAACACCCATAACTTAATCCTTTGCTTGTCCTCAAGCAAACTAAAACCAAAGCACATTAATACTTAAAATTTTCAGCATATATTTTATCATCACAACTTTACTTTCTCACATAACAATTAAACACAAAGAACATGACTTTATGTAGTACTAGCAGGTAGCTCATGTATGCAAACTTCTTTTTTGATGTCCCCCTCTTTTTTTCAAAACTAATTTCCAAAAATAAACCATGTTACCACTAGAATAATCAAGAGACAACAACTCATTCTCAAGAAATGACTCCCACTCACTAGTTTCTTTCCATGCACATATGGCTCAAATAAGGAGTTTCAACATCACCACTATCATAGTTTATTTGCCTTCACAAGAAAGAATGTACCGAAACACTCACAAAATATATATAAAAAAAGGACAAATACACAATGCTCATAATGAACTTCTGAATTTCAAAATTTCCACACCATATACTTGCCCTTATTTTCAATCAGCAATGATTCAAAAACAATAATTTGGGAATCACAGAGGATTTTTCTAAAGCTTGTAATGTAGGCTTAGGAAAGGTTGGGATAGAATTTGGGTATAAGTGACTACACCCACCTTGAACTCTACATACACTTTTAACTTGTATTTTTCACCATTTTTCTTCACTTTTCACATCATGCACTCCTTTTGCTTCACACTAGATGCCCCACACTTAACATTTATACATTGTTGGTGGAATTATTTTCTTTTATTTTCATGCTTTTCCTTTCTTTCTTTTCACATTTCGTTCCTTTTTCTAAGCTTTTTTTTCTATTTTTTAGTGCATATTCCTCCTTATTTGACTTTCTTTCATTTCTCACTTTTCAAGCCACTATGTGCTTAGTATTACCTTCATATATGTTTAGCACACCCCCCACTTAGGCTTTTAGCCTCACTTCCAATCTCTTAGTGTTCAACGAGGGAAGGGTTCAAATTACGATTAGCTTTTTCAAAGAAAGGTAAGGCTATATAACTTGGTTGCAAAGAAATGATGTTAGGCTCAAAAAAGGGGGAAACTAGGAATACATATAGTGAAATGGTAGAATTTTTCGATCAAGTGGGCTTTCATAAATTACCAAGAAGGCCTAAGGTAATTTTTCCAATCAAAAGTAATCAAGATCAACATTAAAAAACTAACCAAGCAATTTCTAGATTACCAAACCAAACATAAGAATTTATTCTACAACCTCACCACACATGGCATGTAAATTAATCAAGATGGTTCCATTTCCACATCCTATCTCAAGATCATAAAGCATCACTAATATTACTACCAATGAGTCGTGAATCACAAAAAGAGTTCTAAGAGTTGTCACAAAATCATTCTCAATGAATTTATTTTGCAAAAAATTGAGTGGTACTCATTTTGCACTTCCATTGCAAGGCTACTTTGCTAGTAACAGGCAAGTCAAATCCCCTCAAAAAGATGACAATTTACCCTTAGGAAAGGTTGAAATCTCTCTATTGTTGGGTAAGTCCATGCATCCTTTTGAGATATGGCTACTCAAACTTCACCACACAAACACCCCATACATATTTTCTCAATGTAAAAAATGGTTATGCCCTTAAGAAAACTTTTAATTTGTCTATCATTATGCACCGGCACTCAACATCATTGCAAAATAAAATAAAATAAGAAGCTTTTAACAAAAATATAAAATAAAAGCTTAAATAAGAAAATAGCACTAATCCAACACATCTAAAATTATAAAACACCCCGACTAGGGCACACATCCAACAAAATCATCAGAACAACTCAAATGCAACCACCCCCAACTTAAAGAAATGCATTGTCCCTAATGTATAAAGTAAAAAGAAAGGCAAGAAATATAAAAGGGGTTCCCTGTAGTTTGCGTTATACAAGCAAACTTGGAATGTGGCGCATATCTAGACCGAGGAGTGTACCTCATCCATATCATCATCATCATCCTCTTCATCAGATAGAAAGGAACACTCCTCACTATCATCCGCATCGGTGGTGGGAATCTTCTTGCTTGTTTGACCCTATTTAGATATTGCCTTGATACTACGCCACATCTTCACTAAGAACTTTCTCTTTTCTTATTATTTTCCTTCTCTATTTTGAAATCTTGTTGTAGGGTAGCATGTGATTTGGTTGTATTCACATAGGCTATTTCGAGTATGCTCAAGGAAGCTTCCATTTTGGTGATGCCTTCACCTTGCTTCAGTTGAATGTCAAGAAACTCTTTCATTTCATCCATAGTAAAGTACTTTATTTTTGAATGACCACTAGGTAAATTAGACACCAAATCTTTGATGATGTCAAATTGATAACAGAAAACACCAAATGGCCCTTCCAGTATGTAACATCCCTCAAAATGCTAATAAGTGCTTTAACAATGCCTTGGAAATAGGCCGCTCATGTAATTCATTATCCTTAATCTTTTTAGAAAATATGAGTTCGAAATATCGATTAGGGATCAAAACCTATGGAAAATAGTCTTGGTGGATTTTTAGGACCCTTAAATCGAAAGATAGATTTTCCAAAGGAACTGCATAAAATAGTAAAGTGCATAACTGGAAATGGTTTCCTGGCTGAATTCAGTTTTTAATAAGGGCACTTTAGACTTTTTCGTAATTGTTAGTTAATGAACCTAAACGTTTTAGGACCTAATTCAGCTCTATAAATTGACCTAAACCTCTAATTCTATATATTCTTCCACAATTCACCTACTCAAATATTTTTCTCTCTACAAAAGACTCTCAAAGACTCCATTGAAGACTTTAAGTAAATTCACTCATGATCTCCATCAAAACTCTCAAGTTCTTCCAAATTATTTGGTTTTCTCACTTAAGGTACGTGGGTATTGATTCATGGATTCTTTCATCCATGAAGCCCAATTAATTTTTAAGTTTTTTATCAAATTAATGTATGGTATTTTATGGGTTATATGATCTCTATTCTAATTGCATGAATTATGATTCAAACTGTGATTATGAGTCTATTTTGATATAAATTGATGGTTATTGCATTAAATTGAAGAGTTTTCCCATGAATTCTCCTATTTTGATCTCTAGGGTTCATGATGTAAATTATGAGTATTTTCAATTATACTTCCTAATAATATTATCTTTATGAATTATGTATGGGATGATAGGAGGTATATGATCATGCATGTTTTTAAGTCAATTTTATTATTTTCAAATCAATTGATCAAGGATTCATGTGTTACCCTAAATTCAAGTATAAGCTATGATCATGAATATCCAAGTATGAATAATAGTTATGTATTTCAATTATGATCATGGACTATAAGTATGTTTCGAATGATGATTTTTATGCAAATTATGGAAAGGGTGACTTAGGGCCCAATGTGGTGCCTTAAGGCCTAATTATATGAACTATATATGTATGATTTGTAATGTGGAAGAACAATAACCGCATTGCACTTATGTTATGAAAATTAGCTACTCTATGATTTCAAACCTATGATCATGACTATGATATATGTCAGTATGATTTCTATGCTATATATGTATTCTATGGGATTTGACTTAGCACCGAATGTGGACTTGAGGTGGGGACTCAAAATATGGGGTCCTTATATAAAGTCTCTTATCGCATAACAATGTGCCATCGTAGGTATAAAGGGATTAGAGGTGAATACCCAAATTTCTAAGAGGAGAAAACCCGAAATATCAAGTATTGAAGGTGGGTACCCGAGTCTAAGAACTAGGAGTGAGTACCCAGTTCACATAACCACTTAGTGGATCCACTTAGGCATGTAGGAGTCTACCTTGACAAGTAGTCTCCCCCTTTCCTCCAATGTAGAGGTAACACTGGGATTCCATGGTATAGATTGCATGGTCTTATTGTCTCTTATGGTTCCTATCCCATATATGTACGGTCTTTTTTATGTTTTAAATGAATAATCCTATCTTTTACTTTATATGATACTCTTATGATTTATTATGCATTGATCCTTCTTAAAGACTACTTATGATTTTCGAATACTTCTCCTATCATGATATTTAAAATGGTCATTTGGACAAACATGGTTTTCTATGCAATGCATTGCCTACATATTTAGCACATTCCAACGTACTAATGCATATTTTTCTACATTGTCTCATAATGTAGGGGTTGAGATTGAACATCATATTCGTCCACGTGGCTAGTTAAGCTTTTCTATTCGGCGGTGTATGTGATGAGTCCTTATTGATCGGGGACTAGTCATTGAGTTGGTTATTATTTTTAAAGACTTTTGTTATGTTTTATATTGAGAGTGAGCTAGGGACATATCTTATCCCCCTCCCATACTCATGAGTAGAGGCATCTAGTAGGATAAATGTTTTGAGTCTATGTTGTCATGTGACATTCTTCATTTACTATTCTTGGTTTAGAGTCTCTTATGATGTTTTCTATTTTACTTTACCTTATGCATGCTTATGATATGTACAAGAGGATTGGTTGGAGCCCTTTGGGGTTTCAATTATTGTGTTACGACTAGGTCATAGGTTGGGTCGTGACATGGTGGTGGGTTTTGAGAAGAGGTGGCTTGTTCAACATTTATGTCTAATTTTGTATTTTTGCTCTTAAATGCACCCCCTTCGCTTTTCACTTTTAAAGGATGGTAAGATTTCTCCTGTTGGAGCCAATGATTGTTGGACTTGATCTCCACACCCGCCAATTGGCATAGCTCCATTATCTTAGAAGGAAACATCAAAGTTGGGCTATTTTAATGCAAATACTTCCTGAAGTTATTCACTATGTAGTGACCGACATTCACATTAATGCCTGCCTTCAATTAGACAAGCTATCATCTTAGCTCAAACTAGGGATACGTCAGTAACATTTGAAGAAGGGGACACTCGGCTACAAATGATATTAAGCCATATCTTTACTTCGACTGTGAAATCATTATCCATTATTCCTTGTTTCCCATGTACCCATTTGACGCTCTTCCCCTGGGGATACAACTTTAATGCCAACAACTCCTGAGACATTATGTCAAAGCTTTGCATCGGCTCCAGTGGATAGTTTGGGAGACTATAAAATGTTTTGATGGTCTTTAGGCTGAAATACACTACTTTTCCTCGAATTATTAGTTTGAGGTCATTAAACTACGTCCGCTTGAGATTAGTGTAGAACTCTCTCACTCATTCTTCATTGTCTTTTCATGGTGTAGGCACAATATACGTCCATCCCATAGCTTCCAACCTTCCATATATATCTAGAAGAAGTTCCCCTAACTTTCTTTCCTTTATTCCCCTCTAAAACTTTATCTTCTTCTTGATGAGGTTTTTAAAATACCGAGGTGCATAATCCGTTGACATGAACTTTCTTGATCATGTGGACTTTCTTCCACTTCATACTTTCTATCGTCCACCAATTGGGTGGTTCCATCTTTGTTGAAGGACATTTATGGTTAGGACAGTACCAAAAAATGATCAACAATATTAAAATAGGCATGAAAATATATAAAGCATCTTAATTAATTGCAAATGAGCAAAAGAAATGAGCCAAAACTCTTACCTGCGGCCTCATATTCATTAATTGGCTTTTAGATCTTTGGAGACCGACATTCCCACCAGCAGATGCTAATTAACCATTGCAAGGCTTCAACCTCAAATGAATTTTCCATCCATGATGTTACCGTGAATTCAATTTAAGCGGTGTTTCATTGGTTTCCATATTGCAACTTGGAGATTCAAAAAAACTCCAAATACAAAAATTTCAATTTTTGACCATAGGAAATTGTACTCTGACTTCCAACTCCTCATTTTAAACACAGATTCATGCTCAAATGCAACAAATCATGAGTTTAAACTTCAAATTTTGTTAAAATCATAAAAACCAAATTAAAGCCCTAATTTTTAATTCATAAACATGATTTTTCATAGGCTTGTCTAAATCAACACGAAATCTTAAAGTCACCTTGCAAATGAAGTGATTTGAGTTCAAACGTACTTTTCGAAGAGATTAAGCAAAGGGGAAATTTCATTTCTTGAAGATCCCTTGTAACTCTTTTTGATCTTGAGAGGGGACCGTTATCTTTTCTTTGTTGTAGGATGTATTATGTGTGATATTGGTGACTATTTTGGTAAACACAATTGATAAGGGGGAGTGAATCACACTTAATATTGGAGAATGTGAAGTTTGGAAGAACTTTCATTCATGAACTTGTTAAAGTTGGAATTTTAGTCGAGCCTCCCTCTAGCGATCCCGATGTCGCAATTGTGGACAAATGATCGCTCCTACGATAGTTTACCCCATTGGCTCTGCAGGAGCGGAAGAAATCTCATCCTTGCTTTTGTAGAGGGGCTCGTCTGCACTAGAGTTGCCAATTCACCTAAGAAACTCTACTTAACATACTAGAAAGTTATGTATTAGTGCAAATAAACTAAAACTAAGAATTAAGATAAAACTAAAAATAAAAATCAACTATATTATTAAAATAATTTAAAATTATGGGTTGCCTCCCTCAAGCACTCAATTTACCATCATGGCTGGTTGCATCACTATTTATTCTTCCACTTTGAAGTTATAAATCTCTTCCCAACTTCAAGTCAAGATTCCGTAAAGGGTCGGGAGATAAGAGTGTGCATACCATGCATCTCACTCTATCTCTCCATTTTGAAGATTTGAGTCTCTTGCCTATGTTTATATCGAATTTCCATTGAGGAACTTAGGCAAAGAGGAGGTAAGTAATGGGCCGCTTCTTTGATATTGCATTATGCATTACTTGGCCCTTGAGTGAGGAATGCCCTAACTTCCGAATGAACTAGAGAGAATGTTGTTGACCTTTGTTTGCGCCTCTAGTATCATTCCTTTGATCTCGGCATCTTGGATTATCTTTGGCTTCGAAGGTGTGCAAATATCCAAAACTTCATGAATGTTTAGTGTGGCCTTGTATTCTTAAATTTCAAACTTTTCAACATTATTTTGAAAATCTTAAGGAAGAGCATCATTTTCTTAAAGCTTTGCTTTTATGTTAGCCCTCAAGTTTGCAATTTTAAGCCCAAGTTGGATCACATCTTGACATCAGCGAATATGTAAGTGACAAAGGTCATGGATCCATAAAAGCAGGTCTTTGTCATGACTATACCTAGGTCCTAGTTGTAACATGGCAATCAAAACCCTAAAGGGCTCCAAGAAAGCCTCTTGTACATATCATAAGCATATATAAGGTAAAGTAAAAGTGGAAACATCATAAGAGCGTCTAAACCATGAATATAAATTTGAAGAATGTCACATGACAACATAGACTCAAAACATTTGTCCAACTAGCTGCATCTACTCATGACCATCGGCGGGGGCTAAGACATGTAGCTAGCTCACCCTCAATATGAAACATAACGAAAGTCTAGGAAAACAATAACCAACTCGATGAGTAGTCCCCAATAAATAAGGACTCACCACAAACACTATCGGATAGGAAAGCTTAACTAGCCACATAGATGAGTATGATATTCAACCTCAACCCCTACATATTGAGACAATGTAGGCAAAATGTATGCATTAGTACATTGGAATGTACTAAGTAGGAGGGCATGACGTGCAACGTAAATTATGGGATTCAATGGTCAAGTAAAACACATGATAAGATGAGATAAGTAAAGTCATGAGAAAATCATATTGACCAAAGAATTTAAAACGTATAATTTAAATCATGGCATACATAAGAGATATTACGTATGTGGGATAGGAACCATAACTGAAAATAAGACCATGCGAGCTATAACATGGAATCCCATTGTCTCCCCATACAATGGAGAAAATTGGTAATCTACATGCCAAGGTGGACTCTACCCCGCTAGGCGGGTCATACATACGCTATCTATGGATACAATAGTTAGGCCATGAAGGCAACCTAAGGTGGCACGTAGTTTAAAAGACATAAGGCTGCTACTAAGGCTTTTGGTAGGGCCCCTACCTTAAGTTCACTCGGTGCTAAGTAAAATCCCACGGAATACATGCATAACATAGAATCATAATTTCATATATCATAGTTATGATCATAGGTTTGAAATCATTGAGTAGCTCATTTTCATAACATATTTGTAATGTGAAAATTGTCCTTTCATCATTACAACCATATTTGAATAATTCATATAGTTAGGCCCTAGGTCACCACATAGGGTCCTAAGTCACCTTACTTCATAACTTGCATGAAATTTATACCTTGAAGTTAGAGTAGAACTCAATTGCATAACCAATTGACTTGAAATTATGCAATTGACTTTAAAACATGTATGATCACATACTTTCTTTCATTCCATACATAATTCATAAAGATAATATCATTGGGAAGCATAATTGAAAATACTCATTTTTTACATTATGAATCATAGAGATCAAAATTGCATAATTCATGGAAAACTTTTCAATTAAATGTAATAACCATCAATTTATATCAAAATAGACTCATAATCATAATTTGAATCATAATTCATGCAATTAGAATAGAGATCATAAAACTCATAAAATACCATGCTTTTATTTGATAGAAAACTTGAGAAACTGATTGGGCTTCATGGATGAAAAAATCCATGAATCAATACCCACATAACTTAAGTGAGAAAACTAAATAATTTGGAAGAACTTGAGAGTTTTGATGGAGAGCTTGAGTGAATTTACTTGGAGTCTTCAATGGAGTCCTTGAGAGTCTTTTGTATAGAGAGAAATATTTGAGTAGGTGAATTGTAGAAGATTGAATAGAATTAGAGGTTAAGGTTAATTTATAGAGCTGAATTAGGTCCTAAAAACATCTAGGTTCATTAACTAAAAATTAGAGAAAAGTCTAAAGTTTCCTTAAAAAAAACTAAATTCGCCCAGAAAACCATTTCCAGGTCCGCGATGCGGAGGGGAGCAAATCCACGATGCGAAGGGGAGCAAGTCCGCGACGCGAACTTGCCTCACACTTTAATGTTTTCCCAGTTCCTTTAAAAAATATATCTTTTGATATACAGGTCCTAAAAATCCACCGAGATTATTTTCCGTAGGTTTTGACCCCACTGAGCGATATTCCGAACTCGGATTTTCCAAAAAGAGTAAGGATAATGCATTACATGAGCGGCGTATTCCCAAGGCATTCTTAAGGCACTTGAGAGCATTTTGAGGGATATTAGAATACCTTTCTCTTGGGAACATTCGTCCTTGAATGAGATCCAACTAATATAGGAAGGACATTAAAAAAGAACTAGCAACCCAACATGAACATGAAGACACTTTGAAAAATGCATAGAACATGTAAACTTCATACTTAACATAAGACATAGTCCTTAAGAAAAATCATTTTCATGAATCATGCATGCATATGAATGACATATGGAATTAAAACGCAGGAGTTTAATCGATTTGATCATGAACAACTTAGTACCTTTAAGCTTGAGTGAAAGGAAAGAGATACGGATAACACTTCATCATATCCGATTCTGCTTTCCATGTAGCACTCTCTACTTGTTGATTCCTCCATAACACTTTGATGGATGCAACATCTTTATTTCTTAACCTCTTTACTTGCCAGTCTAAAATCTAAACCGAGACCTCTTGTTAAGTCAAATTCTCTTCAATACTCACATTCTCCATTGGCATAATAGAATTTGGATCACTCACAAACTTCCTCAACATTAACACATGAAAAACCGAATGAACCAAAGCCATCTCAAGTGGCAAGTCTAACTCATATACTACTTTGCCAATGCGCTTCAATATCCTATAGGGTCCTATACATCTAGGACTCAAATTCCCTTTCTTACCAAACCACATTACCCCTTTCATAGGTGAAATTTTCAAATACATCATATCATCTACATCAAATTCAAGCTCTCTCCTTCTAGTGTCCGAATAGGACTTTTAGTGACTTTGAGCCATTTTTAATCTTTCTCTTATGAACCTTACTTTCTTTATTTCATCAACTACCAAATCTGGACCAATCAATGCCATCTCACCTACTTCAAACCATCCCACCAAAGACCTATATCTTCTCTTATACAAGGCTTCAAAAGGAGTCATTTGGATGCTAGAGTGATAACTATTATTCTAGGCAAACTCAATCAATGGTAAATGCTCATCCCAACTTCCTCTAAGATCAATCACACATGCCCT